>NC_089258.1:81288742-81931838 GCF_963930625.1 Muntiacus reevesi
GAGACAGCAACTTACTGAAGATACTTGCTGGAATGGAAACTGACTGCAAATTGGAAACAACCCAGTGTGGAAAAAAAATCATATACAGTATGATGCCAGTCCATTCTAACCAAAGGTTTGTAGTCAGACAAAGACGGCCTTTGATCGTGGTCATCAAAGATAACATTCACCTTTATTCCAACCCTCACAATTATTTAGACAGCCTGTGGAATTTCTCATCTCTGAGGATGGTGTAGGAGCAGCAGAAAAACTTCCTTTGTATCTAAGAACAGCACAGAAATAGCAGAGGGAGCTACCAGACCTTAAGGACACAGGCGGGAGAGGAATGATTTAGCCCCACCCAACAAACACCATGGCTGGCGTCTACATGGTATGAACGATGAGCTCTCAAAGGATGTGAGTGCAGGCAAATGTTTCTGGAGTCCCACCTTTGACTCCTGCGCACTATGTCCCTGAAGCTTGGTATCCTCTGAAGAAAAGAAATGTAATATTGACCGTGATTAAATTTCTGGCACCCTGATGGAATGTGTTTGGAGGGGACATTGCAACAGAAATTAAGTCCCACTCCCCCCACCCCCCCACCCCCCCCCCCCCGCCAATAAGTACTTCTTTCCAGGCGGCACCACGCTAAAGAATGTGCCTGCCAATGCAGGAGGCACAGGAGACTCGGGTCTGATCCCTGGGTCAGGAAGATCCCCTGAGGGAGGAAATGGCAACCCACTGCAGTATTCTTGCCTGGAGAATCCCATGGACAGAGGAGCCTGGCGGGCTACACATCATGAGTTCGCAAAGAATTGGACATGACTGAGTGACAGAGCATGCACGTTTTCCCCCAAAATAAAGCTGCATTTTCAGCACACCCAAGCCTATAGTCAGATAATTGTAGTCAATACACTAACTTCCTTCTGAGCACAGCCTTGCAGAATAAATGATGGTTTTGCTAATGTTCAAGTTAGAGTATTTCATGATAGGTGATTGAAAACGTCCCTCCTGGTATCTGTGAATGTCCCAAACCAACGGTTCTCAACCTAGGATTGATTTCTCTCCCCCGTCTTGCTCCAGGGGAAATTGGTTAAAGTCCAAAGAACTGGCTGTCACAATGGGAGGGGGAGGGTGCTACAGGCATCTAGTGGGTCAAAGGTCAAAGATGATGCTTAACCTCCAACACTCCTCAGGACAGCCTCCTGTAATGAAGAATTCTCCAGTCTTAAGTGTCAGTACCACTGAGGTTGAGAAACACTGCTTAACCCTAATGTCCCAATGGCACCCCTTGGGCATGACTTAATACGAGAGAGACTTATGTGCACAATAAAAACATCCATGCAATTGCTTCATCCCAGACTTCTGCTTCATTTCCTTCATATTCAAATATGTAAATACACAGTGCTCTACAAATTACTCAACAATGCTAGCATTTCCAAACACTGTTACAAACTACAAATCCATGACTCCTGTCTCACCTAGACTGAATCTGCCCTTGTTCACCTCCAAGCACTTCTCCACTTATTCGTTTAACCAACACATAACACACCTCTATTTTCTTTCTTTTTAAATTTGTTTTTATTTGGTGGATACTTGCTTCACGACATGTTGGCTCCTTCCCTACAACAACATGAGTCAGCCGAGAGTATACACAGGTCCCCTTCCTCTTGAGCTGCCTTCCCCCCCAGCCCCATCCCCAGTTAGGTCACTACAGAGCCCCAAGCTGAGCATCCTGGGCTACACAGCACCTTTCCACTAGCCATCTGTTTTACGTGTATATGTAAATGTATATGTTTATGTATATGTTTATGTATACGCTATTCTCTCAGTCATGTATATGTTTAACGCTATTCTCTCAGTTCTTCCCCACTTCTCCTTCCCTTGCTGTGCCCAAAGTCTGTTCTCTATGAAAGTCTCCTAAGTAGATCACTCAAGAACTGAATGCATTCCACGTTTCGAGAGAAGGCCTTTCCATAAACAGAATTAAAGCAAAATCTGAAAGAATAATCCATTAGGACCACTTGAGCTGTGGTGGGATTGAGCAAACATGGGAAAGTGGGGTTTACTTACAAGGAGTCAGCCTGAGACTGGTCATCAGTTACAATGTTTAAAATCTGCTATTTGTTACTCTATGTGCTGGTCCACTGACTTCCTGAAATGCCTTGAGTTCATATTCATGTGCGTTTAGTCCCGAGGTGAAGTCTATTTCATCTATGACCTGAAATAGAAAACACCTCCCTTCTTGAAATAACTAAGAATGTACAAAGTAATAAATGGCTTTTAAAAATTTTATAGTCTATCAAGAGGAAAGTTATAGAAACCAGGCTCATTTTGTTGGTAATGTCTAAAGATTACAGTAGATGAATTCTTCATATCAGTAGAATTATCAACAAATCTTATTAAGAAATCTTCCATATGCCTGATTCAGGAAAAGAAAAAAAAAAAAACAAAAAAACTCTTAGACAAATGAGGGAAGGTGTCAACCAGCCCTTCCACTCTGAAGACAAAAAGATTCAGTTTATTTCACAGTTGCTTTAAGAGGTTGTAAAGATAATATTCTCTCTCCATGAAAGATTCAGTTTCTGGAAAAAACAAAGTATTTCTCACACCTCTCCATGGAACACACTGAGTCTTTTGATTGAAGAAATTATTTATTCCCATGTAAAGTAATCGATACTTATACTATTGCAATTTTAATTGCAGTGGGCTGTTTTGTGCTTGCTCTCTGTTCCTTTTCTCTCTTGCTCTCTTCCTTCGTGGTTTGATGTCTTTCTTTGTTATGTTTAGACTCTCTTCTCCTTTTCTCTTGCGTATATAGTATAGGTTTTTGCTTTTTGGTTACCATGAGCCTTACATTTAAAAATGTACACATGTATTTGAACAGCTTATTTTATGTTGATAACAGTTTATGTGTGAACACATTCTAAAACTGTACATGTTACTCTCCCACCACCCGCCACCATCACAGAGTTTTTTGTTTTAGCATCAGCCTAGAATACCCTTCTACACACTCATGGAGATGGGAGTAAGACTAGCCATCCCAGAAACATGTAGACTGGGAGTGGGGGCTGTGCAGCCCCAAGGGAAGCTAGGGTGTTAATATAGGAATAGTTACGCAGGCAAAACCCTCAGGTGTTCACCTCCCCATCCGCTTTGGTTATATCTGCCTAATTTTGTCTGTACTACTGCGTCCATGTGTATTTATAGAGTACCTAAAGAGTAAGACCACTTCTACTCCCTTTTTACATTTCTCTGTGAGTGTGACACATTCAGGTAAAGAGCTTTGTTTATATATAAACAGATTTTAAGAGTTTATAATCAGGACCTTTCCACATTTTGTGTTCTGTTGTCTTGAAAATCTGGCTTTGAGAATACATATATAAGCAGATGGCTTCCTATACATAGCATGCTAAAGAGTTGCAGTTCTGCAGCAGAAATCAGAAAAGAAAAAGAAAAACCATGTATGTGATGATGGGACTTTACCTCAAAAATACTCATTAATACTATCAAAATAACTTATATTAAATGAAAAAGCATAGGAGGGAGTGAAAAATGCTTACGGGTTGGAATGTGTTAAACACAAGAAATTTAATATTCATGTAGACCATCTATATGCTGACTACAGGAGACTCACTTCAGATATAAGGATACACACAGACTGAAAGCGAAGAGACGAAAAAAGATGCTCCGTGCAAATGGAACCGAGAGAAAGCTGAGGTAGTAATACTCACATCACACAGAATAGACTTTAAAATAAAAACTATATAAAGCAAGTATTAGCAGGCCCAAGGGGAGAGATACACAGAAATACAATAATAGTAGGGAAATTTAATATGCCATTTGCATTAATGAATATATTATTCAAAATGAAATTAATAAGGAAGCCTCTACCTTAGAGGGCATATTATGCAATATAAAAATACATACATATTATATATATATATATACACACATATATGCTTATATGCAGAGTACATCATGAGAAACACTAGGCTGGAAGAAGCACAAGCTGGAATCAAGATTGCTGGGAGAAATATCAATAACCTCAGATATGCAGATGACACTACCCTTATGGCAGAAAGTGAAGAGGAATTAAAGAGCCTCTTGATGAAAGTGAAAGAGGAGAGTGAAAATGTTGGCTTAAAGCTCAACATTCAGAAAACTAAGATCATGGCATATGGTCCCATCATTTCATGGCAAATAGACGGGGAAACAGTGGAAACAGTGACTGACTTCATTTTTTAGGCTCCAAAATCACTGCAGATGGTGATTGCAGCCATGAAATTAAAAGATGCTTACTCCTTGGAAGGAAAGTTATGAACAACCTGGACAGCATACTAAAAAGCAGAGACACTACTTTGCCAACAAAGGTTCTTGTAGTCAAGGCTATGGTTTTTCCAGTAGTCATGTATGGATGTGAGAGTTGGACTATAAAGAAAGCTGAGTGCTGAAGAATTGATGCTTTTGAACTGTGGTGTTGGAGAAGACTCTTGAGAGTCCCTTGGACTGCAAGGAGATTCAACCAGTCCATCCTAAAAGAGATCAGTCCTGGGTGTTCATTGGAAGGACTGATGGTGAAGCTGAAACTCCAATACTTTGGCCACCTGATGTGAAGAGCTGACTCATTTGAAAAGAACCTGATACTGGAAAAGATTGAAGGCAGGAGGAAAAGCGGACAACAGAGGATGAGACGGCTGGATGGCGTCACCGACTCAATGGAGATGAGTTTGAGTAAACTCTGGGAGTTGGTGATGGACAGGGAGGCCTGGCGTGCCGTGGTCCACGGGGTTGTGAAGAGTCGGACACGACTGAGCGACTGAACTGAACTGAAGCGTGTGTGCATTCCTGGCAGCTTCAATCATGTCTGACTCTTTGCGGCCCCATGGACTGTAACATGCCAGCATCCTCTGTCCATGGGATTGCCCAGGCAAGAACACTGGCGTGGGCTGTCATTTCCTCTTCCACGGGAATCTTCCCAACCGAGGGATCAAACCTGCATCCCCTGTATCTCCTGCACTGGTAGGGAGATTCTTTTACCACTGTGCCACCTAGGAAGCCCCATTTGAGGATGACATAATTTTATATATAGAAAACCCTAAACACTCTACCCAAAAATATTAGAGCTAATAAACATATTCATTGTTTGTAGGATACAAAATCAATACATAAAAATCTGTTGCATTCAATAAACTATGAGAAAAAGAACTTTAAAAATTCCATTTATGCTTGTATCAAAGAAAATAAAATTACTAAGAATAAATTTTTCCAAAGAGGTGAAAGATCATTACACTGAAAACTATAAAACACTGATGAAAGAAATTGAACAAAACACAAATAAATGGAAAGATATTCTCTGTTCATAGACTAGAAGAATTGTTAAAATATCTATGCTGCCCAAAGCAATCTGTATGTGCAGTGCAGTCGCTATAAAAATTATAACAGCAGTTTTCACAGAAATAGAATTAACAATGGTAAAATTTGTGTGGAATCACAAAAGACCCTGAATAGCCAAAGCAATATGGAGAAAGAAAAGAACTAGAGCCATCATATGTTCTGATATCAAACTATATTACAAGCTACAATAAGAATAAAAAAAAGTTGTGGTATTGGCAAAAAACAGATATACAGATCAATGGAACAGAATATAAAAGCCAGAAATAAACCTACATAAAGATAGTTAATTAATCTATGACAAAGGGGCAAGAATATATGACAGGGAAAGAAGTTTTCTTCAATAAATGGTGCTGGGAAAACTGAACAGTCACATGCAAAAGAAAGAAACTGGACCCCTATCTAACACCATACAAAAATTAACTCAAAATGGATTAAAGATTTGAATGTAAGATTTGATAACACAAAAGTCCTAGAAGAAAACTAGGCAGTAAATTTCTTGATATTGGTTTTGGCATTGAAATTTTGGATCTGACTCCAAAAGCAAAAATAAACAAATGAAACTATATTAAACTAAAAAGTTTCTGCATAGCAATAGAATTCACCAAGAAAGTGAAAAGACAACCTACTGAATGGAAGAAAATATTTGCAAATCATACATCTGATAAAGAGTTGATATAAAACCACATAAGGAAGTCACACAACTCAATAGCAAGTAAATGATCCAATTAAAAATGGGCAGAGGACTTGGACAGGCATTTTTCCAAAGAAGACATAGAGATGGCCAACTGACACATGAAAAGATGCTTGATGTCACTAATCATTAGGGACATGCAAGTCAAAACCACAGTGAGGCATCACCTCATGTCTTTTACAATGGCTATTTTCAAGAAGATAAGGATGAGTGTTGGCAAGGACGTGGAGAAAAGTGAACCCTGTGCACTGTTGGAATGGAAACTGCTGCAACCACTATGGAAACCAATAAAAAAATCAAAATAGAACTACCATATGACCCACCAAATTTACTTCTGGGTATTATCTGAAGAAAATGAAACCACTAATTCAAAAAGATATGTGCACCCTGTGTTCATGGCAGCATTATTTACGATAGCCAAGATACAGAAACAACCTAAGTGACCTTTAATGGATAAAGGGATAAAGGAGATGTAAAAGATACACATACCCACAACAGAATATTACTCAGCCATTAAGAAGAACAGTCTCGACATTTGTGACAACATGGACGGACCTTGAGGGTATTATGCTAGCAAAATAAGCCAGACAGAGAAAAGAAAATACATGTAATTTCACCTATATGTAGAATCTTAAAAACAGAATAAAGCAAAAACAAGCAAAAAATGTCAAGCTCACAGATACAGAGAACAGACTGGTGGCTCCCAGGGAAGGAGTGTGGGAGTCCAAAGGAACACACTTCCCAATAGAGTGTAAATAAATCACGTAGGTGTGACATACAACATGGTGACTACAGGTAATAATACTTGGTCAAATATCTGGAAGTTGCTAAAATGTCAATCTTCAGAGAGTTCTTTTTCTTTATACAAAAAAACAAAGACTGTAGCTGTTTGGTGATGATGGTAACTAGATTTATTGTGGAAATCACTTCATAGCATATACAAATGCTGAATCATTATACTGAACACCTAAAACTAACATGCTATATGTCAATTATACCTCAAGAATTTTTTTTTTTATTAGTTGGTGGCTAATTACTTCACAACATTTCAGTGGGTTTTGTCATACATTGACATGAATCAGCCATATCTCAAGAATTTTTTAAAAATAAAATATTAAAAGACTCTCCCAATCCTCTATTAATGAATGACAAACTACCCCACAACTCAGTAGCATAAAATGATAACTATCAGTTGCAAATCTGTGGATCAGGAATCTGGGCAAGGCTCATTGGGGTTGGACCATCTCCACTCCGTTTGACACTGGCTGGACTTAATCATTCAGCTGCACGCTGGCGTCTGGCTCAACTGGCCACTGTCATAACTGGCCCTTCATGCTGGCCCAATCTTCCCTGAAACTGCTCTATTCACATTTCCTCAGTGTCCAGGGCCTCTCCTTCTGGGTCGCCTCTCTTTCCACAAGAACAGCCTTAATTTCCTGACCTGAAGGTCCATGGAAGAAAAACGAATGACAGCACAAACTCCTATGACTCTCGAGAACTGGGCTCAGAATCGGCACAGCAAAACTCTGGCGCATACTATTGGTCCAAACAATAAAATGATTTGTGCCCTGTCTTCAGGAGTGGGGAAAGAGAACCCATGCATCAGTGAAGGAAGAGACATCTTTGTTAATATTGTTATATAATGATACAGTACCAAAGATGCACTGGAATGAGAAGGTATCTTTGGTGGGTGGGGGTAGTATGACATATGAAGACCTAAGCTATATAGCCTACACAGCCACTAGGAAAAAGCGTTCTGTTTCTGCTTGAAGTGATAAGGGCATAAATTATGTCTATGCCATCCTGCCACATGAGCAGGGACCTGCCTGAAAGTGGAGAGAACTCAAAGTTGAGAGAGGCATAAAGTTCTATAAAGTTCTAACAATATTATTTAAGCATCTAAAGAAGACCATTCCTGAATCTAACACTATCCTGAACTTTCTAATTTTTAAACTCTCTTTTATTTGTAAGTCAGTTTTAATTGTTTTATTGCTTGTAGTGGAAACGATCCTGTTTAACACAGAGGGCTCTGTCCATGCAGAGAGGAAGAACTAACTCAGCTCCCCCTCCCACCCCCTAAGATCTGGGGCTCTGGACAAGAGCAAAAGCTATTTGATAAGCAGTTAGTCCCTCTTTTTCTCAGCCCTTACTTCTTCATCTTTCTGAGGAACTATGGATGGAGGTTCGTGACACTGTACAGGAGGCACTAATCAAGACCGTCCCCAAGAAAAAGAAACCCAAAAAGGCAAAGTGGTTGTCTGAGGAGGACTTACAAATAGCTGAGAAAAGAAGGGAAGCAAAGGCAAAGGAGAAAAGGAAAAATATACCCATTTGAATGCAGAGTTCCAAAGAATAGAAAGGAGAGATAAGAAAGCCTTCCTCAGCGATCAGTGCAAACAAATAGAGAAAAACAACAGAAAGGGAAAGACTAGAGCTCTCTTCAAGAAAATTAGAGACACCAAGGGAATATTTCATGCAAAGATGGGCACAATAAAGGACAAAAATGACATGGACCCAACAGAAGCAGGAAATATTAAGAAGAGGTGGCGAGAATACACGGAAGAACTATACAAAAAAGATCTTCATGACCCAGATAACCACGATAGTGTAACCACTCACCTAAAGCCAGACATCCTGGAATGCAAAGTCAAGTGGGCCCTACCAAGCATCACTATGAACAAAGCTAATGGAGGTGATGGATTTCCGGTTGAGCTATTTCAAATGCTAAAAGAGGATGGTGTGGAAGTGTAGCACTCAATAGGGCAGCAAATTTGGAAAACTCAGCAGTGACCACAGGACTGGAAAAGGTCAGTCCAAGCCCAAAAAAAGGCAATGCCAAAGAATGTTTGAACTATCACACAATTGCACTCATCTCACATGCTAGCAAAGTAATGCTCAAAATTCTAAAGCCATGCTTCATCAGTATGTGAAACATGAACTTCCGCTAAATTCAAGCTGGATTTAGAAAAGACAGAGGAACCAGAGACCAAATTGCCAACATCTGTTGGATCACTGAAAAAGCAAGAGAGTTCCAGAAAAACATCTACTTCTGCTTTATTGATTATGCCAAAATCTTTGACTGTGTGGATCATAGCACACTGTGTATAATTCTTAAAGAGATGGGAATACCAGACCACCTGACCTGCAGGTCAAGAAGCAACAGTTAGAACTGGACATGGAACAACAGACTGGTTCCAAATTGGGAAAGGAGTACATCAAGGCTGTATATTGTCACCCTGCTTATATAACTTATATGCAGAGTACATCATGAGAGATGCCAGGCTGGATGAAGCACAAGCTGGAATCAAGACTGCTGGGAGAAATAGCAATAACTCAGACATGCAGATGATACCACCCTTATGGCAGAAAGTGAGGAAGAACTAAAGAGCCTCTTGATGAAAGTGAAAAACAGGAGTGAAAAAGTTGGCTTAAAACTCAACATTCAGAAAACTAAGATTATGGCATCAGGTCCCATCACTTCACGGCAAATAGATGAGGAAACAATGGAAACAGTGACAGACTTTATTTTCTCGGGCTCTAAAATTGCTGCAGATGGTGACTGCAGCCATGAAAAGACACTGTTTCTTGGAAGAAAAGCTATGACCAACCTAGATAGCATACTAAAAGGCAGAGATATTACTTTGTCAATAAAGGCTCGTCTAAAGCTGTGGTGTTCCCAACAGTCATGTATGGATGTGAGAGTTGGACTATAAAGAAAGCTGAGAGCCGAAGAATTGATGCTTTTGAACCGTGGTGTTGGAGAAGACTCTTGAGAGTCCCTTGGACTGCAAGGAGATCCAACCAGTCCATCCTAAAGGAGATCAGTCCTGGGTGTTCATTGGAAGGACTGACGCTGAAGCTGAAATGCTAATGCTTTGGCCATCAGATGCAAAGAACTGACTCACTGGAAAAGACGCTGATGCTGGAAAAGATTGAAGGCGGGAGGAGAAACGGACGACAGCGGATGAGATGGTTGGATGGCATCACTGACTCGAGGGACATGAGTTTGAGTAAGCTCTGGGAGCTGGTGAGGGACAGGGAAGCCTGGAGTGCTTCAGTCCATGGGGTCAGAAAGAGTCGGACACAACTGAGTGACTGAACTGAACTGATTTCTCCATTAGCACCATTCAGCAAAACTATCTTCAGGCTCTGGGTTATACTGTGCTTGATTCTCCTACTAGAACTGAATGAGGGTTTGTTGACCTACCAGGGGAGGGTGAATATAGTTATGGAGCCAAGTCAGAACCTAAGGCTTATGAATCAGCCCCAAGCATGAAGGCCTTTGTGGCAAGGTGAGGAAAGAAAGATGAAAACTAATGGCAAAGTCAGAAGATGAGAGGGTCAAGAGTAACGAGGAAAGCAGACACATTAGGACAGTGGCTCAAAAACGAATCCAGTGAAATAAAAGCAGGTTCTAGAGGCATATGTCACAGCAGCAGACACAGTGCAGTGACATAACTTTCCAGGTCAAAGGAACCACATAGGACCAGGTGACTATTTCCTCTGGGCCATTTCAGGAAGAAAAAATCAGTCCCCACAGTGATCTACGGATATGAGACCGTTCTGAGATTCTTAAGCAGAATTAAATTCTGATCTTCATGTCAAAGTTTTTCTTAAACTCCGACTTGATTTTAACCACCTGGTCAAGAGAATACTGTTTGCAACGAGGTGCTTAAGTCTTTGCTGACGCACGTGGGCTAGGACTTGAGCAGAACTAATCAGGTTTGCAATAACAGTAGAGTCTGGACAGAGGATATGGTTCATTGAGATCTCTTACACATCCACTTGTCCTTCCTCCATACACATCAATTATTTTGTGTTTTAAATCTACTTAGGATTTGACCTGAGGAAGGCATAGAGATTTATAAAATAAATAATAATAGTACCCATTATTACTTAGGAATCCTAACTACATATCAGAAATCATACCAATTTGATCTATGGAATTAACCATCTCATTATCACCATTTATCAGGAGTGCCCATGATATTGTTCATGTACATTTTTGTTCATTCGAAAAACAAATAATCAAATTATTCTGACAAGAAAATATGGCTTGCAAAACTCATATTTGATAAAATAGACTTCAAAACAAAGTCTATCAAAAAAGATAAAGAAGGGCACTATATAATGATAAAAGGATCACTACAAGATGAGGATTTTACATGCCTCAACATATATGCACCCAATACAGGAGCATACAAATACATAAAACAAATAATAATAGACACAAAGGGAGAAATCGATAGGAATATAATAATAGTAGGAGAGTTTAATACCCCACTCATAATGGACAGATCCTTAAAACAGAAAATAAGGCAACAAAGAGTCTAAATGATACAGTAGAACAGTTAGACTTAATTGATATCTTCAGGATATTACATCCAAAAAAGCAGAAAACACATTCTTTTCAACTGCACACGGGTCAATCTCTAGGACTGAACACATACTAGGACAAAAAACAAGCCTCAACAAATTTAAGAGCACAGAAATTATTTCAAGTATCTTTTCTGATCATAATGGCATGAACCTAGGAATCAACCAACCACAGGAAAAAAAAAAAGAGAAGAAAACACACACACACACACACACATTGACCTGGAGACTAAAAACCATTACTAAAATACCAATGGTCAACAAAGAAATCAAAGAAGAAATTAATCAACTGATTCCATTACCTGAGCATGAACTTTATACATTATTTGTACAGATTACTTCTCCTCTAGAAATATGATAAAGTATCTCATTTTTCCTACAACCCATGGAAAAAGAAATCTGAATCACCTCAAACAACATTTAGAAGTTCATTCATTAGGAAGTCAAAATATGCCAACCTGTGGAAACAATGATACATGACCTTTCCCTCTTCAGGCCTATTATGAGTAATAAGACAATTAAAATTGAAGTCAGTCTATCATTCAAGCCTCTAGCATGTGGATGAGAGGAGCAAATAGCCCACGCAATGCCGAGTCCTCCATATTGCACATTTATGAAGTTGGCTGATTATCTAAATTCATGTGGAGCTTGTTAAAAATACTCCTTTTGCTGCCCTTCTCAAGACCTCCTGAATCAAAACATGTGGGTCCAAGGAACAGTTTTTTTTTAAACACTTCCCAGGTGATTTAGCTTGTCAGCTAGATTTGTGAACCACTTTCTTATCCGTAAGAAACAAACTGCCTTAAAAATCAAAGTAGATTTCCTACTTATTAATAATCTTTTAGGATGTTAATATCAGCTTGGAATATTTAACATATGTGTCAAGGCATTTTTGAAGTGCCTTCGACTTCCTGTTCTGTGTTTATCTGGGCTGATATAATCCAGAGCCATAAGACAGGCAGACGTTTACTCTGCTCAAGTTGGAAACTAAATGAAGCTTAATTACGACTTTCTCCACCGACGTTAAATTTGTATGGTATATTGGAGTTGTCTGTCACTATCTCACCATGGGAGACTTCCCGGGAAGCTTGGGGTATGTCAGTACTCCCTGCCCTCTTAGCTTTGCAGCTTCCTGCGTCCTTTGCTGGAAATGAATGACCTTCTCTCCCCCCAAAATGGCTCATCTTTTCTCGAGTGCTGGATCAAGACTCAGCTCTCTTACCAACTCCATGCCTCAGCGATTACATTTTTAAGCTGATTCATACTGCTGTTTATACTTGGCCTCAGCAGCCTTCGATTCCTAGATATGCAGCTGGTCTTCCACGTGGATTATAAAGTATACCGAGGACACACCTGTTTCTTTGACACTGTTTTCAGGCTTGCCTTACACCACAGAATTGGTGTAAGATAGAGGCCTGCTGAGTAAGCAGACGGATGGATGGAAGAATGACCCGGATCTTAACTGGGATCTTAACAGCACAACTGGGTTTTCAGTAAATTCTACAATTTCAGCGGTCAATCTAAGGCCAAGTTAAAGTCATACACTTAGCTTCTTGGAGCCTCAGTTTCCTCATCTACAAACCATAAAAAGGAGAAGAAGGAAAAGATAATTTCTAAGGCCCTTGTCATCTAAGATCAACAAAATGGATCTAAAACCCGAGGCAAAAATCACCCAATGTTTTGCTTTCCTGTTAAAAACATGATTTAAATTCACATTGATTTTTTTCTTAAATGTCAAGGGTATATATACATGGCCCACTCCCTCACCTCCTCAGCCTTTGTTCAAGCATCACCTTCTCAGAGGGGCTTCTCTGATCTGCATTTAGACCTGCAACCTGTTGCCAACTTTCTCCCTTCCTTCCTTGTTCTCTTCATAGCACTATTACCACCTGATACTCTATAATTTACTTGTTTCTGATGCTTAGTACTTCTTTCTCTTCACTAAGTTTCATGAAAGCAGGGATTTCTGTCTAACATCTATTTCTATACCCCTAATGCTTGGCCAAGCACATCACAGGCATTCAACAGATACCTGTTGAATGAAAGGCTTGACAAAAAGTAATAGGATAACCACAAAATCAACTTGATTCAATCCAAGAAACACAGAGAGTAACAATTTTAAATAGGAGTGATGCATGCTGGACATCAGGAGGATGTGATACATCAAGGAGGAAATGATACAGAGTCTGGCTCCTGATATCACACGGCAAGAAAATTAGAAGTCTGGTAAGTGAGATGCTTAGAGAGAGAGTAACACAAGACAGGATTGCAAAAATATCAAACAGAACCACATGCAGGATTTTGTATGAGTTTAAAGGAAGGAGGGATTCAACCCTAACCAGAGGAGGATCAGGGAAGGTTTGTGAAGACCCTGGCAGAATTCTGAGCAAATCACAAAAGATCCTAAACATCCCTTCACTTTTCTAGAAGAAAAAAACATCATCCACTTTCTCACAGGGATGCTGTGAGCATTCACTGAGCATGCCTGCCTCATTGCCACCAGATGGAAGACTCCCTAACGTTAGCTGAACCTGAACTGCTACCATAACGTGCTGCTCTGAAAACAAAGGTGCCAAACAGTGATGGATAAAGATTTAAAACAATGGAAGTATTATGTTACAAAATTAAAAGTCTGCCTGCAAAGTAAAGGATCATACTTTCCAAGGCTGACATACTTACATATCAGGTTTATTGTATAATTCTACAGGTATTTTTTTTTTAATCTTGTGTAAGCACATCTATAAAACTGTCACAGCAGTTCTTTAAAATCAAATGTAAGTAATTAAAAATTCTTCTTATTTGTGTTAGTTTAAACAGGGCAGAGAAAGAAATGTTTAAGTTTAGGGAAGGCTTGAAATCACTGTAGGAGAGGCTGTTGCTTAAGATGCAGAGTCTGATGAAGCAAGAATGCAAAACCTGTCAGACGTGTGAGACCTGGGACTTTCTTCAGCCCCTCTGTCCTCTGGCCCTCAGCATCAGAACCCGGTCTAACAAGGGGAAGAACGGGAAAGCTCTACCTGGGCTAAAGGTACAAAGAACAACTTTCCAAAGGGTCATGACCTGGCACTGTGGACTGGCAGAAGGTAAGAGGGGCTACTTGAACCAGACAGCCTGGCTTTTTTAAAATAAGAAACAGCTTTGACGTCAGCGCTGTCCCTGAACTGAACTGCTCGAAGGTTCAGACTGGGTTCAGTTAAATTATCCCTTCCTTCCTGCTCGTCCCCCTTCCCCGGCTTCCCCTAACCCTGACAGCACGGTCACGTCGCCCTGACCTTCCCAGACGGGACACGCCCAACCGGCAGAGTTGCCACCGCCCTGCTACGTCTTCTGGAACGAGGCTTATCCCAGCTCAAGATGCTGGAGTTGGCAAGAGGGTGGGAAGGAAAGGTTGGCCGCAGTGCGGCCAGGCTTGGGACCCCATGGGGGATCGTGCAGTAAGGGTTGAACACTTCTGCAGGGTCCCTGGCAATGAACCCACGAAAAGTGTGAATGCAGACGTTCCTCCTGCCAATCAAGACACTCCCATTCTTAAAGGGGGCTCCCCCAAATCCTAGAGATCTGAAAATAACTCTCTGATGTTAGAGCTGCTTGCTGGAGCCTCAGTGTTTGAATGTTTGCTCTGATAATTACTTACACTGGTCTGTGAGGACGAGTGCAGGGTAAGAGGAGAGAGACTTAAGGGCACAGTTGTTTTAAGTAGGACTGTGGATGTTGCACATGACTGGGACAGTCTCAGTGTGAAAAGCATGAGAGATATGATTACTGTAAGAGAAAAGTGATCCATGAGCTCAGTCACAAAAGATAAGTATCTTCTGTCAATCCTCCTACCTCTCACTCCCAGAGCTGTGGTCTTTCTCTTCTTAGAGTCCTAGAATTTTAGAGATAATTTTGTAGTTAGATGAATACACCCGAAGTTAAGGGATTTGCTCAAGGACACTGCCCAGTGCTATCAAAGCCTACGTCTGGGCTCCTGATTCTTTTATCAAGAACTTTTTAATAGTCACATTGCTTCTGTGAGCAAGTAGATTTCATTTACCTCTGAAACAAAGTCAAGACTAGTAAAAATATAAGATCTTTAGAAATTAAAAAACACATAAGAGGATACTATTTGCTACAATTAGGATTCAACAGTAATATTATTTTTCACTAGTAAAAGTTCACTATAATGGAAACCTGAAACTGATAAATGAAAATAAATTTGAAAAGCACTTAAAGGAGAAATATGGTTATTCACATCACCAAACCATTTACGGCAACATTAAATTGGGACTGGTCACAGCAAATGCCCTGAGGATCAGGCTGGAAGAGCATGCGTGAATCAGACAGTTTAAAGAGATAGATTGGATGCTTCTGGGAACGGTGGACTTATAAGGCATTAGAGAATTACCAAGGCGCCAGTATTGGCGCTCAGCTGGTTAAGAGTCCGCCTGCAATGCGGGAGACCTGGGTTCAATCCCTGGGTTGGGAGATCCCCTGGAGAAGGGAAACGCTGCCCACTCCAGTATTCTGGCCTGGAGAATTCCATGGACTGTGTAGTTCGTGGGGTCGCAAAGAGTCGGACACAACTGAGCGACTTTCACTTTCACTTTAAGGCAGCCAGGACCTGAGGAATCAAGAAGGAACCAGACAGAGGCAAGCCAATTCTGCACCAATTTCCCCTTTAAGGCATTCAAAGACTCCTAAGCAGCACCCCCGAGGAGCTGAAAAGATTAGCAGAACCCAGCTACCCATAGACACAGCCTGAAGAGATCTGTCACCATCCTCACAAGACTGAATCAGAGTTCAGAGCTGCCTAAACAGCTAGGACCTGGGAGACCAAGCTCCTGTTGCAAGGCAAGTAAAGATATCTCAGGGTGGTGGTGATTCAGGGGGAAGAAGAACTGGGAAGGCTCAGGGAGGCTCGAGATGGCCTTCTACCCTGAAGTAACACAGTTATGGGGGATGAGAGGGTTCACTGCAAGCTCTGAGATGTGCACAGTCCACCCAAAGGAATCCGAATCCATACTTCTTAAGAACACTGTACGAGCTGAACAAAACCTTGATGAGCCACATTTCAGCCCGTAGGCCAGGGTTTCTGTGTACAGATGCCCTCTTATGAGAGCTACAAACATGTACCAATGGATGAGGCTTCAAGATTCAACTAAAACGAGACTCAGAGCGTTTCGTCTGTCAAAAGCTGTGCGAAGGCCCAGCAGTGAATTACTCAGAGCTAGGGGGACTCTGGGTGGTGTGCACACTGCGGAGACAGAAGGTGGAGTATAAAGGGTTCTCCAAGGAAGTGGAAAACCACAGACTGATGAGGAGGCTCTCATCAGAATTGCTGTGCAATTCTTTTGATTTTTTTCCACGTTTAAAATTTTTCATAGTAAAATGTTGGGAAAAAAATAATTCACTGCCAGCAAAGGATGAAACAAACTAACAATGCTTTCCTTTTCAAGAGAAAGATTTGAAACTCTCAGGGATGTGTGCAATGATGTTACTAAAAAAGAATGGTTTTCATTAGTTGTCTGTTTTATACAGTCATGTATATATGTCAATCCCAATCTCCCAATTCATCCCACTCCCCTTTCGCTGCGTGGAGTCCATACATTTGTTCTCTCTGTGTCTATCTGCCCTGCAAATAGGCTCATCGATACCATCTTTTCTAGATTACACATATATGCATTAATATGTGATACTTGTTTTCCTTTTTCTGACTTACTTTTATCTGTATGACAGTCTCTGGGTCTGAGGTGGGGTGGGGAGGAAGAAGGTAAAATTTATTTTCAAGTTAATCTTAAGAATGCATTCCAGGGACTTCCTTGGCGGTCCAGCAATTAAAATTTCAACTTATGGTTTCAGTCCCTTGCCAGGGAGATAAGTTCTCACATGCGTGGTGGCCAAAAAACAAAACAAAAACAGAAGAGATAATGTAACAAATTCCATAAAGACTTTAAACATGGTCCACAGAAAAATCTCTTTTAAAAAATGCATTCCAATATACATTAGATGCAAATACTGTCTGATTGCACTTAAACAAGATACCAAGACTGGTTAAAGTCACAGAGGCAGAAAGTACACTGGAGGATGCCCGGGGCTGCAGGAAGGGGGAATGTGGGGTCAGTGCAAGCAGGACAGTGTCAGCTCAGGAAGGTGGAAAGTTCGGGAGATGGGTGATGGTGAGGGGCGCACAATGAAGTGAACGGGCTTAGTGCCCCTGAACTGCACAGTTAAATATGGTGAAAACAGAGTCTCTTATATGAATTTTACCACAATAAAAAATATTAAACAAAATATGATTTAAATTCTCCTAGTAATTGTTTTCTCTCGAAGCTACTTATTAAATTTGCTCCTGTCTAGACACTTTTCACAACAGATAGGGACTCCAATCCTACCTCCACTAATTCTACTTGCTAAGCAGCCACGGGCAAGAAGCTGACGTAAGCCTCAGATGGAGATTTCCCCGTGTAGACAACAATAAAACTATGCTGAATGGCAGCCGAAGGCACAAATGAAATAACACGCGTAAGGAGTCCAGCACCATGTTTGGCAACAGGAAACACAAAATAAAAGTGACTCATAATGATTTTTTAAAAGGAGCTAGGCAAAAGCTTTTTACATCCTATTTTAACAAATCCCAAAGAGACAGGCATAGAACCACCAGCGCAGCACAGCTACTCTCAATGTGCCCTGGATGTACGGAGGGCATGAACGCAAACTATGATCATGTAATCCCACATCCAGACCACTCTCTACCACAAAGATATGACCTGTGCAGATTACAAAGCATCCCAGAGCCTAAAGGGTTAGAGTCAGAAATGAAGTTAAAGCATCTCCGAGCTCTAAACCCTCCTGTTTTTGTTTTCTAACAAACGCATGTACTGCTTTCAGGGAAAAAAAGAGCAGTGTGGCTTTGGTAACCAGCACCTTTACTAACTGGGAGGCCCTGGGTGACCTCCGTTCGTGGGGTAAGATCAAAGGGCAGGTGGTGCAATTTCCCTTGCCTTCCTCTCTACGGCAACAGAAGATTCTGGTCCCATGCCCTTTTGCTTTATTGCAGGTTTCTTAAGCATCATTGCATTTGTGTTCCATCTTTAGAGCTTGGCAGATGCTAAAAGTTTAGGGTATAAATCAAACTCCAGGTTGAGAGTCACATTATTTTCAGGATTCTTTATACTATTCATATTCCTTCTTATTCAGAAGACATGGAAAATCAAAATCCATAAATACTCTGGATTATTACCAGATATTACATTAGACGACATTAAATACCTGACCTTTCCCTTCCACATAAAGAGTTCTAGGACATAAAAACATTTGGTTTTATTGAAAAAAAGGTTCCGACTATCTAGTGAATTTATAAACCAAGCAAGTACATCAAACAGCATAATTCAAAACAGAACTCCAAGCTGTGATCCTTGCCTCTGGAATAAGAGTGGTCTCAACTAAAGGAACATAGAGAAGTATAAAAATCCATATTCAACGCCTATCGATTTTCAGCTCATTGCCCGAGATTAGGCCTCCTGTATTAGGTCTTCTGGACTGGCCTTGATTAAACCAGAGGCAGTCAAATATTGAATCATTTTTTATGCTTACTTGTTTCTGTCTCATGATTTTTTTTTTAAGTTTTTTTTTTTTTTTTGGAGCAGCTTTAGGTTCACAGAAGAATTAAGAACATACAGAGATCTCCCATACACCTCCGGTCCCTACACCCACACAACCTCCCCCACAATCAGCATGCCCCACCAGATGGCACATTTGTTACAACTGGTGAGCCTGCACTAACACACTATCATCACCCAGGCTCTCCAGTTTACATCAGGGCTCACTCTGGCTGCTGAGCATTCTGTGGGTTTAGACAGATAAACAGCGCTGCATAGGGTTGCACAGAGTCGGACATGGCTGAATCGACTTAGCTCTCATGCATTCATCATTATAGTCTCACACAGAGTATTTTCACTGCCCTAAAAACCCTCAATGTCCCTCCTTTATTCCAACTCCACGGTCAGCCCCGCCCCTCTGTCAACTACTGATGTTTCTTACTATCTGCAAGTTTGGCCTTTTCCAGAGTGCCTTACTGTGTGTATATATATGTATGTGTGTGTATCTGTAGTGTGTGTGTGTGTGTGTGTGTGTGTAGTGCTTTCAAGGGCTTCCCTGGTGGCTCAGACAATAAAGAATCCGCCTGCAATGCAGGAGACCCAGGTTCGATCCGTGGGTCGGGAAGATTCCCTGGAGAAGGAAGTGGCTACCCAGTCCAGTATTCTTGCCTGGGAGATCCCATGGACCGTGAAGCCTGGTGGCTACAGTCCACGGGGTCACAAAGAGTTGGACAGGACACAGCATGCATGCACATAAGCATGTAGAAATCCCACTAGGTGATTAAGACATAAAGGAAATTTTAAGGAGCATGGGAGACTGATGTAAGCTCATGACCACTCAGGAAAAGAATCCAGCAACCTGGCAATAATCTACAGCACCTTTGTGGCTTAGATGTTAACGAATCCGCCTGTAGTGCAGGAGACCTGGGTTTGATCCCTGGGTCGGGAAGATCCTCTGGAGAAGGGAATGGCAACCCACTCCAGTGTTCTCACCTGGAGAATTCCATGGACAGAGGAGCCTGGCGGGCTGCAGTCTGTGGGGTCACAAAGAGTCTGACATGACTGAGTGACTAACACACACACTATGAAGGAAGATCAGGTGTATCTAAGTGCCAGGCACACTCAAGCGACAAGTCTTGATAGTAAATACACAGGACAGTAGACATGGGGTCTGAATCTTGTGACATGAAGTCAGAGAGATAATAGTCCTTGACGAGTAGCATTTCTGCACGTAGCCACGACACAAATACAGGTGAACGGGACAGTATATCAAACATGAGATGAATTACCACATTTCAGTGTGTTACCACCTTTCTGCTAATATACATATGATCTAAATAATGCTATGATAGTCCTGGTTAGACCAAACAGCACAAAGGAGAAGATAACGATGTAAGTCTTGACATGTACCCCCAAATGAGGAAGAAGGTGGTCTTCTCCCCTCTCCACTTGTCTTTGATCATAAAAATGTAGCCCTCTGTGCTCTTAGGGCTATGCTCTCTGGTCTGCCGCTGGTATCTCTCACAAAGTGTCCTATGCTAACAAACCCATTCTTTGCCTGCTGCTTTGCCTCACGCTGAAATTCTTTCTTCTTGAGACAAAGGGATCTGAGCTTCAGTCAATGCTGAGGCCAGGTGAGTAGTTCTAATCAAAAGGCAGTGGGTTCGAGTCCCAAATCTGAAGTGCTTTCAACTCCCAGCCCATGGGGCCAAGCCCCAATCTGAGTGTTGGCTGGGTTTGAGTCCCACCCAAGAAAAAGTGTGGTTTTGGTGGGGCTGCCATTTTCCTGTTCTAGGAGCAAGGGAACAGTGTGGCTACGGTGTATAGAAAGTGGGAAGGAGAGCCGGGGAGACCAGGAGCGGGCAGTGGGCCTTTCAGAACCTCCACTTCATGCTGAAAGAAATGGGAAACAATTGAGAAGTTTTCAACATAGAAATGACACAATCGGGATTACGTATTTCAAAAGGCTGCTCTGATGGCTAGGCAGAGAACGGACCACAGGGACCACAGTGGTGAGCCCCCAAGATGGCCCCAGTATCCCTCTTTTCAAGTACAAAGAGCCAGCCCCCCCTATCCACGGGTTCTGCACCCGTGGATTCAACTGACCAGTGATCACATTGCTCCGGGGAGGTGGAGGGCCATTTTACATAAGAGATTTGAGCATTTGGAGATTTTGGAATGGGGAGGGGTCCTGGAACCAGTCCCCCCAGTGGCTACTCAGGGTCGACTGCATTCATCCTCTCTGTGGTCCCCTCCTACCACGAGGTGGGCTGACGCATATAAACCGTGGAGTGTTTTGGAGGTGACGGTGTGTGACCACCAAGGCTAGGTCATAAAGGATACAGTGGCTCCAGCTTAGCCACTCCTGAATTCCTGACCCACAGAGACAGTGAGACAATAGATGTTTGCTTTAAAGCATTAAGTTTGGGGATAAGGTGTCACACAGTAACATAACCGACACAGGCAAGGGTGGAAGCAGGGAGACAGCAGACTGTCTTGGTGATGCAGGACACCCAGAGGTCTGGGTGAACTGGTAGCAACAGAGAAGGGAGAAGTGGTTTGATGTGGAATATATTAGGAAAGTAAAGCCAACAGAATTTGCTTAGAGATTTGATATGGAGTACAAGAAAAAAAGAAAGGAACCTGTGGATGCCCTGAAGATTTTTGAATGATTAGCAGAATGGGATTTCCATTGCCTGATTAGGGAAAACTCCTCCAAAGAGTGGAGAATGAGACTTCAAAATAATCAAGTATACAAATTTGATCTATAACTGTTCAAAGAGTCACAGTGATAGTTATGTTTTGTAAAACTCTAAAAACATATTACCTAGTAGCTGATTTTCACATCTCATAAATATCATAAACCTGCAACTTCACTTCAGCATTTTAGTGGTCTCCTTCCTCACACATCAAAATGCATGAAGGGCTCACTACCGGGAGTAAGTGGAGGCTGGACCATGGCATGCGGATCTAAACGTCACGTTATGGAAGGGTGATGCTCTGTTTTCACTAAATTCCATTATATTATTTCTGTTTTAGGGCATACGGAAGGAATATATCTTCAGGGTCTCACAGTGTTAGGTTGGGTAAGTCACTGCATTCTGGCCAATAAGATATGATTGTGAAGGATGTGGTCAGACATGACTCTGAACTTAGAATGATCACGCTTCACACTCTGTGCTGTGTTAAAACAGTAGCATCGTAAGATGGAGGAAGCTGGGATCCCTGAAGCTCCATGTGGAGAAATGTGCATTATACTTTGTGTGAGAAAGAGGACTTTTTTAGGCTCAGCCACTGACATTTGAGGTTTAATCTGTCATAGCAAAACATAGCCTATACTATCAGGCATGATTGCCAAGCTCTGATGAGGTAACTCTTTTTAAGGTTAATTTTGTGGCCAAAAGGTAGTCTGAAGCTGCTGCCAAACCATACACTCTATAAACTATATTGTTACAGGAGTATAGATCCCACGAGCAAAAACAGAAGGTAGCTTTCATGAGCCTTTTCTTGGGCTTTTATCCATTCATCCTTCCTTATCTCTCCCCAGACAAGGAGTGGACCTTTACTACCTTATCCTATAAACTTTGGTTAAAAAGTACTTTTATTCTAGTGAAGATCATATTTTATTGTACCTAATTATGAGTTCCTTAAAGGTAGGACTATATCTTCATTTTCTACTTCTATGAGTGTCTGATACACAGAGTACAAAATAAATGTTGGATGCTTTAATGAATATTTGTATTGTATCCATTAAAGCATTTAACTGTACTATTTCTGTCATAATACATGAAACATCTAAGGAGCTGACAAACACATATACCAGTGCTAATCATACCTGACTAAAATAGAGACAAAAGGGAAGACTGTCTCATCATTCCCAGTGTTTTTATTTCACAATAGACTTCATTCTGTAATTTCAGTGCCACAGTAACAACTTGCCTTTGGTCTCAGGTACGCCCTGATATGCTAAGCATTCCCTGCCAAGCTGGTCTGACTATATCTCATGTCTGTTCTGCTTTTCCTTCCTGGAAGAAACACCCTGTAATTATTCCTAATGAACTTCATTTCAGTAGTATGTTTTTTATTTTTCTTGTATTACCGTCTTTTATCCTTAGAAGAAGAATTCAGAGTTATAAAACAAAGAGGAACAAAGCTAAGCAAAGGCTGTGAGGTCTAGTATGGCCATCAAAGAATTACAGATATAGAAAAATCAGACATGACAGAATGTCTAAGAACTTAATAGTTAAATTACATACAGCATTCAAAAAATACTGCAAAGCCAGTAAATCTATGAACAAGGATCTTTCATCAGTCTGAAGTGATCACAGTATAATCATAGGGAATACTTCAATAGCATTAACAGCTACCAGGTACTTTCCAAATGTCTGTATATGTGTGTGTACACACACACATATTCAATTGATCTTCCCAGCAGCTATGGGAATGATATTCACATTATCCCCACATTAGAAATAAAACAAGGCATTAAGAGGTTAAGTTACTTGTCCAACGGTCAGGTGATACACTGTGAAACCAGTGTGCAAAATAAATATGCAGGACACAAACTCTCAACCCTTCCGCTTATGTTATATATTACAAAACACAGTAGAATTTTGTCTCTGTGTATATATGATACATGCATACATATGTTTAGTTATTCTATGTATGCGCACATGTACATGTTTAGATTTACATATATTTGCATTTATATGTAGCATAAGAAAAGTTGACGGGGAATATGCCAAAACATTAAGTGACTTTCAACTTTTTTATATTTTAAAGATATACTATTTTCCGTGGTAAGTTTTACAATCTAAAAAATAAGGTTATTTTCAGCCTAAAAATAAAAAGATAGAGCCAGTAAATTGCACGTGTGGCAGGGGCCGGGTATGGACAATGCCCAGGGTGAGGCTCCATGGTGCTCATGAGTTGATCCCTTCTTCCTCCATGGGCACCACCTTTGTTTCAGGTACCACTCTAAGCACAGCAGGGACAGCGTGCAAACATTTCAAGATGAGGAGGCTCAGTTTCACAGAGAGATGCGAATTATCCTGCCTGGCCACAGTGACTGCCAGGACAGGGTGTCCAATACATGCTGGGTGAAGGCTAACATGCAAGAAGCATATTCTACACTTCAATTCCAGAAGCCAGAAGTTAAAGTTCCCTCCCTAAATCCACTGCTCATGAATCTAATGTACGGATTGTAGTCATAAGATCCAGGGAATACTCTTTCATGATCCAAAGAGTAAAAACAGAATTCGATATAGAAAAAAAATTGTTTGGATGAGCTGCATTTACCATAGATGAGATGGAGTAAATTTTACGGTTTACATTCTGAACCGATTTCAAGCAAGTCTGGATACACATAAGTGGAGACACAAGGCTAAGAGCTGACCTTCCTGCTTATTCTGAGGAGGTTGAGCCTGCTGTCAGTCATGGAGTTGTTCACTATTCATCATCAATATGTGAAAGAAACAACTCCCACCAACCTTATTTGACAGGTTTTAAGGACATATCCAAAACTCTTAGGAGGTTTTGTTCTTCACAGTAGCTGTATCAATATATTCCTACCAAGAGTGGAAGAGGGTTCCCTTTCTCCACACCATGAACCCAGCAACCCCACTACTGAGCATATACCTGGGGAAAACCATAATTCAAAAAGATACATACACTCCAGTGTTCACTGCAGCACTATTTATAATAGCCAGGACAAGGAAGCAACCTAAATGTCCATTGACAGATGAATGGATAAAGAGGAAGCGGTACATATATACAATGCAATATCACTCAGCCATATAAAGGAGTGAAACTGGGTCATTTGTAGAGATGTGGATGGACCTAGAAATTGCCATAGAGAGTAAAGTCAGTCAGAAAGAGAAAAACAAGTATCATATATTCATGCATATATGTGGAATCTAGAAAAATGATACAGATGAACCTATTTTCAGGGCAGGAAGAGAGACACAAATGTGGGGAATGGATGTGTGGATAGGGGGGCAGGGGTGGGATGCACTGAAAGATTGGGATTGACGTGTGTGCACCCCCCCACGTAAGACAGACAGCTAGTGGGAACCTGCTGTATCGCACAGGGTCATCAGCTCGGTGCTCTCTGATGACCTAGAGGGGTGGGATGGGAGGCAGGGTGGGTGGAGGCTCAAGAGGGAGGAGATAAATATGCCACATGTGGCTGATCACCTTCACTGTACAGCAGAAACCAGCACAACATTATAAAGCAACTATATTCCAGCTTAAAAATTAAAGAAAATTAAAAAACCTCTTGTGAAAGACATCGGCTCCTTTGAACAAATGAGAAGCTTAGGTGGAATGGCTTCACATCCTTGAAACACGGCCACCGCTAAAATGTTCTAAGCTCAGCAACTGCTTTTCTTTAGAAATAAAAGCCACAGCTGGCTTTATATTATGTACTTTGATTAGAAACATGTTACGACTTGCCTCTATTTGTTTATTTTCAGCAGTGTTAGTAGAAAACCTGTCATCTACTTCTGATGACGAATGGGACTCTTACTTCCTTGCCTCCCCATTCTCACAAAGTTCTAAATGTTAGACAAAGCATCACATAGCACTGTTACTGAAAATGTACTTGTTTCCAATTACCCATTTTTTAAATTAATGGTTCAAGACTTTGGGGGGAGCCACTCAACCAAATCCTCATTTCAAGTCTATCAACTTCAATGTGAAAACTACATGTGACTGAAACAACTTCTCTTCTCTTTAAAACAGACTTAACTTTTACAAATACTTTCAATAAACAAACAGATATACTTTATAGTCACTGCTCTATACCCACAGTTCTTCCATCTCTGAGCTTCCTCAGTGTTTGTGGTCCCAAATCCTTGAGTTCAACCAATGAGGGAGCATGTAGCATATACCATTGAAAGGTATCTGCATATAAGAGGACCCATGCAATTCAAACCCATGTTGTTCAAGGGTTGGCCATGTATAAAATCTATAACCCTCATATACTGTTTTAAAGTTGTGCAAACCTGAGCATTTATGAGAAGAGAATTTTGCATTTCCACCAGCAATGAGAGGGTTCCTATTATCCCTCATTCTCACCAGCATCTAGTATTGTTAGTATTTTGAATCTTCAATATTCTACTAGGTTTGCTGTGGTATTACACTATTGTTATAATTTGCATTTCCTGATGACATTCGATGTACAGTTTTTTCAAATGCTTATTTGTCATTTTTGTATATTCTTTGGTGAACTGTTAAGATCTTTAGCCAATTTTATTAATAATTGAGTTAGCCAATTTTCATTAATAATTGAGTTTGTTTTTCTACTGTTCAGTTTTAAGTGTCCTTTTTATATTTTGAATTACAATCCTTTATCACATGTGTCTATTGCAAATATTTCCTTCCTGTCTGAGGCTTGTCTATTCATTCAATTATTTCTCTCAGAGTTGAAAATTTTAATAAATCCAGGAGTACAGAATAAATTATATTCATCTGTTGATAAACAAAGATTAAAAAAAAAAGTCAGGGGAAGTCTGATTTTAAAACTCAGCCTTGCAGGTCAAGAGAGAACTTACTTCCATAATGAGAAAAAAGAAAAAAAAAGTAAGCCACATAAAAGAAACTGCAAAAAAGGAGAATTTTTCTCTTTAAGTAAGAAAGCCATAATAAGTAAGAAAATCACCATGGTCCATAATTAATTGAATCCATAGAGGTATCTGGCTATTTCCCATGGTATTGTTGGACATGACTCTTTCTTATTTTCCCCTGAATTTGCAAGGTCTATAAAATAATATTACTTTTACTCAGATTAGATGGGGTTGGTCTAAAATTTACATTCTAGAAATAATTAAAGCACCAGTACCTTAAATTTACGAAATGATGAGACTCCCCTAAGTCATTGCACCCATGTGAAAGCAGAAAATTTTGTAGTTGACATCTGTTGTTTTGACTTCTCAGCACCCTGCCTCTCTTCTGGAAATGTAACACCTTTTTCCTTGTATAAATTGCCCATCTGTCATTCTAGCGTTTGAAGCCTGATCTCCATTGCCACTAACTGGGTGTATGACCCTGACTAGCCGATATAACTCTTTCCCCCTAGTCAAAGACCTCAGGGGTGAGTTCAAGATTCAAGCAGAGCAGAGCTAGTCAAAATATTTTCTTGGATGGATATGGCTATTGAGAGGAAAGGGGTTTGCCTCTGTCTCTCTTTTTCTTACATCCAAGGCTGTAAGGGAGTAATCCTGGAGCTTTCTGAGGCCACCTTTCTTACTTGGGAGAATTTCTCTGAAATTAAAATTCACACAACACATGTAAAAGATGGAGAGAGATAAAGAGCATATTGCCATGACTGAAGACCTATCTACTTCTTCAGAGCTTAACTAGGAGCTAAGAAAGTCCACTGAGCTTCAGCAAGTCTAAACTGTATTTTGAGTTCATACAACAAAAAGAGTCTTGAATATGAGCAGTCTTGTCTTGCCATTTTCTTGTTGGTTCTTGATTTGCACACACTAATCCAAGAAATACCGATGTTTCTTTTTTCAAGTAGCGCATTCTATTTTTTCTAAGCTCACAAATAACTGTAGAGTGGACTATCCAAACAATGAATTAGGATGCACGTTACCATGAGTCTCGGGAAAGTGATTTGAATGAAAATATTTAGTTACAGGACAAATTTGAAAATGTCAGGCAGCTGGGAGAAAGCAAGAGCAAGAAAAAATCAGAACAGACTTTGCTAGACTGGTGATTTATATAAATGGTGGTGACATTTTTTACAAGTGGTTTTTGCAAGCCAGACATGCAGTGACTAATTTCATCCTTACAAAAATCCAATGAGAAGGTTTGTCTTATTGGATCAATTTAACAGATGAGGAAATCAAGACTAGAAAGTGGCAAGGCTCGAACTGAAACCCAAATCAGTCTCTGCCTTTGAAAGCCCGTGCCCCTTCCCCACCAGCTCCCAGGACTGAGGGCAAAGGCCTGGAATCCACACTAGTGAGTTTCTGATTGTTGTTGCAGATTTAAGACAACTTCACATTCTTCCACAATGGAATCTTGTCAGTTGTCTTCATTGTTTCATCTTAGATTTAAGTTCTCAAGAGCTCAGGCACAGAATGCTCAAAAGCAGGCAAAGATAAGCAGACCTTTGTTCATTTGGAGCAAGCATGTTGACCTTAGAGAAACTTTATTTTTTAAATGTGTTTCTCTTCCCTGTCTGGGTCTGACCAATTGATGTCATCAGACACTGGACTCTAAACAAGCTGAAGCAGACATGTACAAAAGCACACACTGTAGGCTCTGATGCCTCACAGCACCATGCTCAAGGGACTGGGGGCTAGAGACAATGAGAAGCTACCTTCACTGCTATCCCAAAAGCCACTGGAATATTTCGCCTCCAACTTGACATGCACACCAGCAGGATCTGATGCCTCATAGGAATAAGTGACTTTTGCAAAGTAAAGGCCAGACATGCAATAAATGTGTACAGCATGGCTGGCTGTATACTCAAGATTGTACAATCATGCAAGATATCTCTAATTGCATATCATGAGATGAACATTCAGCAAATACACATGAGGACTTCTGTCTCCAATATAGCATATCATTCTAAGTCAAATTAGAGGCTATTTATTTATCAGTACAACAGAAAAAGAGGATATAAAGAAACTAGTCACATAGGAAAATGCATGGAATACTTGAATTCATCTGACAAAGATTCCACTCCTCCTCGGATAATTAGGGCTCTGGGGTTACATACAAGTTGTTTAACCTCTTTGAATCCAAGTTTCTCACTTGTGGGGTAAACATAATCCTTCACAGGTGAACTCTAGAATATAATAAAGTCAGACGTGTGGAAGTACCAGCTTGTAGTACATATGTATAAATATTACTTTTCAAGAATGTGGTATGGAATTGATACTAAACAAGTTTTTAGAAACATTAAGACAACAGCTGCAGGAATTGGAATTTTTGTAAAGAATGTTGGGACTTAAATAAGTTTAAGTAGATATGTGCAAACAAGTTGGGTTTCTAAGTATAAAAAGAGGAACTCCCTCAAAGACAGAAGTAAAGAAGGAAAGTAAAAATAGAGACATCATCCCCAGAAGACTGTAGAAACATAACAGATATTGCACTAGATGTAAATCCTCAGGATAAAAGGCAAGGAACAGATATGTGGCTGAAGCTCCATTAAAGTCTAGGCTTTCAACTGGCTGTCCTGGACACCAAAAGGAATACTATAAAAACTCCATTTTTTTTTTTTTTTAAATATTATTTTATTAGTTGGAGGCCAATCACTTTACAACATTTCAGTGGGTTTTGTCATACATTGACATGAATCAGCCATATAGTTACACGTATTCCCCATCCCGATCCCCCCTCCCACCTCCCTCCCCACCCGACTCCTCAGGGTCCTCCCAGTGCACCAGGCCCGAGCACCTGAATCATGTATCCCACCTGGGCTGGTGGTCCGTTTCACCATAGATAATATACATGCTGTTCTTTCAAAACATCCCACCCTCACGTTCTCCCCCAGAGTTCAAAAGTCTGTTCTGTACTTCTGTGTCTCTTTTTCTGTTTTGCATATAGGGTTATCGCCACCATCTATCTAAATTCCGTATATATGTGTTAGTATACTGTAATGTTCTTTATCTTTCTGGCTTCACTCTGTATAATGGGCTCCAGTTTCATCCATCTCATTAGAACTGATTCAAATGAATTCTAAAAACTCCATTTTTGCTTTTATTTACTTTATTAAAGTTTTTCTGTTTTTGATGTGGACCATTTTTAGTCTTTATTGAATTTGTTAAAATACTGCTTCTGTTCTGTTTTGGCAGCAGGCATGTGGGATCTCAGCTCTCCAATGAGGGATCAAACCCGCAAAGTCTCAACCACTGGACCACCAGGGAAGTCCCATAGAAAGTCCACTTTTAAATGCAGCAAGGAAAGCTACTTTCAGTCAAAGCTCTCAGAAACAAAAAAAAATCTTAAAGGAAAAATGCAAATACCATAATTGTGAAACGGACATATGGGGTTTGTGGTGTAAGATTTAATATTAACAAAATAAACCTAAGAACTTCTCTAGAAGTCAAATTCCTAGGGCCCCTGAGTACATAGGACTCCATTTTTTTTTTTTTTTAATGAAGAGTCAACTGAATAAAATCACAGAGAGAATTAATCATTTTCAAGCTAAAATAATTTGTGAGCATACTTAAGAATGCTTATAATTCTGGAAAGGCTGAAAATGAAGGTAAAAATTATTCTCAAAGAACAAATAACTAAGAAAAAAGAATATACTTGTTTGAAAAGAAAGGGAAACTTCTAAAATTAAAGAGTGCATGAAAACCAAAAGAATGTTTAGTTAACTACTCATGTTGTATAAAATATACCCATTCATTGATAAAGATTAATATAACTTAGAACTTACATGTAGTTATTAGCACACATTCACAGTGAGAATGAGGATTTTAACAACTCAAAAAGTTAGATGCCGTGCATATATGTAGAACATTATATCAATATACTTAGAAAAATCTACATTTTACATGTGTACACAGACTATTTAAAAATTTTACACTGAATAGTTTGCTAAGTTCCCACAATTACCCATATATGAAGAATATATAGTCCAATAAATTTAGGACTTAATTCAAAGTACAATGTTATTAGAAATAAATATCAAAAAGAGCAAAAATATCCTTATGCTTAAACATTTTAAGATACAATTAACTTTTTTATTTGCAAATGATGTAAATGACAGGGGCTTAATTCCAAAAACATATGAACCATGCATGCAACTTACCACCAACAACAAAAATAAACCAACTGAAAAATGGGCAGAAGACCTAAATAGACATTTCTCTAAGAAGAAATACAGATGGCCAATAGAGATATGAAAAGATGCTCAACATCACTAATTATTAGAGAAACGCAAATCAAAATTACAATAAGGTATCACATCACACCAGTCAGGATGGCCATGATTAAAACATGTACAAACAATAAGTGCCGGAGAAGATATGGAGAAAAGGGACCCCTCCCACACTGCTGGTGAGAATATAAACGGGAGCAGCCACCATGGAGAGCAGTATGGCGGTTCCTCAGGAAACTAAAAACAGAACCGCCACGTGATCCAACAAGTCCACCCTTGGGCGTGTGTCCAGAGGAAACTACAAACTGAAAAGATATACGCACCCCGTGTTCACAGCAGCCCTACTGACAGCAACCAAGACAGGGGAGCCACCTGAATGCTCATCATCAGAGGCCCGGGCAAGGGAGACGCAGCGCGTATTAATGCACACAAGGGAATGCTGGTGAGCCATAAAACAGAACGAAACAAGGCCACTTGCAGCACGTGGACGCAACCAGAGATGACCGGACTAAGGGAAGTCAGTCAGACAAAGAAAGCCAAACACCACATGACATCACTTACGAGTGGAGTCTAAAGCATGACACAAACAAACCTATTTGAAATAAAATCACGGACGGAGAGAACAGATTGGTGGCTGCCAAGGGGAGAGGGTTAGAGGAGGGGTGGATAGGATATTTGGGTTAGCAGATGTAAGCTTTTATTTATAGAATGGATGGGTCCTACTGTATAGCACAGAGAATTATATTCAATATCCTAAGATAAACCATAATGGAAAATATTAAAAACAATGTATAAATGAATAATTAAATCACTTTACTATACAGCAGAAATTAAGACATTGTAAAGCAAATATATGTCTGTAAAAAAAAGTGATTAAACAAAGAAAAAAACAATGCCAAAAAATAAAAAAAAAAATTACATTTTATAGACCAATGCATCATACTAGAAATTTCATCTGAGTAAGAATAAAAAATACTACATGTAATAATTCACAGTTATTCAGAGGGAGATTTGCAGCTTTAAACATACATAATAGTAGTAAAAACTGAAAAATCAATAAGCTTTTCAACTCAGAAATTTAGGGAAAAGAAATAATGGAATAAATTAAAGAAAGTGAAAAGAAATACAGACATAACCAGAAATTAATAGAAAAATAGGAAAAAAGGTGTACAACAGAACTGTCTAGGTCCAATCCATTCATGGGGGCTCCACCCCCATGACCTAATTGGCTTCCAAAGCAGTCCCTCTCTAATGTCCTTATGTTGAGGGTTAGGATTTCATCATATAAATTTAGGGGGTGGGGCACAAACATCGAGTCCATAACAGTATCATTGTCAATTCAAATATTCAAGAAAGTTTGCAGACAGTTAGAAATAATATAATTCAGCAAGGCTGCTGAGTACAAGACCAACATATAAACAATAAAATCCCTATACACCAGACACTGTCAGTTAGAAAATATAACATTTTAAGTAGCCCTATTTACAACAGCAACAAGAACTGTGAAGCACTTAGAAATCCATCTAACAAGATATCCACAACCTCTAAAGAGCAAATCATAAAAGATTGCTGAACAACATAAAAATATCCTAAATAAACAGAAAAGATATATTATGTCATAGATGAAAGGATTTGATATTTAAAGATACCAATTTATTTTAAACTGGTCTATAATTCAATGTGGTTACAAACCAAAATCCTATCAGCTATTTCTTGGGTGCTTGTCAAGTTAATTTGAAATTCATATGAAACTCTACACATGCAAGAGTTAAGTATCAAGAAAAAGTTAGAAAACTTTGAAAATGAGTTAATAGTAAAGTTGCTGTTGTTGTTCACTTGCTAAGTCATGTCAGACTGCAACTCCATGGACGGCAGCAAGCCAGGCTTCCCTGTCCTTAATTATCTCTTGGAGTTTGCTAATAGTAAAGTGGCTAACACAATATTGAAAATCAATTATATTTCAATTAAAAAAATAGTTAATGTGTTGCTGAACTGAACAAAGAATGACATGCAATGTAAGGTTAATAAAACTTAAGACAAAGTGGTGGTACTGATAGAAAGCTATGCAAATAAATGTAACGGAGTCAAATACTGGAGGCAGAGAAGTCCTACAAATGTATTTAAACTTGGCTTATGCTTGCATAAAGATAGCAATCAGATTCCTCTCTGATATCATATTTGAAAACTCCAATGGATTAAAATAATTATAAAAACAAAAGTTTACAGTTTCAGAAGTATAACTAAGTACATTTATGATGCTGGACTAAGCAAGATTTTTTTAAAACAATATAAAAAATTCAACTATACTGAAATGCAAAACTTGTATATGACAATAAGCAAAATAATAAAAGTTGGAAATTGAACTGTGGACTGGCAGCTGTGTTTGCTTTACATGTAATTCATAAAAAGCATTAACACAGAATACGGTGATAAAGTAACTAATGCTTAAAGAAAAAAGAGTAATAAAATAGTATAAATAATTCACAAATGTTATAACCTGAATGGGTAATAAACATATGATGAAATGATGGTGAGTCATACTGATAATCGAAAAATATCTATTAAAAATCAAGGAGCGATATTTCAAATCCATCAAGTAATCATTAAAATGTCCATATTTCGTAGTATCAAGATCTGGTGAGGATGTAGGGAAGTGGGAACTCTTAATAGATCTAGGGGACTATTGACACTACAACGTTGGAGAAGGTGAAAGTGAAGGTCACTCAGTCGTGTCTGACTCTTTGTGACCCAATGGAAAAGTCCATGGGATTCTCCAGGCCAGAATACTGGAGTGGGTAGCCTTTCCCTCCTCCAGGGGATTTTCCCGACCCGGGGATCTAACCCAGGTCTCCCACATTGCAGGCGGATTCTTTACCAGCTGAGCCACAAGGGAAGCCCAAGAATACTGGAGTGGGTAGCCTTTCCCTCCTCCAGGGGATTTTCCCGACCCGGGGATCTAACCCAGGTTTCCCACATTGCAGGCAGATTCTTTACCAGCTGAGCCTCTCCAGTGGATTTTCCCAACCCAGGAATCGAACTCAGGTCTCCCACATTGCAGGCGGATTCTTTACCAGCTGAGCCACAAGGGAAGCCCAAGAATACTGGAGTGGGTTGCCTATCCCTTCTCCAGGGGATCTTCCTGACCCAGGAATTGAACTGGGGTGTCCTGCATTGTAGGCAGATTCTTTACCGCCTGAGCTCTGAGCGCATTCTATTGAGAAGATGAGTCTTCCCTACCACACAGCCATTTGTGCCTTGAAGCGCTCACCTGGGAGGCACTCTAGACCCGGGGCTGTTGTTTAGCAGGTGTCTACTCTTGCTACTCGGAGAAGGCAATGGCAGCCCACCCCAGTACTCTTGCCTGGAAAATCCCATGGCCGGAGGAGCCTAGTGGGCTGCAGTCCATGGGGTCACACAGAGTCGGATGCGACTGAGCGACTTCACTTTCACTCTCATGCACTGGAGAAGGAAACGGCAGCCCACTCCAGTGTTCTTGCCTGGAGAATCCCGGGGACGGGGAGCCTGGTGGGCTGCGTCCATGGGGTCGCACGGGGTCGGACACGACTGAGCGACTTTAGCAGCAGCACTCCTGCTGCTTGGTATCCTAACCTGATGGGCTGGGGCTCACACTGCACAGATCGTTAAATCGTTTGAATATCAGTTAGATAGCTGTTAAACTGATTTACAAGAACAACACCTAACAATAATTTAATACTGCTAACTATGTAACACAAAATTTTCCAAAATCAAGTTGTAAAAGGCAAATACGGTGTGATAGCATTCAGGTAAAACATCCAAAGAGAAAGACCGAAACTACAGAGTGTTTAGGGAAACAAGCATCCGTGACCAAAGCACAAACGCATGAACACGTGAGCCAGACGTGCACTCGCCCACCCCACAGCTGTGATCGCCTGCCCGTGGCACCAAGGAAGGATGCAGGGTTGAACAAATTATCAACTACACGTGGAATGTTTAATTTCAACGTTTTCAAAGAACATTTATAAAGTCTGCTAGAAAGGAACATGACTTTAAATTTTTATTCATGTTTTCTAGTATATTTGAAATATTTTGTAATTTGAGGAAAAAAACCACAGTAAACATTTAAAAAAAAGGGGGGGGGGGATGACAACCCAAGAACTTTGAATTTTTTTTTTACCTTCACTGAAAGAGATCTACGTGAGGGCCTCAAAGGATTAGCTCAAAGGATGATTGATTTTATTTTTGAAATTTGTTTTGTTTTGTTGATTGACATGTTGCATTAGTTTCTGCTGCACAGGAAAATGATTCAGTTAAACACACATGTATATATTCTTTTTTATATTCTTTTCCATGATGGCTTATCATAGGGTATTGAATATAGTTCCTGTGCTATACAGTAGGGCCCTGTTGTTTATCCATTCCATTGATAAAATAGTTTGCATCTGCTAAAAGGGATGCCAGATTTTAACTTCAATCATCCCATATGGTAAACCAGTAGTCATGTTAATCACGGTCTTAAAATACACGGTAACCACAATCCCAAGACATGAGTGATCCAGAAAGCAGTATCACATTTGAAATGTCTTGGTTAAAGCTTCCCTTTGGAACAATTACACCCAGCATCTCAACCAAGTTCATTCCAAAACAGAGACAAGTTCTCTAATAATTACAGTAAAATGTTCCAGTTAAAACTAAGAGTGATATTTACGGGGAAATGGAGCAAAAGTTCTTACTGATAAAAGCAGAGAAGTAAGGGCTGTAGCTTTTGCTGGATCTGTTTGTATTTGGTTTTGGTGTTTTATGTTTGAGTGTGTGTGTGTGTGTGTGTGTGTGTGTGTGTGTGTATGGTGTTTTATGTTTGAGTATGTGTGTGTGTGTGTGCGTGTGTGTGTGTATGAGACCTTTGGGTCTGCATGTGTTGAGGGGCAGGAGAGTCCAGACTCGGGGCAGGAACGGAGCCCTGTGGCTAAAATTCAAATCTATTCCCTCACTTTCAACTTACCCATTTAAAAGTATTTGAAGCCAAATTTGAAAATTCTTTCTCATTTTCCACCAGACCTAAATGATCTCCGCATGTATTTTTCTTTCAAAACCTGGTCTTTTGCTGTGCTGTACGTTCCCTCAGGAGGGATATACGTCTCTCATCTTAAAAATGGAATATGTTTCTCACGTGGCCCCAAGGCAAGTGAACAGTGTGACGGTTTTGCGTCAGAGCAGCTCTCTGCTCCTTGCTCTGGTCCCCCGCAGCGTGTGTTTAAGATCAGGACTGCATCTGCCCCTCGGCATCACCGTTTCCACACCGCCTCTTCCTCCTTCTGAAGCCCCTTCTTCCTCGCTGGTCCCCTTTTCAGAGCCACTGAGCGACTGTACTCTTACACCTCCATCCCGCTCACCTTCCAAATTGCTACAGTGGGGTGAGTCTTTACCTTGAAATGTCTTAATAAAAAAGGAGGGAGGGGGCCTACAGGTCCAGAGGCTGATTTTGAGATGCATGTGGCTGTCCCATAGAAACAGCAGATGACGAAGAGCTGTATTTAAAACAAATTCTTCTGAGTTTTGTGCTATGAATGTATGTTCGACTCGTCGCCCAAAGATTTAGTCAGGTAACTCCCTGAAGGCTAAGAAGAATGACAGCACTAGAAGTTGTGGGATTATAGGAAAGTCTTCTTGGGAGAGAGACATTTCATTTTCAATCTTGCATTTTTCTGAATGAATATCAGATTTCTGAAAATGGAAAGATGACCCGGGTTGACTTCTGAATGTTCTAGAGCCCTGAGGTTTTGATTCCTACTTTTGGTTCCCTCCGCCAGACTAGATAGAGCCCAGAGCCCCACGGAGGCAAGGCTGCTGCAGTTTGCTTCTCCACTCTTTCGGAGGAAGGGGTAGGAGTTCAGGGCACAGCTCTGCGGAGGGCCCGGGACAGGGCTGCCATGCGACCCACCACGCTGGTCTGCAGTGAGGTCTCAGTGCTGCTCAGCTTCTCTGAAACAACATCGGCTACTGGAACCTTAAAACACACACACTGCAGTCTTCCAGAAATTAACTACCAATTGTTTTTATTCTCTTGTTTAATGATCTTTTTGAATCAATTAGAACAAAAAATACCATTATGCAAGCAGAATCCAGAGAAGACAAATTAAATTTCAGTGATACAGCATTAACTACTACTAATATTTTTTTAACTAAAGCCACAAAAATCATTTGGAGATTAATCCCAAAGTAATTAACAAATGGCCAAGACTCATTTTGGGGAAAAAGTAAAACTCTGGCAAAAAAAAAAACCACTGCAGAACCTGATTTTTAAAAATATCTCAAAATTTTTATATCCTATATCTTTGATCTTTATTTTCATGATAAACATTTTTTTCTTGAAGAAGAGGTGGTACAAGTTGGACACATGGTTAGTTGTACTGAATAATTACACATACACACAATATATTTGGCATTTTTACTACACTGAAAATATTTATTATAATCGAACATGTTCTGTTATTATTTTAAAGTTCTACGTTATTCACCTCTGTATTTTCAGCCCCAACAAGGAACAGGAACACTCAGACATTCAGTGAATATTTCCTGAGTCAATGAACTCTGCACAGTGTTCAGAGTCACACAATTTACGGTTTAGCACTTAAAATCAGCTTGTCACCGCTATAGGTGATCTTACCCAGGGTTCTTAGAATTATATTCAAATATTCCAAGGCTGTGGCGAAAAGTGCGCTCATATTTAATCCCATAAATATTTTATGGGATATTTAATATGGACACAGATGAGCGCTAAGTCTCTGTTGTCAGTCTATTGTTTTCCGCTTTGCATCTGCCCTGTCCCTTCAGCGGGCGCTGGCTCTGCCTGCGGCCCGCTGCCATGCACACAGGCTCCTGGCTGCCAGCGTGGCAGCAGACGCTGGCCCCAGCGCTGTGACATATCTATTTAATTAACACAGCTGTTGTAGCTACTGTGCGAAGTACAAAAGGGTGGGACTGCCTTGGAAAGGGCATGGTTATAAAATGGGAAAAAAACGAACAAAATTTCTGGAAACAAAGGTAAACCTCAGCTCTCCATATTTTACCAGCCTAGAGGGTCAAACCAAAGGGCACTTTGCCACACACTTTTGTGATTTTTTGAATCACGAGCCTTGTTTAAATTTTTTCCCCAGAAAAACATGTAAAATAAAACTGCCCTGTGTAAAATTACTCATCAACTGAGCAAAGGTTTGTCTGTTGTTTGTTTATCCCTTCAGATTTAATAGAGGAGTCACATCAACTGTCTCCTTAGCTTCATCCAAATATAATATTGTTCCGCTGGGAAATATTCACATCAAAAATAACCATGAGCAAAATGCGATGGTGCTGAGGGAAATAGTGAAGCCCAGTTGTGGTTTCAAAGGTTTCAAGATGTTCACATGCAATTTCAATGCCCCAATAAATTCCATGATGAGGAAGGCTGATTCTCAGGATCTGTTACAACATGCAATAATCCATAGTAACTGCTAAGTTAGAATGTGAGTAACATAATAACTGCTAATATTTTGGGAGAAAAAAACAACACAAAAAAACAAACAAAAAACCCCTGACCATTTCACACTAATGGTGTTGGTAACTAACTGGATAGGACCATCTATAGTATGACGGAGAAGAAAGAATCAAGTATCTATTTAAGGCACTTGCAGAATCAGCAAATGAGATGACCCTTGAATTTTAAAAGTCAAACTCTCCACCTTACAGATGAGAACACAGCCTGAGAAGGAAGTGACTTGCCCAGGTGGTTAGCCAAAGAGTTCAGATTAGAATGGGTTATAGGTTCTTCTTTGTGAACTCACATTTACTGAGCTGAAGGTATTCTATGAATTTTTAAAAACCTACTCCCCCTGATACATGTTACTTCCTTTCCTTTCTCTTGTGTTTTCCTCAAAATATTCCCAGCACCTAATACAATGCTTTTCACTAGTGTGTACTAAATAAATATTGGCTGAATGAATGAAAGAACAAATGAGTGAACTGGTGCAATCACATTTCTATATTATCTATGATTGCTTTACACTTGTATCCAGTTTGTTATCACTTCACATTTATTAACATCCCCACCTGTTCTTCGCTATTCTGGTCACTTGTACAGTGCAGTGAACACCATTTGTCTGGTTTATTTCTTCCCTTTTGCTTGGCTTAGCTTAAATTTTCAGGAAAAGAATTACCAGATCAATAAGAACGCACATTGCAATGATTCTAGATTATATGACCAAATTGCTTTCCCAAATAATTTTATTAATCTATAATGATACTAACAGAGTACTGGCAGAATGATTTCATCACAACCTAAATTGGAGTTAGTGAGAATCATGAGAAATGAAAACTAAGTAAAAATTAATTGGAAATTACTTGTGCTTTTCATTTGGTTTATTTTATTGCATTGTCTATTTCTACATATCTTTTTTTCTGTAATTGAATTTATCTTGTTTTGAGCTATATCTCATACTCCTTAGTATCTTATGTGAAGACTTAGGTGAAGACCACCCTCCTCCCCATATTTTATAAGATAATCACTTTCTTCCACACTTAGGATTGAGCCATGCGGTGAAGGTCATGGAAAAGAAGGATGGACTGAAGGTACACTTAAAAATAATGTATAAAATATCCTAAAGTGAGAGTCCCAGAAAATATAACCTATCTACAAACATAAGTTTAAAAATCAATAATAATTCTCTAACAGTAAGGTAAAGGATAAACAAAAGTAAATGATAAAGATGTAATACATGTTTTCACACAGAAGTACTCAGACACAATTTTACTAGAAGGCATAACGAGGTAGGCAGATGTGTACACTGATATGCAATATCATCAGGGACGCCACAGCTACAAATTCTGACGAGCACCTGTGTGTTTATTGGCAACTGAAATGCCAGCAGGGGCATTACTATAGGCGATGTGTGCAAATTTACAAACAAAGAAAAATTCTTTCAATTTGTTTGGTTGTTACATTTTTGGACAACTGAATCTAGATACTTAATATATATGTGAGTGTGTGTGTGTGTCTGTATGTAAGAAAGTTATAATGTAGGCTCAGATAATTTTAAGCAGGCAACTTATGACAATGTATGGAAGGACATTTGAAGGTCATGCAGACACAAGAGGTGTATATTGCAGGATAAGGTTCTCATGCTTTGAAGGATGTTCAGCACCCCTGGACTAAATGCTCACAGAGGTCCCCAAACATCATGGCACGCCACCCACAAAGAGCCCTTGACGCATTTCTAACCACTCCCACTCCCCAGGATGGTGTAACCACCATTGAGAACCTCAGACAGAGAAGAAGCTGGCGCTGGGTACAGAGAGGGGGTTTTAAAAAAAGAAACAGCCACTGCTACAACTCCAGGGAATGACAGGAAGACGTCACAGTGCTAAAGCCCTCTTCTATTCTTTTTTCCCTTTTCTGCCCAGAAGAGAAAGTGCCACATAAACGGAAAGCAAAGTCCCAGGACTGAGAGAGGAGGCGGGCTCCCAGACGGCCCCGTTCCAGCCCCGCCTGGACAATGACAACCTGAAGCTAACAGCAGCTCGGGGTGGGCCGGCAGGGGAGCCCTGCGCTGAGCTCTCCTGGCCTGGTGGGTTCCCCTGGAGCTCGGAAGAGAGGCGGAGAGGGTGCACAGGCTGGGGAAGAGAAGGATTAGACTAGGAGTGGCCCTGGGCAGACGGTCCAGCCCAGTTCATCTCAGGGACGGCAGGAGATCCAGGAGCAGAAGCGGGGCCAGGTTAGCAGAGAGAGTAGCTGGGCCCCGACCACGCGGAGGGAGCGCCGGGCCGCCAGGCCCACCGGCTGTGCACGCCGTCTGGGCGCATGGAGCAGCCGGGCACGCGGGGACTGGGCAGCCACGAGACACCCCCGCAACGGGGGCCGGCTCCGGCCAGAGCGCGGCAGGGGGGCTGACGGCGCAGCCCAGACCCCCGCTGCGGCCCGGCATCTTCAGGGCCCGCTGGCCAGACTGCGCTCCAGGCAGTCAGATACCATCTCAGAGAGTTTAGGAGCCAAACGACAGACATATAAAATCTCTCAACATCCTTACATAAAGAAGTTTGGTTTATCTCCTCCTCCACAAAACCACTCAAAAATCTGTTGGACTAAGACAAAACTGCTGAATAGAATGCAGTTAAGTACTTAAATCCCCCCCCATCCTCTCAGATGGAGGTTTCATGGGGGGGGGGGGGGGGCGTAAGATCAAACAACAGAAAAATTAAACATGCACACCCTCTTTGTACACATCAGTGTGTGTCATGAACAAACTTCCAGCTCATGAAATCATCTAGCTAGAATTTAATTCAACAATTCTTCACTAGAAGCTTAGCTCCACGAAGGCAAGGATTTTATCTGATTATATCCCCAACACCAAGAACAAAATCTGGCATGTATTTGGTGCTTAAAAATCATTGAATAAAAAAAAATCATTGAAAAAATGTTCATTTTAATAATCATCATAGTAATAGCAACTCTCATTTATTGAGGAACTCACCTTAAGGATACAGAATTGGAATAATCTACCCATGCCACCTCTCACCATGAAACCCAAGTTTTAACTTCAATAGTTCAACTGATACTCATCAGATTCTACCCCGAAATCCTTAAGCTACCCACTATGAATACAGTACTAGTGCATCCTTGACTCATTTCAGAAATGTATTTCAATTCAAGTGATTAATTAAAATTAAATAAAATTTAAGATGCACTTCCTGAGTCCCACTAGCCCCGTGCTAAGTGGCCATTTGATAGCCGTATATGACTGGGGCCTTCCAGAGTGGGCAGGGAGCTTAGGAAAATTAGTGAATGGCACAGACCATTTCCATCAGCGCTTCACTCTACAGGACAGTGCTGGCTAGTGTCATCAGCTTTTAGCTGTCTCTAAGTAGGACCTCTCCAAAGCTTCCTCCTCTTCAAAATATTGACGGCTGGTTGAGAGAAAGTGTTCCTCTGACATCTTTCAGCATCTGAGAAAAGCTGTAAGATTTACATTTGTTGACATGTATTTGCAGGCTTCCCAGGTGATGCTAGTGGTAAAGAACCTGGCTGCCAGTGCAGGAGACATAAGAGACCTGGGTGTGATGGGTTGGGAAGATCCCCTGGTGGAGGGCATGGCCACCCTCTCGAGCAGTCGTGCCTGGAGAATCCCATGGGCAGAGGAGCCTGGCAGGACATAGTCCGTAGGGTTGCAAAGAGTCAGACACGACTGAAGTGACCTAGCAGAGCACAGCACGTTTTTGCAGCTTCTGATGCATTTCTTTCTACAGCAAGACCTAGGGACACTGCACAGCTGTTTCTGCGTACACAAACTTACATAAATAAAGAGCCCAATGACTGTACAGAGCCTTACTGGGAGGGAACATTGCTTACTGGGAGGGATGATGGGAGTGATGGTGAATAAAATAAGGAGACTTCTCCATCTTGCCTCCAGAGCCTGTTCTGAGTCAGGTCAAGTCACTGCATCCAGCCCATCACATACTGTGATGTCCACAGAACAGGGCACAGGGAAGAGATATAAAAACAAAAGCACTGGACACCCACTGTGCTAAATTCTTACTCTCCATGTGGACTTCTCTTCAAAGGCCAGACTTCCCAAAGTTAATATTTTTTCATGATATTGAAAATACATCAATGTTTGACATGAAATCATGAAAATATTTTGATCCTCTGGATAGAGAAGCTTTCTGGGATCGAGTAATATATTCTGTACACCAAACAGTCAAACTGTACCAAGCCCAAGTTAGACTGTTTTAAAAGCTCATGAAAAGTCAGAAGACTCATATCCTTACCTCTCCATTTACCGGAGCCACTGCCCTGCCCTGATGTCCACCTCCCTCATCAATACCTCCGTAGACAGGTATGTGCTACTGATTTACAAAGACAGCTTTCTAAACAGCACTTAAAAATTTTTTTAAATATGTTTTGGCACTTAAAGAGTAAGTTTTAATTATGTATAAATATCATAAGAAACACTCCATAATATCAGATGCATAAGGAACTACTAAATTAGTATATTTTGGATGTAAAACACAAATGTTATTCTCAATCTATTATTAGAATTATATGTGTGTTCAAAAGCTAAGGATCCTTCTCATCTAAAACAAGATTTAGCTTCTCACCTTTTTGTTGTCAAAGAAAGGCAGGCTCGAGTCCAAACACGCTCCTTCCCGCTCCCCTGCCCCAAAATAAAGATGAAATGACTGAACTCCTAACTTCAGTCTCCTCACCTGTCGAATCAGAACTGTATCCCTCAGAGATCTGTGGGGAAGAATAAATGACATCATGCATGAAGATGGCCGGCGTGGTGCTCAGCACGTCGCAAGCTCTCAGACGGTGTCAGGAGTGCTGTCATTTACACATGGTCTCGTCTCCTGCTGATATGACCCCCAGGTCCCCGAGGACAGCCCAGCTGTGAGCTGCCAGAGCAAGAGCGGCAGGACCCAGAGAAACGCACTTGGTATCAGAGGCGAGGGTTCAAACCCCAGCTGAGACCGCTGGAACCCACAGAGCAAAAAATCAGGCAAATTCCTCAGTTTCTGCTCTGAGGCTCAGTTTCCTACTGTGTCACTTAGTTTCATGAATGCTTAGCTCACAGGATTTTTAATAAGATTCAACCACCATCATCAAGAAAGAAATTAGCTGTAAAGTGAGAGGAGGGCAGTTCTCATGCATATCTTTAAAAGGGAGGCATTCACTGGAGAAAATGGTTTGTGTGTCCAGGAGAAAGTGATTCAGTTGACATTAAAGTCACGAAACTCCTGAGAAGAGTTTCTATGCTGACATGGACGCAGAAGAGGTGAAATGGCAGTCTTGATGGAACTATCTGAAATATGAGCTTGTGAACTAATATTGTTCCATGACAAAGTATTTATGAGCAATGAGGAAAATATAGGCTGCGTGTTACACAACAGTCTGTTTCCCCAACTTGAAGGACTATCCTTTAAAACCCCTCTACTCTAGTACTAGTTGAGTAAACTCCAGGAGTTGGTGATGGACAGGGAGGCCTGCCGTGCTGCGATTCACAGGGTCGCAAAGAGTCGGACGTGACTGAGCGACTGAACCGAACTCTAGTGCTAAAAGAAATGCCTTTCTTACAGGTGTTAAAGTAGATGGTGACGAAGAAGTTGCGTGTGTGTGTGTGTTTAAAGACTTCGCCAGAATTTATTTTAATCAGAAACTGTGTTGTTTGAATGTTTTTATTTAAAGGTACTGGTCTGTGAAATTCAAAAGTCCAGCCAAATATGCCATTATCAATAGCCATTTTCAAATATAAAAGACATACAGAATGACGAAATGCAATTACTAGAAAGAAAACAGAATCATCTTCTTGCTTGGTTATCTTAAGTGTTTATGAATGACATCACACTGCCAAAGGAAACAGAGGTAGTGGGGTTAATTACAGATCTCACCATCACAAACAGTTGTCTGAAACTTAGGAAATAGCTCCAGGATTTGGTGATGGACAGGGAGGCCTGGCACACTGCAGTCCATGGGGTTGCAAAGAGTCGGACACAACTGAGCGACTGAACTGACTACAAAACAGACATTCTTTTCTCTCTGTTAATTGCCCGAAAGATTATAATTCCTTTTAGGTCAAAGGTCCGTTAACTAAGGTCACTGACCAACGCTGACTCACTGTTATTTTGGTAAATAAAGTTTTACTGGAAAAGAGCTACACCCATTTACCTTTGTCTGTGGCTATTTTTGCTACAAAAGCAGATTTGAGAAGTTGCCACAGAGACCTTATATCCTACAAAGCCTGGACTTCTTGCTTACTGGCCCTTCGCGGAAAGAGTTTGCTGTGTTCTGTTTGGGGTAATAGTTTTACCTTTCCCTTTAAAATCAGGTCATGGTAGACAACGTCCTGTCCAATACGAGATTTAGTGAAAGGTTTGAACCTTGTGTGGCAGGCGGGGCTCTTCAGCTACACGTAAGCTTTGCTTGGGAAGCAAATGCATTGCTAAACCTATATTTAACAATGAAAACGTCATGCTCTAAATGGACACACCACTCTCCAAGGAAACATCTCCACGTCTCCTATTATCCAAAGCTCTGAAGCAGAACTCTGTGCCTCATCACAGTCATCGGAAATTACACAGGGCTTAGTGAGAAAACAGTAATTGAAATTCAACCCACTTTCTCTTCTTCTTCTTAAAACAAAATTAGCTGGAAATTTGATGTATTGAGAAAGCCATAATGAGTATCTATGCTCTGAAATGGTGAAATGAAACAGCACATAAATATAAAAGAGCTGGGAAAATGTATACACGATTATACCAAGATTGGCTATTGCCTCTGAAAGGTGGATACACTGCAGAAAAACAGTGGCTGGTCCAGAAGGATTTCTGGCTTTTGTATGATGAAGATCTCACTTCTTGAGGAGACGCTGTGATCGAGATTATTATTACTGTGTGACAAACAGCAGCAGCAGAGGCACCGAGGCTGTTCCATATGCCCCTTGCAGACAACACCCAGAGGGTGCTTACTGTGTGTTGAGCACTATATGAAGCTTTTAATTTAATCTTCACAACAGTTCTATAGGGTACGCACTTTTCAGCACGTTCTTTTTATAGAAGGAAAATTGAGGGTGGAAGGGAAACAAGCATGCAAAAAATGTGACACCTATTTTTATATCTGTATAATATTTGTATGTATAAAAAGACATAGGTTGACAGAACTTCAAAAGACTTATATTTATCATGCATACATTATTTTCTATATCATGCAAAATGAATACTGTACCAAAATTACAAAACACTTTTTCTCTCCTTGTGTCTAAGCAGGTAATTTATTGATTATAAGAAGCCTAATTTATTTTCCCAGTGGCCAAATATAGTTAAAATAACTGCAAACTTGCTTTGGCCAGTTGTTCAACAGTAAGTGTGTGGCAGAATTTAAAATTTGCTTGCATACTGGCACCTGTCCTCGCTTGCCATTTGTGTGAATAAGCCCGGGCTCAGCCTGTGGTGGATGGAAAACACATCACCCAAGCCCAAGCCAACAGCCAGCCAGTCACTGGGCACTGAGTGAGGCCCTAGCCAGCCCTGCCCACCGCTCCCCACCTGTCAGCTGACCATAGCAGGAGGCAGCCCATAAAAACCAGTCAAATCCAACCCAGCCCAGAAGAACCATGAGTTAAAAGAACTGTTGTTAGTTGAATTTATTATTCTAAGGTGGTTTATTGCATGGCAAAGTTAACTGATTTTTTACCCCCCAAAACAAAGTACATTATTTTTGTCACGAGAGTAATGAGAACTATAGTCTTAGCAAAAGAATGAAGACCTTACTACCCAGTCATTCCTGGGAACACTGCTTCAGGGAACCTTTTTAATCTGATTTATGAGGTTGGTATATAAAGACAACTAGTCAAATTGGACACTGTGGCAGATGGTATTGGATTTATACATATTTATGGAGCACATGTTTAATTGTCTACTTTGCTGTCCATCTTTTTGCCTCTCAAATAGATGATGATTTATAATAATGGTGAAACTTTAACTAGCCGACACTCAAAACCTAGTTTCTTCCTTTGGATGCACTAGGAAGAAAAAAAAAAACCACACACCTAAAACCAAACCAAACAAAAAAGGCCACCAAAGCCCCAAAGAGCTATTCTAATTGTTTTACAGTTTCATTAGAAAACATCCTGTCTGCTATGCTTGCTTCCGGAAATTCTAATGATAATAGTGTTTGTTGCTACTGCTTAATTCCCCCTCAGGGTGTCTGCCTTTTACAGTTACAATTACAATTGGAAAGTCGTTCAACCACATGTTCACATCAATTTACCCATTAATTTATTTGACCTGTTAATCCATTCTCGCCTGGTAATCCATTAAACTGCTTAAAATAATATTTGCAGTCTCTAGTGTGGGATGCCTTTGGGTCAAAGATGATGAACTCAAATTATTAATGATGACGCTATTTTATTCATTTTGGAAACTTTGATAGTGCCATAAAGCAAACTGTGAAAGCCTTCTTAATTACACGACTGCAGAGGAGCACAGAATGGCCAGCGATAGGGCAATAACTCATTCCTAGGTTTCCACTATCACTCGGCCGGCTCCTTCTATGCCCAGGAAAATATGCTGAAAGACACATGTATGTAGGGGAAACCCTGTCCTTGCCGCCTCCAGAGACAAGTGAGAAGGGACGGGATTCTGCCTTTAAAAAGAGGACCATGGACTCTGCGGGAGAAGGCGAGGGTGGGATGTTTCGAGAGAACAGCATCGAAACATGTATATTATCTAGGGTGAAACAGATCACCAGCCCAGGTTGGATGCATGAGACAAGTGCTCGGGCCTGGTGCACTGGGAGGACCCAGAGGAATTGGGTGGAGAGGGAGGTGGGAGGGGGGATCGGGGTGGGGAATACATGTAACTCCATGGCTGATTCATGTCAATGTATGACAAAACCCACCACAATACTGTAAAGTAATTAGCCTCCAACTAACAAAAATAAATGGAAAAAAAAAAAAGAAAAAGAAAAAAAAAACAGCTTAAAAAAAAAAGAGGACTATGGGAGGAGTTGAGACAAATTTACAAAGCAGCTACTCAAAATTCAAAGCAAGAAGGACATCAAACACTGGTCCCATAACTTGCTACAGGAAACCTAGGGGTTCAAGTCGACCCAGGAAGCCTTGAGGGATGATCCATCCTATACTCCAAGGTCTGAACATGCTCAGGTCTTAGAGGACAGAGACAGATACTTAAGGGGATGAACCCAGCCCAAGGAAAGGAAGGCAGATGGGCATGGAGGCAACCGTGACGGAGCAGAGGATTTACACCCGCCAGTCGGGGCGGGCCCCACGCAGTTCTGGCCATTGCTATGGAGGATCACGAGCAGAGTCCCTTGCGATTTTTCCAGATAATGCAGAAATCCATGACTGCAAAATATGAAAACCCATACATGCAAAACCATTTGCTTCTGAAGTATTTGCAACTAACTCAAAAATTTTAAAACTATATAAAGCAAATATACTGCATCAGTGGATGTATTCTTGAAGAAAGGCAGCTGGTTCGTCACTTCCACGATAGAACGCATTCATGAGCAAAGTATGGGAGAATGGAAAAAGTACAGAGAATTCAGAGAAGAGTGTGGGTCAAAAGAGTTGAAGGGGGCAAGGTGTGATCAACTGATGCAACCACTGTCTGAACTTTATGAACACATGAAGATTGTCTAAGGAATATTTTAAACACTTATAACCCAAACAGTAAAAGCTGAGCTTGAATGTTGTTGCTATTGTTCTTTAAGATGAGTTAGCTCTGACTTTAGCTGTCCCTGGCCTGTTAAACATCTGCGCGGTATCTTTCCTGCTCTGCTTTCTGTTAGGGACTTCAGAGAGATGAGGTGACGAGCATAAACCAAGGTCAGACGCGGAGGATGGTAAGGTGACCCCTGACATTCCTGTACTTAATCAGACCAAGGCGTATGCTAAGAAAAACACACACTGAGGTGTGGAAACCATAAAATATCACCAGGGAAATGAAAGTGGACTTGGTCAGAAATGCCAGCCACCTGCTGACACTGTACCCGTGATAGCCGGAGATACACACAAATAGAAAGCCCTGAGCCTTAAAGCACTTTCCTTTTGTCATTGCCCCAAACTGTTTCTCGTAAGTGTCAGATACTGCCTCCTGTCCCCCACCTCAATCACCTTCCGTCTCACTCCTGGGTGACCTAACAGTCTCCCCTCCTCTGATGTTCCCCAACTCGGTCAAAGATGTATGCTCATTCTTTGCCATTAAGTATTAAAAATGCCGTGGGTCGGTGCCAAAGAAAAATACTTGAATGACATTATAAAACAACAAAGGAAGTGTTCCAAGGAGGAGATGTCACCTTAGCTATAATTTTCACCACCTTGAGTAAGCCTCCCAACTCACCCACCGTAATGAAGCCAACCAGCCCTAAGTGTCTTTCAGTGATAAGTGGTACATGTTTTTTTTTCCTAACACAAAGCTAAAATATGCACCAAGAAGGCAATACTAATACCATGTTACTCTTCTTCAGGGCTCTGCGACTACAGATTGTTTCACAGTTATCTCCCTTAATATTCACAAGAGGGTTATAACATGATATTAATATTGGTGGGAGGTAGAGTGAGGAAGCCGGGACTCAACTAGCATGGCAATTCAATAAAGGCAACAGAATCAGATAACTGGCACGGTAACAAAAGGATTTACTGAGGTTTTACTATGTAGCAGGCACCTTCTCAGCATTTGACATGTATTATTTCAATTAACTCTTACAACCCAATAAGGCAGGTACTGAATGTTGTTGTTCTTTTTTTTTTTTTAACAGTTGACACAGATGAGGCACAGAGAAGAAAAGTAACTAGTCAAGGTCATCCAGTGACCTTTGGGAGGTGCTGGACCATTTGGCCCAAAGCCGAACCTCCTTACGGCCATAAAATACTGCCGCTCCACAATGCAGACTCTGGTTTCCTGATTCCAAGACTTCCCTTTTAATTCCACCCCAAATATCTCACATACAAACCTGAAAGACAAAACCTACTACTTTTTCCATAGATTAAGAGAGGTTAGGTCAGTAACATTCCTCAGAATGACTCTAGTGAAAATATTTCTCACTTTAAATACTATGAAATTTTGTTATGCTTTAGCATGGCCATTCTACTCCAGGATTTAGAATTTCTATATTTATTTTTATACTCACCTGGGCACTCCAAATTTGTGAACACCTAACAAAAACATATTCAATAAGTGGGAAGATGAGGGGTGCACACATACTGGTGTTATGAGACCTGCACCCTCACTGGAGATGAGTCTAGTCAACGTGACCAGGAGAGATCCAGCAGCCAACGGGGAAAGGAGGATAATTCCTCCCATGAGACATACTTTCTTTAAGTCAGAACTTAGTTCCAGCTCTGTCTTTCGAGTCGAAGGACTCCCGCTACACAGGACCTTTCCGAGGCACTATTTCCTATCACTACAGACAGCTCAGAAGTGAGAGCAGCGCACAGGAGCGCCTGCCCGCGCTGTCAGCAAGGAAAGTGCTCGCAGCTTCCCCACCAGGCAGAGGGCGCCTGAAGCACCTGCATCACAGCGCTCTCCCGAACACCAAGGCAGCGCGTTACTTCTGGAGACCACGGTGACGTTGTTCAGGCTGCCAGGCAGCGACAAGATTCTAGAGTGCTTCTCTACACATCTCCACATTTGCAAAGAAGAGTTCACCAGATTAGTCAATGACCACTCCCAGCTTCACCAGCTTGTGGGCACCATCTCATGGGGAGGGCACACAGGAGCACTGGTGTACCCACAACCATCAATTTATCAACAAGCTTCAGTGTATCCACACACACGAGTGTATCCACATGATGTACCCACATACATCAGTGTATTCACAAGCCTCAATGTATCCACACCCCTCAATAAATCTACACCCATCAGCATATCCACACACATCAATGTACCCACATGCATCGATGTATCCACATGCCTCAATGTAGCCACATGCATCAATGTAATCCACACTTATCAATGTATCACACGCATTGATGTATACACACTTATTGATGTATCCACATGCCTCATTGTAGCCACAGGCATCAATGTAACCCACACATAACAGTGTAATCCACACCCATCAAGGTACCCACACACCTCAGGGTATCCACGCGCCATCCCCATCAACTCTCTCTCATGTGTTCAGAATACCCGTGTGCCCAGTCCTCACCTGTCAGAATCTAAACTTTTCTAAATGTTAAAAAGGACTAGAATGTAAAAGGGGGATCAGAGAGCAACTGTAGGAACCAAAAGCAAGGTTCAAGAACAATTGCCAGAGATAAATACCAATGGTATCCTGAAGTTAATGTTTCATGTTGAATATGCGGAGAAGGGGTTTCCCACAGTGTGGCAACAGTGGTGAAGAACCTGCCTGCCAATGCAGGAGACGAAGGAGATGCAGATTCGACCCCTGGGTCGGGAAGATCTCCTGGAGAGGGGAATGGCAACCCTCTCCAATATTCTTGCCTGGAAAATTCCACCGACAGAGGAGCCTGGTGGGCTACAGTCCATGGGGTCATAAAGAGTTGGACACGACTGAAGTAACTTCTCGTGCAAAGAATTTTATCAATGAAGAGTCTCTTGATCCTATTTGATTTGTAAATTTCTTTAAAAAAATCAATCGCGCTTATCACAGGCTTTATCTAACCAAATAAGTAGAAAACATTCCCCCAATTCTAACCTTATTACTTTTTTTTTTTTTTTTACAAACAAAGAAGGCCAATTTTAATCTATAGAATATATGCAGGGGAAAAGAAAACCCTGAAAAAATGTTTTGCAGTTGAGTAGAAACTCAATTTGAAAGGACTCTGGTGATAAAAGGAGGAGGAAAAAAAGCAAAAAGGAAAATGTTAAAATATTAAATTTTCCTGCTCCCTTTTGTTCTGTTCAGACATCATTAGTCAGGTATGGAAGCCCTCTGCTGGTCAAGACTGTATACAAGGCCATTTACTAGAACTCTGGAAAAGACTTCTTAAAGAGCAAGTGAAGATTTTTTCCCCCCTCCAAAATTGCAGCTGGATTTGTCTCTGAAATCTCTTTTAAAGATTAATTAAACATTGATTGAGCATCAATCAATTCTTTTCTGAAAAAATGAGTCATTTATTCTAGATTCCTAATGCTGCCAGGTGCAGGTCTATAACTGAGCCTGGGAACTGCTCTATGGTGGGGACCCCCACGCACACTGACCAGCTCCTCACCGCTCGGTGTTAGGGAATGTTTGTCATCCTTGTGACTGTTGAGCTTTGGCCAGGTTTCTGAATTCTCCAAGGCAACTATGTTTTTCAGAATTTGGAGGGTTTAGTTCTAAAAGTTATTCTGCTTCCTGAATTTGGTTCATTAAGCAAATAATAGTCATAGTGTAATGGAAAATAATCTCATTGTCAGAGGAGGCTAAAGTCAGGCCAAAGCAGGCACGAGAAGGCAAACAAGATCAAGAAGCTATGACCGTGACCACACGGAGGGGGAGCCATTAGGCCCTAATGTTTTGGATACAGCGCAGCTGACCAAGGACAAAAACAGATGAGTTCCCAGTGCTTCACCCCTGTGAGAGCCTCCTTAATTAATTCACTGGCATTTATATTAACGTGCTTCTTTGCTTCATGTTGCAAAAGAACTTGCCTAGAGCTTACTCCATTTCAAATAGCCAAGGGGTCACGGAGAGAGCCACCAGGCCTTGTGGAATAAGACACAACTTCCCTTTGTTAGAAAAAATAAGAACAATGGGGGAAAACTATTTAAGGTATCTATAAGAGAAATTCACAGGGTGTTAAAAAGCATGGTTCATTAGCAGGTACGTATCACTTAGCAGAACAAAAAAGGATAAATGGTGAAGGTTGTAGAACTCCGCAGCCAGGCTGAGGGGATGAAATTACACTGCAAGTTACTTAACCTTCTGTGATTTGGTTTCTCACATTATAAAGTAACTATGAGAATTAATGAGTTAACATGTAAAAGGCTCAGAAGAGTACCTTTCACATGATACCAATCATGTATAACATTTAGCACCATGGGAGGTGGTGGCTTTGAACCAGAGGTGATTTTGTCCCCAGCAGACGTTGGGCAATGTCTAGAGACATTTTTGGAGAAGGCAATGACACCCCACTCCAGTACTCTTGCCTGGAAAATCCCATGGATGGAGGAGCCTGGTGGGCTGCAGTTCATGGGGTCGCTACGAGTCGGACTCGACTGAGCGGCTTCACTTGCCCTTTTCACTTTCCTGCATTGGAGAAGGAAATGGCAACCCACTCCAGTGGTCTTGCCTGGAGAATCCCAGGGACGGGAGCCTGGTGGGCTGCCGTCTATGGGGTCGCACAGAGTCGGACACGACTGAAGCGACTTAGCAGCAGCAGAGACATTTTTGATTATCATGACTGGGGGCTGCTACTGCTATCTGGAGGGTAGACACCAGGAGTGTTGTTAAATCTCCTACAATACACAGGACAGCCCCCCAACAATAAACAGTTATCTGGCCCCAAATGTTGATCGTGCTGAGGTCAGGAAACACTAACAGAAAGATATGATATAAGCGACTCTACACAGGAATTAATGCCATTTTCAGCGACATGGATGGACCTACAGATTACCATACTAGGTAAAGTAAGTCAGAGAAAGACAAACACTATATATCACTTATATGTGGAAACTAAAACTATACAAATGAACTTATTTACAAAACAGAAATAGACTCACAGATATAGAAAACGAACTTAAAGTCACCAAAGGGGAGAAGAGGGGAGGGATAAATTTGGGATTAATGCACACACACTACCGTATCTTCCCTGGTGGCCCAGATGGTAAAGCATCTGCCTGCAGCGCAGGGGACTGGAGTTCTCTCCCCGGGTCAGGAAGATCGCCCGGAGGAGGGAATGGCTACCCACTCCAGTATCCTTGCCTGCAGAATCCCATGGACAGAGGAGCCTGGCGGGCTACAGTCCACGGGGTCTCAGAGAGTCAGATACGACTGAGTGACTAACACACACACACACACACACGAAATGGACGTAACAAGGACCTACTGTATAGCCCATGGACCTTTACCCAATATTCTATAAGGAGCTATGATGGAAAAGAATCTAGAAAAGAACAGACATATAAACACATGTGTAACCGAATCACTGTTGTGCCCCTGAAACACTGAAGTCATCTCTGTGCTGTGCCGCGCTCCGTCGCTCAGTCGTGTCTGACTCTCTGTGACGTCATGCGCTGTAGCCCGCCAGGCTCCTCTGTCCACGGGGATTCTCCAGGCGAGAATATGGGAGTGGATTGCCATGCCCTCCTCCACAGGATCTTTCCTACCCAGGGATCGAATCCAGGTCTCCTGCATTGCAGGTGGATTCTTTACCATCTGAGTCACCAGGGAACTATACATTAATTAAAAAAATAATAGTAATAATTTTTTTAAATTACATTAAAAAAATTTTTAAAGACTTTTCATGGAATACAAACCCTGTTAAATGTCTCTTTCTCATGTACGTACTTAACATTGCTTCCGTAAACATTATTAAGTGCACAGTGTCCCTGAAGCCTAGATCAGGTAGCTCTCATCTGGTGGAATCCACTGTGTGCTTTGCTGGTGGTCAGATGGCTGCTGGGAGCCTGTTCCCTGACCACCCCGTCAACCACATTCTGCACTGGTCCCTCCTTCCCAACTCTCTGAGACCTCTGTGGCATCAGAAGGACTGCGGGCCCCACCTCCTCCTCCTCACAGTTTGGCAAGCTTCACTGAACCCCTCTCTCCAGATGACCTAAGAAGTCCCAGATGATGCATCTTATAGAAATGAGTTATTACATTTATTAACAGAGGGCTACTTGACGTAAAAAAATTAACCCACTTTTACAAACTCTCTTAGATACAGAAAATAGCCAATTGTAGTGTGATTTATCAAGTTCATCATCAGTTAATATTCACAAAGCTGAGCGATGAAGCCCTGAGTCTTCTTAGGACAATTTCAGTGAGAATGTGGTTCTTTCCAAGTTATTCATGGTACAATATTTGCACAAAATTTATTTTTGGTTTGGAAAAAGAGGGAAAATTAGAGCTGTTTTATAACTATCCTAGCAGGGTGCCTTGCACAGTAGATGCTCAATAAATATTTACTTATTGAATAGCAATCCTAGGCTCTTATTTATCATTAATATTTATAACAGCAGAGCAGCTTACAAACATGGAATGAAACTGCTTCAGAGTTTCAAAAATGCTTTCTAAGTTCCCCCCTCATTTAATAGCTTTAACAAGACATATCGCATTGACTAAGTTTGACAAATAAGGACAGAACATGTAAGAGAAGCTAAGTTCTACCCTTCCCTGCAGAGCCCACCACTTCCTACTGTCAGGATGCCAGAAGCCATTCTTTCCCATTTTGCCTCTTCTGCTCAACGTTCCAATCCCACCAACACATCTGATATTGATGTCAAGAACCCTTCTCCTATAACCATATTTTATTCCATGTTTTAGTAAAAAGTGAACATAGAGTCAGATTGATAAGAATTTTATACTGGTAACCTCCAAATATGTAGAAATGAAAAGCGTTATGTGACATACCAATGTGAAAGAAAAAGAAAATTGAAAGCCCTTATTCTCAGTGGGAAGTTGCAATTTTCTATTCTTTTCTTCAGTCTATGGTTATAGCTGCAGTGTCAAGAACTGTTTTATCCACAGCATTTTATCTTGGGTTTGTTTTAATAAAGAGCAAGAGGCTGCATTTTCAAATTCAGTGTCCCCAAGAGGATGGCATAGCTTTCCATGTCACCCACTCTGACTTGCTCTGCACCTGAGCCCAAACGTGGGATGAGAAGAGCATGGTTCTTTTCACAACACGTGTGCGCGTGCACACACACACACACACACACACACACATTTGACAGAATGCCTGGTCAGCAGAAGAGAAAGAACGGAGCCCTTCACAGATAGGGAGAGAATCTCTTCAGTGGATTTTCTGTATGTGGAGCTCACACGATTTTTCCTGGGAGCACATCTCAACATGTACAAAGGCCACTGTGACGCTTAACCTACTCTAGCAGGTTGTACTAACACTGAGGAGTGTGCGACCCTATGGACTATAGGTCGTCAGGCTCCTCTGTCCATGGAATTCTCCAGGCAAGAATACTGGAGTGGGTTGCTATTCCCTTCTCCAGGGGATCTTCCTGACCCAGGGATTGAACCCAGGTCTCCCACATTATAGGCAGATGCTTTACCCTCTGAAGCACCAAGGAAGCCCAGTAAGACTGCTAGGTTCCTATTAACAGAAATAGGTCAATGCCCTAAGCGGCATCTCAATAACCTTTTGAAGGCAACCTTCAGATATTCAGAGATCTGTGCACTAAAAATTTCAGTGTAAGTATTAGACGAATTTTCCTCCCTCAAGATAGAGAACCCTAATGCTGTTATAGGGTTTCCCTGGTGACTCAGTGGGAAAGAATCTGCCTGACAATGTAGAAGCTGTGGGTTAAATCCCTGAGGCAGGAAGATCGCCTGGAGAAGGAAATGGCAACCCACTCCAGTATTCTTGCCTGGGAGATCCCATGAACAGAGAGGCCTGGTGGGCTACAGTGCACAAAAGAGCCAGACACGACTTAGCCATTAAACAACGTCATTATGACTACTAGCAAGTACTCAGGAGCAGACGAACCTTAGAGAGGAAAACGGTGGCTGATGAAATAGAGGAGACAGGCTCCACGTGCTCAGTACCACCTTTTCCTTGCTGTGACCCATCTGAGCACTTAGAGGGGGCACTCTGATTTGGGGTTCAGCCACTGTCTTGGGGCCTATGAATAGACTATGACCCAAACCCCAAATCTGATTATCAACTGCTAGGATTTGGGTAAGTCTTCTAAATTATCCGAAAATTCTTTTTTTCCAGCTGTAGAAGTAAAGATAATACTGCTGGTTTTATAGGATTTGCGGGGATGAAATACTACAAATGAAGGGCTTGGATAAACAAGGAACAAAATACTATCATATGCAGCAACATATATGGACTGAGAGATTGTCATGCTGGGTGAAATAATTCAGAGAGAGAAAGACAAATAAGATTGCTTATATGTGGAATCTAAAAAAAAAAAATGGTACAAATGAATTTATCTACAAAGCAGAAACAGAGACACAGATATAGAAAACAAGCTCATGGTTACTAAGGAGGGAAGAGGAGGGGATAGACTGGGAGACTGGGGCTGACATACACGCAGCGCCATTCATACCACAGATAATGAATAAGGACCTGCCGCACGGCCTAGGGAACTCTCCTCAATACGCTGTAATTACCAAGATGGGAGAAGACCCTAAAAGAGACTGGATACATAAACATGTTAAACAGATCCTGTTTTCTGTACACCTGAAACTAATACAACATTGTAAACCAACACACCCCAATAAAAATTTAAAAAAATAAAATAAAACAGAAAAAAGATGGAACATAGTGGTACCTTCTCCTCTCTGCCTTGGTCCCCTTGCTCCTTGCTTCTTACTTCCCTTTTTCTGATGGGAAAAACCACAGAGTTCCCTGTTAAATATTCTGTTTCCCATTTTAATCCCAGTCACGTTTTTGACTTAAAATACTCCTAGAAAGGACATGAAGAATCTTCAGTGCAAAACCCAGTGTGAGTCCAAGGGAGTGACTATCTTCGGGTCACGGCCCAACAACCTTATCTCACCAAGCATTAAAAAAACACATGGCTAGAAAACACTCAATTTTATAAAATCAAGATTCTGTAAATCCTCTTAACTTAGACACATACTTGGTGTCTTTATAGACTGGCAGTCTCCATGAGGCTGACCCCTCCCTGTGTCATGCAAATATCTCTGAATATGGTCATTCTAGAAGAAATGCCAGGAAAACTTCAAATCAATGAAAAAGAAAAAGGAAAACCTAAAAGGAGCAGCATGCATTTCTAAAAATTAGAATGTGAGAGAATTTTAATGACTCTTTGTTCAATTAAATTGCCTTTATGGTTGCTTCAGTAGATGCCTGGAAACCAAATAATTAATTAAGAACAGAAAGAACAATTTTTTTCTGTGTCTTTATTAGAGGACATATAAGAATGAGCTGTGAGCAAGTTATTAATTCTCAAGTTGACCGAGTGCTTCCGGATAGTTGAGGAAACCTTCTAACTGGCTGGGGACGATCTCTTCTTACTCTGTGGGTTTTTAACAAGTCTAGCACCTGATATAGTTTACTGTGAACATCAGAGGTCAAAACTTTGACTGTCAAAAACTTAGGAGTCAGAGCTGCCAGAGTCCTGCTGGTGGTGTGCTGAAGTTGGCAGAAAATTATACAAACTTACAATAAAGTTGTATTAAGACAAAGGTAATAAGTTCTCAAGACTCACCGCATGCTAATCTTTAGATTACGTTTTACTATTATCTTGTGTTTATTTATATCTATTTTATACATATGGTGTGAACTTTCATGATGGCATAAAGACACCTATGATTATGCTGGAGACATGAGTCACTTTTTGCCCACCTGCTTGCTCTTTCTAAGGCAGTCTGCTCTGCCCACATTGGGGGGGTGTACTGGTAACTGGACTCTGTCCCAGATCACTGACTGAACCTCAGATAGGCACCTGAAGCAAGGGTGCCAACCCACTGAGGGCCGCGGCCCCGAGTCATGCTAGTGGCGCAGCATGCTAGCCTCCCAGAGCTGCCCAGGGTCAAAAACTGTCCTCAGCTTCATACTCCCTGGGTCTGCAACGCACAGTGGCTCTTATTCTGGGGTGTCTGTCCTCCTAATTTTCCCACACATACTCTTATGACTAAATACCTTTATCTGAGATGTACTGACTGGCTTTCCTTTCCATACAACCAGATACAAATTGAGGCAGTGACTGCAAAGATTTCAGGGGAATAGCAAGAGCAATCCTGAGAAGGAAAAATGGGACTGGAAGAGTCTGACTCCTTGACCTCAGACTATATTACAATGCTACAGTCATCAAAACAGTATGACACTGACAGAGAAACAGACACAGAGATCAATGGAACAAGACAGAAACCCCAGAAATAAACTCACACCTATGGTCAATTAACCTTTGACAAAGAAGGCAAGAATACATTCTGAAGGAAAGACAGTCTCTTCAATGAAAGGTGCTGGGAAAACTGGACAGCTATATGTAAAAGAATGAAATTAGAACATTATCTAACATCATATACAAAAATAAACTGAAAATGGAGCAAAGACCTAAATGTAAGGCTGGACACTATGAAGCTCTCAGAAGAAAACAGGCAGAACATTTTTTGACATAAATCATAGCAATATCATTCTGGATCCACCTCCTAGAGTAATGGAAATAAAAGCAAAAACAAACAAATGGGACCTAACCAAACTTAAAAGATTTTGCACAGAAAAGGAAACCATAAACAGAACAAAAATACAACCCACAGGATGGGAGAAAATATTTACAAATGAAGCTGCTGACAAGGAATTAATTCTTCAAAATATATAAACAGCTCATGCAGTTCTCCATCAAAAAAACAAACCAATAAAAAATGTGCATTAGACCTAAATAGATATTTCTCCAGAGAAGACATACAGATGGTCAAGAGGCATATGAAAAAATGATCAACATCACTAATTATTAGAGAAATGCAAATCAAAATGCAATGAGATATGGCCTCACACCAGGTAAAATGGCCATCATCAAAAAGTCGACAAGCAAGAAATGCTAAGAGCATGTGGAGAGAAAAGGGAACTCTTCTATGGCGGGAATGTATAGCCACTATAAAGAAGAGTATACAGGTTCCTTAAAAAAAAAAAAAAAAAAGAGCTACATATGATCCAGTAATCCAAATTCTGGGTGTGGATCCAGAGAAAACCATAATTTGAAAAGATATTTGTACTCTGGTGTTTAGCACTATTTAAAAAAGTCAAGAGATGGAAGCAACCTAAATCTCCATTGACAGAGGAATGAATATAAAGAAAATGTGGTGTATATATATGTGTGTGTGTGTACATACACATATAAACAATAGAATACTAGTCAACAATACAAAAACTATAATACCATTTGCAGCAACATGGATGGACCTTGAGATTATCACACTAAGTCAGAGAAAGAAAAATATATGATATCACTCATACTTGTAATCTAATCTTTAAAACATGATAGAAATGGACTTATTTATCACAAACTTATGGTTACCAAAGTGCAAACATACAGGGGGTGGGGGACAAATGAGGAGCTTGGGATTAACACATACACACTATATACAGAAAACAGGCAAGCAACAAGGGTCTACTGTAACCCAGGAACTACACTCAATATTGTGTAGTAACTTAGATGGGAAAAGAGTCTGGAAGAAAAAAGAGAGTCTGAAAAAAGAACGAATATATGTGTATGTATAACGGAATCACTTTACATTATACCTGGAACTAATATAACTTTGTAAAACACCTATAAGAAAATTTTTAAATTAAATTTGAAAAAATATTTTTTTGGGGAAATAGACCTAACAGAATCACCCAGAGAGTAAATGTTTAAATTATATTAAATTCTAGAGTGAACCAAATATGGAATTATTTTGACAGATTGTTCTTTCTGCAGGGCATAGAAGGAAAAACTAACTACAGTCCTGAGAACTCCAAGCAGTTAATTAACCTGATCAAAAAGTAATTTGTATCTTATGCTTTATTTGACTCAAGAATTATTACTTTATAATTAAAAGCCAAATTTCCCTGTTGTTACGAGCTAAAAGCACTATGTATAACATTCTCATCTATTAAAAGGCTAAAAAACATAAGAGCACTTTCTGGGCCTGTATTGTGTCAAACCCTGTTCAAGACATCATAAATCCAGAGGAAAGGATAATTCTGCCCTTGCCATTATTTCCCTTCTAATTGGAGATAAAGACATGTATGTAGATGGCCATATTTCTGGACAAGTCTGAAAGTCTTGACATATATGGAAGCACAGAGCAGGCAGGCAACCTGGCAGGAAAGGAGCATGGGATGGTGGTCCTCAGAGGAAGATTTCATGGCAGAGGTGATGCTTAAGCTGAGTCTTGGGTAATAAACAGTTACTGGGGATGAAGGGCAAGTTCAACCATGGAGACAGTCATGGGATGGCAGGGAAAACAGCTTGGGTTGAGTGGAACAGGATTCCACAAGAGCAAAGAAAATCTAACGAAGATGAAGCACCTTGTCTAACATTCACAGAGATCTCACTTTCACCCCGGGGGGCGTGAAAAGAGAAGGAAGGACAGATTTGAGGCCATTCTTACCTTCTAGAAGGTGACTGGAAGGAGCCAAGCCAGCTTTAGAGAATTCCCGCTAACTGTAACCAGGTAAGAGACAACCTCAAGAGACAACTGGATCCAGAGTAAGGCAGTGGAAGCAGAAATTGTGAAGACACAGATGAGGCATTTAGAAGACAGATCAGGCAGCATTTGGTGACACATTAAATATACACGGTACAAACGAAAATTACATTAAACATGATTTCTACATTTCTGTCTTTGGCAATTGAGTGAAAGAAGATGCTATTTTCTGAGAAATGGGATTTATTAATGGTTTCCAGGAGTGTTTATTGCCAGCCACAGGCAACAGCAGGAACAGATGAGCAGATAGGGAAGAGGGGAAAGAAGACTTTAGCTCTGCTTTAGCCGTGTTCAGTTCTGTTTCCTAAAAAGGGTGGCTTTAGGAAAACCAATCACCCATGGGGGAAAAATGTTGATAATTAATAACTTTTCTGGTTAAAAAAAATTTTTTTTGGTCTTAAGAGCAGGGTTAAGGTTGAATTATCTAGATTGTCTTTGGACATAAGCACATTAGTTTATACATGCTTTAGCTTATCCATGCCAAAGGCTTTACTGTGATTTTACTTTGCTCAGGCAATGGGAGAATCAGCTGGGCCACCTCCATAAAACTGATGTGGAAATCGCTAACAAGAAGAAATGAAGACATAATACAAAAAAACTCGTCAATTCAGTCACTCAGTCATGTCTGACTCTTTGCGACCCCATGAATCACAGCATGCCAGGCCTCCCTGTCCATCACCAACTCCTGGAGCTTACTCAAACCCGTGTCCATCGAGTCGGTGATGCCATCCAGCCATCTCATCCGCTGTCATCCCCTTCTCCTCCTGCCCCCAATCCCTCCAGCATCAGGGTCTTTTCCAATGAGTCAGCTCTTCACATGAGGTGGCCAAAGTACTGGAGTTTCAGCTTCACCATCAGTCCTTCCAATGAACACTCAGGACTGATCTCCTTTAGGATGGACTGGTTGGATCTCCTTGCAGTCCAAGGGACTCTCAAGAGTCTTCTCCAACACCACAGTTCAAAAGCATCAATTCTTCAGCGCTCAGCTTTCTTCACAGTCCAACTCTCACATCCATACATGATCACTGGAAAAACCATAGCCTTAACTAGACGGACCTTTGTTGGCAAAGTAATGTCTCTGCTTGTAATATGCTGTCTAGGTTGGTCATAACTTTCCTTCCAAGGAGTAACTGTCTTTTAATTTCATGGCTGCAATCACCATCTGCAGTGATTTTGGAGCTCCCCAAAATAAAGTCTGACACTGTTTCCACTGTCTCTCCATCTATTTGCCATGAAGTGATGGGACCAGATGCCATGATCTTGGTTTTCTGAATGTTGAGCTTTAAGCTAACTTTTTCACTCTCCTCCTTCACTTTCATCAAGAGGCTTTTTAGTTCTTCTTCGCTTTGTGCCATAAGGGTGGTGTCATCTGCGTATCTGAGGCTACTGATATTTCTCCCGGCAATCTTGATCCCAGCTTGTGCTTCTTCCAGCCCAGTGTTTCTCATGATGTACTCCGCATATAAGTTAAATAAGCAGGGTGACAATATACAGCCTTAATGTACTCCTTTTCCTATCTTAGCGGGATAAAAACTCTCGGTGAATAAGTGAAAAGAATACAGCTTAGTTTAGAATCAGAAAACTGGAGTAACGGTTGTATATCACTGTGTACAAAATAGGCCACATTTGAACAAATAATCTGGAAAATTCTAGCAAGTAGCAAATAGTTTTGCTTGAAAGCTCCAAGGTGTGAGGTTAGCCTCTAGCTTCATAATATCTGGATAATAATTCTGTTTTCTCTCATTCTATGAGCGATTATAGCTTTCCCCAGAACCAGCCGTTTTTCTTCTTCACAGTTGTGGTGAGTACACTGGACCTTCCTCTTGGCGTTTGTTCCCTCCTCAGTAGAATGCTGAAGCAAACTCGGGGAACACTTGAGGTGTTCTCTCCGGGTGCATGGGCTTCCCAGGTGGCTCAGTGGTAAAGAAATCACCTGCCAGGCAGGAGATGCAGGCTGGATCCCTGGGTCAGGAAGATCCCATGCAGAAGGAAATGGCAGCCCACTCCAGTGTTCTTGCCTGGAGAATCCCATGGACAGAGGAGCCTGGCAGGCTACAGTCCAGGGGTCTCAGAGTAAGACATGACTTAGTAACTAAACAACAACTCTGGTTCCACAGACTTACAACTTTGATGGGCCTGTTTTCAACCAAAGTTTCTTCAATAATATTTATAAAACAATGGAAAGAGGGTCTGGCTTTAGCCTTCTTCAGGAGGGACAAACAACAGGCTGCTTTGTGTCCCCAGGGCCTTGAGCCCCTTTCCTAGTTTAACAGGGAAGAACAAACCTAACCCCGCATTAGTTCTGCTTCTTTATAATACACTAACCTTTGTATTCTACTGCTTTTCTTCAATTTAAGACTGTTGCCTACAGCCTAAAATATACAGGAGAGCCCATCCTCAAGGTTCTGAACTTCAAGCGGATAACACACTTTTCCATTTAGATAGAGATAAAAGGTTGCAGACCAGAGAATAACACCTGTCTTGTTGGAGGTTCACAGGAATGTCATGACCTAACTTATGTGGACAGTGGCAAGAACAAAGAATTCCTGCACCAAGAAGGTTGCATTTAAAAACGGTTTGCTGAAACCCTCAGAGGAATCTGGGGTTGAGGGGGGGCACAAACCATCTGTTTCCTTGCATGGTCCTGCAATAAGCCTCTGTCTGCTCCCAACTTGGACATTTCAGTTTGTTTGGTTTCATTGTGTGTTGGGGCCACAAATTTGCATTCAGTAACACTCTGATACAGGGTCCCTAGAACACAACCCAGCACCTCCCAAGCTGCTCTACTCTGCACATGAGATGGTGTGGACTTCTGGGCTGGGTTCTATAGTGCTCTGTCTACAGACTCCTCTTTAGGAGAGGCCCTCACTGTGCCTGCTGCCTTAAGTCACCTGTTGACTATCACCCCTCCTCCACAGGGCAGCCAGCATCTAACAGCCTACTGATATGGGGCAGGAAGATCTAGCCCTTTTGCCTCAATTCTGGACAATTCAAGAGAACCATCCCAATGGCATGACCCATCGAGGGTTTGACTGAGAACCATATCAGCTATTGCAACTGTATTGAATTCCTTTTCCTATCTGATCCAGCTTTCCCCATTTTCTCATAGGCATGGATCTGAAGGGCACTTTGCGATAAGCTTCCTGTGTGCAAATATCCAGCTAATAGCCTGTTTCCTGGAGAAGTAAACTAAGTCCACTTTCTAAACATTGTATGACTTGTAACCATGATCAGCTGCTGTAATGATAAGAAGATCATTAACATTAATCGATCAGCCCTCACGAGAACTGAAAATGAGTTACAGACATTTTCATGCATGTGGCACAAGTTAATCATTTTTGACAAACATTTGTCCTATTTGTCTGTCCTTTTCTGGGTACATCTGCAACCCAACAACGGCAGCTGATTTTACAACAAAGAGCTTAGAGCCAGGTTTTCAGATTCTGATTTCAAAGCTGGATGAAATTAGCTTGCACTTCAGCAACCTTCAGCTTTCCCTGGTGGCTGAGATGGTAAAGAATGTGCCTGCAATGAAGGAGACCTGGGTTCAATTCCTGGGTAGGGAAGATGCCTGAAGCAGGAAATGGCAACCCACTCCAGTATTCTTGCCTGGAGAATTCCATGGACAGAGGAGCCTGGAGGACTACAGTCCATGGGGTCTTAAAGAGTCGGACATGAATGAGCAACTAACACTGCAGCAACCTTCAGCTTGCTGAAAGCCAGCCTCAGGAACTCCAGACTATTAAGATATGAGTGCTAACTCTTCTTCACAGGAGGGTGGTTAGAAAGAAGGCTCAGTCACACATCCAGAACAGCAACAGTTCCTGTCTGAGTGCCTTCTGTGTATCAAGCTCTCTACATTTTTCTCATTTATTCAGGACAACAGACTTACAATGAAAATACTGTCATCCTCACTTGACAGATGAGAAAGTTGAGATCCAGAGGTGTTTCTAATTATTATCTTCATGGTCCTCCCTCTTCCTTCATCTTCAGAAGAAATATGAGTCTCTGTCTCTTATCCTAAAAATATTTCCTCTTGCCACTTCCCCCCGACTTGGAGAAGGGCCCCGAGTTCTCCTCCGTTAGCAGCAATGACTCTCCGCTCTCTCTCACACTGTCTTTCTGTAACGGGGTGGACCAGGAAAGTCACTTGATGCAATGCGGGCATCTCCATCTAGAGTCTTGGAGTTACACAGTTAAAAAACTTTGAGCATGAGACAAGTGCTTGGGCCTGGTGCACTGGGAAGACCCAGAGGGACTGGGTAGAGAGGGAGGTGGGAGGGGGGATCGGGATGGGGAATACATGTAAATCCATGGCTGATTCCTGTCAATGTATGACAAAACCCACTACAATACTGTAAAGTAATTAGCCTCCAACTAATAAAAATAAATGAAAAAAAAAAAAAAAACTTTGAGCAAATCATCACCTCTCTGCACCCCATTTTTAATCTGCAAAATGAAGGAAATGAATTTGTTCCATGACCTTCTAAAGCGGCCCCAAGAAGCATATCTTGACTTCTGATTTCTTCATGATTTCCTATGGTTTCCAGCACAGTTTAGGACTTGGTTGCTGATTAACGGCCCATAAAACAGGGTCTGATTTTTCAGGCCAACAAAGGTAACACTGCAGAGGAAATAATAGCTCTGAGCCCATATGTGAACCTACTTATTCTACAAAGTCCTCTCTGGGATTCATACCAGTAGGAACATGCCATGTTTTAAGGTGAGCCTCAAGATCTCATCTCATTGTTGTTTTATAAAATGCATAGATCTGTCTGCTGAACTTGCTCATGGCCATTTAAAAAATCAAGTGGACTCAAGGTATTAGCAAATCTGGAATTAGAAAAATATACACAGGGGCCCATAGAAAGAACAGAGACAGAAAACAGAGAGGCACGAAAGTCTGGGGACACAGATATGAGATAAAGAAGGAAAGGAAGAAATGAACAAGTCAAAAGGAAGGAAAAAGAGGGAATTCCCTGATGGTCAAAAGGAAGGAAAAAGAGGGAATTCCCTGGTGGTCCTGTGGTTAAGACCCAGCCTTCCCAATCCAGGGGGCACGAGTTCGATCCCTAGTCAGGGAACTAAGATCTGATATGCTGTGAAGTGTGTAAAAAGTTAAAACAAAAAAAAAAAAAAAGGAGAAGAAGAAAGGGAAAAAACTGGTCTGAATACAAAAGAAAAGGACAAAACAAGAACAAATGAAGTCCTAATTTATTGTGAAATAAAGAAACCTGAATGGTCAGCTGTCTTTGCCTTTGCCCCCAGCACTGGTAGTGCATTTAACCTCTGAGGAAAGTTAATCTCCTTGAGGAGAAGTCAAGCAAGAATCAAATGGGCGGAACCCATCACGAATGTGATAATAAGAAAAAAGCTTTGGAAAGTAGCAGAATGCATATAGAGTGGGAGTAAAGCAAGAGAGTTCTATTTTTGATTTTGACAGAAGAATTGTTTTTAAAAAAAAAAAACCTGTAATTTCCTAGGCACAAAGGGCTCTTCTGACATATGAGATCATTTATCTACTATCTCTTCAGTGTCTGTCTATCATCTAGCTATCCATCATCCAGTTATCTCTATGGCAACGACTGCCACTGCTTGGAGGTGTTTTGACACCCCAGAACGTAGCTTCCAGAGCAAGGATCTGTCACCTGAGGTGAAACCATGCAGAGGAAGTGTTCTGGGTTCCTTTCTAAAACGCACTGGCATTTCCAAGGTGGTGTTTCCCAAAGAATGCATTGCTTAAGCATTGTCAAGTGAGGCCCTGGCCCTTTAAAGCAATTGTTACTGAGATGTTTCCCCTTGTTTTAGAAAATAAATCAGGTATAGATTGCTTCTGCAGGTTTGGCTTCCTCATTTTCTCTCTCCCTTTTTTCTCTTCTCCTTTTGAATATGCATTTCTTCCTCCCACCGTGCCTGCTGGCAAACTTCCAAGGATTTTTATCAAATGTTCTGGGGAGTGAATTACTCATTTTAGGTTATTTAAATGAAAGAGATGCATAATACCACTTTACATTCAAATTTCATGAAACCCTGCCCATGACCTCTTTCTATCTACTTGCATCTATGTGCTCTCAGACTCCAGCTCACCCTTTCTATGAGCATCTCCCTGAAGGGGCTACACCTAGAGTCCATTTGACACTAAACAATCAAAAATTTTATTTGGCCACAATTTGTAGTTTCAATATTATATATTCTTTCATAATTAATGTGCACTGTGAGCTACATTATGTCTCTAAATTACACAGCTTCTGATGCAAAAAAAAATTAGTTTTACTATGGGCCTTTGTTACCTTTCAACATAATTTAATGAGTTGCATAGACAATTTAGAGAAATTGAGGACTAGGTTTAATGTCTTTGTAATGAACCCATCAGGGAGAGGGGGGAGAAAGAGACCAAGAGGAGATAATGGGAGAGGGAACAGTTTCAGAAACAGGTATGCAGAGCAGTCTTTCCCAGCCATTCACTGGTTTAATTACTGTTTACTGAGCACCTCCTGTGCCAGGCACTGGGCTGGAAGCATGGAGAGCTGAGGACCTCATGGTCTTGCCCTACGGGACTTAGTAGGGAGGCTGTGAACTCAGAGAGTTTAGCAGGGCGGTGGGGGCGGGGGGTGTGGGTGAGTGCTTAGGACTGGTGGTAGTGGAGCAGAGACGCATTCTGGAAAAGGAAAGCCTTAAAAAACGCATTTTAGAGAGGTTTAAAGACAAGCTTAAAAATCTCGGGAAATGTGTGCGCATTTCATTCTGTAAAGTTGGGGGAAAAGTGAAAGTGAACTCACTCTTGGTGACCCATGGACTGTAGTCACTCAGGCTCCTCCATCCATGGGATTTCCCAGTCAAGAATACTGGAGTGGGTTGCCATTTCCTTCTCGATCGGACCTTCCTGACCCAGGGATTGAACCTGGGTCTCCCTCATTACAGGCAAACTCCTTATCATCTGAGCCACCAGGGAATCCCAAAAAATTGGGGGAAAACTCATCCAAATAATACATAATGAAAATATTTATAATACATTTCCCTAATCATTTTTAGAAGAAAAACTCTTTATCATCTGAGCTACCAGGGAATCCCAAAAAATTGGGGGAAAACTCATCCAAATAGTACATAATGAAAATATTATTTATAATACATTTCCCTAATCATTTTTAGAAGAAAAACTCTTTATCATCTGAGCTACCAGGGAATCCCAAAAAATTGGGGGAAAACTCATCCAAATAGTACATAATGAAAATATTATTTATAATACATTTCCCTAATCATTTTTAGAAGACTTTTTATAAGGATCATCCTTTTCAAAGTCTGTACTGAATTTTGTTGTAACATTGCTTCTGTTTTATGCTTTGGTTTCTTGGCCCAGAGGCATGTGGGATCTTAGTTCTCTTGGCCAGGGATCGAACTTGTACCCACTGTCTTGGAAGGCCAAGTCCTAACCACTAGATCATCAGGGAAGTCCCCCTAATCATTGTTTAAAGCACTGAAAGAAGCACATGCTAGTTTTTAATAAAGGAAGCTTATGGAAAAGGCTGAATAAGTTGTTTCTATATAGCTAAACTAAAGATAAAATATTTTGAAAATCACCCCAAAATACAAGGCCAACTTCGATGCACTGCCTACAGCAAGAATATTACCATGTTTCCCGTATCCCAAATTTTCAAAATTAATTCTCTCTAGGAAACCAAACACAACTCAAATTCCTCTTGGCTAAGGTTAAATGATAAATCGTTTGTCCTGAATATTTTCATGAACATGAAACAGAAGAGCGAATGCCCTAAGGAAGAGAGTCATTCCTCTTGCATCTTCTGCTCTTTGTGGAGGTTGCTGGCATCCATTTCTTATTGACTAGATGATTTTCATTCTCTCAAATATCCAAACAAGTCCCTTGGGCCAGACTGAAGGCAGGTGTTGCAGAGTGAATGTACCAGAGGTGGTCCTCTCATAGGGGATAATAAGAAAGTACTGACCCCATTCACTGTGGGGCCCAAAACTTTGTTGCTGGGAACAGTGATCTCACAAAACTCCCACAGGCATTTTAATTCTCACAAGACCCAAATAACATCATTGTCTATCTCGGGTGTCCAATGACTCCTAAGCCTTGCACATGTGGCCGCGTCTCTGGTACTACCCCCTCATCACTTGTGCACAGGCTCCCCTGACTCCCTCCCAGTCCCCCAGGACACTATGTCTCTCTATCCTGCCTGGATGCTCCTTTCTGCGGCTCCTCCTAAAGAAGCGGCTGACACCAAGAACTTGAGGCTGGGTGTGATGCATCATGAGACAGGACCAGTCCTCACTGGGTGGTTCAGCGAACACCTATTCTCCTCCCTCTCCTGCTCCCTGGACTCCATGTCTCACATGGCTCCTCCCACTGTCTTAACTCTGTCATGACACTGTCACCTTAGAGGTCACCAAAAAGGTGCTCCTTTCGAGACACTTGCTCTGCAGAGAGTGACTCTCCCCTGGATCTCCACCAGCTGGGGTCCACTCTCCATCCTCAGGCCCTTTGGCTCCCTGGCTCTCCACATGGCTACACAGCCTCTCAAACACTCAGCACACCGTGCAGAAGATGCTGGAACCTTCCAGGAGACTGGCTGTTCACAAACTAAAGTGCACATCAGAGTCACCTGGAAGGCTGGACCACTTTCCCGGGCCCCTTACACACGGACTGATTCAGGATGGGGACAGGGTGTGGCACCAGGAGCATCTGCACTTCTAACAAGTGTCTGAGTGACGCTGATGCTGAGGATCCAGGGACCACACTTGAAAACCACTTTGATTTCTTTGTATCAATGGAGCTTGTGTGCACAAGCTCTCCTTTATATAATACCATTCCTTTTCTTTTTTTTTCTCTTGCCTAATTACCTACTCCTTTCAATTTATATTTTCCTTTTTTGGCTTCCTCCGCTCCTTTCTGCACCTTGGGTCTTCCAGTAACCCTGCTGGGCCTTTTTAGCTCTGCTCACAGAAAAGAGGACAGCAGTGTTTCCTATCTCTGGCTCCATCATGTTCACCTCTAAAATATCAGATGTAGTTGTGCATTCTGCCAGGCAAACTAATCTGTGATATTTCAAATGTATTTCATGGACCAGAATAAACTGGCATATTTGAGCAAAGCCGTGTTCCAGCTATATTAGAGTATAAAAACTGGCATGAAAATCAGGTCTCATGTAAACAGGAGATTATTATTACTTAGAATCCTATAATGTGCCCATCATATGGATCTCTAGGGCATTTGCAAACCCATTTTTACATAATTATGTGAAGAACATGTATTTTATATGAGATGGTGAAATTAAATACAAAATAGGGCATTTTGAAATGGCTATAATGTTTTAAATGAAGAAATGAAACTGTTTCGAGACATATGTAGGAGAGAAAATTTATAGACAGCAGTTTTTAAGAGGCTCTATTAATTCCAAAGAAAACACAGGATGAAAATGAAATATGCAAAGAATAAAATAAGAGGTCTCCCATAAAAATCAGGCTATGTGATTCAAGTGGTTCGTCTGCCTCCTAACAATGTGAATCTTACAATGCGATGCTCACCCGCATTAGCATTTCAATGGCACAGCACTCCTGTCACACACTGTTGGACTGCTGTGATCAGCCCCTTCCCTCTGCCCCCCAATCTTGAGAGGCTCCCAAAGCGGGGAGGACGGGACTGGCTGGTGAATCTCCTATCTACACCTGTGCCAACCGAGCTTGGTATTTTCTAACCAGTTGCTGGATGTTGGTGGAAAAATTAAAGACACAAATCAAATTCATCTCGTATCCATTCCATTCAGGAAGCATCCGATTTATAAAGCAGCTTTTGGAATTACAGACTACTTTATTCCATCCCAGAATGTCCCACACAGAGGCTATTCCCAACAATGCTTACACAAGTCTAAACAATTTTTAGATCAAATGGAAATATTTAAGAAACATGTATTATCATTTCCAAATTTTACAGTAATATTTTGCTTTTATTTTCACATAACATGTCCCTGTAAAAAGTGAAAAAGTGTTAGTCACTCAGTCATGTCTGACTCTTTGTGAACCCATGAACCACAGCCCACCAGACTCCTCCATCCATGGGATTCTCCAGGCAAGAATACTAGAGTGGGCTGCCATTTCCTCCTCCAGGGGATCTTCCTGACGCAGGGATTAAACCCCCGTCTCCCGCACTGCAGGCAGATTCTTTACTGCTAAGCCAGACAGCACTGTCCTTATATAAGCATAAAATGCGTGAAACTGTTCTATACAAACAATTTTATAAATTGCTATTATATTAGTTACTTTGACAATTTGCCTTTCACCCAATTAGAGCCTCACTTGTACTATGCAGCTTCTTCTTAGTAGGTGAGTGGGAGGTCCACATATGTGCACAATCTGTTCTAGGGGAGAAGGAGAATGATATTTTCCCCACATCCTAGAGGAAGTTCTTTGGGTGTGTTCAGTGACAGCTCTCTTCAGTGATGCCCTCTGCAGTCTGGCTTTGGGAGAATGATGACTGTCCCCTCTCAAGGACCAAGCAGCCGGAGGTCAACATCAGTTCCAGTGGGAGCGGCGGTGTTGCTTTGACGCTGAGGAGCTGCAAACCCGAGGCCAGATGGAGGCCTCCCGAGTTTGTAGGTGGCTGATGATATCAGCCAAGCAGTAAGGTGCGCTGGGAAGATCATAATCCTTCGGCAGCATCAAGGCATATCCCTCGACTTTGCTCTATAAACTGAGGACAACTAAGAGTGTTTTCCACCTGGGAACAGGTAAAGGAGATGAGCAGAGGGGTAATATGGACGGAACATTAACACTGAGACGCAGCGTGAGAGTACTTTTGCCTCTAAAGTGTCTTTCAGCCTTAATTACACAAACAAAAGAGAAGCTCCAGAGGTTTCCCAGCATAAGAACAAGGAAGCCAACGGCAAGGATGGGAATAAACGCACGTCTTCTCAGCTTCTTCTCACCTGCGGTCCCCGTAGTTGACTGTCCACATCCTGCAGAGGAAGATGCTGCTCATCTGGAAATGCAGGAGCTAAGACTGGAACCCAGAATTCCGCTTTGTCTGCATTTCTTCCTCCATCTACCTCTGACTCCACTTCTGCCTGTCACAGTCTGTGTGCAGGCTGGAAAACAATTTCCGGACACGAGGCAGAATGAGAGAAGAGAGTTTATGAGAGCAGGAGATGCTGTTAGAACAGAGGGCAGGTTCAAGGGAGAGCCAATGATTTCGTGGTAGGCTAGTAGTCAATTTTTAGAGCTTCGGAACAAAGAAAATTCCTGCTGGAAGGATGGTAATTAGGTGGTGGGTTAGGGTGCTATAGGGTGGGTATTTTTACCTAATATGGGATCAGGGAGCTGACTGGTTTAGGTCAGGGGGAGCTTATGGCAACAGTTGGTATGGGGCTTGGTCAGTTCTGGAGATGACCTTGGTACAGGGCTGCGTGTCTGTGGCCTTGGGACAAGGCCTTGCACCTGTGACCTTGGTGTTGGGCTCCACACGGCCCAGACTCTCCAGCACCGTGGACTGAAACGTCTGTTTCTATAACTGGTGCTACTCCAATGGGCACAAGGAGATTTAAGTCCTGAGGGGGGCACTGCTTCTTCCTCACAGACCTCTTCACCCATCACTAATGATCTGGGCACCACTCCTCCGGGCAGCTGGCCTGAGACATGAGCACTGAGTCATGGAGCAAAGAGGAAGCTGAGGAGACCTCCATATGTGTGGATGTCTCACACAGCCACGTTCTGAAAAAATTCTGCCACCTTACTGCTGCGGTTCAGGACCAGGCTTTACTCGGGTAACGAAACCAACCATGCTACTCGAACCCCACCCGACTGAATGGACTGCAGGTTATCTGTATGTGTGAGCCTTCCCTGCAGCCATGGAGGAGACCATAAACAAAGATGCACATGTTTCCACACAGGAGGAGGTGTCCGTTTCTAGCCTGGGGCTCCCTCAGCCTGACTTCATAATTTATGTGTGTTCTCAGCATGAAGCCACAATTTTCTTCAAACATAAAATGTCCAAGATTCAATCAAATGAATTATCCTCCAAATATCCTGATCCATTCAGTCTTTTTATTTTTTTTGCTACAAAATATGCATCTGTAACACAAATTAGTGCTATGGGACTGGTCGACAGAGGCACGATGTCATTTCAAGGAGGAAGTTACACAAGTCTGCATATGGCTTTCCTCGGTACATCAGTATTTTTCAGTCAGTTACACCAGTTGAACTCAAGATATTACAGTACCGGGAGCTGTGGGAGAACACCGTACTAGACACAATTCACCAGGTCCCTCAGCTCCGTCTGGCCACGTGCTTGGTCTCAGAAAGACTAACCATGTGGGTCTCCCCACTTACCGGAGCTCTGTAACTCAACAGCCTGAGCCCTACCATCAAGTAACCCTCACTTTTCTTCACAGCAGCATCTTGCATAGGAAGCACTCCTTTATGGGGAATCAAGCATGTCTTTCCAATGGCACTAGTACTTTTAATTAGGCATTTCCATGCTGAGATTACAAAGTAGCGTATCTTCTGAGTCGTCTGTCCTAACACTATTTTCCCATGAGCCTAGCCATTACCCGTGTCGTTTTTCAGAACCCCAGGTTTTTCCAAGACTGCATATACTGTACTACAGCAGAAACATCTGAAATCTAGTTAGCCTGGTAACTTCATTTGAAACAAAGAATGCAGAACTTTGTTGAAAATGAGGTTACCAAGCTATCTGGTACTCTTAATTACCCACTGTCTCTCCCCAGCTTCCCACACCCTCTCAGTTTCTGTAGATTTGGTTGTTAATTATCACTCTGAACTGGCTGAGTTTTAGTAAAAATAAGACTGAACTGATAAAAACATGGTCCACTACCTACACAACCACTTGAATTACTGCTGCTGTTCAGTTGCTAAGGCAGGACCCACTCTTTGCGACCCCGTGGACTGCAGCACAGCAGGATTGCCTGCCCTTCACTAATCTCCCAGAGTTCACTCAAATTCATGTCCACTGAGTCAGGGATGCTATCAAATCATCTCATCCTCTGCCACCCACTTCTCCTTTTGCCCTCACTCTTTCCCAGCATCAGGTGGCCAAAGTATTGAAGCTTCAGCATCAGTCCTTCTAATGAATGTTCAGGGTTGATTTCCTTTAAGATTGACTGGTTTGATCTCACTGCAGCACAAGGGATACTCAAGAGTCTTCTCCAGCACCACAATCTGAAAGCACCAATTCTTTGGTGCTCAGCCTTCTTCATGGCCCAACTCTTACATCCAAACATGATTACTGGAAAAATCATGGCTTCGTCTATATGGACCTTTGTCAGCAAAGTGACGTCTCTGCTTTTTACACTGTCTAGGTTTGTCATAGTTTCCTTGCAAGGAGCAAGCGTCTCTTAATTTCATTTCTCCAGCCACCACATGCAGTGATTTTGGAGCCCAAGAAAATAAAAGCTGCCACTGTTTCTACTTTTTCCCTTTCTATTTGCCATGAAGTGACTGGAACAGATGTTTTTTGAATGTTGAATTTTAAGCCAACTTTTTCACTCTCCTCTCGCACCCTCATCAAGAAGCTCTTTCACTCCTCTTCACTTTCTGCCATTAGAGTGGCACCACCTGCATATTTGAGGTTGTTGATATTTCTCCTGGCAATCTTGATTCCAGCTTGTGATTCATCCAGCCCAGTATTTCACATGATGTATTCTGCATATAAGTAAAATAAGCAGAGTGACACTGAATAACTCTTTTCCCAATTTGGAACCAGTCTGTTGTTCCACGTCTGCTTCTAACTGTTGCTTCTTGACTTCCATACAGGTCTCTCAGGAGACAGTTAAGGGTCTGGTATTCCCATCTCTTTAAGAATTTTCCATAGTAGTTGTGATCCACATGGTCAAAGGCTTTGTTGTAGTCAATAACGCAGAAGCAGATGCTTTTCTGGAATTCCCTTGCTTTCGCTACAGTCCAAAGAATGTTGGCAATTTGACCTCTGGCTCCTCTCTTGGTTCATGTACTGCTGAAGCCTAGCTTTAAGGGTTCTGAGCAATTGTATGGTAGTTTGGACATTCTTTGGTGTTGCCTTTCTTTGGGATTGGAATGAAAACTGACCTTTTCTAGTCCTGTGGCCACTGCTGAGTTTTCCAAATTTGTTGGCATATTGATTCAGTATTTTAACAGGATCATCTTTTAGGATTTGAAATAGCTCAGCTGGAATTCCGTCACCTCCACTAACTTTGGTCATAGTGATGCTTCCTAAGGCCCACTTGCCTTTACATTCCAGGATGTCTGACTCTAGGTGAATGACTATGTCACTGTGGTTATCTGGGTCATGAAGACTTTTTTTTGTATACTTCTGTGCATTCTTGCCACCTCTTCTTAACTTCTTCTGCTTCTGCTAGGTCCAAACCATTTCTGTCCTTTATCATGCCCATCCTTGAATGAAATATTCCCTTGATATCTCCAATTTGCTCAAAGAGATTTCTAGTCTTTCCCATTCTATCATTTTTCTCTTGTAATTCTACTGAATTATAAGTATGCTTAAATAAACATTTTGAGATTTTCGGCATAACTTGAGGCATTACTGGGCTTCCCTTGTGGCTCAGCTGGTAAAGAATCCGCCTGCAATGTGGGAGACCTGGTTTCAGTCCATGGGTTGGGAAGATCCCTCAGAGAAGGGAAAATGCTACCCATTCCAGTATTCTGGCATGGAGGCATTACAGTCTGAGTTTATATGGAGAACAGTGGCAGATAAACTTCCAGGTATGAACTAGCGTCCACTTAAAACCAGAATATTAACTACTATGAACTGGTCCCACTGCTCATTATCCCTAAGCCCCATGGATGGCTTACTGACTTCAGAAAGAAGTAATGCCACATGGAATTATGGTATCAAGAAGGACAAGAAATACATCTTGTTCAGGTTTGCAGTTCAGTGGCCACATATAAAGATACTACAGCGGCCAAATATGCCAAGGGAATGTCCTTTCACTTTTTGGCAAAAAAGAGTCATGAAGAATAAGACTCTGGAAATATACTGGTTCAAAGAAGCCATATTTCTTTGGTGCAATAGTAACTGAGTACACAAGACAAGCACTGAAAAACCACGTGGCTCAGCAAAGCTACATTAGGAGCTGTTGACAGCTGGGCCTCAAAAGATGCTAGCTAACACTGCTCCAAACGTCTACTGTCACCAGTTATGTTTCATGGGTATAAGTGCATACACACACACACATGCATTACACAGATCTAGCTTCAGTTTTATCCCTTGAGATCATATGATGCCCACAGGCTGATGTAGATACTCACACCTCAAAGAGTATACAGATTCCTTCGAGAAGGAAAACATCTGAAAAGAACCAAAAAATATTACGCCCCCCAATCTTCACAGATTCAGTTTATTATTACACATATATGCACAAACATGAACCTGTAAATTCCATATGTCTGAAGTGTTCTATAGCCATAAACAAAATAAGGTTATAAAGAAAAAAATATGTAAGATTAGAAAAGAAATTAAAAACCACCTCTCTTCGCTATAACGGATGATGTTAGTTTACTGAAACCACATCCCTGCTCCCTGTGTGAACACGGCCTGCCGGCCTGGTCAGGCACAGCTTCTACGGCATTGTCACCTCACCACTGCTTTCTGCTCGGTAGAAACCAATTTCTTCCTCTCTAGTTCTGAATTTAAACCACTCCACAACCCTTTATGTTGTGGTAACCTCATTGGCAGAAACACATTATCATCTCCATATTTCGTCTGCCTCCGTTGCTCCCTGAATAATGTCCTACAATTAAAGTAATACTAGTTGGCACGAACATGATAGTAAAACACCATCACAATATGGTCATCCAGATGATCAAGAATACACTCAGATCCATTCTACTTAGATTACCACTGCGATAAAAAACACACAGAACACAGAACATCTCACCCGAGGAAACACCAACCCTCAAGAATATACTCAGAGATGTGGATGTGAGAACAATGAATTCAGCAAAGAGGTATCTAAAAGGCAGAATCCACACCCTACCAATGGACACGGGTCATTCAAATGTTTTTACATTCAAATTCCACCTCTACCGCTTTTATTTTTTGTGATTTAGGCAAGCTGTTTAAACTTTATTGAGCTTCCCTAGGGGCTCTGACAGTAAAGAATCCCCCACAATACAGGGTTGGATCCCTGAGTCAGGAAGATCCTCTGGAGAAGGGAATGGCTACCCACTCCAGTATTCTTGCCTGGAAAATTTCATGGACAGAGGAGCATGGCAGGTTACAGTTTGTGGGATCACAAAGAGTTGGACATGACTGAGCAACTAACAGTTTTAATCTTTTTTAGCCTTAGTTTCTTCATCTGCAAAGCCATGAGAGTAGCACCCTTTTAAGAACACAGCAGTGTGGATTAAAAATAAGATGAGATGATGCTAGCCAAAGATTTAATACAGCAAGTCCTCAATGCATGTTAGCTATTTCTATGATTTTAGCAATACTCATTCAACAAATATTTGCTGTGCGTCAGGCACTGGACTTTATGTTGGGGGCTAAGAAAGAAAAGGCAGAGTTGACATCCTCAAGGGGATCAAAGTCTATAGGAAACACATGAGAAGAGAGGACTGTGGGATATAAATGCCATGCTAAAGAGATGCTGGAAGTGTGCTTATTGATTGGGGATTGGTTGCCAATCAGCTGCTTTCCTGCCAATTTTAAACCATAATCTCAAAAAGTATGTGAGGGAAAGAGACAAGGATATAAGTGAAGTTTACCACAGTCATTGTTGACACATTTGAAACTTCATGATTTCCAGGTAAAGGGGGTGAGCTGAAGTCCCCTCCTGACATGATTTAGGACTCAAAAGTTCCTCACGCATACATGCTAAGTCACTTCAGTTGTGTACGACTCTGCAACCCTATGGACTGTAGCCCGCCAGGCTCCTCTGTCTAAGGGATTCTCAAGGCAAGAATACTAGAGTTGCCAGGCTCTTCTCCAGGGGATCTTCCTCACCCAAGGATCAAACCCATGTCTCTTAAGTCTCCTGGACTGGCAGGTGGGTTCTTTACCAATAGCGTCACTTGGGGAGCCCCCTAAAGTTCCCCAGACCTCTATAATCAACACATGCCATGGCACTAGCTTATTTGTCATACACAAGGAGAAAACATACGTCACAATCTTGCAGTTCAATTTTTGCTTTGAATCAGAGCCTTTTTTTCCCTCTCTCACTTGAATTTCAAAAATTGAAATTCAGGAATGTAGGATATTGACATGAAATGTCCTTCTTGAAAGTCCCCAGCTTCAGTGCCATAATGACATCAGCAACTGCCCCCAATGAATGCTAAATTCTCAAACTCACAGCAAGACTGCAGATTCTAATCTTTGATATTCTGTCATTCCACTCTGCTTACTCAGAAAATGGATCCATCTGTAGGTGCAAAATGCAAATTTCAGGGAAATGGCACCTTAAAATATTCTGACATAATGTTCCATCAGCAGTCCTTATAGTTAGACAAATAAAGACAATGAGGAGCCGCACAGACCTGTTAACATCTGCTCAAAACCTGCACCCACGTTTCCCTGCCTCTGCTTGCACTAACTCAAGCTAGAATTCATTTAGGTAATTCCTTAAGCTCTGAACGCTTAGCATGTCACATTTCCACCAAGTCTCATTTATATAATTAGTGCTAACATATGGCCCACAATCAACACTGGAGATTTGGAATCATTTTTAGCATGCCGTTAGACCTGAAGGGGTATGGATTCAATATGGAGGGAAAAGAATTAGGCATGCAAATTCCATTTGCTGTAACAAGAGCGTAGCAATGGAAGTTTACCCCCAAAAGGTTCGGCTGCTAATCACATAGCAAGCAGAAAGAATTACATTCTTAATAACCTTCACCAAGTGCAATAAAAGGAAATAGAAGTTTGTTTTATGGCATGCTTTTGGTTACTATTGCTTCCCCTAAACTCAGAAGTATTTTACAAACCAGTGCTACCAACTAAGATCACCTCAACAGAATTTGCCCTTGCACAGTCTGCTTTCGGTATCTGAATCAAGACACCCTCTCTGCATCATTCAGTCAGAGTTCATAGCCAACCGTGCATGATCTACAATGATCACTCTTTTCCCGTTTTAAACTCAATGGTCTTCCTATTCAGGTGTCACTGACTCTTATTCCAAACCTTGGTAGCTGAAATCAACTCTTTTTCCCTTAATTTTTTTTTAATAGTTAAAAAGCTCTGGGATGATGGGGGATACAAGAAAAAGTATGGATAATTGATGCAGCCAGGTTCTAGCAGCTTCATAAATCAAAAATTGAATCCATAAGTTAATGGGATGATTTCCCTAAACCAACACATCTTACTTTTTCTCATAAATCAATACCACTATGCTCTTGGTAATAATACTTACCTACTTTGGGCCAGACAATATAGTGTAAAGAATGTAATACCACTCTTACAAAACTCCTAAAGGTGAGATTATCTTGATTTCACAGATGAGTAAACGAAGGTCACTCGATATAAGGTCCATCAAATAGTAATGGCAGAGAACTCTGCAGCCTGTGTTTTGTTTTGTTTTTTTCTTAAATTGGAGAATATTCACTTTACAATATTGTGTTGGTTTCTGCCAAACAACATGAATTGACCTTCAATATACACACATCCCTTCCCTCTTGAACCTCTCTCCGACCTCCCACCCCACTCCCCTCCTCTAGGTGGTCACAGAGCATTTGAGCTCCCTGCATCATATGGCAAATTCCCACTGGCTATCCATTTTACATATGGTAAAGTATATGTTTCAATGCTATTCTCCTAATTTGCCCCACTCTCTAATTCCCCAACTATATCCACAAATCTTTTCTCTACGTTTGCATCTCCATTATTGCCTTGCAAATAGGCTCATTAGTACCATCCTTCTAAATATACATATATATACACACACACAGACATATTAATATATGATATTTGTTTTTCTCTTTCTGACTCACTTCACTCTGTATAATAGGCTCTAGGTTTATCCAACTCATTAGAACTGATTCAAATGTATTCCTTTTTATGGCTGAGTAATATTCTGTTGTATATATGTACCACAACTTATTTATCCATTCATCTGCCGATGGACAGCTAGGTTTGTTTCCATATCTCAGCTATTGTAAATAGTGTGCAGCACGTGTTTTTAATGACTGTAGTATTCTGCTCCCAGGTTCTTAATTCCTTGTACCCCTTTGACCTCTCTATCTGTCATCCTCCATGGCAAACTAGACATCAAGTCTTGTTGACTCTGAACATCAGAATTACTCAAATCTGTTCATTCCAAGTTACTTCATTAGATTAGGGCCTTAAGTACATGTTAGAGTAAATAAACCCAAAGTCCATTTCAGACTTAATGTTTAATGCAGCTATTTGTTGCTTTCTAAGTGGTTTCTTTCCAACAATTATGAACATAGCTACAAAACCATATGGCTTATTATTACTTCTCAATACCTCATGCAATAGTGGCCCTGGGAAAGTGTTAAAGCAAGTGAATATCTAGATGAGCCAGGGGTCATGAAACCTTAGTTTAGTCTCACTTTTATCTTGAAACAGCTGTGTGAGCTGGAATAAATCACTTAACATGTCCAAACTTACATGAAAACGTCTATTAAATGAGGATATAGGACCAAAAACATCTAAGAAGGCTTCCACATCAGTATGACCAAATCATTCCCATCCTGCAGAATCTTTGCCTTCCCTTTAGGAAAAAAATTATAACCTTCAGCCTGGGATCCTGATTAGTTGTCCTTCCTTCTCATGGGAATATCTGATGAGACACAAAGAACCACAAATGTGAAACTTGCAATCACTCCTAGATGTTGGGCCTGCCAACCACATAAACTGGGCAGCTGCGTGTGTGTAGCACACACATTCAGTTGCATCTGACTCTTTGAGACCCCATGGACTGTAACCTGGCATGCTCCTGTGTCCATAGAATTCTCCAGGCAAGAATACTGGAGTGGGTTGCCATTTCCTCCTCCAGGGGATCCTGCCAACCCAGAGATCGAACCTGTGTCTCCTGTATTGGCAGGAGGATTCTTTACCACAGAGTCACCTGGAAGTCCTCAAACTGGGTATCTACCTAGTATAAACGTCAGTCAGGAGCTTTAAAAGGAGTTTGATTCAAGATTCTCACATGGTCTAAGAAAGACATGCTAGGTCACCCATGGGAAAATGAAGCAAAGATAAGAACAAAACAGTACAACTTCCATAAGGCTGTATTTATTCAGTGCAAAGGGACTGCTTTTGTTCTATGAGCGTGTCTTAATTTTTTGCATTAAAATCACTGGAGAAACAATACGCTTTTTTAAAAATATCATTTGACATAATAAAAAATTGGCAATCCTAAGTTAGTACAGCATCTCAGGAATGCTCTGGAATGCTCCATTTCCCCTAACAATCACTTAGTCTAGTTTTCTGTTTATGGTGACTTCCCCATATAGGGTACCATATAGGACACTGTATGTCTCATCTATGACTATTCTTGTCTTTCTCCAGGCTCTATTAACTCAGAAGTTAACATCCTTTAAATTCATGCCCATTCTGAAGTGTCAGCAATGAAAACAACACACACACACATTTTTTAACAAGGTGTTACTAAAAGAAGGCGATTCCATTACAACATGGAAGGCGAGAATTCTACCACTTAACCACACAATGTCTTGGCTCCATTATAGCATGGGATGATAAGTAACTTAAAAATTAATGTTGCTTGGTTTTGTTTTTCAAAGTCCTTTGAGCAACTATCTCAGATGATCCCTCACTGTCCATCTTCTCTCCCTGGGTTCCAGTCCTCATTTTCTCCCTAAATTCCTACAATTCTCATGAAGAACATAACAGGTGGGAAATGTAATGCTCCAAGAGGTTAACTAGCTTGCTAGAGTTGACAGAGTCAGTAAGGGACAGACTCAGACCCCAAAGCCAGAGACTCGTCATTGCACATCCTACGCAGTCCACAGACCCCATCACTGTCGAGGGGTAGAATGAAATCCTGGGGTCCACGCCTTTCCCCCAGCATGTGGTAGGTTACACTGGCTGGCTATACCGGGAACTCACGTAGGCAGGAACTCAGTCTGGGTCAGCTAATGGAGGGTGCTTGCAGGATATTGCCACAGAGATGCAAGATAAGGGGAAAAACCATAGGAGAGGAATTAGATGGAAAAGAAATCTGAGTTGCTACTTAAAAGGCAGTTCACTTGAGTGATTACTTTGAAAACTAAACTGATATAATTCCCTATCTGATTGCAAAATGTAATAGGAAATGGGATTAACTGAGATCTTTAAACACAGACATAGCTGCTCCTTTCCCACATTGAGTCTCCGCTCCACACTGTCAACATCACAGACCTGGGTCTCAGTCCTGAGAGTTTTTTGAGTCAGTGAAGCAACTCCTACCCATGGATGTGCTCCTATTATTGCCACATCTGAATAGAAGGGACTATTTGATATTAAACTGTCAAATGAAACCCCTTTGTACAAAGAAAACTTGAACCCATGAGCCACACCTTTGACTACAGACACAGACCTCACCATCACTTAAAGGAGACATGTTTACCTTCCTGCCAATCAAGACTTTTCAACCAAAGTCAGCTGAAAAGACTTTCTGAGCTCACTTTAACCCTAGGCTGCCATCCACAAAACTCATTTCCATAACAAAATTAAAGTGTGCTTAAATGAGTAAGAGCATTGTTTTGATGAGAATCATAAAGTTTATCTAAAATGAGTGACATTTGCTTGTAAGGAAAAGCGAGGCACAAAACCATTACTGGAGGGAACAGCCTGCACTGCGTGTAGCTTATCCCTCAGGCATGTGTGCATGCGTGCTGGTATCATCCTGAGACCACATGTATTCATGTCTGATTACACGCAGGCATTTGTGTGGTACACGTTAAAATGTGCTGACAAATTAGCTTCTGGGGTTAGAAGACTAGGAATCCAGAGTTAACTTTATTAGCTGTGCAAAGAATAGGCTCATCAACTGTGATGGTTTCACAGAAGAATTTAAGTTCTAAAAATCATTATCGAACAGTTAATCTGAAACAAAAAAGTGCTACATAGGGTTTTGAAAAACTGAATCGATGGTGTTTATCAAAACTGGACACTGATGAAACTCTTTTGATTAGAATATTTACGAAGAAACCTGCTTTTCTCTGACCTGACAAATATTTTTTATGGCAAAAGGTAAAGAGAGTCTGGCTTTACTGTAATACAAAAGGGAATGAGGACCTGAACTTAACCATTTAAGGCAGTTTATATTTGTCACCTTTGTAAAACTATAGAATGGTTAGGCAGTTTTCTCTGAAATTAAATACAGAATGAACATATGATCCAGCAATTCCATTTCTAGGTATATACCCAAAAGAATTGAAGGCAGGGACTCAGACACTTGTATATCAGCCGTCACTGCAGCATTATTTACAATAGCCAAGAAGTGGAAACAAACCAAATGTCCATCAACAGATAAATGGATAAACAAAATGTGACATATGTACACAATGAAATATTATGCATCCTGAAAAAAGGAATGTAATTCTGATACACAGTACAACATGAGTGAGCCTTGAAAATAATATGCTGAGTGAAATAAGCAGACAAAAAAGAAAAAAATATTGTGTGATTCAACTTGTATGCAGTACTGAGAACAGGCAACTCCACAGAACGTAGGTTACCTGGGAGTGGGGAAAGATGAATGGGAGAATTATTATAGGGCTGGCACAGAATTTGTTTGGGATTATAAAAAAGTTCTGGAAATGGACAGGGGTAGTGGTTGCACAATATTGAGATACACAATGCTATCAGTTGTACATCTTACATGGTTTAAATGGTAAATTTTATGTTCATTTTATCACAATAAGTGTATATATATAATAATATTTCTGGGTTCAGAGTTATTAAAGCTTAGCATCACAAGGCAGTGATTCTGTCTATAAATTATTTTTTTAACTGGAGAGAAACAGAGTATCTGCTGGGCTGAAAATAAAAACAAAACAAAAATCTATGGGCGAAATCAAAAGGTGTGTTGTTCCCTATAATATGAGCCTAGAACACAGAAGTCCTAGGGAACTAAAAGGAAAATATACCATTCTCTAACAAATCCCATGGAACAATGAAGACCCCAAGGCTATAGCAGAAATTTTGAAAACCAGGAGGAAAGTGGGTTGTATTAATAGATATAAAAGTGCCAACATGATGCTTCTGAACTATAGAAACATCAGTTTCATATGGTCCAAATTAAACCTGGAAGGCTACCCTGCCTCTCTCCTTACCATTGTCATAACATTGACCCAGCCAAAGTTGATCTGATCACCTCTCAAGTCCTCTCTCTCTCTCTCCCTCCAAAAAATCACCTCTAACCAGCAAATCAGTAAGTGTGCAGGGGTGTGGGTGTGAGGAAATAGGTGAGGGGAGAGGGGTAAGCCCCATCTACCTGGGGGCCGGGCAGTAATGTAACAGACCCCATTGGTCATCAGCAAGCATGGCCACCCTGTCACCTCCGGTCATCCCCAGGTTTAGTTTGCAGAATACAGATGCGGTGTTGCTAGTCCTCTGATTTTCCAAAAGAAGTTAGACATCTGGATTGGGATGAAAATCTGCTAATTTTTAAAATGCTGGATCAATTTGTTAAAACATGATGCATGCCCAATAAAACATCTGTAGACCTAACTCTCCACGCAGCTGCCAGTGCGGTATACAGATGACCCAAGTGTAGGGGGCAGCTGCCTGAACAGAGGTGCTGATGCAGCCCCTGAGCAGTGCAGAGCTTCCTTTCTGCCGAAACCACAGAGGAACGAGAGTCTTTCCGCTCCCCACGTTACCTGCCCTCCTCCCCTTCTTCACACTCTTTCCTTGATCTGGGTCCGAGGATTTTCCTTGGGCTCTTGAGTGGAAACAAGCTCCACATCCTTTGGGGCAACAGGTGCATTTGGGTGGGGAGGCGTTGCTGGGAAACAGTAGTAAGGATGGAAGATGAGATTTCTCCACTCACCCTTGCACTTAGGGCAAGTTCTGGCAGCTGGGTAGGCTCTTTGGGTGAGAGTTACCTGTGTTAACAGGCCCACCTCAGCACTGTACACAGAGGCAACTTCACATCAACGTAGAATAAGGCCTCCACACACGCGCCTTCACGTAGTGAACTTTCAAAGATGCAAACCTGCATGCGCATGTCCCACCAGGCAAGCTGATTCCCGAGGCGGGCACACATCGTCACGTGCGTGCGTCCTCTACGAGTGGTTGTGCTTGGTGTACGTTACTGCAGCTGGAGGGCTAGAGCCCATGGCGTCACAACGCGTCAAACAAGACTCAGCAGCCGAGCGCGCACACAGCGTCCAGAGCACAGAGGCGCACGGGGTCTGCACTGCAAGCCCAGGAGTCCAGAAGTAAGGGGAAAACACACAGCCGACCCTGCAGGCTGGGTACCTAGGCTAACTTGGTTGGATTTACGAACAAACTGGACTTTCAAACATGCTCTTGGATTATAACTCATTTGTATTTAAAGGGACTTAATGTATTGAATCAAATTGAGTGACAAACTGGTTGTTTCTGGCACAGAATGAAGAATTGTTATGGAGAAAGATAAAGGGACAAAAATAAGGAGAGGGAAGAAGACAGAGTTTATTTTCCATTTTCATCTATCTGTTTTACTCATTATTAAAAATCAGGCATGCCTCAAATGAGACAATTACTTTCTGAAGTCACATCCTTAAATTATACGAAAAGATGAATCTTACATTCTTTTACAGACAATAGTCAAGAAAGATTTAATTTTACTTCTCATGACAGCTTCAACAGTCAAAGAAGACTAGCACTGAAGATTTACCCAGACTCCTTGCGGATGTTTAACCCAGGGATGGCCTTTTCCCTTGGAATTTTGGCAAAGAACATCCTACACACTCCACAGTATTTAATTAACCAGAGACCATTCTCAAGTACACTTAATTATAGGTCAGTATTCTGACTATATAAATCATGGAAAAGGAAAGGAAATGACACAAAAGCCCTAGACTAATATAATTTATAGCTATCTGAACTAACACAAGGGAAGAATGGTACTGTGCTATAATTAAAGATTAGGTTAGTGCCAAAAATCATAATTTTCTGCCTGGCTTTAAAAGCAAATGTCATGTTAATGATAGTTAACTTCTGATTACGCAGGGATGATTATATATAGTTTGTGGATTATCTATGCCCTCATTTTCTTTCCCTCCTCCTCATGTTGCTTTATTGCTAATTAATCCCTCTATCAGAGAATTCTGATTAAGGAAAGGAAGAGAAGTCAAAAATCAAATTAGTCCTTTGGGCTGATTGTTAGCTGCCTCAGATAAGTGTCTTGGTTAAGCTGATGTGAAAAAACAATGCCTTTCTGGACTTGCTCTTTATACTGTAGTGCTTCCTGACCTTCTAACTAAGACCATCTGAAGCTGAGCTTCCTGAGACGCTAAAATAACATTATACATAACAGTCTGGAGATATTTTTATTTTTGTTGTGTGACCTGTGGTCCCAACACATAAAATTCAGCAAATGTCTTCATTCAATATATTAATACATAAGACAAATAGAATCTCAGGAATAGCTCTGTACCCCAATCACCATCACACATCTCAGAATTATGATGCTAAGTAAGAAGCACTTATGACTGTGCCATATCCCTACCCAACGCAAACAAGGACAGGGAGATACAAAATGAAAACACATTTGGAAGTGAGATTCTAGAATATAATTTTGAGACTCTAGGAGGATTTTCTTGATGGTACCTTTGGCCCTTTAGCAATTATGCTGTTTCCAAACAGTTAAGCTTCAGAAGACATTCAGATCCTCTCAAATAGGTATTCAATTTGTATATCCTCCTAAAATACCATGAAAAAAATTCACCTACTCTGTGCCAATTTGTCAGTGGTGAAATCAAGGGAAGATTAACATTGAGTAGAAACGATGAGCAACCAGACAGAGCTCTCTGCCAATGGGCCTGCGGTAAAAATCGGCCTGCAGACGGCCACGCTTTGGCAGCTCAGTTAGGATCATGCTATATCAGAGTCATCACAGAAAAAATTAAAGACAGCCTAATTTCTGAATCTAAACAAGATCTCCTCCTGCTGCCAGGCCTGCTCAAGGACATCCCACCCATCTCGCACAGGAGATGACCACAGGAGTCTGACCCTAGGAGGTGGCAGCATGGGCCGCATCCTGGGGACTGTGAAAATTCAGCACAAACCTGGTCCTTTTCCACAATCTGCCCACAGTGTTAGAGGTGTCGCTATTTCTGCACACTAACAACAGATCCTTAAACTCACTTCTGTGAAATTGCAGGGATTAAAAACTAAAGAAGAAAAAAATAAAAAATAAAAACTAAAGAAGGCCGAGAGAGGGTGCAGAGCTAGGACGGGGTCAGTCCCAGGCTTTCACACTGCCATAGGCTTGTCTGGGTTTTCTTAAGGCATGGCAATTCCATTTGCTTGCTTTGGAGGTATATACGGCATCTATGGCTTTCCAGAGAGGGAAAGAACGCAGTGTGGTTCTTTTTTGGTACCTCTTGGAGCTCAGTGAGACGTGGATATATAGAATGACATAATGCCTTTGTTCTATACCTAAACGTAACAAAGCAATTTGACTTCTGTTTAAAACCTGCAACAGAGTATGAAAGTGCATTATGGATTAAATTAGCCAGCTACACCCCATTACTGTGCTTTATGAAGAAAATGACAAAACATTAATAAACAGCCGCCTTTCAAAAATACCCACCTCTGGAAAACATAAGTTAATGCAATCACAGTCCAAAAGGAATGTAAACCAATATTATAATACCACATGATATGGTTCGTTAAACACTTCAAGTCTTTAGGGTGCTTTTTGGAATTGCAAAATATTTCTGTCATCTCCCCACTGTAATTTGGTACTCCAAAATACCGTTAACTTTTAAATGTACCAATTTGCTTTTTGCTGCTTGATAAATCTTATTTGTCATTCACAGGCTCTAAATTCATTTTATGCTTTATGATAGCTCACTTAAAAACTTTTTCCAGTGCAGCAAATTCCTCAATAAAAAAGCCTGAAAATGAAATGATATTTGATTCTAACAGTACAGGAGTATAGCCAGCCATTTTCCTCTTTGACATTAAATTGGATAAAATTATTTATGGTAGGAAAATTATTTATATTTTGATTACAGAAGCAACCAACACACTTATTAAAACTCAGTATAGCTAGAGCATAAGAGGTGTGAAAGAATTAGTTTCATGCCTTAGACTACAAAAAGGCAGAAGTTTCTATTAAAAGCGACTTCAGGCTTATTCATCTACAGTTTATAGACCAAGACCAAATCCAACTTAATAAAAGTAAGAAATTCAGAGCATATGGTAGGTTTTCCTCAACAGACATGCCAGTAAGAAAGACAAAAGCAGTTTAAATCTTCAAAGTCATCTAAACAATATATTAAAAAGAGCCATTCTTACCAGAAAGATCTTCCAGATTATCTCTGGGTTACACTGATTCAAGCCGAGATGTGCCCGTAACTTTTCCACCCTCAGCCAGAATGGTAGGCGAGCAGTTAACAGACTAACAACCATTAACACACGGCACCTGACTTTTCACACCGAGAGAGCCGCAATGAAATGGCTTCGCCTTTTCCCTGCCCTGGCTAGCTAGGGCCGACGGCACAGCTGGATTTCACAAGTCACAACGAACACAAAAACGCAGACAATACCTTTTGGCAAAATAACAATTGAAATCGCTCCATTATTTATCATTATGTCCTTCAAAGGGAACTTCTCTGAGAAGCTGAGACGTCTCTTAACAAAACAAAAACGTCTTCTCTGAAGGTTCCAAGGATATTGAAAAACTTTTCTTTTTTTAAAAAATATATATGTAGCTTATTACCTTATTAGAAAATACAGAGAAATACGTTTATGTGTACTGGAGTTTAGAATGCCAATATTTTGTTTTTTAATGTTTTATTTGATGCTGTCTTACTAAATTACATCTTTATATACTACAACACAAAAATAAAGGAGTTGTGAGAAAAATGATCATAAATAACTATCTGTGGATATTTTTCAAGTAAACAGTTCTAAACTTTGTTAAATTGGCCATTGTTTACATAGCAAGGCGTCTCATCTTCTAGAGCACTTGTGTTTCCGAGTGTTCTAGAACCATCTTGCTCTCAAGAAGCGCAGCTGTGTGTGCACATGCCAGGTGTGGGCCCAATTTGCTCTGACCATCAGTCCACACTGCTGCTGCTGGCTGCAAGAGGTAAAAACTCCTCCGTGACAAGACTGTGAAAAGACAGTGTCACTAAGAACCGAACAGAACTACCAAGTTTGAATACCCAACTTTGTTTAAACTGGCTTCTGAAAAATTCTTTACCAGAGTCTGAAACAACATTTAAGGAATTTGTTTTAAGGCTTAGAAAAAAAACATGTAAAATAGCCTTTCCTAATAAGTTCATATTTTAAAGATTTATTATTTTCATGAAGATGTAAAGAACTGTAAAGAAAATTTGAAGTGACATACTATCATCATTGGTCTTTTCCTCAATCAAATATCTCTACACTAACAAACTGAAAAGATATGCATATTTTACCCTTGCTTCGTAAAAAACAGATTCACATACAAGGAAACAACCTCAAACTGTTTATCTGTTCAAGTATGCACCCTCTTTCTTCCTAAAAATTATTTTTCCATTATTTATGATAAAGGAAATTATTATGACTTCACATTGAAATGTCACAAATCTGAATCATACTTTACTTCAATTTTTTAAGAAGATAGACTTCTTCACCTACTTAAATGATTCCTCTAGTTCTCATTTAAGGATATTTTATTAGTAAATGAATTACATAGGCTTCCCCTCTTCCATAATGGTTAATTACTTTTTCTGAACAGGGAGAGAAATAAAAGTAAAAGAAAGGTGAGTGGAAGAAAGAACTCCATGAGTTCTGTCAGTCAGCGGCAGCTTTCCCAACTGAAGTAGCAATAAATCATTATATGATTTGATCCTGCTGGATGTTTCTTGGGTTTAATTAATAAATACTATTTTTCTGGGCACACATCAAAACCTCCAACAAACAATCTCTCTGAATACACACTGAATACAATATTATTTGTCCCCATATTATTTTCTTTAAATACCAAAAATATCAAAGCAGATGAATTTGATAAACTCAGCCCATGATAAACACAGAGAATGCTTTAAGGTTTCTGGAAAATTGCAACAGATATATTCAACATACAGATACATCTATCCTCCTCTTTTTTTGTGTGCTCATTCATGTTCAACTCTTTGGGACCCCATGCACTGTAGCCCGCCAGGCTCCTCTGTCCATTGGATTTTTCAGGCAAGAGTACTGGAGTGGGTTGCCATTTCCCATTCTAGGGGATCTTCCCGACCCAGGGATCAAACCCAAGTCTCCTGCATCTCCTGCATTGGCAGGGGGATTCCTTACCACTGCACTACCTGGGAAGCCGATATATCTATGAATATGTGTAAAAAATGTGGGCCTATGTACACACTTAGAACAAATTAAAATGCATGTTTAATGAGCTCTTTAGAGTTGCTATTGAATATGAACTTGATGACAATTAAAATGATAAACTGAAAGTGTTGGTCACTCAGCTGTGTCCAACTCTTTGCAACCCCATGGACTGTAGCCCTCCCTGTTCCTCCATCCATGGGATTTCCCAGGTAAGAATACTGGAGTGGGTTGCCATTTCCTCCTCCAGGGGATCTTCCTGACCCAGGGACTGAATTTGAGTCTCCTGCATTGCAGGCAAATTCTTTACCATCTGAGACACCAGGGAAGCTCGGAAAATGATAAAAGAAAACACGTGTAAGTGCCTTCAACAATTCCAGCATGTAGCAGTCACTACACAAGGAGATGACTGCCCAGTGGGGACCAGGTCTTCCATGCCCCTTCTGGCGCTGCAGCGTTGGTGGCAGAGAAGACATTCACCCAGTTTGAGTATATGTGCTGCCAAAGCCAGCACAGACGTTTACCCAGTTTGAGAACTGCGACTTTGAGACATGATGGGAGTCGTTGCCTTCCTTTCTTTTCTCTCTGCTTGATTATAGATCAGGAAGTGCCTTTATCCCCTTGGGTGAGAAGGTCAATTTTCATTCTCATCAGAGTATATGGTTCATGAAATAGGTAAAAATAATATTTTTTTTCCTGTCAAGTAGCCTCCAAAACTTGGGAATTTTTATTTATTGTGGATCTCAAATGTATCCAAAGAAATAGCTCAACATTCAGTTAAAATCACTGCAATTTTTCTACCAAATAGTTTTGTGGAAGGAGATATAAATTTAAAAACACAAGTCCAGAAACCCACTGAATGGTCAAAGCTCTCCAAACAACAAATGGAAAGACAGAGCCAGACTGGATATTCTCTGGCCTCATGATAGCAAAAATAAGTGCCTGACTTAGTCAACAAATCTTTAACGAGCCTCTGCTAGTTACCAGCAGGCTGCCCTGTACTGTTGCACCAGTGTGCACTGCTCAAATCCCAGGTCACCACTGACACTGCAGACTACAGGAATACCATAAATTAAGGAAAGTCTTCAATGACATGCCAAGAATGGTAAGGTTTTTCCTCATGTGGTTAGAAGGTGGGGAAATGTTCAGGCACGAAAGAAGAGAAATAATTGGCTCAAAAATATAGGCATAGAGCATCCTTATTAACCATGAGAATCAGTGGTTCTTCCCAAATCATCTTCAACTCAGTGAAGCACAGTCAAGAGATGAAAAGCATGAACTGTGAAGCTGGACTGCCCAGGTCAGAATCCCAGCTCCTCTAATTTACAAGTTGTGTGATCTTGAGTAAATTACTTAACATGTTGGTAATTCTTCACCTTTATGGGGATGCATATCTCACACAGTTGATTTAAGGATTAGGTAGTTAATATTTGCAAAGCATTTAGAACAATGTCAGGCAGAGAGTAGGCAGTGGATAAGTGTTTGATAGAGAAATAAGTACTAACTGAATGCCTATCGTGTACCAGACATTCAGGATGTATGGATGAAAAAGACAAAGAACCACCTGCTCAGATGAAATTTACAGCAAAGCAATATTCAAGGCTCCACTAAATGGCTTTCATTGGTTTTCTTTGATGTGTGTGAATTAAAATTACTTCGGTTTGGGGAATTTTGTTGAGAATTTTAAGACCATTAAGTACAGCCACATTTTGCAATTCCAGCAGGACTCATAGACACTAAGTTAATGACGGTAAAGCTTCTGCCCCTCGATGCACCCCACCCCCCTTTCGTTCAGAACCATCAGCGGGTAAGACCCCCGGCACACGGCTCTCGAAGGAGAGCTCTGTGCACTCCGCTAAATGCAGACAGCTGCTGCGCCATAATTTCACTTTACACTGGCTCCTCTCATTAACGGTGCTTTAACAGACCTGTTTCTGTTTTCAATGTGTTAGAATATTCTTTGACAGTATGACCTATAAAAGAGGGAAAAAAAACTGTCGCTTTTTTCATTCAAATTAAAATATTCTCTATCAAAATAGATTCTAGAATATGTCAATATCTTTTTTAAAATATATCTAGACTTGTAACTTATTGAGCTGTCATACTGTGCTAGATTATTATTCATGAGAAATGAAAAAGGTGAGAACAGCCTATTAAGATAGGTAGAATGAGCTATACATTATTCTTCATAAAAATTAAGAAACATTGTTTATAGTTAATTCATAAGTATTGGTTTTCAGAATTTTTAAGAAAGTATTCCTAAAGGAATCGATCAAAAGAAGAAGCATTTTCCCCTGTAGCAGCACTGTCCAGGCATTACAGGCAGGCCATACTGATTACATGAAAATTACTATCAGGTAGAGTCTGGAAGCCTTGGTTCCTCTAGAAGTGCTAACAAGAGAGTAAAGAGGAAGAATAAAAAGAGAAAAAGGTGGATAGTTGAGCAATCTAGCTGCTAGAAATGAGTCATAAATTACCATGTTTTTCTAACCCTACATTGTCAAAATCTAGCATGGTGTTTATAATCATGTAAGGGGAATTTAAAAATTATTTGGGAAATGAATGAATAATGACCAGTATTTTGCTGGCTTTTTTGTCTAAAATCATGTTTTTCAAGTCATAGAATAAAACTGCTATTCTTTGCTCTTTCATAAGTGATAGTTCTAAAGCATCCTATTATAAACTACAGCTCAGGACATTTTTCCCCTTAAAATGCATTTTTATTGAATATCACCAGTCACTTTTCTGCTTACTCCCAGAGCATGGTGAGATCTTCCTATAATTTATCCATAAGAATAGCGAGTGCAATGTGCAAACGCAGAGATTCACTATGCACTCTAACTTCCAAATCATTTATTAAAATACTAAGTAAGGCCAGTGCCCAAGTTCATCTGTTAAGAGATTCCATTAGTAACCTGTTGTCCTCACTCTGTTTTCTCTTGGAATATTTGAAAAAATTCTATTTATAAATGTGTTTGTTAATTAAATTCAATGTTTTAAGAGAATATTGTAAATTTGAGTTAACAGTAGTTGGTTAAATATTCATATTGCTTTAACACCATGTCTTTTCTAAAGCTCTTTTTTCTAAACAAAACAGGTGCTGTTTACAGTAAAGACGAGGAGGAAACACGATCACTATATTAACAGTGTGACCACTTCTGGGCTGTAAGATCCTTTCGTTGGTCTGTTTCCGGGGTTTGCTGTATCTGGATACGGAACTGCACGAAGTAGTGCTCAGTCCTGTCTGACTCTTTACGACCCATGGCCTTTAGCCAGGCCCTTCTGTCCATGGAATTTTCCAGGCAAGAATACTGGGGTGGGTTGCCATTTCTCCTCCACATCTTCCCGACCCAGGGATGGAACTGGTGTCTCCTGCATTGGCAGGTGAATTCTTTACCACTGCGCCACCTGAGAAGTAGGACATAGCTTTTTAAAAATAAACTTTCTAGGAATTACTAATCCAAAATAAGGATGATTTATTAAACCAGATTACTCAGAAACACTGCATGTGGTCTAAAAAATATGAAGAGAGGACCTCTAAACGGAAGAAAAACACTCCTATAATCAAAGGGAGTCTGAGAGAGAACTTGGAGACTGAGAATTTGAATTAACCCAGCTCTCTATCTGTGGAGGAACAGGTAGAACTTTGCGCTCATGACCATATACAAAAACCCTAACATCCCCAACATTTTTCTGAGAAAGAAACAACACTGAAAAACCAGAACCACAAAGCAAGAACTTTCTTTCAGTGACTGAGTATAAATTAAAAATGATGAAGACTTTGGGAAGAGAAGGATCACTTAGCAGAAGAAAAAACCCTTTAAAATTGAAAAAATTCTTTTAAGTACAAAAAATTTCAAGAGTTAAGAATTAGCTGTCATCCTCAGGTCTATCTTTTTGTCAGATGATACACTGCAAGAGTTGTTAAAGTGCAGTTACTTAATACATGGGTTAAACTTTGGTACAAACATGGATTATACTCAGAATGTAATAGATGGACAAAAGCATTTGACCTTTTGAACCCTATCCATTAAGACCATGAATACTTTTGTAAGGGGGTAATTAACCCCTTCGTTTATAACACGCTACAAGCAATGCTTTCCAAACCACAGATTCCTTTGCAAGTTTTAGTTTCTGGCCATACACCTTCAGCTATTATCAGAACTATACCACAGACACTCAAATGTTTAAGACCTGGTAAATAAGCAGATATTACACAGTTTTCAACCCTATACCTCCCCAATCAAAGACAAAGATCATAGCACTGAATTCCATTGCTGTACAGAAGCCACATGGGCTGCAGTATGTAAATACAAGTTCAATACATGCAATTTTTTATTATCCTTAGGGACAGTGGAGTATATAGTTTACCTGGGAACTGAAAACTGGGGAACTTGGAATAGGTGATTCTTATACAGTGATAAAAATAAACATCATGCTAACTAAGCTCCTTGGTGGAAATTTCTAGGTTTTATTCTTTCCTACACAGATCAGAGTCTAGTTAAATATATCAGAGTCATTGAATGAAGTGTTTGATTTGGTACTATACGGACAAAAATGGCTCTACAAGAAGACTAACTTGAGGAGGAAGGCAGCTAGGTTGAGAGCATTACTGGCTCGATCTATCCTGCTGGCACAGAAACAGGCGGATGACTGGGGAGCAAGCTTCTCTTCTTTAAGTGTCTTGTGTGACTCTGTAAATTAATGGAACCAACCCTCAGTGACTCCTGTTTGGATGTGCAGCTGAGTGATGGCAAGAAAACATAAGACTGGCCCCTTCACTTTATTTCTGAAGCCAAGCACATTTGGCATGAGAACAGGGTGGTGGTGGGAGTAACATATTAAGCCTCATTGGGGTGATTTATCCTGATCTACCCATAAACTATCTGAGCAGTATAATATGTTCTTACAGCAGCCTAGAATATAGCACCCAGGGGCACTGGTTGTCAAAAGCACACTTTATTCTTACTTATGCCTGCTCTGTTTTCTTCTCCATCCTGATAGATCCAAAACCAAACTCCGTATTCTTACCACAAAAATAGCTCCTAATCTCTTTTTTGGGCAAACCCATCTTCTCCACCAGCCTCAAATACTTTACCGTCATCACTAACTCATCCTTCTTGTCCTGGGGAGTTGCTTCCACTTTAGTGTTATTTTAGCATGGTGCATAGATAACTGTTCTTTTCCTCAATTCAGATATATTTGTGGGCCAGTGGTGGCTCAGATGGTAAAGCGTCTGTCTGCAATGCTGGACACCCGGGTTCGATCCCTGGGTTGGGAAGATCCTCTGGAGAAGGAAATGGCAACCCACTCCAGTATTCTTGCCTGGAAAATCCCATGAACAGAGGAGCCTGGTAGGCTACAGTCCATGGGGTCGCAAAGAGTTGAACATGACTGAGTGACTTTACTTACTTTACTTATGATTAGCGACTAAACAACAACAACTCTCTCTCCAGTTGAGCCTCTATTTGAGGGCAAGGACTGTGGCATTCATATCTGAAGCAACACTGCATTGAGCAATGAGCTACTGGAACACAATGCTTTGGTTCCTACCACTTCAGGGTCAACTATACCCCAGAATGGGCTTCAGGCCCTACTGGTGAAGAACCCGCCTGCCACTGCAGGAGAAGTAAGAGACGTGGGTTCAGTCCGGGTCGGGAAGGCCCCCTGGAGGAGGGCGTGGCAACCCACTCCAGTATTCTTCTCTGGAGAATCCCAGGGACAGAGGAGCCTGGCGGCCTACAGTCCACGGGGTCACAGAGAATTGGACACGATTGAAGTGACTTAGCACACACAAACTGCAATCTGGTTTAACAATCCAATCATCCTCCTCTTCCCCTAATTCCTACTGCTTCTGCTTCATTCTCTTTGTTCAAAGGCTCAACGTTTTTGGAAAACTATAGTACATGAAGTGCCAAGACATGTCTTCCTGGGGATAACTTGCTGCATTGCCAGAGTGGAGGGGGCTTTCAAAACTATAGGCCGTCCTGAGATTACCTCTAAAAGGAGGTATCAATAACAAACATGGCAGAGTATCAGCAATCTGTAAACCTAGTTATGGGTAAGTGCAGTCTGTCATGTTTTCTGTGCTTTGGTATGATTACTAACATTTTTACTTGAAATAGATTAAAAATGAATAAGTGAGAATAATACATTCTTGCATTTAGCAAGTATTTGAATGCCTTGGGTACTGCAGGCAGAGCATAAGGTTGTAGGGATATAATGTTTGTTTCACTAATACAATGCTTCTCAGAGAGATGGGGAAAGGCAGGCAGGAATAACAAGATTAAACTCTTGTTACCAGGTACTGCTCTGTGGGAAAAGGATGAAGGGCAAGAGCCTGGGGGAGGGTGCTAGTGTTCAGCCCAAGGAAAGGTGAGAAGCAATTGCAGTCTTTATAGAGAATTTTAATTAAAAAAAAAAAAAAAACAAAAATCTTGTCTGCATTTTATTATATTCCAAGCTTCAGCAATTCTAAATAATCTCTGATAAAACACTCCTTGCCACTGTCTGTCCTCCTCAGTACATCACTACTCTGCGCAATTCTTTCCTAAACACTCAGAAAGCCATATTCGAGGCGCCCTGTCAAGAAGCAGCATCCACCACCGTGGGTCCTGCACACGGACTATTCACCTCCACCAGCACTTTGCACGCATCAGTACACACGATCAACTCCCTTCTCTTGACTTCATTCCTGGACTTCCCAGGTGGTGCTAACGGCAAAGAACCTGCCTGCCAATGCAGGAGATGTCATTAGTCACGGGTTCCATCCCTGGGTCAGGAAGATCCTCTCGAGAAAGGGATGGCTACCCACTCCAGTATCCTTGCCTGGAGGATCCCACAGACAGAGGAGCCTGGTGGGCCACAATCCAAAGGGTGGCAAAGAGCCGGACACGAGGGAAGTGACCTAAGTGTGCACACACATTCTTGGAGAAAGGAACCTTCTCTGCAACAAGTTAAGATGCTGACCTGAATCACACCCAGTTGCTAGAGTGAGGTTTGGATCCCAGGTCCTGCAAATCACGTCTTATAAATCACGATGCTATGATCCCCCAGAAATCTAGGACTGGGGCTAAAACACAGGCACATTCAAATGGTAAACACCTGTGACAACACTGGGGGTCACACTGAGTTGTCATCTGGTTTTATATGTTGAAAGAGCAAAAATATTCAGACGGGCACTGCCCAGTACAATAACCACCAGCCACATGTATCTCAGATGACAATTAAAATGCCATTTTAAAATGACCTTAAAACCCTCAGTCATACTGGTCACATTTCCTGTGTTCAGCTGCCATACATGGCCAGTGTCCTGGACAGTGCAGGTGTAGGTAATTTCTGTTATCATGGAAAATTCCACTGGACTCTCCTGTTCTGAAGCCTAAGGCTTTCTCAACCATGGTTCCCTCAGCTGAGCCAAAGGATGCAGAAATCCATCTGAAAAATTATTTTCACAATCTTCTCAAAGATGGTATAAAGTCATTACCATTCTAGATGCAATGTCCTGAGAATGTCGAGATTCTTAGGACATTGGGATTTAGTTCTTTCTAGGGACTCCTGATGAAAAGGCCTGATTCTGAAAGCCTACAAAATGAGAGCTTGTGACTAGAAGACTGTGATTGCTGGATGCTGACAGGTGGGGTCTAGACCTGGCTGGGTCATCAGATCTTGCACCTGAACAAGTCATACAGCCTCAGTCATATTGCTTTACGTAAAATGATACAATTTGGCATGTTGATTTCGAAGATCTCATTCTGTTGAAATTTTTAAAAGTCTACAAACACGGAAACCATGCTCCGCACCTCTCTCCATGCCAAATAGACTATAAGTGCTTTTAAGAAAGACTAAACATCACCACAACACATGAATAGGATTACCTAGGTATTTCCTCACACTGCCAGTTTTTAAGCTTTGTTAGCTTGTAAAGAATCCACTTGCCAAGCAGGAGATGCAGGAGACTTGTGTTTGATCCCTGGGTCGGGAAGATCCCCTGGAGGAGGGTACGGCAACCCACTCCAGTATTCTTGCTTGGAGAATCCCATGGACAGAGGAGCCTGGCGGGCTACAGTCCAGGGGGTCGCAAAGAGTCAGATACGACTAGCAACTAAACCATACCACCACGGCCAGGAAACTTTAGGTCTGTGCAGTCCCTTTTGCTTTCTCAAGACTTCTCAATAACTCCATGTGATTTGGCCAGACAATTTCAGGATTATGGTTTCCTTTAAGGTAAATCCTGCATCTTACCCCAAGCAAAGGGTCTCTAAGGTTACTTCTAAGTCTACTAGGGTTTATTCTTGATACTTTTGCTCAGTATTTCAAAAAGCCTATTGTCAGAACTTAGAGTCTTAGACTCTACATGCTGCAGATTCAAAATAGAAAAAGAAAAAAGAAAAAATGAATGCCTATATAAGGTTTTAAAATAACGATTCTATAATTATTGGTAGATCTCAATGGATTTAGTACATCACTAATTATACTGCATTACTGTCAAATGAATTCTTTTAGCATGATTAATGTTATTATGCCAAATCCCAAATTAATTCACAATGAGTATCTTAAAGTCTCAGCAATGCTTTAAAAGGAGGGGAAAAAAAAAGATGACAAATTAAACTGGGCCATTATAGTGAAATAGAGAGAGGTCTGCTATCTAAGCACTTCAAATATATCGCTAGATGAACCTATATATTTATGAAGCACCCTTCTGATCTTAGTTCAGTTTTTCAGCAGATTTCCCAGCTGGGAAAATAATGTGCTAAATGAACAGCTCAAATACTCAGTGTCTTGACCTTTTACCCTTGTCTGAACATTTCTATTGTTTGTGTGTCTTTTGTTGCAACATGCCACAAGTCATCCTTTGGACGTCAGCAGGATATAAATAAAGAAGCCCAGAACAAAGAGAAAGTATAGTCTCTTTGCAGTTGAATTCTTAATGTATAATTACTCAGTTATTTTTCTGACACATTTAGCCTTGTGCAGTTGTCCCAAGATTTGGGTATCTCTAGCCAAGCTGACCCACGGAGACCCTGAGGGTTTACACCCTCAGATACCCCCAACCCCTTTCAGGAGGAGATTCTCAGAGAAGCTGGAAGCAGCCAGCTGCATCACTGAGCATTTAATCTTTCTATTCTGAAGGAGGGGCTCTGTATTTCAAATCTGATCCACCTTCTCTATATCCTTTCCCAACATCCATGAGGCAGCCTCAAATAGAGTTTAATAGAGTAGACTGGAGTAGGCATGGGCTTCCTGGTGGCTCAGAGGTAAAGAATCTGCCTGTAATGCAGGAGACCCAGGTTTGATTCCTGAGTTGGGAAGATGCCCTAGAGTAGGGAATGGCAATCCACTCCAGTATTCCTGCCTGGAGAATTCCACGCCAGAGGAGCCTGGTGGGCTACAGTCCATAGGGCCACAAAGAGTCGGACACAACTGGGCAACTAACACTTCCACTTTTTGGAGGTAGGCAGCTTGACTGTGTGTCTTGGGTCTCCCAAGCTGAGTGTGACTTTGGACAAAATGTCTCTATCAAACTTAGTATCCTCATCTATGAAATGGGAATGATATCTCCTATATCATTCTCCTATAAATTAATGTATTTCTCCTAATAAATATGTACACAACAGGATTGCTGTGAAAATTGAAGGGTTTAATAATGCTTGACACAGTACTTACAAAAGTGTAAGTGCTTGATACAAGTTGGCTTTATTATTATCTGTTCCCTGCAGATGAAGCATACAGCTAGCAACAAAAACCCAGTATTTTCCAACACGATCAGCACTCACTTCCCCTAAGATGAAGTTCTGTGTTAAGCACTTGCAACCATTCATTTAAACATATGGATCTTCATTTCCTAGACTTACATCTACAGCAACAGCAGAATAAGGATTTGAGCAAATGTTGTTGAGCTCTAGAGCCTATGTTCTTAATCTGACAGAGAAGTTCTTTTAAAACTATTTTCCTGTAATAAAGAAGGATCCCAGTATGTAGAACAAGGAATTCAGCTGCGTCTCCTGAGCCTAGGGATACATATTGTCTAATAATAGATCTATGAGGAAAGAAACAATGCCAGGCAGGTAACAGAGAACTGCATCCAATCTGAAATCTCCAAGTCAGCAAGTGCAACAGTCGCTACCAGACTGAGGGCACCGGAAATGTATCATTTCTTAGAACTGTCGCATAGTCTAAGAATTGCTGCACTGGGTCACTAATTGCAGAGTTGTTCTTCACAAATTAATTCTGTTCCTGCTATTTTTATTTCTTGGTCTAGGTTCAGAAATATTTCAGTAAATCTCAGCAACAGAAAAAGTCAAGGTTAGTTAACACCAAATTCATAAACCACAATAATCCATGCTTAAACTCCTTTCCAAAGCATCTGTGGTGGTGTTCTTAGTGAGGTGAGGGTGGCAGAGAGTGAGGATGGACTGGGGGTGGGGGCGGTGGTGGGCGTCATTGAGGAAATGAGGACTGGTGCAGTTATTTGGGGAAAGATGATACAATCTGCATTAGACTGTGTAGAAGGGGAGTGAACTGGCGATAAGGACGGTCAGGGATCTGAACAACAGCTACAGGGACCCCCTTGATGACTGGATGCTGGGAGGAAACAAGGTTGAGCTGAAGATAAGGTAAGAAACTCACTAGTAAACCCAGGCATGTGGTCAGCTGGACTAGAGATGCTGTGTTGATGCTGGTCACCTAAATGCTGGTGTCAGGAATGCCTCATGTTCATCTAACCAAAGACAGAGTAGGCTCCAGAGTCTGGAGCTGGGCTGAACTTAAGTCAGGCTGGAAAGACAGAGGAAAGGGTGGTACAGCCTTCAGGGAGCAGAAGGATGCAGAAAAATTCATTATACTGGGGAAGCCAGCATTTTCTCCGTTGGCTTGGCATTGACTATAGAATACAAGTATGTATGTATCCAGTGTTGGCCGCCCAACAGAATCTCAGTGCCTGTATTTGCAATGAAACAATGAACTTAAAGAATGCATAGGCTCATGGGCTACATTCACAAATTGTTAGGACTGTTCAGTGTTTTAAAAATTGAAAATAGTCTTTCAGCATTTACTCACTGGGAGACTTTACCTAGAAATCTGGAGACTTTACCTAGAAATCTGGCAACACTGGTGGCACTTAGCTGACGGTACATAGTAAGTGCGCCCCATAGAACACACAGGTGCCATTTTGACTGTTTCCGCCTGCTTGGGTCTGGAGGCACCTGTACTGGTAAACCCTGACCTGGAGGTGTAGCTGCAGTCTCTAATAGAATTAGACTCAAGAGGGAAGGCAGTGTCATAGAAGGCTTGAGAGAGCTACTTGACAGGGAAAGGGACTCTGCTTTGCCAGTCACATCCCATCACCTAAGCAGAACCATCTTTGGGGAGGTACTATAAATGCACCCCTGTTCAAAGAGGACCAGCAAAGGTGAGCGAGACTGATGGGAAATGATCAACACGGCCACAGGCCAATAGCAGGCTATGGAGCAGAGCTTATGGCCCATGGAGGTGAAGACAGGTGCAAACAGCTTGTGGCTGAATCAGAAGGAAGATTCAACACAATGGACTGGACAGAAAAGAGAACTAGGGGTCAGAAAGGAAAGCTCCTGTCCAGCACAGCTGCCAGTAAGTGTTGTGATGGTGCCCACGACCATATCACCCTTTTCTAGTTCTTGAGTTAGTTTTGTAAGGTCATGGAAACTAAGAGCTGAAGCTGAAATATTTGAGAGATCTGGACGATCAGAGTGACAATGGGAATGAGGAAGATGGCCATTTTCAATACAATATTTAGGTTTGTTGATTCCAAATTTTCCAATTTTAAATCTCTGTCCTGAGCTGGTTGTAACACTTTCTATCATACATGTAGGAAATTTTGGCTCCACACACTAACAGATTAAGAGATTTCTTCTGGACTGTGATCCTCATTTGGGATGGGGGGACTGTTTAAGGACCTCCGCACATTGTTGATTTGCATGTAGATGACGCTGCTAACTGCCAGGCTGAAAGAAGCCCCAGCGGGGCCCTTCGTGGGAACTCCTGGTTAACAGCTACTTCACATGGCTAGTGCTCCTGAAAAGTAATAAAACTGCTTTTTATTTTCAAATAATCTTAAATTCAGTCTCTTCAGTTTGGATGACTGGCATTCGCCCAACTTCTGTGAACAGAAATTTAACTCTTATCTTCTCCTTAACACCTGCTGACCTCCCAGCAAACTTGAGCAATATCCTATTTTTCTTCGCTGAGGATTGACTCTCAAATGATGTCAACCAAAAATTGCATTATGAAAAACAAGCCTAGGTGTCTAACAAAGTCATCACCAAATGCACATGTGAAAACTGCCACATTTTACTTTGTAGGCAAAGACCTCAGGCCCTCTGTGAGCTGTGGTGGACTTCTTGTGTCAAGGCAGACCACAGCTCATCATCAGTACAGCCAGCTACAGCCGAGGAGAACCAGGAAGCGGCGAGGACAGCACCCTGAGAAGTCTGATGAGAAGAAACCAAAGGAAGCACAGCCAGGAGGGAGACAGGGTAAAACTAGAAGTTGGGTGAGGACCTAGAAAAGCATCTTATACCATTCAGACTCTTTCAGGAAGGTTATTGACAAAGCCCAATACCAAATCTTGGGAGCAAGTAACTTTCATTTCATTCAAGATAAAGATCTCTGAGCCAAAAGAAACAGTGAAAATGTATTCAATTCCCCTACATCATCATCATCATCATCATCATGGTAATAAGAGTTAACAGCTGATAAGCTCTCAGTGTGCTAAATGCTGTGCTAACGTACGGTTTGGGCTTCCCTGGTCAATCCACCTGCCGACACAAGAGACCTCGCTTCAGTCCCTGGGTTGGGATGATCCCCCGGAGAAGGAAATGGCAGCCCACTTCAGTATTCTCGCCTGGGAAATCCCATGGACAGAGGAGCTTGCTGGGTTATAGTCCACAGGGTTACAAAGAGTTGGACGTGACTTAGCATTTAAAATAACAACACAACGACAAAGTAGTTTATCTCATTAAAATTTTTTTAACCTGGGTAACAGGTAGACACTACTGCTATTCCTACATCATGGAGGAGTAACATAAATCATAGAGATGCTAACTTCTAGAAGCACACAGTAAAAGTGAAGAAAATCATATACCAATTCCACTCTCAGAGCCACCAACCCCTGCAGAGAGAACCCCATCATCTGAGTTCCATTAGTCTTTATGTTTCACAACTCTGCTTAATAGATCTGAGATACTAACACACATTCCTCCATTTTAAGTGTAAAATTTAGTGGTTTTTCGTGAATTTATAGAAGTGTGCAGTCATGTTCACAGTTTAGCTTGAAAACATCTCTACCACCCCTAAAAGAGCCCTCTTGTTCATTGGAAGCCCCTACTTGTTTCTTCCCAGGCAGTCATTTACCTGATGTCTCTCTATATAAACTTGCCTTTCCTGGACAATTCACACAGATGAAAATGTAGCGGATGAGGCCTTTTGGTGACTGACTGCGTGCACTTAGCAAGATGTTTAGGAGGTTCACCCAGGCCATACCACATATTAGTAGCTTGTTCCTTTCTACTGCTGAATTACATTCCATTGTGTGAATATACCGTGGTTTCTTTAGCCCTTCACCACCTGGACGTTTGGATTCTTTCTGGTTTTTGTGACCATGAACAATGGAACTCTGAGCATTCATTTTTAAGTCTTTACAATCATACCTCATTTTACTGTGCTTCACTTTATTGCACATTACAGGTAATGTGCTCTTTATAAATTGAGGGTTTGTGGCAACCTTGTAACCAGCAAGTCTATTGGCACCATTTTCTTTAATAGCATTTGCTCATCTTTTGTGTCTCTGTGTCATATTTTGTAAATCTTGGAATATTACAAGCATTTATATGATTATTATATTTGTTATGGTGATCTGTGATCTCTGAAGTTACTATTGTACTGGGTTTTCCATGACATGGAAAAATCTGAACAATCTTTTGGGTCAATTCAATATTTGTGTTGGTGTGCCATGATCTACACCCATATAAAATGGCAAACTTAGTTGACAAATTTGTGTGTTCTGATTGCTCCACTGACGAGCTGTTTCCCACCTCTCTCCCTCACCTTGGGCACCCCTATCCCTTGAGACACAATCATACTGAAATTAGGCCTAATCCTACAATGGCCTCCAAGTGCTGGAAGCGAAAGAGTAACACACCTCTCACTTTCAATCAGAAGACAGAAAAGATTAAGCTCAGTGAGGAACACGCGTCAAACGCTGAGACAGGCTGAGACCCAGACCTCCTGCACCAAACAGCCAAGCTGTGAATGCAGAGGAAAACGTCTTCAAGGAAATTAAAAGTGCTACTCCAGTGAACATAAATGATAAAAAAAAAAGTGAAATAGCCTTGTGGCTGAGATGGAGTGAGTTTTATTGGTCTAGAGAGAAGATTAAACCAACTGCATAGCATATTAAAAAGCAGAGACACTACTTTGCCAACAAAGGTCCGTCTAGTCAAGGTTATGGTTCTTCCAGTGGTCATGTATGGATGTGAGAGGGACTATAAAAAAAACTGAGTGCTGAAGAATTGATGCTTTTGAACTGTGGTGTTGGAGAAGACTCTTGAGAGTCCCTTGGACTGCAAGGAGGTCCAACCAGTCCATCCTAAAGAAGATCAGTCCTGGGTGTTCATTGGAAGGACTGATGCTGAAGCTGAAACTCCAATACTCTGGCCACCTGATGTGAAGAGCTGACTCATTTGCAAAGACCTTGATGCTGGGAAAGATTGAGGGCAAGAGGAGAAGGGGACGACAGAGGATGAGATGGTTGGATGGCGTCATCGACTCAATGGGCATGGGTTTGGGTAGACTCCGGGAGTTGGTAATGGACAGAGAGGCCAGGCGTGCTGCAGTTCATGGGGTCACAAAGAGTCGGACATGACTGAGCGACTGAACTGAACTGAACTCATTCCTTTAAACCACAGCCTAATACAGAGAAAGGCCCCAACTCTCTTGAATTCTATGAAGGCTGAGAAAGGTGAGGAAGCTGCAGAAGAAATGTTTAAAGCTAGGAGAGGTTGGTTCATGAGGCCCAAGGAAAGAAGCCATCTCCACACACAAAAGTATAACGTGAAGCAGCAAGCTGTGATGTAGAACAGCAAGTGATCCACAAGACCCAGCAAGGACAATCCATGCAGCCAGCTAAACTAAAGAACAGATTTCCAATACAGATGAAACAGCCTTGTACTGGAAGAAGATACCATCTCGGACTTCCATAGCTAGAGAGAAGAAGTCAAACCTCAAAGGACAGGCTGACTCTCCTGTTCAGGGCTAATGCTGATGACTAAGTTGAAGACAATGCTCATTTACCATTCTGAAATCCTGGGCCCCTTAGGAATGATGCTAAATCAACTCTGCCTATGATCTAGAAATGGAACAACAAAGCTAGATGACAGCACATCTGTTTACAACATGATTTATTTCCATAGTTTATATTTCCAGGCCACTGTTGAGACTCACTGCTGAGAAAAAAAAAAAAAAAAAAAAAGATTCCTTTCAAAATATGATGCTGAGCTCTGAGGAAGATGTACAAGGACATTCAGGCTGTTCTCATGTCTGTTGACACAATGTCCATTCTGTAGCCCGTGGATCAAGCAGTAATTTTTACTTTCCAGTCATGATATTTAAGAAATACATTTCATAAGGCTGTAGGTACCATGGATAGTGATTCCTCTGATGGATCTAGAAAACTGAAAAACTTCTGGAAAGGATTCACCATTCTAGAGGCTATTAAGAACATTTTTGGTTTATGGGGATAGGTCAAAACATCAGTGTGAACAGGAGTTTGGAAGCTGATTCCAACCCTTATGGATAACTTTAAGGGGTTCAAGACTTCAGTGGAGGAAATAACTTGATGTACTGAAAATTGCAAAAAACAAAAAAAACACCAAAAACCTAAAGATAGAAGTGGACTCTAAAGATCAAACTGAATTGCTACAATCTCATGAGAAAACTGTTAACAAATGAGGAGATGCTTCTTACAGAGAAGCAAAGAAAGTGGTTTCTGGATATGGAATCTACTCCTGGTGAAGATGCTGTGAAGACTGTTGAAATACTGACAAAGGACTTAGAATATGACATAAACTTAGCTGATAAAGCAGCAGCAGAATCTGAGAGAACTGATTTCAACTTTAAAAGAAATTCTACTCAGGACAAAATACTATCAAACAGTATTGCATGCTACAGAGAGATCAGTCTTGAAAGGAAGAATCAATCAGGCAAAATTCACTGCTGTCTTATTTTAAGAAATTGCCACAGCCACTTCAACTTTCAGCAACCACCACCCTGATCAGTTAGCAGCCACCAACATCAAGGCAAGAGCCTTCACCAGCACTGTTTGGGGGTATGTAAGTTGGTATAGCCACTGTGGAGAACAGTATGGATATTCCTCAAAAAACTAAGAGAGTTTCCATATGATCTACTTCTGGGGATGTATATATGCAAAGAAAAAAATCATTAATTCAAAAGATACATTCACCCCAATGTTCAGAGCAGTTTTATCTACCATAGCCAAGACACGGAAACAATCTAAATGTCCACTGACAGATAAATGGATAACATGTATGTATAACATGGAATATTATGTATGTAAATCATGGACCATTGCTCAACCAGAAAGAAGAATGAAAGAGTGCCATTTACAGCAACACAGATGCAAATAACTATGTAGAGTAAGTTAGAAAGGCCAATGCTATGTGATATCTACGTGTAATCTAAAATGCAACACAAACAAACCTATCTGTGAAACAGAAACAGAATCACGGACATGGAGAATAGACCTGTGGTTGCCAGAGGCGAGAGGGATGGATGGGGTAGGAGGTTGGGATACAGAATGGATAAACAACAAGGTCCTATTGTATAGCACAGGGAACTATATTCAATTTCTTGTGATAAAGTATAGTAAAAAAGAATATTTAAAAAGAAGATATGTATAACTAAACCACTCTGCTGCACAGCAGAAATTAACACAGCACTGTAAATCAACTATATTTCAATAAACAAAAAATACTGGGGGGAAAAAGCTCTTTCATGAAAAATAATTTGGGGCATTTATTCTCTAGTCAGACACTTCTTCAGTGGATCAGGTATGACTCTAAGGACCATGACCTTTGGTCTAGAGCTGGCCTGCCGAATAGGACGGTCACCAGTCACACATGCTACGGAGATGCACTCTGAGTGTAAAGAGCACAATGATGTTAAAGACGGTGACAGTAGAACAGGTCCATTATTTTGAACCATTTTTTTTGCACATTGGAATATTTTTGGATTTACTAAAAGTAAATAAAATTAATAAAATTTCACCTGTGTTTTTATTTTTCTCAATGTGACTATCAGAAAATCTAAAACTCATGTATTTGACAGGCATCCCATTTCTATGAGACAGCATAGATCTAGGGTTTTTTAAAGGAAGGTCTTCCTTTCAAAAGGGTTTGTTTTTGCTTACTTCAACCTTGACCATTTCTCACCTGAGCCAACAAGCTATTCACAGTTGTGGTACGTATGTATGATGGAATACTACTCAGGCATTACAAGGAGTGAAGCCGGGTCATCTGGAGTGATGCGGGTGAGCCCAGACCTGTCCTACAGAGCGAAACAAGAAAGAAGAAAACAACTATCATATACTCGCACACACACACACACACATATATATATGGAATCGGGAAAACGATGCTGATGAATCAATCTGCAAGACAGGAAGAGACACAGATGTAGAGAATGGACTTGTGGACACAGCAGGGGAAGGACAGTGGGACAAATCGAGTGAGCAGCACTGACATAAATGCACTATCAAGTGGAGAACAGGCAGCTCGGCTTCCTGCTCTGTGATGACCTAGACGGGTGGGTGCGCAGCGGTGGGAGGCTCAGGAGGGAGGGGTAAATCAGTTATGGCTGATTTCCTGTGTTGTAGAGCAGAAACCAGGCTTCCGGGGTGGCTCCGCGGTAAAGACTCTGCCAGCAATGCACAAGATGCAGGAGAGGCTGCAGGCTTGATCCCCGAGCTGGGAAGATTCCCTGGAAGAGGGCACAGCAACCCACTCCAGTGTACTTGCCTAGAGAATCCATGGACAGAGGAGCCTGGCAGGCTACAGTCCATGGGGTCACTAAGAGTCGGACATGACTGAAATGACAGAGCGCGCATGCACGGCAGACACCAACACAATATTTCAAAGCAATTAGCTTCCAATTAAAAAAAAATACATATATAGAAAAAAAGAAATGTTTCTTTCAGAAGGTTTTTTTCCCTCCTGCACTAAGTACACAGTTTTAAATGGTCACTTGTATCTTTCAAATCCAGTTTTTAAACCCAAACTGTGGATCTCCATGTGCTACACGTGGTATGTGGGTCTCCCGTGCAAAGCCAAGGTACCATGATCACTTTCACAAGACAGAAAAAGCCTAAAGTGTCATCGAGACAGAGCACAGTGAAGCATATCTGTAACGTGGTAGTTAGGACTGGCAGTGGCATCTCTGTTAGTCTGGAGATGACCACATAATCCTGCCCAATGCATTTATACACATGATCAGCGCAGGACACTGTGTGGCCAAATCGAGAGGCCTACTTGCCTCTCCTTGTAACAACGTGAGGCCCATCTGAGAAGGCATACCACCTGTCCTGGCCTTCCTCCGCTCATCCTGGGGCATCATCTGCCACCTTGAAAAGCTTTGAAGCTTCAGTGAGTGGCGATATGCCAGGAATCCAAGAGCACCCCACGCCACATGACTGAGATGCCACAGGAAAGCCCTGGAAAGTGTGATTGCTCAGGAGACGTGTACAGGTTCAGATCCTTCCTGTGCTATTAAGGGATGTTAGTAGCTTAGTACATGGGGCGTTAACTAGCTTAGTACAGGGATGTTAACTACTTAGTAGCTTAGTAAGCGCAGCTTACGACCCACGCCCCGCCGCTGACCCTGAGAGATAACACGCTGGGGCCTACAGAGGCAGCAGGGACAGGACCCAAAGGACGGCTCCGCGGGCCCCTCTCCCACGCTGAGCGCCTGCTGTCCTGCGTCACACAGGCCCGTGTGTGGCCGGCACCGCCCTGGCCATGCTCATCTCCTCCCTGTGACTGACTTGTACATATTTCCACTGCACAGAAATAGACAAGCTGGCTTTACAGAGCTGGTTCAATTTCCAAAATAAACTATTCTACTACTAAGACGCAGTGAGTAAACCCAGAATGGCAGCAGGTAGCACTAGAGTACTATGTTAGACTGGTCATCCAGGGTTCTCACGTTAACTTCTGGGCTTACTTATATATATTTACAGCTATTGACCCAATCATTCAAATTAATCTTGATACTTCTCCAAAAAAGTTGAAAATATGGGACCATAAAGACCAACATCCATGAGGGGCTCATGAACAAACCCAGATTGTGAATCATTTTAATTTAAAACATGATTATATTTCGATAGGAGGAATTCCTGGCATACTGTTGTCCACTAATTGTGATAGACAACAGTAGAAAGTTACTTTATCTATAAATACTATTTCCTAATACGGTATTTCATTTAATTTCAACTTTGCTGTTCTAGAAAGAAATGAAAGCATAAATTTGTTCTGACAGTATATTTTTCAGGCTTCCTATGAGTTAAAGAGACATGCATTAGCTAAATTTCTGTATTCACTATTATAGGTGATCTCTGATGTAAGAAAAAAAGACTTCAGATGTTTGCTATGTCCCCCACAGAGTTGTTTATAAATTGAAGTAAATAGCAGAGGAAAAACTCTGTTAAGCAAAGAACACCTACAATAAATGTGAGCTGTCATTTCAGACACTCACGGGTCAACATTTCTTGAAATAAGAAAAGACCTACCTACATGGGATCATTTTCCTATCTTCCAGTCTCTTCCTGGAGTTGAGAAATTTAGTGAACTACTCTTTGAAAACCTATTTTTCTTGAGGGCAGGAGGTAGAGAAACATCACACAAATTATGATCAGATTCAAGTTCTTTCTAACAACTGAATCTAGGGGGTAGTTGTAGAAAACACTCGTGGAATAATAACTTTAGAAAGGAAGTCAGATGCAACTTAGTTTAGTCACATAGAAAGATTTTCTCTTCTTGCAAGAAGTGGTGGCTTCTTCCATTTAAATACTGCTGATGACAGCACTCAGTGCCCTGTGCTCTGGTTCTATTTTTATCTGTTTCTATAACCATTATAAGATTCTCCCTGCTAAGCTGAACTGTGTCTTCCTACAACTCCATTTACAGGCCACCCATAGTAAACTTCATTCATCTTATTACCTGACAAACATAATGTTTAAAGACAGCAAATATTAAGTGCCACTTGTTGAGATTGTACTGTGTACTGGGCACCATATTAAGTATGTTACATGCATTATTAATTCACTCTTCATATCAATACAAAGAAACACGTGCATAAATCCTCCTCTCAGAGAGGCACAGATGCAGGAAGGGTGAGGGTCCCTGTCCTGCTGGAGAAACCTAGACAGAGGAAGAGTGGGCTTTGAACCCCGGGCCTGATGCCAATGCCTGCGATCTGGGGCCCTGCTACAGCACCGTGTGACCTCCCTGTCAGACCCCCCGCCCACTCTGAAATTTCTAGCAACTCTCTTTCTTCCATTAGGATGTGGAAGCACGACACAAGACAGGGAAAGGGCATGTAAGTGAAATTTGTTTGCTGAATAGGTGCACAAGTAAATGTTACTAAAAATGGTGCTAAGATTCCATGTCTGTGCTTTTCAACATTCTGAAACATTGTCTAGGTCTGCAGACTTGAAATTCTTTAAAGCGACCGTATGCTCTATATTTCATCCATCCGAAGACTGAAGTCTTCTTATATCAGCAGGTTCTAAGTCTTTTAGGGGGTTATCACAGGAGGCTTTGACAGTGGAATGAGAGATATGAACTCTCTTCCCAGGAAAGTGAGTGAAAGTGAAGTCGCTCAGTTGTGTCTGACTCTTTGCAACCCCATGGACTATAGCCTACTAGGCTCCAGGCAAGAAAGATTTTCCAGGCAAAAATACTGGAGTGGGTTGCCATTTCCTTCTCCAGGGGATCTTCCCAACCCAGGGATCGAACCCAGGTCTCCTGCATTGTAGGCAGATGCTTTACCATCTGAGCCACCAGGAAAGTCACCACCATAGTTTGGTGGAAAATACACTTCAAAATACACTTCAAAGACACACATTTTAACCTTCAATTGGTACATGCATAGATCCTCTACTGCCATTCATCAAGTAAACATAGTATCCAGGTTTACCCAACTTTTTGCAGTGCTAAAATGATACTACTTTACAGAAAATAAAAGGTAAAAACAGAAAAAAAAAAAAAAAAGGTAAAAACAGAATAACTCTTTTTGGCATTCAGTTCAGTTGCTCAGTTGTGTCGGACTCTTAGAAACCCCATGAATCGCAGCATGCCAGGCCTCCCTGTCCATCACCAGCTACCGGAGTTTACTCAAACTCATGTCCATCGAGTCGGTGATGCCATCCAGCCTGCTCATCCTCTGTCGTCCCCTTCTCCTCCTGCCCCCAAGACATTAGGTAACACTAATGCTTAATCCCAATCCATAGAACTATTCTTCCTAGCCTCTTTCTCCAAATATGCATCAGAAATTCGTTGTTTTTAGAGGTGGCTTTCAGACACACCAGCTCATTCAAGGATTAGCATTCTCAAAGTAATTCTCAGAAGTTTGTACCACTATTTTTTATGTTATCTCTGTAATAAGTCCCTGTCTATTTTGTACAAGTTCTTTTCTTTTATAGTCAAGATGAACAATCGCATCCATGTCACTTACTAAGAGGTCTGCTCACTTATTTCTTAAGAATTCTAATTCTCTTACACAGTATATTGCAGCTGTGAACAAAGCCAAATACATTTCCTCTGAGAGAAAATATGGTTTCATCCTAGAGATACTTTTAATTATTAAGCAGTCCAACTTAATTCATCATTAGCACCCATAATGAACGGCAATAAGGCAATTTAGAAGGAATGGAGCAGAGGTGCTATAAAATAAAATAGAAAGTCATAACATTTATCACAGCTTGCCAGAGAGAAATTTATTCTGCTGGAAGCAATAGTTAGATGTAAAACTTGAGCTGTTAAAGAACTTATGTCCACCCTTTGGTAGATAGAAACTAGCCAGTTTTTCACGGAATGTAGTTCCTTTTTCTTTCGGACACAATTAGACTATACTCCTTGTGCTTAAAAGTAGCCTGATGAATGAGTTCTGGCCCGTGGAAAGGAGCAGCCATTCAGGGTTCTGCACATAAAATCCTCCTTGTGAAACTCTCCAGTGTTTCTGCTTCCGGTTGGCTGAGACGGAGACGACCCCCAGGGCAGTTGTGAGACTCATTCATCGAAATTTTACGGTTACAAAATGGAAAGAAATGAAAGCTTTAAATTCAAGCTTGGAGAAGTTGCCAGATCAGGAGCCCTCAAGGCTGATGGCTTAGTGACAAAGAAAGCCTTCTTACATGAGATCTGAGGGGTCCAAGTTTTATCTGTTATAGCGGCTAGCATTATTTGCACGAACATAGCTCCCCTTTATGGAGAAGGGAGTGGCAACCCACTCCAGTGTTCTTGCCTGGGGAATCCCAGGGACGGCGGAGCCTGATGGGCTGCCGTCTATGGGGTCGCACGGAGTCAGACACGACTGAAGCGACCTAGCAGCAGCAGCAGCTCCCCTTTATAAGTACATATATCATGGGCCCTGAGAAATCACAAAGCTTATTTATATTTACTCTATATTTTATATTTACCATTTACATATCATTTGGTTATTCTTGTGCTTATCTTTCAATGAGATGTTGCTAAGAAGTTTCATTATTAGAGGGCTTGGAGTAAAATGGTAAGACATTATGTTAGAAGGACTAGACCTGAGAGGGAAACTATAAAACTTACTTGAAAGGCTTTGAAGGTAAGGTAGAAAGACCAACAATTTAACTTTTTTTGCCAGCACTTTAGGCTTAGGTAGAACAATATTTAAGATAAGGCATTCAATATTTATTTTTTACAAAATGGAAACAGCATGAAAAAGTAGAATAGAAAGTGTTATATAGAGCTATAGCCTGCTCTGGGTTCAAATGCTGAGTTGCCAAAAGTGGACATAGGAAGACCCATAATTACTTGTGTGTGTGTGTGTGTGTGTGTGACAATTAAATGTTCAAGAACTTAGGGCAAAGTAGCGTTCTCATAATCCCTAGACTAGAATAATTAAAAGTGATATTCCTTTTTACTTTGAGACATAAATAGTTCAGGGAAAGATATGTTGAATTTAGACACTTGGTAGAGAATATACACGCAGACACAAACACATGCATATTCATTAGCTACCCAGCAAGTACAGGCATCTATGCACACACACAATATATACATTATTAAAGCCCTTATGCTCTGCAAAATTACACATTAAAATCGGAGGCAACAGAACAAAAATAGGTCAGGGCAGACCATTCTAAATGTATGCACCTTGTGATCAGCATAGAAACAAAAATATCAGCCTAACAAATATTCTGGCAAAGTTAAGACGTGATGAATACTTAGTAAATAAAACTACAGCATACAGAAAGACTTTAACTTACAAACAAAAGGTGGGAATAGCTTGTTGGAAGTAGTTTAAAGAGAAGATTAAAACTTAGTTGTGTTACTGCACTTTGCAGCAATATGGATAGACCTAGAAATTATCACACTAAGCTAAGTCAGACAAAGACATATATCATGTGATACCTCTTATACGTGGAATTTAAAATAGGACACAAATGCACCTATCAGTGAAACAGAAAGAGACTCACAGACATAGAAAACAGAGTTTTGCCAAGGCAGCGGGGAGGGAGAGAAGAGGAGTTTGGTATTAGCAGAGGCAAACTATCATACATATGGTGGATAAACAACAAGGTCCTACTGTACAAACACAGGAAACTATACTATCTTGTATGAAAAAGAATACACTCATATATGTATAACTGAGTCACTCGGCTGTACAGAAGAAATTAACACACCATTGGAAATCAACTATACTTCAACAAATTTTTAAAAATTGGGTCTTAGCAAGAAGGTAAAAATGCAAAAAGATGAAGACTAGCATAATAAATGCTTCCCAGACAGAACACATAGGCACGCAGAGTCAAGAGGACAAATGCAGAAATGGGCCCGTACACATAATCCCAAGTCCACATAGCTTATTGCATTCAGCTGTGTTAGCTTCAAGCATACAACAAAATGATCACTACATAAATACATATACATGTGCATACACACACACATACTTTTTCAGATTCTTTTCCATTATAGGTTATTACAAGACACTGAGTAGCGTGCCCTGTATGACGCAGCAGGCTCTTGTTTCTCTTTCCCTATTTTATACAGAGCGATGTGTACATGGGGTCCTGACTCTTCGAGACCCCATACACTAGCTCACCAGGCTCCTCTGTCCACGGGGATTCTCCAGGCAGGGATACTGGAGTGGGTTGCCCTTCCCTTCTCCAGGGGATCTTCCCGACCCAGGGAGCAAACCCAAGTCTCCTGCATTGCAGACGTATTTTTAACATCTGAGCCACCAGGGAAGCCCAATATATAGTGACGTGTATACATTAATGACAAACTCCTAACTTATCACTCCCCCCACCCATGATTGCATGTTTTGACATCATTTTACTTAACAGTTGTGTATGTGCTAATATGTATTAAAGAAACATGCAGTATAACAGCATAGAGTAGGGGCTAAACAAATATTTGTTGAATGAATAAATGGGTAAATAAGTGTCAAACAGTTCTATGGGGGGAAAGACAGGCATATAATGGAGAATGGAGTATAAAATTTGTAGCATATTTTCTTAGGTCCAAGTCTACAACTTTTTGGCATTTAAGACCTTGGAGACTTTTTTCTTTTTCCTCCTTTAATACTACATCATTATAATAACTTGTTTCCCAAGGTTATCATGAAAAGTAGGGAGAATATTTTTTGTAAAAATGCTTTGAGATTTTAAATGGGCTATATAAATGATTGCAAAAAATACTGTCAGTAGCATGTTTTCTGTTGAAGTCCTCAGCATATAAGCACTTCCTGGATAAACTGGGATTCAGCTAGCTCATGATGGAGAATCACACGCGGACAGTCAAGGAATGTTGAGAGCAGAGTGTGGATCGAGGTACAACGAACGGAAAAAATAAATTTAGGTTTTACTCAAACATTAGTGAATCAACTACAAGGGTTAACGTTGGTAGTTCACAGAACTAGAAAGGTGAGATGGCGTTGGTCTAGGCAGAGACAGGACACGTCAGAGCATTTTCCTTTTTCATCTTTTCCCTGCATCTCCTCTACACTGCGAGCTAGCTTTCATGTTAGCCAAAACTCACATAGGTGATTAGTTCTCAAGAACTATGGAATTTTAGAGCCAGAAGAGACTATGTTTATCTAGTCAAGTTATCCTCTTCCCACTAAGGTCCTTGTCCTTGATTTGACCTTATTTTTGTTCTTCAAGAAAGCATTTCAAAACCAAAGCAGCAAAATTTTGTTCATTATGTTGCACTAAGCTGCATTCACATATTGGTTTTATCAAAGAGAAGATCCAAATTGTTAAGGTTCTTGCTTCATTGATTTTCCTTGACTGAAGCCATGCATGTATTGGCTTTCAATGTGCAGAGCATATGGTGACTGTAATCTCTTCTAGTATAGATTTTGCTGTTACATATTTTAAAGAAAAGAGGTGTTTTCAAAAAAAAAAGTAACACTAATATATATAGCTATGTATGTTACAAAGAGGTTATCTTTAACTTTACACAGCATTTTAAAGAAATAATTTAAGGGAGCAAATGCCTTAAGTATCAATTACTCTAGTGCTAAAAATCCGAGTATAACCTACCAAATACCTGAGCAAGAATCAGTAGCTTATCTCCAAGTTAATCATCATCCAAAGAATTGGAATACGCTGCTAAACTTATACACAGTCCAAGTTTCACAAAAGTCATTCCATTCAAACCCCAAGTTTTCTGGGAGGTTGATAAAGATATGAGACCTCCTTCCTCAGTTCTAAACAACAATCAGGATTAGAACAGCAGAGACCAGTTCCAAAGGGTGTTCCTTGGTCACTCATCCTTAAGGCTTAGAAATATAGAGGGATGATTTCCAAGGGGGTTCTTGGACTACTTGTCCCTAAGACAGTAATACAGAAAATATATATTTCATTGTTAAATAATTTTGGAAAACATGCTTTCTGAATTCCTCTATTGGCAATGTGCAAAGTTTATTTGTGTATATAAGGCATGAAGAAGTATTGCTGAAAACAACTATGTTTAGCTTTATTTCAGACAGTGTTTAACCAGATATTTACCCAAAGAAACTTTCTTTTCCAATACAGTTTCTCTATCCCAGCAAAGCTAAGTGTTAGTCACTCAGCTGTGTCTGACTCTTTGTGATCCCATGGATTGTAGCCCACCAGGCTTCTCTGTCCATGGAATTCTCCAGGGAAGAATACTGGAGTGGGCTGCCATTCCTTCTCCAGGGGATCTTCCCGACCCAGGGACCGAAGCCAGGCCTCCCATATTGCGGGTGGACTCTCTACTGACAGCCCCCAGGGAAGCCCCTTTGAGATCTTTACACAGTGTTTTCTAGGATTTTGTACCTATTCTTAACTACCACCTCTCCCTCCCTCTACCTGGCTATCCTCACACCCAGGTGTCCATGACCTCCTCCCTGCCTAGATTAGATCCTCATTCAATAGGCTGTCTCTACACTCATTCCTTCAGTATAATTTTTTGTTGAAATGTATGTATTCTTTGAGAGGGACTGGGGGCTTCCTTCTATATCCCAGGACTCGGCTCTATGCCTTAAGCATAGTAAAGTGAAGAAAAAAGTCACCAGAACATTCACTATCTTGTCCAGTGCAGACAAGGATGCAGGCAGTTAAAACGCCACGCCTTACGTGCTTCGATAGGTGAAATCCAACTGTGGTAAAATAGTCCCGAGAGCATCTGCAACACAAAACCTAACTCAATGGTAAGAATAGATGTTAATCAAATTCAAATGAAAAGTCTGGCAAGAGGCAGCTTTGGTGGGTGCAACCGCTCAGAGATGCTTCAAGGATCCAGGCTCTAGCAAGGTCTATGATTTACTATCCTTATGACATGGGGCTGTTCCCCATTCTTGCAGCCTCACAAAAAGAGGACTGCTGCTTCTCCAGCTTTCAAGTGGGAGGAAGGAAAGAAGGGCAAAGGATAAGATGTTCACTAGCTCAAACTCTTTTCTTTTTAATTGGAAAAAAGAAGCTTGTCCAAAAGCCCCACCCCAGTCATCTCCCCCAGTGGTCCACTGGCTGTAACTGTGCCACTTGGGCACGCCTAGATGGCAGGGGCCTGCGGTCTCAGGTGGGTCTGCCTATCACTGCTGCGTACCATCACCACTATCACTGGAGCAGAAAGATGAACCGAGTGAGAAGAGAAATGGTCAGAGGCATAAAGTAAGCAGAGAGACTTTCACATTGTGCTCAACCCAGCCTCAGACAATGAGAAAAACAAGAAGAGATACAATTGGATTTGTATCTTAGAAAACTCAATTGTACTACCCTTCTAATCACATCAGAAACTACCAAATTGGCAACTGTGAAGGGCCCAAGGTTAGGAAGAGATAGCTTTTCACACTACCAGTGGTGAAATGAATAAATCAGAGTCACTGTCCTTTAAGTTGGTACTGTGATGGAGGCTTCAGTTAAAATTAAAAAAAAAAAGTAGTAGTAAAGGGAAATATGGCTTAAGAAAATTGACTAACTGAAGCCATGGAAGAATGAGACTTGACTCCAAAAGTACAGAAAGCAATGCAAACTGGAGCAGCGTACCTGCTGCATGCCAGGCACTTTCACCCCGTTTGGGAGCCACAGGCCACCTTGCAGACCTCCGACAACTAGGACAGTTGCTGGGCCGGGGCCCCCGCGCTGTGCGGAGCCTTCCTCAGACGGCACGGGTGTCTGACCGCTTTCCCCTCCTCCCTCCGCCTTCCCTGAGAGTCAGCCTGCCTCCTCGCAGTCTCTGCCCTCTTGGTTTTCCCAGGCTCCCACCCCACTGTCTCTCACAGGCATTTCTTCCAACAACACCTTTGCACGTTGAGTCTCATCCTGAGGTCTGCTTCTCAGAAGGCTCAGAAGAACACGTCATCTAATCCTCAGACAGTCCTGGGAGGTCAGTGCCACTGCACTTCAGAGACGAGGAAAGGTAAAGAACCTGCTCACCCACAGGCCAACGTGTGGTTAGTAAGGGCCAGGGGAATGCACCCAACTACTTTTATTTTTTTTTTTAAAGTAACATTGATTTTTCTCCACTTTAGGGAGAAAAGACAGAGTCCCCCAAGACACACATGGAAACTGAGGCCAACTTCACAACCAGCCTGCAACTGCGACCTGGGGAGTAGCATCACGTCAGCAACATTCTTCTTCTGGGACTTGTGACTTTGGTACCAGAGAGCCTGTAAAACATGACACCTCCCAAAAACCAACTTACATTGTAGCAGTTAAATGTTTGATCTTTCCAATTAAATTGGAAAGCTCCTTTTAATATGGATGGTTCCTCCATTTTACCAGACACAAAACATAGATGTTTCTTAAAATAGGCTCCCTTGACTGGCAGTGAGCTGAAAATTCACTAGAAACACGATCTCTTCCATTTGAGGATCGGGGTTCTGAACAGAGATTTACTGCAGAATTCTCTCATCTGTAGAGCTGCATTGTTAACATTTTATTAGTATATTGACTTTTTTTTCAAGTGTTTGTCATTATTGGTAATGTTCATGGTTACTAAATCTAATGCCATTTTTCCTCTTATTTTTCTCTTTTTTACAAGCAAACTCAGCTTGGAGAAGGATCAAGAGAATCTGACCCTTTGCCTCCAACCCAGGGCGCAGTCACAGGGCAAATCCCTCTGGTCAACCAGGGCATTTCTGGGCCTCAGTGAACCCTTTTGAAATGTCTGATTACATCACCTGTCCAGAATGTCTGAGGGATTTTAAACCAAGACAAATCATATATACAGGTGTGTGTGTGTGTGTATGCACATGCGTGCTCACTCACTCACTTGTCTCTTTGTGACCCCGTAGACTGTAGCCCACCAGGCTCCTCTGTCCATGGGATTCTCCAGGCAAGAATACTGGAGGGGGTTGCCATTTCCTCCTCCAGGGGATCTTCCTGACCCAGGGATCAGACCTGCATCTCTCGTGTCTCTTCCATTGGCTGGCAGATTCTCTACCACTAAGCCACCTGGGAAGCCCACATACAGAGCTGACCCTGGAACAAATCAGGGATGAAAGAGTCCACCCAGATGCAGTCAAGAATCTGCCAGTTTATACAGCATGTCAAACCATTCATCTACACCAAACACAGAGCTTTTGAGAGAAGCTCTGGTCATTGGACCAAGGGTCATTCCTGCAACCTATTCCATGTAGAATTCTGTCTTAATATATTTTAATGTTTGTGGTTTCAAGCTACTTCTCCATTACAGTGCATCATTTTCATTTTTATTTCCTATGGTCCAAAGGCTGTCCTACCATGAGAAATAAAAATTCTTTTGGATTGAAGTATCATGACGGTTATATCCTATTTTTAATTAAATATTAAACTTCTTCTAGCTATTATACATATGGAGAAATTACATTAAAACTTTATTTTAATGAGATGGAGATTTTCAGTCAACCTTGGAAGCACCTCAAATGGTTTTTCTGAGACTTATCAAATGACTGTGAATTATGTATCTTTACTCCTTTGTTTAGGGGTACCTCATTTTTCTCCATATACTTTGAAAGTTTTGGAAAATGTGAGCATTAATTGAAAAACACCTTTCCCAGTACAGAGATGATAAAGTACTTAGATCTTACCATGTGCTTTGTATTTGTGCTAAAACCTTGGAACTACAGGTTTAGCGTGTATAATTTACGTAAACTATCTACTACACAACAAGGCTGGCAAAGGCACTGTCAAACCAATCAGCCAAATGAGACTGATCTCATCATTTTTCATTTCAAACAACGTGTCAAGAAACAACTCTCACATGATAATCCTTTTATTTCTGAGAGAGGCGGCCAGACAGGCAGGTGAGTTAAGTCTTCTTGGACATGCTGGGAGGTGAAAATGGGATGTTGTACTGCCTCATCATTCTCGTTTGACTCTAAGTTCTACTTAAATTCAGATATTCTCAACACAAACCCATTTACCTATTTCTGTCATCTCAGACTGTCAGCAGATTATGTCTGAATCTCAAAGCTCTACCAACAAGTCTTGGAAGACTCAGGAGGGTAGGATGTATTCCTTCCTCTTGTAAAGAAGGAAAAGGTGGGAAAGAAGTGCTTTCAGCTAAGGGTGGATGTGAGGTTAGAAAGCAGTTCCCTGGAAACTCATCCTCTTTCTGCTCCATTCATTCACTTTTTTGAGAGGGTTTACAGGTTAGGTAGAGAGACACAGCCCACACATAAAACCTAACAAAAAGACAGAGATGTATTGTGGAAGCAGGGCTCACAGTCTCTGGAGACCAGTAAATCTGATCAAATCCTAGATCTGTTACTTCCCTTGCAAGTTCCCAAGAAGGACCTTGGACAAGGTACACAACCTTCTTGAATCTGAGGAACAGCATCAATCTCATAAAAACAGTTAGCAGGCCAGATGAAAACACACGTATAAACACTTAGCACCTGGAACAGTAAATGTTCCACAAAATATTGACAGATGGACTGACAAAGAAAATGTGGAATATATACACAATGGAATACTACTCTGCCATAGAAAGGAACAAAACTGGGTCATTTGCAGTGATGTGAAGAACCTAGAGTCTGTCATACAGAATGAAGTAAGTCAGAAAGAGAAAAACAAATGTCCAGTATTAACACATATATATGGAATCTAGAAAGATGGTACTGATGAACCTCTGCAGGGCAGGAATAGAGACACAGACACAGAGAATAGACTGAGGACACAGTGGGGAAGGGGATGGTGGGGCAAACTGGAAGATTAGGACTGACATATACACACTCCCATGTGTAAAGCACAGAGCTGGCGGAAACTGGGTGTATGGCACGGGGAGCTCAGCTCAGTGCTGTGTGACGCCCTAGAAGGTGGGACGTGGAGGCAGGCTTACACGCGAGGGGATGCACGGGTACTTTAACTGATCCGCTTTGTTGCATGGAAACTAACACAACACTGTAAAGTAATTATACTCCAACTGTAAAAAATCAAAATCAAAATCTCACAAAGACAGTTAGCAGGTAAGATGATTATACACACACACACACACACACACACACACACACACACACACACTTAGCAGCTGGTATAGTAAAGGCTCAACAAAATATCATTTATGTACATATAAATGCCTAGTGAGTGTATGGTTAAAAGTGCTTCTAAAGAAGTGGAAAATAGGAGAGGAACTGCTTCCTCCTACTGACAGTCAGAAGAGGGTCCCCAAAGGAAAGTGGTTCAGGCATTATCAGAACATGCAGATACAGCAAGAGGAGGGGACAGTGATGTTAGGCCAGTGTTTGATGTCTTCTATGTAAGGTCTTAAGAACTGGTTACCACAGGCTTTGGTGACACGATGCTTTTTTTTTTTTTTTAAATCTCCATAACTGTGGATTTTGTTCTCATTCTGTTATTTTTCTTTCAGATAGGCAAGTGAGTGAGTGAAAGTCACTCACTCGTGTCCAACTCTTTGAGACCCCATGGGCTATACATATACAGTCCATGGGTTTTCCAGGCCAGAATACTGAAGCGGGTAGCCTTTCCCTTCTCCAGGTGATCTTCCCCACCCGGGATCAAACTGGGGTCCCCTGCATTGCAGGCAGATTCTTTACCCACTGCACTATCTGGGAGGCCCACTACAGGCTCCATGATAATGCACTATTTGCCTAGTCTTTTTATTTCCTTTGACGATGTTCTCAGTCTAAGTGTTTAATTGGTTTGTGCCCACCCATCATGTTCCTAGGCTCATGTAATGCTCCATCACACACAGGTGACTCTCGCTCCCGGCGCCCCAGCAGAGGGCACAGCCCTTGAGATTGCTCTGCGGCTGACACTGCGGCCATGGGGAGATCCTCTTCTTCCCTTTCTCATGCCATCTGCCATCAATCCACATCAAGATTTTCTATCAATTTACACTGAATCTTATCCCTAATTAAGATATTTGTTGTTTGTTCACTGAGTCGTGACTGACTCTTTTGCAACTCCGTGGACTGCAGCCTACCAGGCTCCTCTGTCCGTGGGATTCTCCAAGCAAGACTACTGGAGTGGGTTGCCATTTCTTTCTCCAGGGGAATCTTCCCCACCCAGGGATCAAACCCCCATCTCCGACTTCGCAGGCAGATTCTTGACTGTTGAGCCACCAGGGAAGCCCAACTAAGATATTTAATAGAACATGAATTCCTACTGGTAGAGGGAAGAAAGCAAAAGATAAAATGAGTATTTTAAGTCTTGGATTATGTGAAATATATCATGTTGTCTTCCAATATTGGATAATTGAACCTTGTTCATATGTATTCCATATTATGTAAATAGGTTATCATTTAAAGACTCAAGCTATATTATTTATTGCCTTGCATTCCTTTGTTATAAGCATCCAACTTTACCCTATAATTTTATTACACCATCACTGTCACAGTATGACTGTTCAAACTGCATGTACTACTTTACTCCAATTAGACCCACTTAGCAACATTTTTAAGAACTAAAATTGTGCTGAAATGCATTTACATCAGCTCTCTCATCCCGTCTTTAGAGAAACAGGCAAACAACTCTTTTGTGCCAACTTTCAAAAAACATTTTTAAAAGCAAGCTTTGGCAAATTAGATAATTATTAAGCAAAACAATACGGGGCTCAACATGATGCATTAACAGCTTCTAATGTTATTGAACGGAACGACAAGAGAGGCACTTTGTTCTTACTTACTTGGCAGACAATTATTCTTTGCTCCAGCAATACTTCATGTGCATACTTCCAAGGAAGACTCATGAATGCAAAGGTTCATTAAGGGAATGAGAGAATCGATTGTAAAATGGAAAAGGCCGGGTGAGGTCATATTTCAAAGAGATGAATATGGTACACTCCATTATGTTGTAATCAGCCCCTCTCTTTCATGCCACAAACTGTCATAGTTTATCCTAATTTTTAAAAAAGGAAAAACAATTCCTGCAGCCTTTGGACCACCTTCATCCTAAAGCCAAGGAGAGAGTCACTCATGCCGCAGGCATTTTCCAGTTCCCGTGGTCTTTGGAGTCCACCAAACCAATGTGCCTGACCATTTTTCTCCTTAATAAGAAAAACATTCAAATGCTACTATTATTGCTGCCCTGGCAAACCACACTTAATAGATGGTACTTGCCCTGTACATGACACTTACAACATCAATCAAGACTGAATTTTATTTCAATTTATTATGGTTGCTGTCCAAATGAAAAAATGCTTATATCGTAAAAATGTCTTGCAATATAAATGTGCTAATGATGTAATCACAGATTTCAGACCAAAAAAAAAAATAAAAAGAAATCCTGATTTGGGTTAAACATTTGCCCATCCTTCCTCCTAAATTTTTCATTGAAGTTAAACATAACAAAATAATGGAACCATTAAGAGGTGATGTTGGTACAAAGCAGAAGTCACATGTTAAATATTTTATGTCTTTATGAGGGAGCTTTATTATATTTTCCTTCTTTAAGAAGGGAGTTGATACTTCCAAATGATCTGCGATAAATGACTTTAATTTCACTTTCATTTAAGGCTCATCTGCAATTTTTTTTTTACCCCTTGAAACGACCATTTATCAGGGAGCAACACTACCAGCCTATTAGTCTGGAATTTATCCTTGGCCACAGCTGCTGGCCGGGGGAAGCTCCTCTGGGTCCTACTTGGGTCCTACTAGGCTCCTGTCCCAGTGAGGGGGGGAGAGGCAGATGTCAAGTGATGCTTCTCACCAATGGCAAAGAAAATCATTCAACATTCTGCCTCTCACATGACTGCCAGGGACTGGATCTTCTACAAACAGCTCAGCAGATTTCTCAACAGGCTAGAAGATCTGGGAAATAAAGTACCTATTCTGTGCCACAAAATCTCCTCCTTCAGTGGTTCTCAAATCTAAGCACCTGGAAAGCTTGTTACTCTTTCTGTTCCAGAGGTAAGGCCAACTTGATGGACTCTGGCGTTATGGCTCGGCACAGGACCTCTTGTTTGGTATAAGGATCTGCTGTTTTTGTTTTGAAATTTTAAACAGCTTTTGAACTAGGGGTTCTATATTTTCATTTTTCAATGAATCTTACAAAATTACCAAGTCAGTAACTGACTGAAGCTGAAAGAAGCTCAGGGATACAGCAGGTGAACTGATATTTCCTTTTTTTTTAACTTGGGGTTTAGTTGCTTTACAGTATTGTATTTGTTTCTCGGTGCAGTGAAGTGAGTCGGCAATAAGCATACCTATATTCCTCTCCCTCGTGCACCTTCTTCCCCGCCCACCCCCAGCCCACCCCTCTGGGCCATCACAGAGCACTGAGCGGAACTCCCTGCGCTGCACATCAGCGTCCCGATAGCTGTGTGCGTCACACCTGGGAGTGTACTTACGTCAGCCCCAATCTCCCAACTCACCCCCCCATCCCGTGTCCACACATCTGTGCCCCACATCTGCATCTCTAGCCCTGCCCTGCAAACAGGGTCAAGGTCCCAGGTGAGTCTGATCTAGAGACCACACTTGGAGAACCACTGCTAAGTCAGATTGCTAAATATCTGATTTTTCCAGGCCACCTCAATAAAGAGGTGGTCACAAAACATAATTTTGGCTAATTATGAATAGAATTCTACTAAGGAGAGCCTCCCTTGCTGAGCCCACATAACTCTCCCTGCACCCCCCGCCAAAAAACAGATTCTCCACTGCTCCCCCTGCCCTTCTTGCCTGGAATGCAGTGCAGAGCCTGGCAACACAGCAGCCATCTTGCAACAAGAGTTAAAGGCTGAACAAGTTGCAGCAGATCTCTGCCCTAGGAGAAGGAGGAATTCCTAGGAAATAGAGCTGACTAGAGAAAGAAATATGTGTACTACAATTATGATATAAAATTGGAAAGTATTAAAAAAGTACTCATCCCAAACCCTTACCAAAACCAAAGACTGTTAACGCTTGTGCGCTGTGCCTTCTGATATTTCTGTTCTATACAAAGAGTTATTTTTGGACATTGCTGTGATAATACTGTGTAATCATACTGTATATTAGATTTTGTATCTCAGTATAATCATAGAAATAGTAATTACCCAGGCTGTTGTCTAATTGTACTTATCATTCTCATGATAAAAATGCTCTGAAAATGTCTGTGCTTCACAGTTTGCAGGGCTATTTCACAAGCATTTTCTCACTTGCTGGCAACAATCCTATGAGCTGGGTATAAAAGGGAGCAAGGCCCCAGGGCAGCAACGAAGCATCAGAGCTACAGACCTATCTGAGAGCACCCAGCTAACAGAGCAGGGACCAAACTCTTGGCTTCACTCCTAACCCCATGCCTGTCCACTCTAGGGGGAAAATCATCTTTTTCAAGGTCATACATCGCCAAATAAACCACGAGACCTAAAGTCTTCACTTCCTCAATTTATCCAGTGAAGGAAGTCATGCTAACTTTTCATTTTCTCCTACTTCTAAGAGATACCTCTGGGAAAAGAAGTTCCATAAGGAGTATGTTCTGGAAGTCTGAATTCTACAAGTTTCTTCTTGGCAATTCATAAAGCAAAGGTTCTTAAATGCCCTGCAGTTATTTCCAAGTTTTGTTTAAACCAAAATTTATCAAAGTTGTTTGACCATAGAAGACTGTCTTTAAGGAAAATTTCATCAAAATTTCTCAGAACATCATGTTCTACAGAACACACTGTGATATTCTCTGGATTGATGTCCCTTCTGGTTTTAAGATTTTATTGAGTAAAAGGAATGGAAGACCCAGAAAAGAAATGACAAGCACATCTAGTCATCCTGTATCAAATTTGTACCCCAAAGCATTTGATAAAAATAAATATAATGTAGTTTTTAAATATAGTTTTTATACTTTTAATATACTTGTATAGTATACAGTTATGGCATTGGCAAGGATTAAGATAGTTGGTCACTTCAGTGTCATGAAATATTTATGAAAATAAAAATGGGGTGTTAAAACCAGGAACACTCTTCCTGTTTACAAAAGCATAACTCAGACAAAAGAAATTTCTTTTGAAAAATGTCACTATCAAGAACTACACGTTACCCCAAATGAATAGGCTAACTTCTGTTGCAGAAATCACCCTGAGCATTTTACTCCATATATTTATTTTACTATTAGGTTTTTCAACAAAGTTCACTTTGGTAACATTTGAGTTAAACAGTTATGCCTTAAGGTTAGAAATTATGAAATGATGGATATGAACAACTACCCCAAATGGCAAATGCTCTGCTTTATGAAGGAGGAGAGACAGGGCACGATGCTGGCTTTACACGTTTATTTAATTATCAGCTGTCTAATTTAGACATAAGTGTCAGAGACAGACGTCAGGGAGGCCAAACCAGACAGCCTCTGACTCCCAGCCATTTTCTACACGTTCAAGTTACAGACAATGGCTTTCCATTCAGACAAACTGAGATATGTTCCTTTCCTGGAAGCCTGGCCAGTGGTTGGATGTGAAGGGTTAACTTCTGGGCAAGTTCAAAGTGTACATTATTTTTCTAGATTGGTTTCCATAAGACCTCACATTTTGGTATGAGAAATATCTAAAACAGAGTTTTATTCTTCCACTAGAGGAGTAAATCCTAGCCCATTCTAAACTCATCAGTCTAGATTAATCAAACAAGTCTAGATTATTCTAGCAAGCTTTGGAGAAATACTGAGACAAGCAGGAGGGAGGGTATGGGCTACACTCTTTACTGTCCTTTTTACTATAGTGAAATATGCATACCAAATTCATAATGTTACTGATTTTTTAGTATACAGTCCAGTGATGTTAAGTATATTCACAACATTGGACAATCATCACTACTATCTGCAGAACTTTATCATACTAAACTGAAACTCTACCCATTCAATTATCACTCTCCATTTGCCCCTCCCCCAGCCCTGGTTAACCACTATTCTACTCTGTCTTCTTGAGCTGACCATCCTAGGAACTTCATTTAAGCGGAATCATGCAAAATTTGTCCTCTCGATTCTGGCTTATTTCATTTAGCATAATGTCCTCAAGGTGCATCCATGTTGTGGCATGTTACAGAATTTCATGTCCCTTACACATAATGGAAAGATATTCCATTGTGTGTGTGTGTGTGTGTGTGTGTGTGTGTGTGTGTGTGTATATATGACACAATCTGTTTAGCCATTCATCCATCCATGGATATTTTCATTGTTTCCACCTTTTGGCCACTGTAAATATTGCTGTTATGAACAAGTATCTGTTCAAGTCCTTGATTTCAATTATTTAGGTCATATAACAAGGAGATGAAATGCAGGATCACATGTTAATTCTATGCTTTTTTTTTTTTTTTTTTTTTTTGCAGAACTACGAGGCTGTCTTCTCTGCAGATGCAGTTCTATATTCCCATCAGCAGCACATAAGGATTCCAATTTCTCTGCATTCTCACCAAGTTCACCAAGACCTGTAACTTTCTATATATTTTACAATTACCATCCTAAAAGGTTCACTGTTTTCTTTAAAAGATCCAATTGTAGGGAGCAAGTGGGAGAGAGATCATTGGTATATGAAAAATACAGAAATGTGTGTTAGTCTATGAGAGAATTTTAAACATTAACACTTAGATAAATAAGCCTTTTATAATCTAGAGTACTGGTTCAAAGTGTGGTCTGTGGATCCATGTTCTAGGGCTCTACGCCAGACCCACTGAATCAGCCTCTCTGCAGGTAGAACCGAGCAGTCTGCATGGACCATCCAGGTGATTCTGATGTGCACAGAAGTTTGAACACCACTAATCCAGAGATCAAGATTGTTGAGAAACAGCCCGTGAAAAATGCAATTCCAAATCTAATTGGGAGCAGCCTATAAGCTAAATAGACTCATCAAATCAATTTTTATGCCACCTATTTAATGAATTAGCTGTGTAGTATTAGTCCACAAGATTATGAGTTTCAGTTCCTTTATCATAAATGGTTGAGTATATGATCCAGTAATTTCACTAATGGTCAAGACCGTAATTCAAAAAGATACATGCATCCCTATGTTCACTGCAGCACTATTTACAAAAGCCAAGACACGGAAACAACTCAAACGTCAGTCAACAGATAAATGGATAAAGAAGATATGCTATTAGGTTGGTGCAAATGTGATCACAGTTTCAGATCATGAATTTTAAATCTTTATAAGTAGGCTCAAACACATCATTATTAATCAAAATAGGAACCATAACAATCAACACATTTTGCCAATGAGAAATAAGTTGATGTATTCCTATACCATAAAAATCCATGCTTCAGGATTAGAACAACTCTTGGCAAGCATTTTCTACCTTCTTCTGGTTGTGGAAGCGTTTTCCCTGCAAAGAATTGTCCAGATACTTGAAGAAGTGATCACTGGTTGGTGAGAGGTCAGGTGAATATGGCAGATGAGGCAAAACTTTGTAGCCCAATTCGTTCAACGTTTGAAGCAATGGTTGTGTGATGTACAGTCGGGTGTTGTCTTGGAAAAGAATTGGGCCCTTTCTGCTGACCAATGCTGGCTGCAGGTGTTGCAGTTTTCAGTGCATCTCATCGATTTACTGAGCATAGTTCTCAGATGGAATGGTTTTGCTGGGATTCACAAAGCAGTAGTGGATCAAACAGGCAGCAGACCACAAGTGACCTTGACCTTTTCCGGGTGCAAGTTTGGCTTTGGGAGGTGCTTTCAAGCTTCTTCTTGGTACAACCACTGAACTGGTTATCGCCGGTTGTTGTATAAAATCCACTTTTTATCCTATGTCACCATCTGATCAAGAAATGGTTCATTGTTGTTGCACAGAATAAGAGACGATGACACTTCAAAACAACAATATTTTGATTTTTGGCCAGCTCACGAGGCACCCACTTATCAAGCTTTTTCACCTCTCAAATTTGCTTCAAGTACTGAATGGCTTTAGAATGGTTGACACTGAATTCTTCAGCAACTTCTCATGTAGTTGTAAGAGGATCAGCTTCAATGACTGCTCTCAGTTCGTTGTTGTCACCTTCTGATGGGCAGCCACTTCACTCCTCATCTTCATGGCTCCTATCTCCTTTGCAAAACTTCTTCTTGAACCACATCAGCAATTGCTGGGCCAAACACATTGTTGTTGTGAGTTGTCTCCACTACTTTATGACCCATTTTGAACTCAAATAAGAAAATTGTTTGAATCTGCTTTTCATCTAACATTATTTCCATAGTCCAAAATAAATACAAATAGAAAGTAATAAGTCATTAGCAAAAAAATGTGAGAAATGTGCATTAAAATGATGTATATATAACATAACCACATTTATTTAAGAATGTATTCTAATATCAAATAGCAAAATTTAACAATGCAAAACCTCAATTATTTTCACACCAATCTAATACACACACACACACATGATGGAATATTCTTCAGTCACAAAAAAGAATGAAATAATATCAATTGTAGTAACATGAATGAATCTAAAGATTATCGTACAAAGTGAAGTAGATCAGGCAAAGAAGGACAAATATATGATATTTGTGGAATCTAAAATACAACACAAATGAACATAACCACAAAAGAGAAACTCACAGACATAGAGGACAGACTTGTGGCTGAGGGAGAGGAAGAGGGAGAGGGATGGGCTGGGAGTTTAGGGTTCATAGATACAAACCAGCATTTACAGAATGGGTAAACAGCAAGGTCCTACTGTGTAATCAGGGATCTATACCCAGTCCTGTGATAAATCAAAATGGAAAAGAATATGAAAGATAGTATATATGTGTATAACTGAGTCACTTAGCTATACAGCAGGAATTAACACAACATTGTAAATCAGTTATACTTCAATATTTTTAATTAAAAAAATGGTTGAGCAATCAAATAATTCTTTGCATTCACAACACGGCTAACTCTGTGGTGCAGGAGGCCTAGCTTTCAGCCTGTCTCAGCTTTCGGCATGCCTTCCTGACTGAGCTTAATCATCTTCCACTTGAACACTTAGAGGCCACTGTAAGGTTATTTACTGGCCCAATTTCAATACTGTTGTATCTCAGGGAATAGGGAGGCCAAAGGGAGAGAGAGAGATGTGGGAACAGCTGGTACATGGAACAATCAGAACACACACACCATTTGTCCATTAAGTTCACTGTCTTATACGAGTGTGGCTTGTAATACCCCCAAATAATTACAATGGAAACTTCAAAGATCGCTGATTATAGATCACTATAACAAATACAATAATAATGGAAAAACTTGAAAATATCACAAGAATAACCAAAATATGGCAGAGAGACATGAAATGAGCAAATACTGTGGGAAAAATGGTGCTGATGCAGAGTTGCCTCAAGCCTTCAATTTGTGAAAAATACAATACTGCAAAGCGCAATAAAGCAAGGTCTGTCTGCACATCTCCCTGGTGGCAGCAAAAGGGAAAACAAGCCCGTCTCTACATGTTCTTCAGCGCAGTTTAAATGACAGTCCTTTGAGGAGCCTCACCCCACACTCTTAGCTCAAACCTCGGCTACAATTTGTTCCATTTTGGCTTGTTCTCATTAGCCACTGGTCTCCATAACGGCAAGTGCTGCATCTTCCTTACCTCTGTTTCTCTGGCATCTAACACATACTTAATACATTGTGGTTACTCTAGAAATATGCTAGATAATTGATTCACCTTCTTACTGATGTAATTTATCACTGCTAGTCAAAAGCAGGCTGACTAGCTAAGTCACAGAACTTTCTGAGTCATCATCACTGAAAGGCACAGGCTCACGTTAAGCAGACTAAAGTTACCGCTGTGCTTGTCCTTTTGAAGTCCCTGGCTTATTTGAAAAACAAATGGAAGCGTTATAAACATTATTCCTAGAAAATGCACAGGATTACATGCATAAAAAGCAATTTTTTGTATGCAAGCATTTTTATTTCATTAGGAGAAGATATTTGCAGTAAAAAGCCCTATTGTATTCATCTCTATATCTTATAATACCTTGCACAGAGTGGGTGGTCAAAAGATTAAAGCTATGAGTCTACAAGCAATAAATGCTGGAGAGGGTGTGGAGAAAAGGGAACCCTCTTACACTGTTGGTGGGAATGCAAACTAGTACAGCCACTATGGAAAACAGTGTGGAGATTTCTTAAAAAACTGGAAATAGAACTGCCATATGACCCAGCAATACCACTTCTGGGCATACACACTGAGGAATCTAGATCTGAAAGAGACACGTGCACCCCAATGTTCATCGCAGCACTGTTTATAATAGCCAGGACATGGAAGCAACCTAGATGCCCATCAGCAGATGAATGGATAAGGAAGCTGTGGTACATATACACCATGGAATATTACTCAGCCGTTAAAAAGAATTCATTTGAATCAGTTCTAATGAGATGGATGAAACTGGAGCCCATTATACAGAGTGAAGTAAGTCAGAAAGATAAAGAACATTACAGTATACTAACACATATATACGGAATTTAGATAGATGGTGGCGATAACCCTATATGCAAAACAGAAAAAGAGACACAGAAATACAGAACAGACTTTTGAACTCTGGGGGAGAACGTGAGGGTGGGATGTTTTGAAAGAACAGCATGTATATTATCTATGGTGAAACGGACCACCAGCCCAGGTGGGATACATGAGTCAGGTGCTCGGGCCTGGTGCACTGGGAGGACCCTGAGGAGTCGGGTGGGGAGGGAGGTGGGAGGGGGGATCGGGATGGGGAATACATGTAACTATATGGCTGATTCATGTCAATGTATGACAAAACCCACTGAAATGTTGTAAAGTGATTGGCCTCCAACTAATAAAATAATATTAAAAAAAATAAAAAATAAAAAATAAAAAAAAAAAAAAAAGAAAAGATTAAAGCTATGAATAACACCTTGAACATTTAGATGAATACGAGGCAATCCATTCTAAATATTCCTTTTATTCCTCTATTTTCAGATTTGGTTTACTTGACAAATCTGGGCAACCATACATAAATATTGTCCTATTGAAACAAAATCTCTCCCAGGGACCACTCTGATGTTTGTCAAGGTCAAGACAGCAAATGAATTCACATCGTTCAGGTGCAAATTAATTCCACGTGGTTGATGAAAATCATCTGTAAAGTTGTCTTTAAGCAGCATCTCACTACTGGAGCTCAAAGGTTCTCCCTTTAAGCAGATATGGAAGAGACTCTTGCTTGATAGTTAAATGTCACCCTGGTGCTATACATTAGTGTGGTACAGGAAACAGAACTCTCCGGAATCAGCTACTCTGAATATGGCCACTCTGCAGACTTGGAGGACAGCATCCTGAACAAAAAGCAATCATCCCAATATCACTCTCAGCATTGTATCCTGGAGAAGGCTTCCAATGTCTAACATCTGACTCCACCTAACATTAGATCATTAACTGAATTTAACATCATGCTTTATGTGTGCATCTTTTATATTTCTTTAATGGCATATATTACACATGAATCCAAGCTGGAGAAAAAAAATACAAAGGTAACTAATGCTCCTTGCATTTTATAGATAGGAAAGCACTTTCAGAAATTTTCTTGGTAAATCTTTGGTGAAGTCATAATCCCTTGATTTGACCAGGGGTGAGGGAGGTCACCGATTCCTTTGAGAAGGAAATGAAAGTGTCCTGGTTATTTTCCCTGGAAAATGTTTACTGAAAAACTCACGAAAAGCACATATTTTACCTATTGGTTTATGTCGCAAAATTTAAACCACAGTATATGCTGAAAAGTATCTTTAAGTCTCAATCTAGCCTCCTCCATCAGTTCCATCCATTTGGCTGGTGAAGGGAAACTGTTGAGCAGTTTATACCATCATTGCATAAGCCCCTATGGAGTGTATTCAGCTCCACTTTATAACAAGGTACCATCTCTCAGAGCAGCCTCAGCCTTCCACCTCCAGCCTGTTTTCTCCCTGGGATAGCAACAGATGCAGGATTAAGGGAAAGCTACCCACATCCCTCTTTTTTCCTAAGATGACATCAAGTGAACTGGAGACAGTGTGTCACTATCTACCTGTCTCAGAGTGGAAGAGTCAGGCTCCTTGGGGACTATGTCTTGGCCCTGGAGCGTCCCCTGTTGATGTATGCTGATGGCTGAACCCACTCTGCCTCCCCACAACCTCTTACTCCCTCAGAGCCCCAGCTGTGCTGCCACTGGGCTCGGACCAGCCTTCTCAGCAGCTCTCTACCTCTTCATGCCCATAATCCCCGCTGGCAAGCTCTCAGCCACCCTCTCACCTACTTCTACAGATACATGTCCAGAGTCACGCATGACTCGGGAAGGCTCAGCCCCAGAGGCACGCACCCAGCTGTGAGCAGCCCGGACAGCGGTGCTCCCCACCGTCTCTGGAGGTCAACAGGTGAAGCTCTGGCTCTGTCTTTACTTCTCCCTTCACTTACTCTAAAACGTTTGACTCTTTTTTCCCCACTTCTCATAGGCCAAAAAATGGTTAGATTTTTCTATAGTACCCCTGTGTCTACTCATGTTGCCTGACTTTTTTTCACTATTAATGCCAATATTTAACTATTCATAAAGAGAAATTCTGATAAAGTCAAATGATGGTTGGCATTAACTACCTGCTTACAGGAATAGGGATGGGTAAGGAGTGGGTGGAGAAGGCAATGGCACCCCACTCCAGTCCTCTTGCCTGGGAAATCCCATGGATGGAGGAGCCTGGTAGGCTGCAGTCCATGGGGTCACTAAGAGTCAGACATGACTGAGCAACTTCACTTTCACTTTTCACTTTCATGCACTGGAGAAGGAAATAGCAACCCCCTCCAGTGTTCTTGCCTGGAGAATCCCAGGGACAGGAGCCTGGTGGGCTGCCATCTATGAGGTTGCACAGAGTCGGACATGACTGACGTGACTTAGCAGCAGCAAGGAGTGGATAGCATTTGCTAGATGTTTATGATCCACTGAGAAACACATATAAAGCACTTAAGATAGTGATAGGTTGTTGCAGAGCCGTGAAAGACACCGGGATTCTTGGCCTCTGGAGGAAAGGAATTCAATCCAGGGCCAGTGAGGAGGCTTAATCCCTCAGAACTTTTGTGTGACAAAGTTTTACTGAAGTATAAAAGAGATAGAGAAATCTTCTGACACAGACATCAGAAGGGGGCAGAAACAATGCCACCCCGCTAGTTTTTAGCAAGCTGTTTTATGTCTGTTGGAAAGCTATTGATCAAATAAGAGAGAGACCTCAAGGCTGATGGAGTTTCACCAGGCCCCTCTCCCACAATGTGCATTTTTGAGATAGGATGGCACGAGGTGTGTCATCCCCCAGTCATAAAACAATTGATAGCAATACTGGTTTGTTGGGCTATTATCAGTCCAAGGTCTGAGAAAAAGAAAAAAAAGTTAGTCTTAGGTGGAACCATTTTGAAGAAACGCAAATTACAAACCAAATACATAGTTTCATTGACATAGCTTAAGAAAAATATTTCCATAAGAAAAACATATTGGTTAGCTCCAGGTTTGAGAAAAGTTAAGTTCAGGAGAAACCAGGTGTCGTCATGGCAACACAGAATTTTAAGAGAAACCTCCTTTTAATTTTGTATAGAGAAGAAAAAAAAAAACCTGACACTTGTAGCTTGCTTCCTTCTACCGCTTAAGGGAGAGACAAAAAAAATGTCTGATACTTGCAGCCTATTTCCTCTGTTTGGAGACCCCTGGCCTTCCCGCCTGTTACTCTCTCAGTAGTATCTCATAATACCCAAAACTAACCTGTAAGTAAAGGGGCGGGGGGGCGGTGGCTTCCCAGTGGTGCTAGTGGTCAAGAATCCATCTGCCAGTGCAGGAGATGCAAGAGACATAGATTCGATCCCTGGGTCAGGAAGATCCCTTAGAAAAGGAAATGGTAACCCACTCCAGTATTCCTGTCGAGGAAGTCCCATGGACAGAGGAACCTGGCAGGATACAGTCCATGTGGTTGCAAAGAATCAGACACGACTGAGGGACTTGGCACAGACACATAACCTATAAGAGAGGTGATGTCATTCTTCTCATTCAGGAGATGGGAAAACTGAAGCACAACTAGGCTAAGTACCTCACCAAGGCCACTCAGCCAGAAAGCAGACAGACAAGACTCAAGTGCAGGCTGTCTGAGCTCCAGAACTCACGGTGTGAATGGATACACATCATGAATCACCTCTAGTGTGACTGAAATGCAGCCTTGCTTTGAGCACAACTGGGTAAAATGCCATGCAACATCATTGAAAATTAAAACATACCATCCTTGGTGAGATTACTTTTTTTCACCTAGTACTTCATTTGCTTAAAATCAAAATTTATGGGCTATATTGGTCACAATGTTGCAGACAGATTTAAATGCACTTAGCTTTTCCACATCCATTTTAACCTTGGTGCTACTTTACTTACAAGGGTTCAGCCATAGTTTACTGAGGCTGCTGATGAATATCCATCCCAAGACACCCCTTGTTATCCCCGTTTTACAGGTGAAGAGATGGAGGCTCCACAGGGTCCAATCATGTGCCTAAGGTCACAGAGCAGGTAAGTGAACCCAAACTCAAGCTACATCTGTCAGACTCCAGAGCCCCAGCCCCCGTCATACAACAGTGATGAGCTGTGTAGAAGCACCTACACAAACAACCAGAGGTTTGTTCGATAACAAGAGCAACTCTGCCCAGCAACCCATACCCAGGTGCAGTGCATACACAGCATCGCCTCCAGAGTCATCTGGACCACACCCCATTGTGGGGATCACAGAGACTGAAGCTTACAGGTGTATGCCTCTGGCCACCCTCCTTACAGGACCGGACACCTGGGGACGCTGGGGCAAGAGGGAGCCATGTAGCCTGGCCCACTGTCTCACCGGAAGTGCTGACCGCTGCCTCCTGGGGCAAAGCAAGAGCGGCCACACTGGGACTTCTTAAGCTCACCAACCTCGAGGGGTCGACACTAGCCTTCTCCAGCATCACTTTCGGTCTGGACGAGGAAGGTGGCCAGCCCCGTGAGATAAGCAGACAGACGGGAAAAGCCCCAGATAACGAGGACTGCCTGACAAAATGGGATGAGTGCGCTTGATCTGAGTTCAAGAACAGGCACCAGGGACACCCAAGTGCAAAAGGGTCCCAAGGTTGGTACGCAACTGGTGACTTGACCTGTCCCAGTCAGAGCTGGTTTCTCTGAAGTGGACTGGACGGCCCCTGCCGGGTGCTCACAAGACCAGGAATCCTGTCACCATTCTGTCTCTCTGCTTGGGTAGGGGGCCTTGGGTGAGGCTTCATGAACCTCTACCAAGGGGCTATCCTGGCATCAGTTCAGAACAGCAGTTGCCTGGTGATCTGGAGAGCACCTCAGGGATCCCTCAAGCCTTTAGCCCTCACCCAGCAGGAAGTCTGAAAACTCCTCCTTTTGGGCTGAGAGGAGGAAAGAGAAGACCCTGCCACCCGCTAAAGGGTCGAGAAGTCAGGAAATAACACCTAAGCTGCTCCCGACTGGAGGCCTCCCCTCTAACCTCCTGTGGGATATTCCAACTGTGGAGGGGCTATTTCAAATGCAGGCCATGACAAATTCAAGGGGAACCCCCAGTTATATCAGAGCCCATGCCCTTTGGATGCCTCCTATTTGAATCTTTTGAGAAGTCCATTAACCGTTTGGTGCTGGTTCCAAATTTCCTGAACCAGAAATCTTACCAGGCTCAAATCTTGTGGCCTCTGCGTGCCTACAAATCACTCCAACCACACCACTGCTAGTTGGAAACAAATCCCTACACCTTGAAAGCAGAACATCTAAGATAAGGGAACCAAATGTCCTCCATACTGAAGGACAGCCCATTACATGCATCCCAGCAGAACTGGAAGTTTTGGGAGGTATCACTCCTTGACCCCAAAACATGTAACCTTCCTTTGTAACACAGACTGGCCTTGAGAGATGAGAGAGTTGGGGCATCAATTGGTCTCTAAGTTATGTTGCTTCTGATTGCCTTGCTCCACATGCAGTAACCCTGAGCGATAAGTTAAAGTCAAGTGCATTTGAACTTCTGGCTGGTAAACCTACTCTCCGGGCACAAGAGAAGGAACATCTGAGTCCGCTTGAAATGGAACAACTCAAGCAAGCATCACCGACCCCAGGTGGGAAGAAACCACCAGAGCCTCACAGAAAATGGGAACAGGTGCTGCCCACACCCACACACCTGGTTGGACCTCTCCCCCACCTGGAACAGGAGGCCAGGTGACCCTAAAACTCTGAAAACTGGCAGCTCACCCCTGAGCGGGACGGAGTACACCTGGGGACTCTGACCACCCGTCTGCCTCGAAGCTTCAGACGTCACTCCATGGGGATATCACACTCGAGGGCAGAGGCCCCGAGCCCCAACTGCCAGAGATGCCACCTGGGGCAACGACCCCTGGACCACCTGTGCAAACCCCTCTCTGACCTGAAACTTCCCAAAATCCACCACCACGTGACGGGGGACACTCCGGCCATAGCGGTGACCCTGGGCAGCAGGGCACCCTTACCTGCAGGCCAAAGACCGAGGTAACTTCATTTTTAGAAAAAAAATCTGACACGTGGCTGTCTGTTGCTAACACTGGGTCCACACATCCTAAGTCATCTGGAGACCTTCACCTCTAAATCTTCAGTGGGTGGGCACTCAGGGCCCCAGTGCTGACGCCTGTTAACAAATACGTCTAATGACAGACAGGGGGGAGTTCCGCTGGTCTCCGGGTGGTTAGGATGCAACTCCCCGCTCCCCAAAACCACGGGACGCTGTTTGGAAGATGGGCCTTCGACCCTGAAGAATGAGGAGTTGGATGAAAAACACAGAAGGATTTTTCCACAGCAAAGCCCATTCACAATTCCAGAGAGACGCGGGTAATACAGTAAAGTCTGACCTTTCTACCCTTGGTGCTGAGTCTAATTTCAGTTGTTGACAGGAGGCTGAGGGCAGAGGCCTTGCCCAGGGCCCTTCTGACGAGAGTTCGGGGTGTGGAATAGCTGCGCAGACACCTCAGCTCCGGACACTCAATGCAAGATGACGGCCGCGCGGCCAAGTATTCAGACCCCGCAAGGCCTCGCGAGAACTCCGCCGCGTGCCCCGCGGACGCGGTCCTGTGAAGTGGCCCCACCTGCGGCCAGCCTCGGAGAAGCTGCGCCCGAGAGCGAGATCCCGCCTCTGCAGGCCCAGAGGGAAGAGCAAAGCTTCCCCCCTGCTTCTGGAAAAAAGAAAGTGGGTCTTGAGCTTCCTGGAATTCCCCCTTCTCCCTTTAACTGTGAGAGGCTAAGCTGAGGAACTTCACCGTCAGCCATGGCCAGGGACGTGACAAGTGAGAAACGCCTGCAGGCTGAGGCGCAGCACCAGGCAGGAAGCGGGGAAAGTCACCAGCCCTCTCCCCGAACCGCTGTGGCCCGCGCGCCGGAGGCCAGTGCTATCACACGGCGCCATTACACCCAAGGAGGGCGGTGACAGTCTCAGTGTCTGCCGAGAGAGGAGTGGATAAAGGGGGTGTGTGTGTGTGTGTGTGTGTAAGGAGGGCGGTGACAACCTCAGAGTCTGCCGAGAGAGGAGTGGATAAAGGGTGTGTGTGTGTGTGTGTGTAAGGAGGGCAGTGACAACCTCAGAGTCTGCCGAGAGAGGAGTGGATAAAGGGGGTGTGTGTGTGTGTGTGTGTGTAAGGAGGGCGGTGACAACCTCAGAGTCTGCCGAGAGAGGAGTGGATAAAGGGTGTGTGTGTGTGTGTGTGTGTGTGTGTGTGTGTGTGTGTGTGTAAGGAGGGCGGTGACAACCTCAGAGTCTGCCGAGAGAGGAGTGGATAAAGGGTGTGTGTGTGTGTGTGTGTGTAAGGAGGGCGGTGACAAGTGTGTGTGTGTGTGTGTGTGTAAGGAGGGCGGTGACAACCTCAGAGTCTGCCGAGAGAGGAGCGGATAAAGGGTGTGTGTGTGTGTGTGTGTGTAAGGAGGGCGGTGACAACCTCAGAGTCTGCCGAGAGAGGAGCGGATAAAGGGTGTGTGTGTGTGTGTGTGTGTGTGTGTGTGTGTGTGTGTGTGTGTAAGGAGGGCGGTGACAACCTCAGAGTCTGCCGAGAGAGGAGCGGATAAAGGGTGTGTGTGTGTGTGTGTGTGTGTGTGTGTGTGTGTGTGTAAGGAGGGCGGTGACAACCTCAGTGTCTGCCGAGAGAGGAGTGGATAAAGGGTGTGTGTGTGTGTGTGTGTGTGTGTGTGTGTAAGGAGGGCGGTGACAACCTCAGAGTCTGCCGAGAGAGGAGTGGATAAAGGGTGTGTGTGTGTGTGTGTAAGGAGGGCGGTGACAACCTCAGTGTCTGCCGAGAGAGGAGTGGATAAAGGGTGTGTGTGTGTGTGTGTGTGTGTGTGTGTGTGTGTAAGGAGGGCGGTGACAACCTCAGAGTCTGCCGAGAGAGGAGTGGATAAAGGGTGTGTGTGTGTGTGTGTGTGTGTGTGTGTAAGGAGGGCGGTGACAACCTCAGTGTCTGCCGAGAGAGGAGTGGATAAAGGGTGTGTGTGTGTGTGTGTGTGTGTGTGTAAGGAGGGCGGTGACAACCTCAGAGTCTGCCGAGAGAGGAGTGGATAAAGGGTGTGTGTGTGTGTGTGTGTGTGTGTGTAAGGAGGGCGGTGACAACCTCAGAGTCTGCCGAGAGAGGAGCGGATAAAGGGTGTGTGTGTGTGTGTGTGTGTAAGGAGGGCAGTGACAACCTCAGAGTCTGCCGAGAGAGGAGTGGATAAAGGGTGTGTGTGTGTGTGTGTGTGTGTGTGTGTGTGTGTAAGGAGGGCGGTGACAACCTCAGAGTCTGCTGAGAGAGGAGCGGATAAAGGGTGTGTGTGTGTGTGTGTGTGTGTGTAAGGAGGGCAGTGACAACCTCAGAGTCTGCCGAGAGAGGAGTGGATAAAGGGGGTGTGTGTGTGTGTGTGTGTGTGTGTGTGTGTAAGGAGGGCGGTGACAACCTCAGAGTCTGCCGAGAGAGGAGTGGATAAAGGGTGTGTGTGTGTGTGTGTGTGTGTGTGTGTGTGTGTGTGTGTGTAAGGAGGGCGGTGACAACCTCAGAGTCTGCCGAGAGAGGAGTGGATAAAGGGTGTGTGTGTGTGTGTGTAAGGAGGGCGGTGACAACCTCAGAGTCTGCCGAGAGAGGAGTGGATAAAGGGTGTGTGTGTGTGTGTGTGTGTGTGTGTGTAAGGAGGGCGGTGACAAGTGTGTGTGTGTGTGTGTGTAAGGAGGGCGGTGACAAAGGGTGTGTGTGTGTGTATGTGTGTGTGTAAGGAGGGTGGTGACAACCTCAGTGTCTGCCGGGAAAGGAGTGGATGAAGGGGGTGTGTGTGTGTGTGTGTGGGTGTGTGGGTGTGTGTGTTTAGTCATTGAGTTGTGTCCGACTCTTTGCCACCCCGTGAACCGCAGCCAGCCAGGCTCCTCTGTCCAAGGAGTTTTCCAGGCAAGAATATTGGACTGGGTTGCCATTTCCTATGCCATTGTATATGTATACAATGGAATACTAGTCAGCTGTAAAAAGAATGAAATAATTCCATTTGCCGCGACATGGATGGACCTAGAGATCATTATATTAAGTGAAGTCAGAAAGAGAAAGACAAAAATCATATGATGTCATTTATATGTGGAATCTAAACGATACAAATGAACTTATTTACAAAACAGAAACAGACTCACAGACATAGAAAAGGAACTTATGGCTACCAAGGGAGGAAGCAGGGGATGGGGGCAGGGAGGGATAAATTAGGAGTTTGGGATTAATATATATACACTACTATATATAAAATAGATAATTAATAAGGACCTACTGTAGAGCACAGAGAACTCAAAATTCTGTAATAACCTATAGTGAAAAATAATCTGAAAAAGAATATATATAAATATATGCCCATATATAAATATATGGACATATATATGTGTGTGTGTTGATGTATAACTGAATCACTTTGCTGTATACCTAAAACTAACATGACACTGTAAATTAACTATATTTCAATAAAAATTTTTAAGGATACTAAGTGCAACACATCAAAAGAAAAAAGAGTGATAACCTCTCAGGTATGAAAAGAGTGCATCCATGTCAAGACAAGTAGAAGTAAACCATAATCACACCAGGGTTGCCTGAATTGTGTACCATTTTCATCTAGTCATGCAGAGTTGTTATAAACATAGCCACAGTGTGTACTACTGATCACACAATAACATTGAATAGGCTACACAAACATTTATTATTAAAGATTTTTTCGTGACAGTCCAAGAAACTTTTGAGTTCAGATTCTTCCTACGTTCTTAGTCTGAAGGTAACTGCTTTGAATAATCTCCCCAGATTCTCAACAATCCTATTAAAAATATGAAACTTTTCTTATTTCCAGAATCTGTTTCTATCTTGGACCACATGTTTAAAAAAGCTGCAAAAATTAGAATTTGTATCTTTATTGCATATACCTTTAAAATGTGTATGTGCAGATGCACAAACTTGTACCCATAATTTCATCAACATAAAAATGTCTTTGGAAATAATAAAATTATGATTTGCGCCTGTTATTTCTCGAGCTGATTTTCACAACTTTAACAAACATAAAGTAATAAAAAATGTAAACGCTGTAGTAATTGGAGGTTGAAAGCATGAGTTTTTCAAAACATGATTTTTACAAAAAACTTGACTGTCTCTCCTGCTTCGGTTCATCAGTAAAAACCCTGTAGGTGAATATACACGAGGTTGGCTCTCTTGTCGGTGAAATTCAACTGTCCAGGAAGAAGTGCTCAAAGGAAGCAAAACTACTAAAAGAAGTGACAATGGTTTTGTGGCAAGAGCATGCACATCAGCACTGAAAGGAAAAAGGGAAAATAAATGAAAAGACATAGAAACCCGAGGATCCCAAGCACCCACATTTTGTGGGTCAGCCTGTGTACGGTGAGCTGTCACGGAATGCCGCACACGGTTGTCACATCTTGCCCTCGGCAGATCATCCCCTTGTCTATTTGCAAAATTCTCAATAATTCCATTATCCAATTAGAGAAGGAAATAAACAATATCGCCCAGAGGAAATTAGTCAGACATTTCCTGTTTTCCAGCTCAGTAAGATCCAGGACTGTCAGCTGTAAAGTGAGGTGAACTTACTACAAATGGACGCAGTTGAACCACAGGCCTGAAGCAAGGTTTCTGTACACACCCTGAAAAGCAGGTTAAACTACAAAAGCTGAAACAAGAATACAGGCACCTCTACCTCTCTTACTCTACAGCTCCTCTCTCCTCTGTGCCCGTAATATACAAAACACCAGACTGCTTTATACCAGCAACTGAAAGCCCTTCCATGTCCGTCTGTATAAATCCCTGGTGGTTCAACTGGTAGAGAGCCCACCTGCAGTGCAGGAGACCCTGGTTTGATTCCCGGGTCGGGAAGACCCCTGGAGAAGGGATAGGCTGTCCACTCCAGTATTCTTGGGCTTCCCCGGTGGCTCAGCTGGTGAAGAATCTGCCTGCAATGTGGGAGACCTGGTTTTGATCCCTAGGTTGGGAAGATCCCCAGGGGAAAGGAACAGATACCCAGTCCAGTATTCCGGCCTGGAGAATTCCATGGACTGTATGGTCCACGGGTTGCAATTAGTTGGATACGCCAGAGCGACTTTCACTTTTCACTTTATACATAATACTAACACCTACCGAGCACATACTACATGCCAGAGATATCACAATTCCCCCACCATGTTTGGGTTAGATCCTATTACTTACTATACTCATTTTACAGCTTATTAAAAAAAAAATCATGTGTGTTAAGTAAATTAGATTGCCAGCACTTAAATCCAACTTTGGCTGGTCACAGGGCCTTGGCTTTTAGTCACCATGTATGATGTTTGGTGAAAAAAAAGTAAGCTTGGGATTGCCTGGGTTCAAATTCCAGCTCCACCGCTAGTACCTTTGCAAGTTACCTTACTTTTCTGTCCTTGTTTTTCATAGGGTTCTGGTGAGTGTTTATCAAATTAATATATATGAAATATTTACTTAGCATGTGCCAAAAACTACCAGGTGTTTGCTGTTACCGTTATCCTTGTTGTTGTTGTTGTTCAGTAACTAAGTTGTGTCTGACTCTTTGTGGCCCCATGGACTGCAGCATGCCTGTCCTTCACCATCTCCAGGGGTTTCTAACTGAAAAATTCTTCCGTAGGAAACCTGAATCTGTAGGTGTTTGGAATACACCAATTTTCATGCCTTCATAGCATTAATTTGAAGAAGCAGGAAGGAGAAGAAGCCTATGGTTCTTATGTGAGGAACACTTTTCAAGCCATTAATACTATATTTTGTGTAAAATATGAATCTCAAATAAGTATTTGTAGCTATGAAATTAACCAGTTTATATGAAAAACTCCCAAAGGGAGAGAGAACACTTCAGAAGTAATTGGAAACCTCTTGTGAGAACATGGACATATATGGAGGAAAGAAACCTAAAACAACATGGACATATAGAAAATATATTTGTATTTAAAATATAAATTTATGTATATTTATTTAACAAATAGGGTGCCTATTTAACAAATTTAACAAATAGGGTGCCTCCTTTATTGTATTGCCTTTTATAGGCAGATTTCTTTAGCCTTTATATATGGATGAGGCTGCTGTAAGGGAAGCAAGTTTCATGTAAAGATCCTTTCATCTGGGAGGTCACAGGAGGCTCCCACAAGTCCCTCTTCTCAATTAAGAATCAGGTGAGCCCAGCTCAACTAAATAACCATCCATGCAGTGCACCATGCTAGGGGAACTCCAAGGAGACGAGTGAGTCTGTCCCTCAGGCAAGGGATGAGCAGTGTAATTAGAGAAGCCAGATGTACCCAAGCCTCAAATGGAGGACAATAAATACAGGGTTATTTTGATGCCCAAATTTGGCGTGCAGACAAGAAGTCCCACCAGAGGCTGAGACAGGGCTGCCCAGTCTTAGCTGTGGCTGGCAGGAAGGGTTTCGCAGAGAATGTGGGACTTGACCATGAAGAAAAAACGTTTTTGGCTTGATAAAAGTCAGCAGTACCCTACCGTAGAGTCTTGGATCTCTGTCAGCAAAGGAGGGTAAAATTACAAAGTTAAGGTCACTCTTGAAAATCCCCTAAATCACTCTATAAAGTACATTTTAATATAGAAAATACAATACAGAGGACAGTTTTATAGCACTACTTAATATATATCTATATAGCTCAAATTGCTTAGATTAAAGGCACATATGATACAACTTCACTGTAAAGAATTTAAGGTGAGTTATTTGCAACATTATTCTGACTTCTCTAAAGTCCAAGCAGAAGATCATTCAAGGGATTGCAGACTATCTTCAAAGAGATTTTTTCTTTATGTCCCAAGGTCTGCTATCTATTCCTTAATTTTGTGTCTTACCCAATTCTAGTTTAGTGGTGCTAACACTACATCCTACCACCCAAAATTAGGATTCTGAGGTTTTTTTCAGTTCATTCTTGATCAAAACTGGGGTTCATTCTCATGTCAGTGATTTAGACCTACATTAAGCCATGCAAGACTGCACACATTCCAGAAGCAATTCTAGGACCAGATCTTTAAAACAACTTGCATTAAAATGCACAACTCTCCATGGAATATCTTCATTTAAAATTCAGAACCACAAATGCTCAGGTAAAAATAACATTAAGTTACTATGGTCCAACCACAGTTCTGATCCTCAAAACCCACTAAGATGACCTTGATCAAAGCTCTCCCAGTCTTATTTGAGCAACTTCATTCCCAAAGGTAGGCATCTCATTTGATCCATACAAAGTTCCTTATGAATTTCTTCCTCATCAAGCAATCCAATGTCTGTTTGTCCCTCTCTCATGGATCCTACTTGAATTCTTTCAGGCCAGCAGTCAAAGTCTTCTTTTTTAAAATTAGGATCGCCACACAGCCTGTTTCACTTAGTACAGTCCTTGTATATGATGGCTGTCCCTACTTAATCTTTATTATTGATGTTGTTGGTTAGTTCCTAAGTCTTGTCTGACTCTTTTGCGACCCCATGGACTGTAGCCCACAGGCTCCTCTGTCCATGGGATTCCCCAGGCAGGAATACAGGAGTGGATTGCCATTTCATTCTCCAGGGGATCTTCTCAACCCAGGGATGGAACCAACATTTCCTGCATTGGCAGGCAGATTCTTTACCACTGAGCCACCAGGAAAGCCCAATCATTACGACTCCCTCCCTTTTATTCTCAAAGGATCCCCCCTGGAAAATAAATTATATGGCCATCCTAATATAAAAGATCTTGACCTGGGAGACTTAGACCTGAGTCTAAGTCTTCTTTCCTCCCAGCTAAACTTTTCCCAATCCTTCAGTAATACACCTGACGTAACTTAAGTTCTGTAACCTTCCTGTTTTCCTCTTTCCACAGCAGTTGGCCTCTTTGTAAATTTGGGGAAAAGATGACAGATCCCAAGTTCCCTGTACTCCGTAAATGTGTTGTTTTCCATTGAGAGTCACTTAACATCTTGTATTTAGCTTGTAATATTTTCTTTCTCATGAATAGTAGCTTCCATTTCTGAGTATTTTTGCAGGGATCATTTGGACCTCATCTACTCTTCAAAATGAGGTTCCCACAAGGACTTAGCCTGTCACTGAGGTCAAAGTCAATGCTAGACCCCATTCAATGGTATATAACCATCTACTTAATAACTTCACAAGGGGGCTTCATAAAGAAATATAGAGATAAAAATGAAAGCACAATCGACTGAGAGTCAGAATGCAATTCAGCAGGAAATGTGAGGAAGCAGAACTAAACCAGAAAAGTCAAGCCCGGATCTACTGTCACTATGGTGCTGCTATTTTATCTTTAGAGACCATCCCTGGGGGTGGAGGGGGGGGCGGAAAAACTTGGAAGAGTGTGGGGACAGTCTTTGGAGAGTTGTGCCCTGGGTATTTGTACCCTTGTCGATGGATGACTTTAGAACTGCATGCTCTCCCTCAAACTAGCCCTTCACAAGATGTACCCGGAGTAGAGTCCTGATCATGTTCCAGCCTTAAGGACAGCAAGGCACTGCCTTCCAACCTCCTTTCCTCGAGAACCAGCACAGTCTCGGGGACACACTTTCCTTTCAGCCAGACCCCACACGTGGTATTCGCAGGACGCTGGCAGTAACATTTAATAGAGTTTGTGGGCATAAAGCACTTTCATGGACACCTGCTAGAGAGCTTTATTTTCCTTAAAAGTTTTATTAGAGCTGTTACATTTTTCTGCAGTGTTTTATGTGACTTGCTGGAAATGATTATTGCATTGCATTAAACACAACAAAATCATTGGTGCCAGGCAACTAAAAAAAAAACAAACTATGTGACCAGATGCTTGTCACCTATTTAGAAGAGAGAAACAAATCTAACAGGACTCAAAACTACCTAGTTTTACTGGTGAGGATAATAAAAATTAAATAGCCACATAGGGCCTGAAATGAGAAATTTGACATGATGACACACAGATACAAATGAAATGTAAAAATACTAGCAAGTTACACAAAAATCATTGATTTTTTCCCCCCTCTGATTACAATTTCAGTGATCTGAGTATATTAGGTGCTTGTTTGCTTGTGATGTGTTTTATTAATGCTCTGAATCTGACACCCAATTTGGAAATCAATGTTTATTTCATCATTTTTCTCTGAGGGGTTCTATTATTTACAATTGATTTAACGGGAATGAAAGGCTTACCATTAACAAGACTCAGTGGCTGACACTTCGCGGATGAAATATTGAAATTCAAAAAGTGAATTAACTTAACCATTGCCAAGACTGATGGTTTGATAATTTTTTGCACCAAATCTGATGTATTTATAATTAGAATGTCAACACAATAGTGCTCCCGCATTGCCCTTTCTTGATTCCTTCACTTTAAAATATTTAAAAGTTTGTTTGCTTCATAGACCATCATTCCTTTGAGTTAAAGTACTCCTTCAGTACTCTTAAAAACACCAACAACAAATTAAGACTGTGGAAAGTCTAGCTTCAAAAATGTCTAAGAAAATATGTATCTTTCACTCCTGATATCAGAGGAACAATGTATATAAAGGGATATAATTATTAGGGTCAATATATCTATAAAATGAAACTTACTTTTGGAAAAATATCAATTAAAGGAATAGTTTGAGATTAACATGTACACATTGCTCTATTTAAAATGGATAATCAACAAGGACCTACAGTACAGCACAGGGAATTCTGCTCAATATTATATAACAATCTAAATGGGAAAATAATTTGAGAATTAGATACATGCAAGTGAAAGGAAAGGACAGTGAAGTCTCTCAGTCGTGTCCGACTCTGCAACCCCATGGGCTGTAGCCTACCACACTCCTCTGTCCATGGGATTTTCCAGGCAAGAGTACTGGAGCGGGCTGCCATTTAACTAAATCACTTTGCTGTTTACCTGAAACTATCCCAACCTTGTTAATTAAATATGCTCCAATATACAATAAAAAAGCTTTTAATAATGTTAAGAAAATTACTACAGTCGCAGTTTTTAAAAATTCAGATTCAATTGACGGGTTTAAATAAGGGGATTTACAAAATCTAAGCTAAAAAAACCAACAAACCTGGGATTAGTTCCCAGGGCTGGTTGATTTGCGGTTGCAAGATATCATAAAGACCCATGGTCTTATTCTCATTCTGTTTTGAATACTCAATTTCAGCTCCCCTCAGGAAACATCACCCCCCTCAACACCATCCGTCAGACAAGAACACGATCTGTCCTTGAGTTCTCAGAATCAGGCAACCTTTTCCCGACATCCTCAGCAGTGAAGGTTCTCAGGTCTAACTGACTGGAATTTATCACGTGCATTTGTCAACTCAGCACTGGGAGGAGAGTGGGATTGCCAATGTGGGTTAAACACGTATTCGTGGGGAGCAGTGTGGAGTTCTGAACAACGTGGGCATTCTGCCTAAGAGAGGATGTGGAGAATGAGACGTGGAATATTTTCAAGCAGGTCTTTATCTTACAGGCAGCAAGTAATAAGGTCTTCCCTTGCCCCCAAGAAATCTTATCAGTTCAAATGAAACCACAAGAATGGACACCGTGAACTCCCCAATAAATAGTGCACGTAGTTGCTCTTGCAGCTGTGGTTCTCAGCCAGGGTGGTTGTGCACCCGACTGTCCACTCTAGGGAACCCTTGGCGATGTCCACAGGTGTCTCTGGTTATCACAGTTGGAGAATACTAGTGGCCTCTGATGGATGGAGGCCAAGGACTTTGCTCAACATCCTGCGAAACACAGTACATCACCTAACAGCAAAGAATTACATGGCTCCAAATGTCAGCATTCGGAATGCATGTCGGCAAATAAAGAAAGCTGAGCGCTGAAGAATGGGTGCTCTGAACTGTGGTGTTGGAGACGACTCTTGAGAATCCCTTGCACTGTAAGGAGATCCAACCAGTCCATCCTAAAGGAAACCAGTCCTGAATATTCATTGGAAGGATTGATGCTGGAGCTGAAACCCCAATACTTTGGCCACCTGGTGCAAAGAACTGACTCGTTGGATAAGACCCTGATGCTGGGAAAGATTGAAGGCAGGACCAGAAGGGGACAACAGAGGATGAGATGGTTGGATGGCATCACGACTCGATGGACATGAGTTTGAGCAAGCTCTGGGAGTTGGTGATGGACAAGCAGGCCTGGCGTGCTGCAGTCCATGGGGTCGAAAAGAGTCAGACACGACTGAGCAACTGAACTGAACTGAAATGTCAACAGTGCTGGTATTGAGGATTTCTGACTTAAAGCAATCCTAATCATGTATATACCCACCTATCCTTTCAGAGCCCCTGGTCAGCTTGTTCCCCACTCCAACTCATAAAACATCAACCAGGGCTTTTACCATGTATGCTAGGAAAGCATTTAAAAATGGAAAACAGACAAGAAAGCAAAGAAAGAGATAGACCCAAATGGGCAACATGAAGGAACTATGTCAAGCAGGAAAAAGAAAATTTTGAAAACAAAACCCAGCTATGTGCTCTTTATGAGGGACACAGAAAGCACAGGAACATTTTTAAATGATGGGAAAGACATACCAGGAAGTTGCCAACAAAAAGAAAATTGGCCTAGATATGTTAATATAGACAAAAGGAGACAAGGACAAAAGTCTGACTGGAGGAGTTATTATGTAATGATAAAAGACTGCATTCACCAGGACAAAATAACAATTCTAAACATGTATGCAGCTAACAACATAGCCTCAAAGCACTCATTTTGTGCCTTTCTTTACCGTTCTCATTTTGAAACCTTGCACATGTACGACTTTTATTTTTCTTTTATGTCAGCAGGGGGCTATCTAGGTGGTAAATTGGGCCATTTTTCCTCTCATTCTGAATGTGTGTCTGTGTTGTAAAAATACCTACTATATGATATATTTTTAAAATTAAATAAATAAAAAGAAAAACCTGATAATATCTTTAAAAGCTGATTAGAGAGTCCACATGCCTCTTGGAAGCTTGTAGAAAGGTAGATTTCCTATTAACAGGCTTTCAAACATCACTGTCTATAAGTCTTTTCTCAACCCTAGGTGCACTTGGTATCTTGGCTTAAGTCTTGTGGGCTTGTTGAATCAATACCTTTACAAGTGAACCTTTAGGATTCTGTAGAGGAGGCTGAAGTCATTGTAATTGTTTCTTTTACAGACTTTCAATAAATCTTCCTATTTTCAGCCACATCTGCCCTCCACTTTTTAAAGATTACGGGAATTTTCTAAGTCTTTCTAGAATTTTAGAAAGATTATGTGAATTCATATATTTAAAAAGTAAAGTTACTTTCTATGAAAAAAAATAACTAAATCACATAAAATTTATTATGACTAATTTCAGATGTTGCAAGGAAATGTATCAGAACTTTTCAGTTTAGTGTATTTATCCTTTTTTGAGATAAATGGTTACAAGAGGGTTACTAAGAATCACTGTGCAGCTAAGAAATGTTTCCATTCCAGTGGAAACAAACAGCTTTCAAAAAATTGTGTAGGTGTCACTTTTACATAGTGCATCTAACCATTAAATTAAACATTCTTCCAATTCAGGGCACTGCTAATAAAAATTAGAGGAAATTCACATGATAGAACAAATGCATCTGCATTTAGGTGAGACATGCATTGTCATTCCAATTTGTACTCTTAGCTCTCAGTCCTAAATATTCTTATTAATATTCCAAGATAGCCTCAGGGTTAATAAAATTATATATCTCTTGCTACTTACTATTTATGATAAATTTATGTAAATTTTGCTTCTGAATATGCTTACGCCTGAGAATGAGACTATATACTGTAATTCTTCATCAACCCATAGCAATAAATGCTTGATAAGTAAAATACTACTGTCTAAATTTCATTTTTCTAATTGGCACTGTTTCTATTCATGAGAAAATGCTATTTTCTCAGATGTTTTGGTATAATATAACATGGTTAGCTTTTTGTTTCTCAAAGCTAAAAATTCCCAGCAATGAATATACTGTGGATCCTTAAAGATATGCATTTTAAATTGCAATAAAATTAAGACTTTGGTTTAGACTACATGAGATTTTTGAGAAATAAGACTTGTATAGTTCAGGAGAGCTTTGGTATATTATGGGTTAAAAATTAAATGTTAAATGTTTGCTAAGTAATATATTTGCATACTCAAACATCTCAGATTTGATTAATGTCGGATATACTTCAAAATTCTGAGCTGTTTGTGGTTCTCTCCTGCCTGCACACCATTCACACCATTACTGTAATTTGTTTTTATTGGAATATAACTCATAATAATTGAATTAAATAAATTAGAATGAAGGTACAGGTCTTCCTTATAGGAAAAAATCTGAATCGCTAAAATGGAAAAATCACCATTAAGCAAACACTCTAACAATGAGTGTTTCAGGCAAGATCCATCAATGGATGCTGAAATTAGTGGTTGAAAGTTGGAGGAGAAGTAGGATATTTGCATAGTCCAAGCTACTCATTAATCACCAAGTGGAAAGTGTAACTTTATTGGTGGAACAGCACAGCGGACACCACCTGACCAAGTGCTCCACGTCAACATTGTCATCATCATCATCATCATCATCATCAGTAAGAAAAGACGTGTTGGCATCAAGCGCCCCGATGCGAAGCACTAAAACGGGCACATCGGTTCTGCGGTATTCCAGTGAAAATATGCAATCTCAACCCAATCTCACGTCATCAGCTTCCAACCGAAGGATGTTCTAAAAAATACCTGAATACAACACCTATGCTAATAGTGTCAAGGGAAGATTGAGGAACTGTCACAGTGTGGGGGGAAGCTAACATGCTAGTGGAATTGTGACTGTGATCCTGGGATGTGCCCTGGAACACCAAAGGGAGAGCTGATGGAATCTGACTAAGATCTGGAATTTAGTTAACCGTATCGTTTCATGTTACTTTCTTGGTTTTGGTAATTGTGCTTAGCTTATGTACGATAATATCAGGGCAAGCTGTGTAAAGATGTTTGGGAAGTGGCTGAAATACCTTTGCAACCTTCCCATGAATAGAAAATTGCCAGGTTTGGGGCTGACTGTTTTAAGGAACAGAGTCACCAACAGCAGAAATCGAGAAGTCACACGTGAACCAGCTCTGGTGGGTGTGCAGGAGAGAGATCAGATCTCAGTCTTAGACTTATTAGACTTAAGATATCTGCAAGGTGGATGCAGAAGGGAAAGTTGCAGTTGGATATCCAAGTTTTGTAGAGGAAACAGGGCAGAAAATATAAATTTGGAAATGTAGTCATAAAAACCCAGATATCACCCAGAAAATAAATGTTGAAAAGAACAGAGTTCTGGTACACTCAGATATACAGAGATCTCCTTGCTCCATACACATATCTGAAATGGAGCAAGGAGAAAACCCAGGAGAGAAGTGGCAGTGAGGGGAACCTAGAAGCCAAACGAGAGAAGTGTGTCAAGAAAGAGGCATGAACAATTTTAAAGAGGCCAACAGATAAAGACAAAGGGTGCATGCAAATTGAACTTTCAGTTCAACACCAAAAGAGTTAAAGAGAAAACTATAATATTGTCTTAACAGATGTTTAAAAAAAAAGAAACACTGAATAAAAATCAGCTACCATGGTAAGAATTCTTAGAAAATTAAGACTATAAGTAAATTTCCTTAACCTAGTCACGTGCCGCTATACAAAAACTTCTAATTCACAGATTAAAAAATATTTCCATAAAAGTTAGAAACCAAGATAAGCTTGGACACCATCACAAGTTCTTTTAAAAATGGTACTAGAGGTCTTAGTGCAATAAGGTGCAGGAAGATGCACGTATCTGCACTTTACCTCCTTCAGCATACTCATTCAGGGCACAGTGAAGGAAGAACAAGAATCATGTATAAAATGACCACAAAGAAGCTGCAAATTATTAACACTAATATGAACTCCTAATGTTCTCTGGATATAAAAAATGAATTATATTTATATTCTATGAACAAGCAGAAAATGAGGTTTTTTAAAAAGCTGCCATTAAAATATTAATAAAAATAATGTATCCAACAATATGCCAAGCAGAATTTATGTCACTTCCATGAGGAAGAAGATAAAAGTTTTTGAAATACATTAAGAAGTCAAATAAATGAGTCATACCAGTATTCATGAATTATGTCTGCCAAGATTGATCCATATACACAAAACTATTCCAACCAAATTCCCTATGGAATTTTTCATAGAACTTAATGAGCTACTTCAGAAAGCTATAAGGAAAGCAAATGAAGAGGAGGCCAAATATTCCTAAAGAAGTACAAAGTAGAAAAAAAGTAATGATAGTAGGCCTAACCTATAAGAAACCAAGACTCAGTGTAAAGAATTGTAATTTAAAAAGCAGTATTAATATACAGTAAAACAATGAGACAGAAGAAGGGATTCAGAAAGACACACACATGGAAATTCTATTTATAACAGAGAAGATATTTACAATAGAAATAAGGAGAGACTGTGAAATAAACAATGTTGGAACAAATAGTTTCCATGTTAGGGGAAAAAAATGGATCCTTACCTCACACCAGCGATAGAAATCAATACCAAATGAGTGACGTGAAAGGCAAAACTAATATATTTATAAGAAGATAAAAGCAAATACTTAATACTTGTATTTCTTTGAGATATGCTATAAAATAAAATGAAATTAGAATGCATTAAAATTGATAAACTGTGTTCACCAAAAGACACCACAAAGAGAGTAAGATATCCTTAAATCTGGGGGTATATATTAATAAAGTACATCATTAATAAGGAATTAGTCTCCAGGATATATAGAGAAGTTGTAGAAATCAGTACAATAGATCACAGATGTTTCATAAAAGGTATAACACAACATTCACTGAACATGAAAAGATACACAACCTCATCAGTAAAGTAGGTAAATGCCAAAAAAAAAAAAAGAAAAACAACTGTGAGATACTTTTCCACACCAAGCAAGTGCAGTAAAATAAAGTTTAGCAATACCAAGTGTTGGTGAATATTTAAAACAACTGCAATGTTCATATCCTCAATATATTATTTTGATACACACACAAATGGCAGCATCATAAATGAGGAATAACTGACATACAGCTCAGGGAATGCTAAGGCTCCATTACAAAAAGAGGCAGAGATAGTATGAAGGTGACCCAGGGGCTTCAGAGGTAATGACAACATTCTGTTCCCTATACTGAGTGTGGAAAATGGAGGTTTTATTTATATATTATTATATATTTTGCTATTTGATTGGTTTCTTGATTATTCTAGTTTTATTATTTTAATTTTATTTTTCCATTATATTATTTATTTTCATATTTTGTCATTCATTGTGTTTTTATATTTCTATTGTAAAGAAATACTTATTTGTACTTGTTATTTTGTGTATTATTTTCAAATATCTTATTCATTTTGTCATTTTTATATACATTCTTCCATATATATTAAGCTTTGTGGCTATAAATTGCCCTTATAAATTTATAAGAGTAAACAGTGGAAATTTAACCCACAAAGCAGAATGAAAACCTCATATAAAACTCTTCATTATCTCAAAGCAGTTATAGAACAAATGACCACTCTGAAACAAGAATACGAAAATGGAACGCAAGATTTCAAAAAAACATAAAGCAACTGAAAGAGATGAAAATTTAGCTAGCCTAGCTCTGAAAAGAATGGAAATGAAAGACAAAACCATTACAGAAATGAAATCACACTAAATCAACCAGACAGGCAGAATAAAAAATAGCCAGCAACCTGAAAATCAGGCTGAGAAAAACTGGGCAAAATGAAACTAAGGTATTAAAATGGAGAAAAGGATTATTGATGCCTAAGACAGATGAAGGTTATACAAGAAACGCATACATTATATCCTTAATAAAGTGGGGAATATTCAAAGAAGTTATTCTCTGAAATAAGGAGAGGTTTGAAACAAGAAATGAAAAGGGTATAATGAATGGGGTAGAGGGCAATGATACAAAATAAATAAACAACACTAAGGCATATCTTGGTAAAGTCAACAGTCTTCAAAGACAAAACAAAAAATAGATAGGCAACCACAGGGATGAATAAAAAGCCAAATATATCCTGGGTTGGAAAATTAACACTGCAGTGACGAACATTCTCCCTGAACCAAAATTATGTAATTCAAATTTGATTCAGATTTTCAAATGAAGAAAAATATAGTCAGGTGTGAATAGCCAGGAAAATGTTGAAACCAACAAAAAAAGTAATGAGACTGAGACTCAATTATTAACGTATTATTACGAAGTTATAGAAATTAATGGGTCTCCCTGCTTCCAACAGTAAACAATCTGCCTGCAATGCAGGACACATGAGTTCAATGCCTGGGTTGGGAAGATTCTCTAGAAAAGGGAATGGCTACCCACTCCGGTATTCTTGCCAGGAGAATTCCATGGATAGAGAAGCCTAGAGTGCTACAGTCTATGTGGTCACAAAGAGTCAGACATGACTGCGTGACTAACAATAGAATGGGAAAGACTAGAGATCTCTTCAAGAAAAATTAGAGATACCAAGGGAATATTTCAGGCAAAGATGGGCACAATAAAGGACAGAAATGGTATGGACCTAACAGAAGCTGAAAATATTAAGAAGAGGAGGCAAGAATACATAGAAGAACTATACAAAAAAGATTTTCATGACCCAGATAACCATGGTGGTCTGATCACTCATCTAGAGCCAGATATCCTGGAATGCAAAGTCAAGTAGGCCTTAGGAAGTATCACTACGAACAAAGCCAATGGAGCTGATGGAATTCCAGTTGAGCTATTTCAAATCCTAAAAGATGATGCTGTACTCAATATGCCAGCAAATTTGGAAAACTCAGCAGTGACCATAGGACTGGAAAAGGTCAGTTTTTAATTCAAATCACAAAGAAAGGCAATACCAAAGAATGCTGAAACTACCACACAATTTCACTCATCTTACACGCTAGCAAAGTAATACTCAAAATTCTCCAAGTCAGGCTTCAACAGTACGTGAACCGTGAACTTTCAGATGTTCAAGCTGGATTTAGAAAAGGCATAGGAACCCGAGATCAAATTACCAACATCTGTTGGATCATTTAAAAAGCAAGAGAGTTCCAGAAAAACATCTACATTGCTTTATTGACTGTACCAAAGCCTTTGACTGTGTGGATCACAACAAACTGTGGAAAATTCTTCAAGAGGTGGGAATATCAGACCAACTGACCTGCCTCCTGAGAAGTTGGTATTCCCAGGAGAAGAAGCAACAGTTAGAACTGGACATGGAACAACAGACTGGTTCCAAATTGGGAAAGGAGTAAATCAATGCTGTATATTGTCACCCTGCTTATTTAACTTATATGCAGAGTACATCATGTGAAATGCCAGGCTGGATGAAGCACAAGTTGAAATCAAGTTTGCTGGAAGAAATATCAATACCTTCAGATACACAGATGACACCACCCTTATGGGAGAAAGAGAAGAAGATTTAAAGAGCCTCTTGATAAAAGTGAAAGAAGACAGTGAAAAAGTTGGCTTAAAACTCAACATTCAGAAAACTAAGACCAGGGCATCTGGTCCCATCACTTCATGCAAATAGGTGGGGAAACAATGGAAACAGTGAGAGACTTTATTTTTGGGGCTCCAAAATCACTGCCGATGGTGATTGCAGCCATGAAATTAAAAGATTCTTGCTCCTTGGAAGAAAAGCTATGACCAACCTAGACAGCAAATTAAAAAGCAGAGATATTACTTTGCCAACAAAGGTCTGTCTAGTCAAAGCTGTGGTTTTTCTAGTAGTCAAGTATGGATGTGAGAGCTGGACTATAAAGAAAGCTGAGTGCCGAAGAATTGATGCTTTTGAACTGTGGTATTGGAGAAGACTCGAGTCCCTTGGACTGCCAGGAGATCCAACCAGTCCATCCTAAAGGAAATCAGTTCTGAATCTTCAATGAAGGACTGATGCTGAAACTGAAAATGCCAATACTTTGGCCACCTGATGCGAAGAACTGACTCATTGGAAAAAACCCTGATGCTGGGAAAGACTGAAGGCAGGAGGAGAAGGGACAACAGAGGATGAGACGGTTGGATGGCATCACCGACCAGATGGACAAGAGCAAGTTCTGGGAGTTGGCAATGGACAGGGAAGCCTGGTGTGCTGCAGTTCATGGGGTCACAAACAGTCGGACATGACCGAGCAACTGAACTGAATACACACACACAGACACAAACACACAGTAATTATCAAATCAGTAGACACACCTATGGAACCAAATAGAGAAACCAGAAACACACACAGTTGAGACACAACCCTCAATTGCTACAGGACATTTTAAAAATAAGATATTTTAGAGGACAAGATGGCAGAGGAGTAGGTGGACGTGGAGTACATCTCTCTCCATGGATACATCAGGAACACACCTTCAGACACAGAAGTGCACGCAGAACGCCAGCTGAGAGCAGACAGGAGTATCTGACCAGTGGGGAAGGATATGTAGAACCATGCAAAACTTGGTAGGATGAAGGAACTAGAGGGAAAAACAGGGATGTTAGTAGGACTGGGCCTGCCCTCGGCAGGTGGGGGAACTGAAGCAGGGGTCTGATCCCCACATTGGGGCAATTGTCTGAGTCAGAAGAGAAACACTTAAGGCTGAGAGTGAGACAGCTGCTCTGTAGCAGCCTGAATGAATGAGACCCAGACAGTCCTTGCTGCAGCCATACACACGCCAGGCAGGAATGCAGGCACCCTGGAAGGTGCAGTGGCTGGGAGCTGGAGTTTCGGGATTGAGCAATCCCAGGGCGAGGGCTGCTGTTGACTGCAGAGAGGTGGACTGAGGGGATGTGAAGGAGGAATTCACGGCGGGAAATGCCTGTGGAGGAAAGCCAGGCAGACACAGAAGCAAGGCGATACTGCTGAGTCATGTGTAGGGGGTGGAACCATCACTATAGCCTCCCTCTCCCCCACACGCCAGCATCAGCAGCTTAACAGTAGAGAGGCTGGCCCATCAAATGCCTGAGGCACCAAACTAGAGGAGGACCCCAGCCAGGGTGGGGTGCCTGCTGCGCTGAGCAACAGAGAAGGACCCCAGGCAAGGGAGCCCTCTAAGTGGCTGAAAGGGCAGAGCTACGGAGACTGGCCAAGCAGGCCTTCTGATCGCCAGCTACGAGAGGCTCAGAAAAAGACTCTGACAGGGCCGCCGCTCCTGGGGTGGAGGCAGTCCGTGTCCCCGCACACTGGATGCCGCCAGGGTCCCCGCAAGCCAAGCCGCTGCGCCACCTTCACGACCGGCTCTCGCGGGGGCAGAGCTGCCACAGGCAGTCTTGCCGCTATGCGCAGGGTCCCTTCAGCAGTGTCCGGCTCTCTGGCCCCTGCAGACTGTGGCCTGCCAGGCTTCTCCGTCAGAGAGGGGGTTCTCCAGGCAGAACACTAGAGCGCTTGGCCAATACTGGTTGCCACATCCTTCTAGAGCACCGTATTTCCTGCTGCCCTAGCCGCCAACCCCCTCTGAGGACCTGGTGCTGCCAGAGCCCCTGAAACCCAAGCATCTGCACCAGCTCCACACCTGGCCGTCACTGGGGCAGACCCAAGCCCTCCAGGGCAGCCCCAGGAGCAAACCCCAGGTGACGACCCACATGCAGAGGGGGAAATAAAACCACAATTGAAACCCAGGGGCAGCGTGGCTAAGGAAGAAGACCCAAAACCTTCCCGCCAGGTGTACAAACCGCAGATTAAATCCACAGGATCAGCTAGCCAGACTCTGTGTCTATGGAATATGTAAAAGGTCATTGAGAGCTCCCACAAAAGAAAACTCACTGGCCCTGACAGCTGTGGACACTGGAGGCCAGAACACACAGGAGGGGGAGCAGATTAGAATCTGAGCTGACCCCGCAGCAGGTCCAGAGACCACACTCGCAGGGCATCCGACGGAGGTGGGGTGGACTGACTCCCAGCGAGGGAAAGGGCTCTGACAGCAGTGACTCAAGAAAAACACTTACTATTCTTATGTTTTCACGTGTTCTGTAGATTCTTTTGGATTTTTTTTCCCTTTCTTCCCCCCTCTGTTGTAGTTGTCAATTTTATTGGCACTATGAAATCGAATTAAGCTTTTGAGCTTTTATTTTCCTCAGTCACATTTTTTATTGTTGTTATAAACCTCTGCCTCTATGTTGCACTTTTGCAGTTCGCTGGAGTTTCCCATTTTCTCTTTTTCTTTTCTCTTTTTTAAATTTTAAAACCTATTATATTTTTCTACATTTTTTCCTTTGTTTGCTTTTCCTGCTGTTCTTTTCCCCTTGCAATTAATGTTTAATGTATGTACATCTTTATCTACCTCTGTTTAACTTTGCATATCTATATTCTTTCTTTCTTTTCATTCTTGCCCTTCCTCTCAATATATTTGCTAGTTTTATTTTCATTGCTTTATTCCCCAGTTGGCACCTTGCTTTAGTTTTTTTTTTTTTTTTCTTGCTTTAGTTTTGTTTTCCAGTTTGTGCTTTAGTTAGTTTTGTTCTGGTAGATATAATTTTTGGCTTCCTGTGTTCGCTGGGTCAATCTATTGTATGTTATTTTCGCTGGACTATTTTGACTTTGCTTATGGATGTATATGTATATATTCAGTCATACTTTTTAATGTTATAAACCTCTGCCTCTACATTGGACTTCTGCAGTTCTGTGGAGTTTTCCTTTTTTATTCCCTCTTTTCTTTCTTCTTCCATTTTTATTTCTTTTCTCTTTTTTTATATTTTAATTTTTTAAACCTATTATATTTTTTCTACATTTATTCTTTTGTCTGCCTTCCCTCCTGTTCTTTGCATTTAATCATTAATGTATATAAATCTTCTTCATCTACCTTTATTTAATTTTGCATATCTATTCTTTCTTTCCTTTCCTCTCAGTATTTTGTTAGTTTTACTTTCATTGCTTAATTCCCCAGTTTGCACCTTGCTTTAGCTTTGTTTTCCAGTGTGTGCTTTAGTTAGTTTTGTTCTGGTAGGTATAATTTTTGATTTCCTTTGTTTGCCAGATCAATCTATTCCACTTTGCTTTTGTTGTACTCTTTTGATTTCGCTTACGGGTGTATATGTTTATGTGCATATTCAGTCACACTTTGTGTTGTAGTTATAAAACTCTGCCTCTGCATTGGGCTTTTGCAATTCTGTGGAGTTCTCCTTTTTTCTTTCTTCCTTTTTTATTTTCTCTTCTTTATAATATTAAATTTTAATTTTGTAAAATCTATTATATTTTTGTACATTTATCCCTTTGTTTGCCTTCCCTACTACTCTTTTCCCCTTGCAGTTAATCTTTAATGCACATAAATCTCCATCTACCTCTATTTGACTTACATTTCTATTCTTTCTTTCTTTCCTTTCTTTTCAACATATTTGTTATAGTTTTGTTTTCACTGCTTTATTCCCCACTTGGCACCTTGCTCTAGTTTTGTTTTCCAGTTTGTGCTTGAGTTAGTTTTGTCTTCAACTGGTAAATATAATTTTTATTACTCAGCCATTAAAAAGAATTCATTTGAATCAGTTCTAATGAGATGGATGAAACTAGAGCCGATTATACAGAGTGAAGTAAGCCAGAAAGATAAAGACCAATACAGTATACTAACACATATATATGGAATTTAAAAATATGGTAACGATAACCCTATATGCAAAACAGAAAAAGAGACACAGACGTACAGAATAGACTTTGGGACTCTGTGGGAGAAGGTGAGGGTGGGATGATCTGAGAGAATAGCACTGAAATAAGTATACTATCAAGGGTGAAACAGATCACCAGCCCAGGTTGGATGTATGAGACAAGTGCTCGGGCCTGGTGCACTGGGAAGACCCAGAGGGGTGGGATGGGGAGGGAGGTGGGAGGGGGGATCGGGATGGGGAACACATGTAAATCCATGGCTGATTCATGTCAATGTATGACAAAAACCACTACAATACTGTAAAGTAATTAGCCCCCAACTAATAAAAATAAATGAAAAAAAAATAAAAGAATAAATAAATAAAATAAAAATTTTTTTATTTCCTTTGTTCACTGGGTCAGTCTACTGTATTTTTGTTGAACTGTTTTGACTTTGCTCATGGGTGTATGTGTATATATGTGTGTGTGTGTGTGTGTGTGTGTGTGTGTGTGTGTGTGTGTGTAGATTCCATTATTTTACTCATTATTTGCCTAATTTTGTAACTGCCACTTGTCTGGGTTCATCTTTGGCTTCTCATTTTTGGATATTTGTTTTAATCTCACTTAATGCCATAACAAACCACTTGTGGAATCCTCATTCCTGACCAGAGATCAAGCCCTGAGCCTTTGGAGTGGGAGCACTGGCTCCAAGACCCTAGACTACCATAGAACTAACCCTTCTGCTGCTGCTGCTGCTAAGTCACTTCAGTCGCGTCCGACTCTGTGCGACCCCACAGACAGCAGCCCACCAGGCTCCCCATCCCTGGGATTCTCCAGGCAAGAACACTGGAGTGGGTTGCCATTTCCTTCTCCAATGCATGAAAGTGAAAAGGGAAAGGGAAGTCACTTTGCGACCCCATGGACTGCAGCCTACCAGGCTCCTCTGCCCATGGGATTTTCCAGGCAAGAGTACTGGAGTGGGTTGCCACTGTCTTCTCCAAGAACTAACCCTAGGGAGTGTCAAATAGTGAGAACTCACGCAAAGGAAACCACTGGAATACAAGACCCAGCATCACCCAACCAGCAGTAGCACCCTGTGCAGCACGCCTCATCTAAACAACAAACAAAACAAAAATACAAACTCAGTCATCAACAGACAGGGTTACCCCCTCACTCTGCCTTGCCCATCAGAGGAAAAACAAACAGAAACTCAGCACAAATCTCATCTTATATGAAGCTTACACAAACCACTGAACCAACCTCAGGAGGGCAGCAACCAAAAGGAAGAAAGAATTCAGCCTTGAAGCCTGGGAAAAGAAGACCTCAAACACAATAAGTTAAAAACAAAAAAATAAGGAACAAACTAGAAACACAAAAGTCCAAATAAATGAAGAGGAAATAAGCAAGCTACCTGAAAAAGAATTAAGAATAATGATACTGAAGATAATAAAAAATCTTGAAAACAAAATGGAGAAATTGCAAGAATCAATTAACAAAGATCTAGAAGAATTAGAGAATAAACATACAGAGACAAACAATACAATTACCGAAATTAAAAATACTCTAGAAGGAATCAATAGCAGAATATCTGAAGCAGAAGAACAAATGAATCAATGAGCTGGAAGATAAAATGGTGGAAATAACTTCTGAAGAGCAGAATACACTAAAAAGAATGAAAAGAACTGAGGATAGTCTCAGAGACTTCTGGGACAATATCAAATGCACCAATATCCGAATTATAGGGGTCCCTGAAGAAGAAGAGAAAAAGAAAGAGTATGAGAAAATTTTGGAAGAGATTATAGTTGAAAATTTCCAATTTCCCTGATATGGAAAAGGAAATAGTCAATCATGTCCAAGAGGCACAGAGAGTCCCATATCGGATAAACCCAAGGAGAAACATGCTATTCAAATTCAAGACATACTATTCAAATTACAAAGACTAAACACAAAGAAAGAATATTAAAAGCAACAAGGGAGAAACAACAAGAAACATACAAGGGAAATCCCATATGCTTAGCAGACGATCTCTCAGCAGAAACTCTGCAGGCCAGAAGGGAATGGCAGGATATATTTAAAGTACTGAAAGGGAAAAACCTACAACCAAGATTACTGTACCTGGCAGGGATCTCATTCAAAACTGATGGAGAAATACACTTTTCAGAAAGGCAGAAGTTAAAAGAATTTATTACCACCAAACCAGCTCTACAACAAATGTTAAAGGGACTTATATAGTCAAGAAATACAAGAGAAGAAAAGCGATCTACAAAATCAACCCCAAACAATTAAGAAAATGGCAACCAAAAGGAACATATACATATATATATATATAATTACTTTAAATGTAAGTGCATTAAATGCTCCAACCAAAAGACACTGACTGGCTGAATGGATACAAAAAAAGACCCCTATACATGCTGTCTATAAGAAACCCACTTCAGACACATACAGACTGAAAGTGAGAGGATGAAAAAATATATTCCATGCAAATGGGAAGTAAAAGAAAGCTGGAGTAGCAATCCCCATATCAGACAAAATACATATTAAGGCCTATAAATAGACTTTAATATAAATAAAGAAGATTACAAGAGATAAGGAAGGACATTACATAATGATCAAGGGATCAATCCAAAAGGAAGACATAACAATTGTAAATATCTATGCACCCAACACAGGACCACCTCAATACATAAGACAAACACTAAAAGACATAAAAGAAGAAATTGACAGTAACACAATAACAGCAGGAGACTTTAACACCCCACTCACACCAATGGACTGATCGTCAAAACAGAAATTAAAAAGGAAACACAAGTCTTAAATGATACGTTACATGAGAAGGATCCCATTGATCCTTCAGGACATTCCATCCAAATGCAGAAGAATAACCTTCTTCTCAGGTGCACATGGAACATTCTCCAGGACAGCAGCATTCTCCACACTCCAACATTCTCCAAGCTCACATCTTGGGTCACTAATCAAACCGCAGTAAATTTAAGAAAACTGAAATCATATCAAGCATCTTCTCCGACCACGCTATGAGATTACATATCAATTACAAGAACAAAACTGTAAGAAACACAAACACATGGAGATTAAACAACACGTACCAACAGGTTACTGAAGAAATCAAAAGGGAAATCAAAAAATTTCTAGAAACAAATGACAATGAAAACATGACAACTCAAAACCTATGGGATGCAGTGAAGGCAGTTCTAAGAGGGAAGTTTATAGCAATACAATCCTACCTCGAGAAATAAGACAAACATCAAATAGACAACCTAACTTTATACCTAAAAAAACTGGAAAAAGAAAAACAACAACAACCAAAAAAAAAAATTAGAAGGAAAGAAATCATAAAGATCTGAGCAGAAATAAATGAAAAAGAATTGAATGACACAATAGTAAAGATTAATAAAACTAAATGCTGGTTCTTTGAAAAGATAAACAAAATTGACAAATCTTTAGCCAGACTCATCAATTAAAAAAAAGAGAGAAGAATCAACAACAAAATTAGAAATGAAAAAGGAGAGGTCACAACAAACAATGCAGAAATACAAAGGATTATAAGAGACTATTATGAACAACTATATGGCAATAAAATGGATAACCTGGAAGAAATGGACAGATTCTTAGAAAAGCTCAATCTTCCAAGACTGAGCCAGGAAGAAATAGAAATTATGAACAACCCAATTACAAGCACTGAAATTGAAGCTGTGATAAAAAATCTCCCAGAAAAACAAAAACCCATGGCCAGATGGCTTCACAGGAGAATTCTATCAAACATTTATAGAAGACCTAATGACTATCCTTCTAAAACTCTTTTAAAAAATTGCAGAGCAAGGAACACTTCCAAACTCATTCTAGGAGACCATCATCACCCTGATACCAAAACCAGACAAAGACAACACAAAAAAAGAAAACTACACACCAATATCACTGATGAACATAGATGCAAAAATTCTCAACAAAATTTTAGCAAACAGAATTCAGCAACACATCAAAAAGCTCATACAGCATGTTCAAGTTGGGTTTATTCCAAGAATGCAAGGATTTTTTAATATATGGAAATCATCAATGTAATACACCATATTAACAAATTGAAAGATAAAAACCATATGATAATCTCAATAGATGCAGAAAAAGTCTTTGACAAAATTAAGCATCCATTTATGATTAAAACTCTTAAAAAAATGGGCATAGAAGGAACCTACCTCAACATAGTAAGGGCCATCCATATATGATAAGCCTACAGCAAACATTATTCTCAATGGTGAAAAACTGAAAGCATTCCCCCTAAGATCAGGAACAAGACAAGGGTGTCCACTTTCGCCACTATTATTCAACATAGTTCTGGAAGCCCTAGCTACAGCAATCAGAGAAGAAAAAGAAATAAAAGGAATCCAGATCAGAAAAGAAGAAGTAAAGCTCTCACACTTTGCAAATGACATGATAATGTACATAGAAAACCCTAAAGATAGTATCAAAAAATTACTAGAGCTAATCAGTGAATTTAGCAAAGTTGCAGGATACAAAATCAATACACAGAAATCACTGGCATTTCTATATACTAACAATGAAAAATCAGAAAGAGAAATTAAGGAATCAGTCCCATTCACCAACAAAAAGAATAAAACATCTAGGAATAAACTTATGTAAGGAGACAAAAGAACTGTACACAGAAAATTATAAGACACTGATGAAAGAAATCAAAGACAACTAAACAGATGGAGAGATATTCCATGTTCCTGGGTAGGAAGAATCAATAGTGTAAAAGTGACTTTGCTACCAAATGTAATCTACAGATTCAATGCAATCCCTATCAAATTACCAATGGCATTTTTCACAGAACTAGGACAAAAAATTTCACAATTCACATGGAAACACAAAAGACCTCAAATAGTGAAAGCAGTCTTGAGAAGGAAGAATGGAGCTGGAGGAATCCACCTTCCTGACTTCAGATTACACTACAAAGCTACAGTCATCAAGGCAGTATGATCCTGGCACAAAAACAGAAATACAGACCGATGGAGCAAGACAGAGAGCCCAGAAATAAACCCAGGCACCTAGGGACAGCTATTTTTGACAAAGGAGGCAAGAATATACAATGGGACAAAGTCAGCCTCTTCAATAAATGGTGCTGGGAAAACTGGACAGTTACATGTAAAAGAATTAAATTAGAACACTTCCTAACACCATACACAAAGATAAACTCAAAATGGATTAAAGACCTAAATGTAAGACCAGAAAGTGTAAAACTCCTAGAGGAAAACACAGGCAGAACACTCAATGACACAAATCAAGGCAAGAGCCTCTATGACCGACCTCCTAGAGTAATGGAAATGAAAAGTAAACAAGTGGGACCTGATTAAAATTAGACCCAGGGATTGAATCCAGGTCTCCTGCAATGCAGACAGATTCTTTATCATCTGAGCCTCCAGGGAAGCCTTTTATAATGGCAAAGAAGCAATAAAATAAGTACTTCCATTCACCAGTGATAGCAATGCAAATTTATCTACCTTATCTGGAAAGTATTTTATCAGTGTGAAAAAAGCTCCTTTTTTGACTTAGTGATCCAGTGGTTCCATTTCTATGAAGCCATCCTAAAGAAATAGTCAATATAAACACAACTATGATTATGTTTGTTGGTTATGAAATATCAAAAATATAAATATTTTTATGCCCACAAAAAGGAATGGTTGGAATATTATGCAGACATTTTTTTAAAAATCACAGTTTCAAAGAATCCTCAATGACGGGAAACATTCTTGCTTAGAGAATTGCTGATTTACAGTATGATTCTAATTTAGAAGAAGGGATATATTAATAAGTATGTGTACATTTTAGAAAGCTGGAATATTTTGTGAGTGATTGACCTTTTCCTTTATACTTTTTCTCTACCTTTCAAAGTTTTAACAGTTGGACATGTTACAATTATTTAATCAAAAAGAAATAAAGGTTAAATTCAACTCTCTAAGGATCATGAAGCATGATTTTAATTGGTTTAAGTAACTTTCATATTTGTGCAAAAGCCAAGTATTCTAAACTTGAAACTTTCTGTACTTTGTACCCCTATTAAGATCTTTCTATAAAATATCAAAATATTGCACACAAATGATAAAATTTGTGAGATTTATAAAATAGCCTAGGAAGCAATACTGTATTAAAAAATCTCACATATGCAAATAATTGCTAAAATTTTCACTTTTTTACATTTAATGTAAAACAATTAAAATAACACCTACATAAGTGAATAAGGGGCCATTCCTTATTTAAGAATCATTCAGTCTCTTGAAAAATGGGAAAAATACTATAGCATGGAGTGTTGATTTCTTACTTCATAGAAGTGAAAAGTAGCCACAATGGAGTTAACATAGGAAGTATTTTAATAATGATTCACTTGTTAAAAGCCTTATCAGCATTGCTTAAAAATGGATTAAATGAAGTTTAGCATCATCTGTTATAGATGTGTTTCTGAAGTGTCTTCTGTTCTTGTTGTGTATTAAATTAATTCTTTTGATCTCAAAGACCTAGATTTTCCATATCTAGACAGTATCATCTGGCTATCTCTTAGAAGAGGCTAACACCCACATGTCACACATGCATTTTATACCATTTCAGTGAATCACCATTGAAAAGACTGGATTTTGAGTGCTAACTCATTTCAACAAAATTATTGTGATCTGATAGTTCTTATAATACAGATATCTAGCCCCATTTTCTCTACAAGCGTCTAGAGATAGGGAGTTACATTTTCCTCAGTAGGAATGAATCATCTCAAACACCAATCACTTCAACAGGCACCTGTATGTAATCTCACAGTTGAGTCCTCTGATCTCAATGGGAATCCTTATTTGACACTTGACCTGGAAATGTGCCCGGTAGTAGAGCTGATTTTAATGGCACTCAATGGAAATGTCCCAAGTCTCTGCTCATTCATCTGGTCTTTCTGTAGATTTTCCTTGAGGGAATTCCCAAAGTTGATTTCTCAATTTAACGAATCGTTAAAGACATAATAGGACCTGAACACTGTGAGCAAACATCTGAAAAGGACCCTGAGGTCCAGTTCTGAGCAGGGACACGAAGCCAGCTCCCCCAATGCTGAGAAGGGGAGCACACCCCAAATCGGCTTCCAGTGGGACCACTGCCTTCACACATCATCATAGCCCCTTCCCCACACACAGAGGGATATGCAACTTCCCTGAGGCTTTATGGTTTCCAGGCATTGGGAAGCTGGCTTTCCAAACCACTCTGAACAGCTGCGAGCCCCAAGTCAGGTCTGCCTGGTGCTCGGCTTGCGCGATGATCCCCCACTGAGAAGTCTGCTCATCAGCTTCCCCCGGAAAAGGAAGCACAACAGGGAAGAACATTCTGCATCTGGAACACAACTGTGACCCACAGCACATCAGGGGGGGTGAGGGAGGTCGGGGCCCCACATGCCTCCTGCTCTTGTGAGTGTGCTGCTGCTGCTGAGTCGCTTCAGTCGTGTCCGACGCTGTGCGAACCCACAGACGGCAGCCCACCAAGCTCCCCCGTCCCTGGGATTCTCCAGGCAAGAACACTGGAGTGGGGTGCCATTGCCTTCTCCAATGCATGAAAGTGAAAAGTGAAAGTGAAGCCGCTCAGTCGTGTCCGAGTCTTTGCGACCCCATGGACTGCAGCCTACCAGGCGCCTCCGTCCATGGGATTTCCAGGCAAGAGGACTGGAGTGGGGTGCCATTGCCTTCTCCGTGTGACTGTAAGTTCTCCCTTTTGCCACAAAGTCTACTTCTGCAGTGATGTGAGGGGCACTGTGGAATTCACCTTGAAACACGGGGCAGGAGAGGAGGCAGCTCACAAGGGCCTTGCCTGGCCTTACAGCGTGTCACGAGCTGGTTCCCATAAACACTCGTCAGTTTGATGGTTTACGGGTGGTTATGCTGAAGTGGGTGTTAGAGGATGAATAGGAGTTGGGGATACAGAGGATCTGAGGCAAGGACTTGGAAGTAGGAAGAGTGAGTCATTCAGAGGAAAATTTCATATAAAAGCCTAATGAACAGAACAGTTTGGAGAGTGCCTGAACTCACAGGCAACTGAGTATTGATGAAAGGTGAAATATGAGAAAGTAGCAGGAGATGACAAGAGGAGAGGTGGGTGGGGATTTGGTGGAAAGGGCCTTGAGCATCAGCACAGAAGTAAGGTTTCATCTTGGGAGACAGTGTTCTTCAGATTGGGGGTTACTAACCACCAAAAACCCAGAATCCTTGTGGCAGTCGGAACCAGTATTTTCCTTTTGATTGTATTGGTGACATTCTACACTACCTAGAAACAGTTGAAGGAGGGGAGAAGAGGCCAACTTAATACTTGCATGGCCCATTCAGGCCCCAAATCATCATATGACTGTATAAAAATGAAGATTTCACAGGAGTTTGAAAGACATGTGCTAGAACCTGCCTCAGGTGACAGAATCAAGCCAAGCTCGCAAGAACCTCACTAGAAGGCAAACCAATACCAATTTATATAGCAAGAGACAATTCAATATTCAGTAAAAACCATGTGTCATGCCAACTTAATGTTAATTTAGATTTTATTGGAATTACAGTTTTGCATTCACTCTGGTTTGGTTTTAGAGTTGCACAGGAGAATATATCCAGGGGAATATACTTACAACTGTATGTATTAAGGTAATATATGATAACATCAACCAGGGCGGGCGTAGCAGGGAGAGCCTCAGTGTAGCATCAAATTCTAATTCTACTACCTTCCTGCTGTGTGATGCTGCTATGGAAACCCAGTCTGCTCACCAAAGTTCCTACCACGCCAGGTCAGCGTGAGGACTGAATGAGTTCCTGCTGAAGTGCTTGGCAGAAAACAGAAATAGCTCATACTGACGCTATGTGGTCGTTGTCCTTTTCCTGGGACCCGTAACTTACTCAAGCTCATGAAAGACCTCTGCAGGCAGGTGAACACCTCTGAGAGGCTGTCATATTGTAGCTAGATATGGGTATTACTGAAAAATCTTCTTGTCGAATAGATTTGATGAAATCTATTTTCACGATTCTCAGTGGAGAGGAGAGATGGACTACGTAGGAGACAGAAGAGGGACTGGCAGTGATTCAGAACGCAGAGTACCGTCCCGGGACCAGCACTGTTTGTGGACTTGTTAGAAACACCAATTCTCATTCTGGACGTAGGAACCAGCACTGCGTCTTCACGAGCCCCTCAATGTTGCGGCTACTGGAGAAGAGTAGGTACACTCTGGTCAAGGGTCAGAAGGTCAATATTTCAGGTTTTGCACATTACACGTGTGTGTGCACGAGCTAAGTTCTCTCTCTTACGCCTCCTGGCACAGGCAGGCGGGTTCTTCACCACTAGCGCCACCTAGGAAGCCCCTTGCAGGCTACATGGTGCCTTTTAAAACACATTTCAAAAGAGCATGTGGGTACTCCAATACATCTTCATTTCTGAAATCACGTGCCTGCTGACTTTGGCCAGCTGGACTTGGTTTGCGGAGCCCCCTTGAAGGAACGCTGATGGCAGTGGCTGCGACAGTAAATAGGAGGAACAAGGCTGAAGGGTAAACTGAGTCTGGGTTTGAGATGGTGAGTGGTGAGCAGTAATGACCAATGTGCAGCTGATGGTCCAGTGGGGAAGGTGGCACCAGGAATCTGCCTTGCAGTGCAAGGGACACAGGTTCGATTCCTGGTCCAAGAAGATCCCACACGCGGCAGGGCAACGAAGCCCGTGCGCTACAACTGCTGAGGCCCTGAGCCACAGCCAAGCGCTCAGCTTTCTTTACAGTTTATCAACAAAGCGGGAAGTAAAGCTATCAAGTAGGATTAGAAAGGTATTCTATGTCTGTGGGTCTATCTCTGTTACCAAAGGGGAAAGCGGGGGGGAGGAATAAATGGAAAATTTGGAATGAACAGATACGCACTACAATATATAGATAGATAAACAACAAGGACCTACTATATAGCACAGGGAACTATGCTCAGTATTCTATAATAACCTGCATGGGAAAAGAATATGAGAACTAATATATACATATACATATAGACACATGCATACATACACATATATGTATGTGTAACTGAATCACTCTGATGTACATCTGAAACCCACACGCACTGTAAACCAAGTATACTTCAAAAAAAGTATTAGGCTGGGGGCATGAGGAAACTGGGGAAGGTAACAAAGCTGCAGTTCTTTAAAAATGAATCAAACTTTTCCCCAATTCAGAGGGTTTCCCGCACTAGTGCGAATTAGTGGTGTTGTCTAATGACACTGGATTCATGAACGGGTGAAGCGCAGGGAGATTCCATTCCCGCATTTCTAATGCGGCTTTCACTTCTGAATGCTTTCTTTCACCTAACCCAAGTTACGCTGACATGATCTTTGACTTCCCACCGAGAAGCGTTCATTTTAACTGGCAGGCAAACGATATTACACTCTGAAGGCCCATCATGCTAAATGACCATTAAACCACTCCACTTAAGAACTGCCTCTCAAGACGGACGCCAAGCGCTTCACACAGTATCACTGCTTAATGCTCAGCATTTTATAGACAGGGAAATGTCATCGCCGATCTCAATGAGCTCCTCTGGTTGTAAACAAAACATCTGTGGCTGGTTAGCTGAGCTGGTTCATCCGTGAAGTGAAATGACCAAAGCCTTAGGTGGAAGCCCTGTAAAGCTCTCTTCCTGTGGCTCTGTTGAGCCATTGACCGCAGCCCCCCTGAAATTAGACGTCCCACCAAGGAGGCTTGGATTCGGAGAGGGTGTGGTGGCCACCGCCCCATCCACCAGCCTCCTCTCTCCTCATTCAATGCAGCCCTCGCTGTGTAGGAGGCTCTTCTCCTTCCCAGACACGCTGCTTCTTTTCCTTTTCCCAACTTCCTCCTCCCACCATGATTATTCTGCTGCTGCGCAATCCCTCTCTGTATTCCAAAGGGTGCGTCCGTTGTACTCCAGCCTCACCTAGGAGTTTTCTCAGCTAATTCCAGCCTTTATGAGTCTCCCTAGAGCCTAATGCACGCCCTTGGAAACTCTGTTCCACGGTTCGCGCTCATCCACTCAGTCATGTCTGACTTCTCTTTGCTTATATGCATATACCCCGCAGTTTCCAGGGCCTGTCATGACCTGTGAAATCACAATAGCTTCAAGGCAGAAGTAGACAAGCAAATCAAGATACCTTTATATTAAGCCGGACATTAAGGAGACTTGCAAAAATGTAGGAAAATGCTATATTTCTCACCTGTCATTTTTCATACAAAATGTTATTTGTGGTACCATGTAATAGGCTCATATTTTAAATAAAGCAATAATCACGTGCCTTTTGGTTTGTTATTTCTAACATGGTAAATATCAGTAGCTATAACTCTCATGCAAAAGAGGGCTTCTCTGAAAGCTCAGTTGGTAAAAGAATCCGCCTGCAATGCAGATTGGATTCCTGGGGTGGGAAGATCTGCTGGAGAAGGGAAAGGCTACCCACTCCAGTATTCTGGCCTGGAGAGTTCCATGGACTGTATAGTCCATGGGGTTGCAAAGAGTCGGATATGAGTGAGCGACTTTCACTTCTTCTTCATGCAAGAGAACTCCGTAATAACTTTTAAGAGTTCTTGGATGAAAACATTTGGGAATCACTGTGCTGTGCTCAGTCACTCAGTCATGTCTGACCCCGTGTGACCCCATGGACTGTAGCCCACCAGGCTCCTCTCTCCATGGGATTCTCCAGGCAAGAGGACTGGAGTGGGCTGCCATTTCCTTCCCCATGGGAATCACTTCTCTGTATCAATAAGGATATGAGATAAACATTTGTCAAAAGTAAGAAATAAATTTGACTGTGAAATCTGGATAAGACATGAAAAATACACCGACAACAGAGGATGACTCTGTCTTTTATCGACATCTGGAACACTGAGCATTTTCCAGAGGATGGCAGTGAGGTCCAGAGAACCCAACCCCTTTCTCATGCACGCCCACCTCCCGTCCCTCCCCCAGGTTAGGGGCGGCAGGGATCAAGAAGGGGACCAGGCTCACACGTGACCTCTGCTCCCGCAGGTCACTCCACGGTGGGGCCTCTACACAGGTCCCTCACAATCTCACGCAGATTACTTCCTAAGGCTGTAATAACAAAATAACAGAGAAAACTTGGGACAATTTTAGGGAAACATTATCTAAGTGTTGCTTGAAATTATTTCTTTCATAAAGAATTATTTTTCCAATAATCATGCCCCCGGCTTGACTGTGTATTCATAGAGGTGTGTGTAGAGAATAAGGGGTCGAGAGGCACACGGATTTGTTCGTTTCTTACACTGGGGTTCGCTGACACCAGGGCACATCCATGTTCAAACGGTCCTCCCCAAATGTTTGAAGTGAAACCCTTTAATCAAAGAAAAGCGGTAGACGCAGATTATAAAGAACCTTCCGCCCCATGACTTGCTGAAGAACAGCCACCAAGTTTACAGCTTCCTCCTGCGTGTGTGTTAAGTTGCTCATCGTGTCTGACTCTTTGCGACCCCACGGACTGTAGCCCTCCAGGCTCCTCTGTCCATGGAATTCTCCAGGCAAGAACACTGGAGTGGGTCGCCATGCCTTCCTCCAGGGGATGTTCCCAATCCAGGGATCAGACCCCCATCTCTCCTGCACCGACAGCTGAGTTTTTACCATTAGTGTCACCTGGGAAGCCCATAACTCCCTCAAGTCCTGCTCACTAGTTAACGAGCTCAAAACAGACTGCAAAAGGGTGGAAGCGGGAAAAAGGCCACTGGCTGCGAAGGAGACGGCCCAGGTGTGCGCGGCAGGTCCTGAACGCACAGAGCCAGCATGCAGGGCCCACGCTGGCTGTCGGCAGTATCTGACACCCCCTCCTTCTGCAGGCGCAGTAAGGATGTGTAGTCTGACCTCGGAGGCACTCACTCCCCTGATGGGAGCCCAGCTGCCTTGGAGAGGCCATTGCTGTAACACAAGCGGAACAGGACGTCTCTGCCACGCTCCTGAGTACAAGCTCAGTGGAGATTCTCAGGAGAACTTACCTGGGTTCTTATCCAAACTGTATCATCCAGGCCAGATTCAGAGCTCGACCCACTTGTTTTCATTTGCATTCCCAGCCTTCAGGCTGGGAAAAAAGGAAAAAGAGAGAGAGGCAGAGAAGGAGGGAAGACAAGTGGGAAGGAGGGAGGGAGAAGGGAAGGGAGGCAGAAGTATTTTATGACACTAGAAAACACAGACTTCAGATTTCAGTGTCCATAAATAAAATGTCACTGGAACATGACACATTCGTTTACATATTGTCTAGCGCTGATCTGCTTCTACAGCAGCAGGCCTGAGCGTGCCAGAGACCACATGACCCGCAAAGCCTAAAATATTTACTACCTAGTCCTTCAAGGTTATAGCACTGGCGACAGCAAATACCCTCTTCCAACAACATAAGAGAGGACTCTACACATGGACATCACCAGATGGTCAATACTGAAATCAGATTTATTATATTCTTTGCAGCCAAAGATGGAGAAGCTCTGTACAGTCATGTAAAAACAAGACCAGGAGCTGACTGTGGCTCAGAGCATGAACGTCTTACTGCCAAATTCAGACTGAAACTGAAGCAAGTAGGGAAAAGCACTAGAACATTCAGGTATGACCTAAATCAAATCCCTTACGATTATAGAGTGGACGTGAGAAATAGATTCAAGGCACTCTGATAGAGTCCCTGAAGAATATGGACGAGGTCTGTGACATTGTACAGGAGGAAGTAATCAAGTCCATCCTCAAGAAAAAGAAATGCAAAAAGGCAAAATGGCTGTCTGAGGAGGCCTTACAAATAGCTGAGAAGAAAAGAGAAGAGAAGGTAAAAGGAAAGATATACCCATTTGAATGCAGAGTTCCAAAGAATAGCAAGGAGAGCTAAGAAAGCCTTCCTCTGTGATCAGTGGAAAGAAATAGAGGAAAAGAATGGAATGGGGAAGACTAGAGATCTCTTCAAGAAAACAGAGATACCAAGGGAACATTTCATGCAAAGATGGGCTCAATAAAGGACAGAAATGGTATGGACCTAACAGAAGCAGAAGATGTTAAGAAAAGGTGGTAAGAATACACAGAAGAACTATTTTTAAAAATGATCTTAATGACCCAGATAACCACGATGGTGTGATTACTTGCCTAGAGCCAGACATCCTGGAGTCTGAAGTCAAGCAGGCCTTAGGAAGCATCACCATGAACAAAGCTAGTGGAGGTGATGGAATTCCAGCTGAGCTATTCAAATCCTAAAAGATGATGCTCTGAAAGTGCTGCACTCAACATGCCAGCAAATTTGGAAAACTCAGCAGTGGTCACAGGACTGGAAAAGGTCAGTTTTCATTCTAATCCCCAAAGAAAGGCAATGGCGAAGAATGTTCAAACTACCTCACAATTGCACTTATCTCACATGCTAGCAAAGTAACACTCAGAATTCTCCTAAAGAGGCTTCAACAGTAAGTGAACTGAGAACTTCCAGATGTCCAAGCTGGATTTAGAAAAGGCAGAGGAATCATAGATCAAATTGCCAACATCTGTTAGATCATAGAAAAAGCAAGAGAGTTCCAAAAAAAATCTACATTGCTTTATTGATTATGCCAAAGCCTTTGACTGTGTGGATCACAACAAACTGTGGAAAATTCTTCAGGAGTTGGGGATAGCATACACCTTACCAGCCTCCTGAGAAATCTGTATGCAGGTCAAGAAGCAACAGTTAGAACCAATGAACAATGGACTGGTTCCAAATTGGGGAAAGAGTATGACAAGGCTGTCACCCTGCTTATTTAACTTCTTTGCAGTGTACATCATGCGAAATACTGCACTGGATGAAGCAAAAGCTGGAATCAAAATTGCCGGGAGAAATATCAATAACCTCAGATATGCAGATGATACCACCCTTTCGGCGGAAAGTGAAGGGGAGCTGAAGAACCTCTTGATGAAAAGGAAAGAGGAGAGTGAAAAAGCTGGCTTAAAACCCAACATTCAAAAAACATAGATCATGGCATCCAGTCCCATCACCTCATGGCAAATAGATGGGGAAACAATGGAAACAGTGAGAGACTTTATTTTCTTGGGCTCTAAAATCACTGCAAATGGTGATGGCAGCCATGAAAATAAAAGAAGATTGCTCCTTGGAAGAAAAGCTATGACCAACCTAGACAGCATATTAAAAAGCAGAGACATTACTTTACAAACAAAGGTCTGTCTAAGTCAAAGCTATGGTTTTTCCAGTGGTCATGTATGGATGTGAGAGTTGGACTATAAAGAAAGCTGAGCACTGAAGAATTGATGCTTTTGAACTGTGGTGTTGGAGAAGACTCTTGAGTCTTCTGCAAGGAGATCCAACCAGTCAATCCTAAAGGAAATCAGTACTGAATATTCATTGGAAGGACTGATGGTGAAGCGGAAACTGCAATACTTTGGCCACCTGATGCGAAGAACTGACTCATTGGAAAAGACCCTGCTGCTGGGAATGATTGAAGGCAGGAGGAGAAGGGGACGACAGAGGATGAGGTGGTTGGATGGCATCACTGACTCAATGGACAAGAGCAAGCTCCACAAGTTTGTGATGGACAGGGAAGCCTGGTGTGCTGCAGTTCACGGGTTGGCAAAGAGTCGGACACGACTGAGTGACTGAACTGAAGTCCTTTACAGAGAAAGTCTGCAAACATCTGATCTAAGCACCTGAGGCCCTATCCCAGGCAAAATACATGAAATTCATATTTTTTATTTTAATATCTGTACCTTTTTCACCTTGGGACAATTTAATGATACGGCAAAGCATGCTGATATTAGTTGAGTTTAAGATTTTGTAAACTTGAAAAAAAGAGATTTTGTAAATTTGAAAGATTTAGAATTCTAAATTCCAGTTAGAATAGCCAGAATACAGTGGTTAGAGACCAAATTCCTCTAACATGAGAGACTTCCTCTAGACCCTTCTATCTGCCTCCTGGGTGAAGAAATGACAGTATTCCTGAAGTCCTTCCAGTGTTTAACTACAGTAAGTCCCCGACAAACAAATGAGTTCCCTTCTGAGAGCAAGTTTGTAAGTCCAATTAGTTCCTAAGTCCAACAAAGTTAGCCTAGGTGCCCAGCTAACAAGGAGGCTATATACCACTGCTTTTATGCTTGCTCTGGACGTCCTGGGCTTGAAGTAAAGATGCTGTACTACTGTGCTGGCCATAGTATTGTACAATAAAGTACACAAAAACACAACCACGTATAGAGGATGCGTGCACATGACAATGTACACCAGATACGTGAACTAACGCGTGTGACTGGGTGTGCCAATGAACATCTGCAACTTTGAAAGTCTGAGACTTTAAGGTTCATGTGTAGGGGATTTGAAGATAAACTAAGTTTGTATTTATGATGCTATTTGCGATCCTGCAATAGCAAAAGCTTCATGTGTTAGTCTTAAGCAGCATCATGCAGATAAAGAAACTAAGTTTGATTATTCAGAGTTTTTGCCTGCTTCCTCACAATACCGTCTTTCCATTCTTGCTGTTGTTCAGTCCCTAAGTCATGTCCGACTCTTTGCAACCCCATGGCCTGCAGCACGCCAGGCTTCCCTGTCCTTTACCATCTCCCAGACTTTACTCAAACTCATGTCTATTGAGTTGGTGATGCCATCCAACCATCTCATGCTCTATCACCCTCTTCTCCTCCTGCCCTCAAACTTTCCTAGGATCAGGGTCTTTTACAATGAGTCAGCTCTTTGTACCAGGTGGCCCTAAGTACTGGAGCTTCAGTTTCAGCATCAGTCCTTCCAGGGAACATTCAGGGTTGATTTCCTCTAGGACTGACTGGTTTGACTCCTTGCTGCCCAAGAGACTCTCAAGGGTTTCCTCCAGCACCACAGCTCAACAGCATTCATTTCTGAGTGCGTGGCCTTCTTTACGGTCCAACTCTTACATCCTAGAAAAGACATACCTTTAAATAGACGGACCTTTGTCAGCAAAGTGACGTCTCTGCTTTTTAATATGCTGTCTAGATTTGTCATAGCTTTTCTTCCAAGGAGGAAGTGTCTTTCAATTTCATGGTTGCATGATGTGGATATTTATCCTTCTCACAATGAAGAGGAACAAACAAGTTCCTTTGCCAAATCTGAAACCACATAGAAACGCCTCCACTAAGGCTGTGGCTGTGAAGAGGGAGGAAACAGTGCTGGGCTGCAGGCCTCCTGCACGAAGCTTCCTACTAACTGGTGTGAGCAAAGGCTCTCGGGTGGGCAAAAGGTCTGCCACTGGGACGGACCTTTGACCTCAGAGCACAGGAGTCCTGGATAGAAGACTGGATAGAAGTTCTGCTATTATCCAGATCATAAAGATTTAAAAGAAGAAAAGGAGACATGCTGTGATCTTTTGGGGTTCTTTGCTTTTTGCACAAGAAAAAAGTCCTAGGGTCTACTGAGAAATATCTGTAATCACTGCCTCGCCATTTTAGGAAAACTTGACAATGCCTTCCCATTCTAGCTTTTCCTAAGGGGGGAAAAAAATCCTAGGTTCCATATTGCCTTTCATTCTAAGAATATAATTCAGTTTTCTTAATGTTCTTCTGGTAGAAAAGCCAAACAGCTTTCTCTCCGAGATACTCTCAGTTTGAGGTTTCATGATCACAATTGGACCTTCCTGAAATCCAGTGGCATTAGTCCAGAGAAAAGCAATGAGGGCTGCCAGATTTAACAGATGGAAACATGGGACACCCAGTTAATTCTGGATCTTGGATAAATAACCGAAATATTTTCAGCATAACTATCTCCCCCAATATAAGTATATCCCAAATGACGCATGGGCCACGTGGTGTTGTGGTGCTCACTCGTGTCCGACTCTTTGCAACCCCATGGACTGCAGTCTGCCAGGCTCCTCATTCCATGGAATTTTCTGGGCAAGAATACTGGAGTGGGTTGCCATTTCCTGCTCCAGGGGATCTTTCTGACCCGGGGATCAAACCTGTGTCTCCTGCCTCTCCTGCATTGGCAGGCACATTCTCTCCAGCTGAGCCACTAGGGAAGTCCATGCATGGACTATGTAAGACAGAAAGTATATTTGTTGATTATCTGAAATTCAGATTTAACTGGGCGTTCTGTTTTTTTCTGACAATCCAAGGACAACTTTAATTTAAAATGGTTCTTGGTGGACAAGTAATGGGGAAACTTTGGTGAGTATGTTGAGCCTACTCCTGGACGGTGACCAAGTGTGGTTCAGACCAGACCCAGACACCTTGAATCTGCATTCCTCCAATCTGTGAAACATGAGGCACGGTATGTAAACATTTCATGGGTCTGCACTGAGAAGTAATTAAAAGTAATGACAGTCTGTTATAAGATAAACCTCCTTGATTTTTGACTGCCTTAAATTGCTTGCATACGTATCTTACTGATGAATGTAACTGATTTGCAATACTTAGGTGAAGTGAGTGGGCAAAGCTGTTCGGGTACTTTCCGTTTCATTCTTGGCCATCGTCATGAACTATTATGATGAGCGTCAGCAACTAAATAATAAGGCTTTTTCTCTTCAGGCATGGTGCGTTTCCTCAACCTAATAAATCAGTATAAAACTTTATCTTGATACCCACCCACCTCATCATTTCAGTGTAGGGGAAAAAAAGAAAGGAAAGGGATTCACACCAACTAATCCAATTGCTTTCTCCAGACGCAGGCTCCTGACTGTTGCCCCAGACCATGTCTGACCTCTTGAACTCACAGAGGGGAAATTAAGGCAGACAAACCTAGCCGCGGTTTACACCACGGTTGTGTCACCTGGTGCGAAGATTTAATCTCTGAGGTTCCCTAAGGCAAATAAGGTTGAGCAAAATAACCAAGGAGTAACATGTTGAAGAACGGCCTACTTTTAAAGACTGAAAATGACCCTAGACACTGAGCATTTAGAAGGAAGAAGCGACAGAAGTTCAGAGTTCTCATATTAAGTTACCAACGCACAAGGACATAAGCCATCATCAGAGGGAGTGAATCCCACGCAAAACCAAACAGACAAACAAAAAACTTAGCTAGCTAGGTACAAGGAATCAAGGAGTATTTTGTCGTGGATGACTTTAAACAACTTCAAGAACAGCATGGTGAACATAAAACCTTATTTACCTCAGAGTTACTTTCACAGAATGGAGGGAGAGGTGTTTCTTTTCTTTGTATTATTGATTGGCTTGAGCGAACCACAAAAGGAAAAGGAATTAGTTCCCTCTGAGTAGTCTCCTGAATGTTCACCCTAAAAAACCCCAGGAAGTAAAAAGCCCCTCAGTGTAATTCCTTGAGCATCCCACAGTAGGCCTACCAGCTGGTCTCCCCTTGGGAACACCTCTGGAACCTCATGTCTTCATTTTCACACCTGGAAAATCCCACTGTTAGGGCATTTCAAGTACTTAAGTAGGGACCAGGATACAAACAAATATATGAAAAGAATGAAGATTCTTAATATATTGTATGTATTCAAGAATTATTTGATGGACAGAAGATCTAAATAGATATTTCTCCAAAGAAGACATACAAATGACCAAAAAGCACATGAAAAAATGCTCAGCATTGCTAATTATCAGAAAAACGCAAACCAAAACTTCCTTGAGGTATTACCTCACACTGCTTAGAATGACCAACGTCAAAGAGTACACAAGCAGTAAATGCTTGACAAGATGTAGAGAAAAGGCAGCTCCTACAGTGTCAGCGGGGATGGAAACTGGCACAACCTCTATGGGGAACAGTATGGAGGCTTTTTTAAAAACTAAGACTTAGAGCTACAACATGGTCCAACAATTGCACCCCTGGGCATACATTCAGGGGAAACCATCATCTGAAAGGATGCATACACCCCAATGTTCACTGCAGCCATACTCGCAACAGCCAAGACATGAAAGCAACCGAAATGTCCATCCACAGAGGACTGGACAAAGAGGATGTGGTAATACTGTATGCACTGGAATATTACTCAGTCATAAAAAGAACTAAATAACGCCATGTGCAGGAACAGGGGCACACCTAGAGATCATTATACTAAGTGAAGTAAGTGAGACAGAAAATGACAAATATAATATGTGATCACTCACATGTGGAATCTAAAAAAGATACAAATTAACTTATTTACCAAAAAGGAAGCAGAGTTACAGACATTGAAAATAAACACATGATTACCAAAGGGGAAGCAAGGTGGCAGGGAGAGATTCAGTACACACACACTACTATACATAAAATAGAAAACCAACGAGGATCTGCTGCATACCACAGGGAACTCTACTCAACAATCTGTTACACATACATGAGAAAAGAACCTAAAAAAGAATGAACTTGTGTATATGGCATAAGGGGGCACCCCTGGCGGCTCTGCAGTAAAGCATCTGCCGGCCAATGCAGGCTCAATGCCTGGGTCGGGAAGATCCCCTGGAGAAGGAAATGCCACTCACTCCAGTATTCTTGCCTGGGAAATCCCAAGGACAGAGGAGCCTTACAGGTGACAATCCACGGGGTCACAATGAGTCGGACATGACTTAGTGACTAAACAACAACAATACGTATGTGGATAACTGAATCACCTTGCTGTACCCCTGAAACTAACACAATGCTGAAAATCATGTGTACTTTAGTAAAATTAAAATATTAAAGAATAAAATAAAAATATTAAAAAATAATATTGTGTTTCTCTCCTGTGGGAGAAAGCTGTTTTAAGTTCAGATTACCAGTCTCCAGAACAGAGATGCTGATATGGTAGGTCTGAATTTCTCTGGGTTTAGTTTTGTTTTATTGACAACGCATGTAATATTTATTGATCCTGTACTATGAGCAATGCGATGTGCTAAGCATGAAAAGTTCAACAATATAAGTGTACTCTATCCTTTCTTAAAGGTTCACCATCAGTTGATTATGTCATTTTTCAGAGCAGATCTATAAGAGACAAGTACTCTTCCTGCTTCATAGACGGGAAAGCTGAAGTCAAGAAGACCACAGAATATACTAAAAAAAAACTAGCTAGTATGTACAGAAATCAAGTCCAGAAACAGGTAAGTTCATTCACTCATTACTTCTTATTACTCTCATCTTTTCCCCGACTACTTTCTTCCTCTTTGACCCACTGCTCTAGGCTGCTTACTGTCCTCTGAGCCTCCCACGTATATACCAGCTGCCCCGGGACCTTCGCTGCTTTCCTTCTCTTTATGCCTGAAGGGTTTTTCCCATCATCATTGGATGCATTTATTCACCTCCTTCAAGTAGCACCTTCTCAGTGAGACCTTTCACAACCATTTTATTAAAAATGATACCCTTCCCCTCTCCCAGAACACCCTGGCCACCTGCCTTCTTTCTTGTCCTTCCAAAGCATGGCATGGAATGGATAAAGTGAAGACACTCCATCTTCACAAACGTTAGGTGCAGCACACCCATCACTCTGAGTGGTTTGGGCATGTGTATACATGTAACTGTTTCCTGCCTCCGTCTCCAGGTAGTTCTCAAAATTAGCAGCATCAAATCACCAGAAGGATTTTGTTTTTAGAGAATTTTAAAAAATTGATTGTTTCTATAATTTTTGGCCATGCTGCATGACATGTGGGATCTCAGCTCCCTGGCAAGGGACTGAACTCAAGCTCCCTGCACTGGAAGAATGAGTCTTTACCACTGGACCACCAGGGAAATCCAGAGGGATGTTAGAGAACACAGATTCCACATTCCCGCCCCAGAGATCTGACAGAAGGGATGCCAACAGTTCAGGTCAGCCCACCATTTGAACAGCCTTGCCCGAGCAGCTGCTCCCCATTTGGGGTGCTCCTGGGACCAGGGAACCGCTATAACCATCTGGAGACGTTTTAATAGTCAGAAGTGAGGTAAGGGAGCTCCTTGGCATCTTGCATGCTAAAGAGCCTACCACGTACAGGACAGCCACCACAACATAGAATTACCCAGCCCCGAGTGTCAAAAAAAGGGGGGGGGGGGGGCGCGAGACATCACCCTGCCAACAAAGGTTGGTATAGTCAAAGCTGTTGTTTTTCCAGTAGTCAAGTACAGATGTGAGAGTTGGTCTAGAAAGAAGGCTGAGCGCCAAAGAATTGATGCTTTCAAACTGTGGTGTTGGAGAAGACTGTTGAGAGTTCCTTAGACAGCAAGGAGATCCAACCAGTCCATCCTAAAGGAAATAAACTCTGAATATTCATTGGAAGGACTGGTTCTGAAGCTCCAATACTTTGGCCACCTGATGCGAAGAACTGACTCATTGGAAAAGACCCTGATGCTGGGAATGATTGAAGGCAGGAGGAGAAGGGGACAACAGAGGACGAGACGGTTGGATGGCATCACCGACTTGATGGACATAAGTAAACTCCAGGAGATAGAGACGGACAGGGAAGCATGGCGTGCTGCAGCCCATGGAGTCACAAAGAGATGGACACGACTGAGCCAGCGAACAGCAACAACAAAGTGTCAGTATTGCCTAGACTGAGAAACCCTTTGCATGATCAGTGTATCAATACCTAGAAAGGTTGTTAAACTCTATACTGTGCACTGCATCCCCAAAGTTTCTTATTTTTAAGTAGGTCCAGTGTGGGGGTCTAAAAATTTTCTACTAACTATTTGAGTAATGAAGATGCTGTTGGCCTAGGGCCTGCTCTTGGAGAAGAGTTCAGTGCAGGAAGGCTCCACCAAGCACGGATCTTGGTCTCTCTTACTCACTGCTGCTACCCCAGCAACAGAGGGTGGCAGAGTGCAGTCACTCAAGTTTCTAAATTTTTTAGTAACAGAACCCTTCTGTCCTAGCCCCCAACAAAGTGCTTCTAATACCAGTGATCCTCGTCATAGACACTGAGGAACCAGGGTTTTTTTTGTCTGTTTCTCACTGTTTTGGAAGCAACTCTGAGATCCCTTCTCTCCCCAAAGACTTCTCAGCTCTTCAAAGAAGCCTGGCAGGTGTGCCGGCATGAGCCCAGGCGTCCCTAACTGTCCCCTCAGAGGGTGTGCAGGTTACAGCTCCACAGCGAGAGCCTCCAAAAAATCAGCCACGTGCAAGTCCTGATATTTGCTATTTATTTATGTATGGTGGAACAACACGGTCCTATAGCCCCTGTCAAGCAATTCCTGTGTTCAAAAAGTAAGGCCGGAGAATGCACACCCACCCACACATACACAGAGGCCCGCATAAACACAGAGGGACTTCCTGGTGGCTCAGCGGCTGACTCTGCACTCCCAACACAGGGGGCCCGGGTAAGTAAGTAGATCCCACACGCCGCAGCGAATGGGCCCGCGTGCTGCAGTGAAGACTCGGTACAGCCTAAACAAACAGCTTTTTAAAAAATCCTACACATGCACTTAGTTCCCGAATCTGATGCTTGAGTGAGTTTCCCAGCGCTTTAATGAGGACTGGGGTGTCTTCTTGAGTATACTTCTGCTTCTACAGCCTCACCCATGGCAGTCGCTCTAAGGCGGTATCTTCCAGGCTGTGCCTGCTGTCTTTCCTTACATCATTTTCTGGGGGAATATTACGTTCAGTTCCTTTTAACCCGTGCCCAGGGCTAGCAATGCAGCCATTGAGCTCCATAATTCAAACATGTCTGATATCTTAGATTCAACTGCCCCACTAAAGACAGGCATTTGATGAAGACCTGGTGAATGAGAGGTTTAATGGCTAACGTGAAGACACTCCATCTTACAAATCTCTTTTCACTCACGTGGAACCATCAGCCAGTGCTATTGATTTGCATTTACCAACTGAACTTTCTATTGTTTTTAGATGTTAGTATCCTCAGCCAATGCCTGCAGGCTATTAGTTTCAGGGGGAAGCTTGCCCACTGAATTGAGAAAGCTGAAACATGCATGATGGCTAAGAGAATCCAACATATTTCAGAAAAGAAACAGTATTTCATTGATTGTCTTCATCTTACAACGATGAGAATCAACACGGAAATAATAAAAAAAATATTTTAAAAATGAACACAGTTCACTGTTTTGAAAAATAGCATTATTGAGTTGTTATTAACGTTCTAGATTCATGTGCCTGATGCACAGTGAGGCCAAACAAACTGAAACTTCTGAGTTTGGAGCAAAGAAAGGCTTATTGTTGGGCAGAGCAAAGAATTATGGGTGGCTCACACTGAAAAGACCCAAACTCCCCAACGGTTATCCAGGAAGGTCAAATTTGGAGGGGAGGGCTGCAGAGTGTCTGACCTTTCTCTGATTGATTGGTGAGGAGGTAACAGGGTGATGTTCCAGGATCTCAATCATCAGCCTTCTGGGTCCAGCCAGTTTGGGATTCATATACTGTGTTCAGTCCCAAGTCACCATCCTCCACCTGGGTGGGGGCATTATTTCTCCAGAAGAACTCAGAGATCTGAGTCAGATTGTTGAGTGCACATCCCTTGAGGAGGAACTAGGACTCTGTCTTACCACTGCACTCAGTTCAGTTCAGTCGCTCAGTCGTGTCCGACTCTCTGTGACCCCATGAACTGCAGCACGCCAGGCCTCCCTGTACATCACCAACTCCCAGAGATTACTCAGACTCATATCCATCGAGTCAGTGATGCCATCCAACCACCTCATCCTCTGTCGTCCCCTTTTCCTCCCGCCTTCAATCTTTCCAGCATCAGGGTCTTTTACAATGAGTCGACTCTACACATCAGGTGGCCAAAGTATTGCAGCTTCAGTTTCAGCATAAGTTCTTCCAACAAATACTCAGGGTTGACTTCCTTTAGAATTGACTAGTTTGATCTTCTTTCAGTCCAAGGGACTCTCAGGAGTCTTCTCCAATACCACAGTTCAAAAGCATCAATTCTTCAGTGCTCAGCTTTCTTTATGATCCAACTCTCACACCCATACATGACCACTGGAGAAACCATAGCTTTGACTAGATGGACCTTTGTCAGCAAAGTAATGTCTCTGCTTTTTAATGTGCTGTCTAAGTTGCTCATAGCTTTTCTTCCAAGGAGCAAGCATCTTTTAATTTCATGGTTGTAATCACCATCTGCAGTGATTTTGGAGCCCAAGAAAACAAAATCTGTCACTGCTTCCATTGTTTCTCCATCTATTCGCCATGAAGTGATGGGACCAGATGCCATGATCTTAGTTTTCTGAATGTTGAGATTTAAGCCAGCTTTTCCACTCTCCTCTTTCACTTTCAGCAGGAGGCTCTTTGGTTCTTCTTTACTTTCTGCCATAAGGGTGGTGTCATCTGCATACTGGAGGTTAATAACATTTCTCCTGACAATCTTGATTCCAGCTTGTGCTTCTTCCAGCCCAGCATTTCGCATCACGTACTCTGCATAGAAGTTAAATAAGCAGGGTGACAATATACAGATTTGATGTACTCCTTTCCCAATTTGGAACCTGTCCATTGTTCATTGTCTGGTTCTAACTGTTGCTTCTTGACCTGCACACAAATTTCTCAGGAGGCAGGTAAGGTGATCTGGTACTCCCATCTCTTGAAGAATTATCCACATTTTATTGTGATCCACACCATCAAAGGCTTTAGCGTAGTCAATAAAGCATAAGTAGATGTTTTTCCAGAATTCTCTTGCTTTTTCTATGATCTAATGGATGTTGGCAATTGGATCTCTGATTCCTCTGCCTTTTCTAAATCCAGCTTGAACATCTGGAATTCTCAGTTCACACACTGTTGAAGCCTGACTTGGAGAATTTTGAGCATTACTTTGCTAGCATGTGAGATGAGTGCAAATGTGCAGAAGCTTGAACATTCTTTGGCATTGTCTTTCTTTGGGATTGGAATGAAAACTGACCTTTTCCAGTCCTGTGGCCACTGATGAGTTTTCTAAATTTGCTGGCATATTGAGTGCAGCACTTTGACAGCATCATTTTAAGGTTTGAAATAGCTCAGCTGGAATCTCAGTGCACTATTGTTTCCTACCTCTGTTCGAGTTGTTTCTGCGTTCCCTCACTCTCCTAATTAGCAGCTGTCTGAATCTGCCGCTTGGAATTTAGAGAGGGTCTACAAACAAAAAACAGGGTTCAGGGAAACACTTCTGTCACTGGGAGGGCCCTGTTGGGGCCATCTCTCTCTCAGTCCCTTCTTTTCTTTGAAACTCCTCAATGTTGAGGGGGAACAGATGTGGAACAAGACAGGGAATAAAGTTTTAGATACAGGAGACTCCATTTTAAATTCATCTGGGAGAGCGTACAAAGCAATGATTTGGAGTAAATACCATATAAATGGAATGAGCCTGGCTCCTTTCACCTAGAACAGTGTTTCTGAAGTTTCTGAAGCTGTAGCAGGTATCAGTACTTCATTCGATTTTATTGCCAAACAGTATTCAGTGTCTAGAATGATCTGTTGCTGTTTAGTTGCCCACTCACGGCCAGCTCTTCTGCGATATCACTGTCTGTAGCCTGCCGGGCTCCTCTGTCCATGGAATTTCCCAAGCAAGAATGTTGGAGTGGGTTGCCATTTTCTCCTCCAGGGGATCTTCCCTACCCAGGGATCGAATCCACGCCTCCTACATCTGCAGGCGGATTCTTTATCACTGAGCCACCAGGGAAGCCCTGTCTAGACACACTGCAATTTGCTTATTCAATCACTAATTGATGGACTTTGTTTTGGCTTCTAGGAGTAATGCTGCTATGAATGTTTGTGTACAAGTGTTTATGGGGACATACTTTCATTTCCCTTGGGCAGATTCCTATAAATAGAATTTCTGGGTCATATGATATACCTATCTTTAACATTTTAAGAGAATACCAAATAGTGGCTGTCATATTAAAATCCCACGAGCACTGTTTGCGGGTGCCACTTTCCCACACACTCTGTAATACTTGTCCATGTTTGGTTCACTCTAAATGCTGAAATAAGAGTGATTTCAAATACACCTAACCTTTTATTGAGAGACTACTTTATGTAATGTTCTCTAAATAAATTGGGTTGGCCAAAAAGGAGTACATTGTTCTAGAAAGGTCTTAGTGAAAATGAAAAATGTGGTCTTTTATTTTTGCTTAAAACGGAACAAACTTTTTGGCCAACAATTATTACTGTTAAACTATCACTGGCACAATGAGATATTAGCAAGGGTTTACAGGTAAAGAAAGGAGGCTCAGAAAAGCTCATAACAGTTGCCCAAGGAACCCCAGCAAGCAGGTGGCAGGATCTGAATTCAGTGACAGATGTGTTTGACACAAAACTTGGCTACAAGAGTTAGTCACACAGAAGTTAAGACATATTTGAAGTATAATGTGGCCAAGACACTGCTGTTAACGTCACTAAAGAGAGGACCCAACAAACATAAGTAAAACTCTTCCTAATAACTACGGATTTTCTTTCTTTTTAAATTTTTATGGGGGTAGAGTTGATTTACACTGTTGTGTTAGCTTCAGGTGTACGGCAAAGTAACTCAGTTACACACATACATATATAATAACTACAGATTTTCCTTTGAAGAAATTACGCCGAAATTCTAGAGAACAATCTCACCTCAAAATTCTCTCTCCAAATGTCAAATGCCATAGCTGTAGCTTTGATTCTGGATCTAACTAGCAAGTTATTTATGACAATCAAAACTCAGATGAAGCACACTCCATAGCAATGAAACTGCTGAATGGTTTTTATTAACTGTACTGAGTCATTTGCTACCATCTAAAGATGGGGATTCTGACAACTGCTGTTCATGTTTGAGTGCTCAAAAACATTTCCTGCCGTTTCTGAAGTCCTGCCTGTGATGGCAGAGCGCTGCTGTCTCGTCCGGCTCCACACCGTCACACACAGGCTGCTGGCTGAGGCTGACCCCCAGAGCCACAGTGTGGGCCTGCTCCCGTTCAACGCCTTCCACTCTTCTGCAGCCACCCCACGTGACGTACCCACTCTGCTGTCGCCGACCATTAATCCATCTGATCTGTTCACTGCCATTCACAGGGCCTTTCTGTGATCTCAAAGCCCAGTTCATCTCGGAACTGGAGCATCTTGGAGATGCCCTGAACCAGAAATGACCAACATTTCAGAACAGGTACCTTTATTCCCTTGGGACTTACTATTTGGTCTGTTTGACCCACGTGGTTTGCAAATGAATGCCTGTTTCCCTCTTTTGTGTCAGAACATCTGACAATGTAGATCATTTGCTACTAAAAGTATGGCCCCTAGATCGACAATGTCGGCATCCCTGGGGAACTTGTTAGAAATGCAGAGTTTCAAGCTTCGTCTGGAATCTACTGGTCAGATTCTGGCATTCACCCATATGCCCAGGTCGATTCGTATTTGCTAGATCTTGTACTGGCGCTAGCGTGGACTTTCAGGTCTAACCCACAGACCCAGAGCCTCACCTGACCCTGACAGTCTGCCCCTAGCAGGAGTAACAGCAGACGCTTTTCCTCCTCTCTGCGCAGGTTTCTGCCCTCTGCCTGCAAACATATTAAAGTCGCTCTAGTTTAAACAAGAACACAAATCTCTTGACCCCGCTACCTCGGTGAGGAAGAGTGCACTATTGTTCACATTTATGTGTTTCCTCTCTTTGCAGCAGCGCTAAACAACCACATCCTGTGGAACCCACGTCTGCCTCTATGACTTCTTCTGGCCAAGGAAATGGAAGCAAAGGTGACCTGTCTCATTTCTAGGCAGAAGCTCTCAAAGTCAGCTGTGCCTTGCCCTGCCCCTCCTCACTCCCACAAGACTGACGACGGCCCAGGCAGAGGAGGTTCTGCCGACTTGAGTCCAGACAGAAGACGACACAGCAAACCACGGGTGAGCTATGGAGGGCAAGTAGGTTTGCTGCTGAAAGCCACAGAGACGCGGGGCCCATCTGTTACGGCGCACTTTAGCGTAAGCTGACCGACACACACTGCCTCTATTCTGTTTCTCCCTTTTATATTTGAAGAAAAACCAGGAAAGAGTATATCTAAAGACAAAAACATTATTGAAAGGTACACTTGCATCTCAGTTCTCCGGTGTGTACCGTGTCCCTTCTCCACCTCTGCCAAGTTTTTTTTTAGAGTTATCGTTATTCTAATTTCCAGATTCCTCCCAGGCTACATAATAATTTTTATTTTATTCTTTACAATAGGGATTAGCAGATTAATTCTGTACATGTAGATAGAAAACATTTGGAGCTATACAGACCAAATAGTCTCCTTCAGAATTAATCAACTGTACTGTGGTAGCATGAATGCACCCTTAGAAACTATATAAATGAAAGGGTGCAGCTCTGTTTCAATAAAACTTTCCTGATCCAAGGTCCAAAACTTAGGGGAGAACTTACTTGTTCCATATACTTTAACCCGTCTAAACCAAGCCAGGCACTAAGAACTCACAAAACCACCTGAAAGGAGAGTAGGCATCTTTCAGCATAAACCTGTAATTTTATAGATAAAGAAATTACTACCAAAATAAATTAAAAAGTCATGTCAAAAACAAAACTCTAGTTAATGCTATGCACATTGAAATATTAAGGGAGAAATGTACTGATGTCTTCAATTTACTTTGTTTTTTTTAAAAAAAGTATTTATTTCTTGTGGTTGCACCATGCCTTAGGTGTGGCAGGAGGGACCTTAGATCTTGTTGCAGCATGCAAACTCTTAGTTGTGGCATGTGAGATTTAGTTCCCTGACTAGGGATTGAACCTGGGCCCCCTGTATTGCAAGTGCAAAGTCTTAGCCACTGGACCATCAGGAAAGGCACTCTTCAATATACTTTGAAACACATAATACAATAAGATGGATTGACGAATGGGTAAAGGGATAGAGGGATACACAGATCTGTGAAAAATCAAGGACAGTAAAATGTTAGGATATGGATGGTGGATATATGGGTATTCACTGTGAAAATTCTTTAACCTTTCTGTATATTTGAAAATTTTTCATAATAAAATATTGAAGGGGTGAGAATGCTGAGGCTAAAGTTTACAGGCCTTGAGTAGAATTGATTGACTTGTGAAATGTAATTCTACTTGATAAATATCCCATGGAAAGTTATCAAACAGTGTTTGAAAAACTGATATAAGTTAGGCCTTGAGACACCAGCTCAAATACTTCCACGTTTATTCAAAAAATACTTGAGCTCTCATTATATGGCAGGTTCTGGGACACAATGGTAAAATGACAGAGGTGGAATATGCAGTCTAACAGGAAAGAAAAAGGCTTCCCAGGTGGTGCAGTGACAAAGAATCTGCCTGCCAATGCAGGAGACACAAGAGATGTGGGTTCAGTCCCTGGTTGGGAAGATCCCCTGGAGTTGCAAATAGCAACCCACTCCAGTATTCTTGCCTGGAAAATTCCATGGACAGAGGAGCCTTGCAGGCTACAGTCCATGGGGTCACAAAGAGTTGGATACAATGAGCACACACGCATAGGAACGCAGGAAAGAAAAACTAGCCCATCATTGGTGGGTCTGAAACTCTATCACCTATTGCCTGTACTTTCCATTAAGTACTTCGTGTTTATCATGTTATGATAAAGAGCCTCCTTTCTCTGGGACACTGTAAGATCCCTGACACCCAGGGATTCGTGAATGGAGGTTAGTCCCTTCTACATGGTCTCCAACAAAGCTCGCTGTCATGTTTGTTCATAAAGAGGGCTTTGGATACTGGTAATAAGAAGGTGTTGCCAAGGAGATGATGTGTCTTCATTCATCTGAAAGGCAGACCTCGACCATCATGCTTCCAGCAGTTGTGCAATGGCTGAAGCAAATCCTTTCACCCCTCTGTGGGAGCAGAGTCAATGAATTCTCGTCCTTTCATAGACTAAGCAAAGCCAGCAATCAAGAGAATGGTCATATACAAACACCATATGATAATCACATGTGTGGAATCTAAAATACAACACAAATGAACTTATCTATGAGAGAGAAACAGACTCACCAACATAGAGAACAAACTTGCGGGAGCCAAGGGGGGGTGTGGGGAGGGGTGGATTGGGAGTTTGGGGTTACTGGGTGCAAACTAACACATATAGGATGGATAAACAACAGTGTTCTACTCTTTAGCACAGGGAACTATACTCAGCGTCCTGTGATAAACATTATGTAAAAGAATACGAAAGAGAATATATATATATATATGCATAATTGAACCACTTTGCTATACAGCAGAAATTAACACAACATTATAACTATACTTCAATAAAATGTTTTAAAAGAAACAAGAGTATGATCCTATAACGATGTATAGGTCATCATCATTCATACAGTTCATATTTGTGAACTTGTAAAATAAACTGCAATTTGTAGCCCCCAAATCAATACTTCTGGCACGTTTGCAGTTATTGGTGAACGTGCCCAAAGCTGTGAAACATGTGAGTCACCCTATGCACCTATCAGTGGAGGGTGAACAAGGCAACACTCTGCCTTCTTACTTCAGCTCTCACCTGGTAAACGAGTGTCTTCTCTGTGGGCCTGTTCAGTGCCACAATTTTCACACTGATTGTGTGTGCTTTTCGTCGATGATGCTGCTTAAAATGGCTCCCAAGCACAGCACTGCCTAGCTCTCTAGGCGTCTGAAACGCAAGCAGGCGGTGCTCGCCTTGTGGAGCAAACACGAATGTTAGACACGCTGCCTCCAGGCATGGGGTGGGTGCTGCGGGCCCTGAAGCCACTGTTGGTGAGTCAAGGACATAAATTAAATAAGGTCTCCTTGAACAGAAACACAAGGTCATGCGTTAATCAGTTGAGCAAAATGTTGTTACCATCAGACCAGGAACCTGACCCTCGACATCCCCTAGGGCCAACTGTTCAGTTTCTGCTAACTGGAGGTGGAGGTGTCTTTGTAGATAAGAACCAGCACAAACAATGAAGATTAACTCTGCATGCAGACAACTTTATACACTATCAGAAAATCCTATGACCGGCAGCTTCTTGAGAGTAATAAGTAAGCCTGGCCACAGACAGAGCCACCCTCTCTCTGTCCAGGAGCAGCAGAGGCACGCAGCCTGGAAGACCAACCACGGCGGGGTGTCAGGCAACAGAGCGCAGGGCATGACTGCGTGGCGTGAGGAGTGAGGAGAAATCACATCCTCGGCATCAAACTAATTGTTTCCTGTGCTTTGGGTGGTCACAACATGCAAACACAATTTATGAAGATCTTCAAGGTCACACTGAAGCTTGATTTTTTTTTTTTTTAAAGTAACTCATTAGGACACCCTGAAGTAAAAGACAATCAATCATGGAAACAGATGGGCTATATAGAACGTGCTGCTATGGTGCAATTAGTAAAGGAGGCTATGGATAAAGAAAAACTCATTAGGCTGAAAAGCAGAAACACTGCAAAGAGCAAAAGAGCCTGTGGTCGACCACAGCTGTAAACTCAAGGACAAATGTACCATTTGCAAGGCAGAGACAAGTCCGAAAATTACAGATACGCCATCCCGGGTCATTTGCAGATGCTCAGACCAAACAAGGAAAAGTATTAGGTTGTACTCAAACATGAACCGAGATCAATGGACTTGAGGATGTTCTTTTCATGGGTCAACGGCAGTCACCTGTCCTTGTAAATAATAATTTTTTAAAAGAGTATTTGGATTCGAGGGGTGAAAGATCTATAGCCAGAAACGTATGATGTGTTAATGTTCTGTGTGCGCGCTCAGCTGCAAGGCACGTCCAACTCTCTGCATAGCCTAGGGCCTGCCAGGCTCCTCTGTCCGCGGAATTCTCCAGGCCAGGATCCTGGAGGGGGCTGCCGCTGCTTTCTCCAGGGTATCCTTCCAACCCAGGGATTGAACACAGGGCTCCTGCATTAGCAGCTGGATCCTTTACACTGAGTCGCCAGGGAAGCCCACTAACGTTCTATAATTGTAGGCCAAACACACACTCCTATAACCTTGGTGGTGGCGGTTATTTAGCTGCCAAGTCGTGTCTGACTCTTTGAAACCCCGTGGACTGTAGCCTGCCAGGTTCCTCTGTCCATGGGATCTCCCAGGCAAGAATACTGGAATTTCTCCTCCAGGGGATCTTCCTGACCCAGGGACTGAACCCATGTCTCATGCATCTCCTACATTCCCGGTGGGTTTTTTTTTTTTTTACTACTGAGCCACCATGGAAGGCCCTAAAGCCTTGGAGATGGTCCTAAAATTCTCTCTGAATTTGTTAAGGCCAAGCAGCCCACCTGCGGTGTGAGTGGCTACGGGACACCCTGATTTATCTGCACATAGGCCAACCTGGAACCCCAAGGCTGACTCACTGCCTTGCTACCCAAGTGTGGTACAAAGATTAGCAGCGCAACGTCATCCAAGGACGTGTCAGAAATGCAGATTCCCTGGCCCCAACCCAGGGGCACCAAATCAGGGCTTGCATTTTCACAAGGCCCCCTCGTGATTCACACGGTGCCGCTGCGCCCGCAACAGGCTGCAATCAGGGTGACGGCTGTCCAGACCTTGGCGCCAGCACTGCCTGTCCTGTGCGGTGGAAAGCCGCTCTGGCTCATGAAAGTCTGGACATCCTATTTATCCCAACACTACAATCAAAGAAAGGTCTCGACAGGAATATCTGAGCCTCAGAGCCACTAAGGAATTGTTGTACCCTGAAACAATTTCCCAGGCTTTATTTTGGGCACACATTTGGTTTTGCGTGATCCTCACATAAGGAAAGGGCTCAGCAGTAGAGAATCTGTCTGCCAATACAGGAGATGCAGGTTTGATGCCGGGGTCGGGAAGATCCCCTCAAGGAGGGTATGGCAACCCACCTCAGTATTCTTGCCTGGAGAATTCCATGGACAGAGGAGCCTGGTGGGCTACAGTCCATGGAGTCGCAAAGAGTGGGACACGACTGAGCAACTCTGCACGCACATAAGGAAAGCAGGACAATCATTGAGGATGCACAGGTAAAGCTAAGCCTTTGAAGAGCCATCTTCCTCCACATCCCATCCTTTCATGCCAGGACGTAATAGCCTAAGGAATCCAGTTTGAGCAGAAAGAGACCAGGAGATGTGCTCTGGGAGCCCAGAGCCATTCTTTATGATTGGTTACATCCTCAGCAGAACTTTCAAGCCAGAGTCCACTACTCTAGTGCAACAGTTCTCAAACTTTCACCCTGTCAGAATTACTTTCAGGAGTCTTACACAGAAACTGCTGGGTTCTGGCCTCCAACTCTCTGATTGAGGAGGTCTGGTGTGTGCGTTTCGGGGTTGGGGGGTAGGGCAGGTGGGGTGATATTCTGCTTTCCTAACATGTTCCCAGGTGGTACAGAGGCTGAACTGCTGAGATCACACCTAGTGAATCACTATTCTAGAGTTCCAGCTTCTCCAATCTGGGGCAAACAGCTGCCTTTAACCCAGGTTCAGTCCCTGGGTCGGGAAGATCCCCTGGAGAAGGGAATGGCTATCCACTCCAGTATTTTTGCCTGGAGAATTCCATGGGCAGAGGAGCCCGGTGGGCTACAATCTGTGGGGTAACAGAGTTGGACACAACTGAACAACTAACACACACACACACACACACCCATTTTCTCCAAAACACAAAACAGCAACAATGAAGCAATGCACTATTTTGCTACTCAGAGTGTGGTCCCAGACCAGAAGCACCCAGATCACATGGGAGCCTGTTAGAAATGCAGAATCTCAGGCCCCACCAGGACTGCTGAGTCAGGATCTGTATTTCACCAATAGTCCCCAGGCGATTGGCTTGCAAAGAGAATGGTACATCCATGTCCTGTGTATAACTGCAACTGCTTTATCTCCTCAGAACCAGTATTACAAGTGCTTCTCTGCCATTTACGTGTGTATGCATGTACGCATGCATGCACGTATGCATATTTTAACCATAGAAGAAAGCTTGTTTTCTTACAGCTACACAGACTCATTGCTCAGAATGGATATAACATGTTACCTCCAACACCAAGAGAGCTCTAGGAGGCTGGTGGAGGAGCCTTGCTCTAACTCGGGGGACACAAAGTCTCCGTCTCTTCAGGTAAGCAGACATCCAGAGGAAGCCTCCACCACCCACTAAGGACAGCTGGGCAGAGCCAGGGTGCATGGCCAGACCTCGGAATCTCTGCCCTTTGTAGGAGCCCCTGTACCTTCTGAATGAGAGGCGGCATTTATCAGCTGTGCTCCTGGGAAAGTTAGATTCCAATCTATTGAACCTACTAAAAGCAGCATGTTCCCTTCTGCAGAGAGATAACGCTTCCCTCAGAGTTTCTACCTTCACTCCACTTTTCCAGTAACATAAGGCCACACGCTTTGTAATTTCTTCTTTGGAGCCACTGAACTAAATACCAATCCTCCTGGCATTAAAGAAAAGTAGTAGTCAATATTTATGTAGCACAGTTGTTATGTTCCAGATATCCTACTAGACACGTAACATCCATTATCTTACCTACTCCACACATCAACCCAGGAGGTCGCTACTATGATTAGTCCCATTTTACAGATTAGGGAGTTTGAGACACAGAGGGCTGATCCGCTTGTCCAAAGTCATCCAGCAGATCCCAGAGCCAGCACACCAATTAAAAAAAAAGTTAAACCATTGTTTTTGTCCTATATTTTCAGGCTAGCTCTTTAAACACTGTAATCACAGACAGGATACGGCAGGCAGGACCCTGTTGACCCGGACAGAGTGTATCTTTTAACCTGTGTGTATCTCAGGTTCTGTCTGCGGTGGGCAGGGTAAGAAGCAGCTCTATGTCTCTCACTGAGGAATTGTGTGTGTCTCTGCTCCCACCAAGTAAACTGCAAAAGCGCAGGACGAAGATGATGACCCCAGATAATTTACTGTCAAAACTTCCCTCTGTAACGCAGGAAACTGAGGCTGGCTTAATTGTTGGCAACCGTCAAAGTAAGGCACGCCAAGGTTCTATTCTTGTTCTTCAGGTGGGTGGAGGGGGGCTGTTCCCTGAAAAGAGCTGCCTCTCAAGAGGAGGAGGGAAGGTTGAACCTCTCCGAGGAGGTGCAGGAGAAAAAGAAGGAAGAAGGCGGTTCCTAGGTGGACAGCAGCAAGGATGGATCCCCAGGCCCGGCACCCAGCTGGGCTGCAGTTCCCAGCTCCTTTGCAGTTAAAGTTAACCACGTGATTCAGCTTTGGACAGTGGAAGGGGAGCAGAAAGCATGCATACCTCCTCCAGCTTCACCCCATGAACACCTCCCCGCCCCCATGGTCTCTCTCTGTCCCCGAGCAACCCGGGGAAGCAGGAGTGGGAAACAACAGGCCCGGGGCCCTGAGGACCGCCTGGGGCAATCCTTCTCACAGCTGCCCCCAGTCCAAGCCTGTCCTCTTTACAGTGTTACCTCCGTTTTATATCAAGTTTAACTTCATGGAAGTCACTGAGTCACTGAAATGGGGGCACTTGTCTGCTACCACTGGTATTTGGAAAACTACCTTATGGATCAATGTCCCCTTTACCCCCCAAATCTGCCGCGTGCTAAAGTCACTCAGCTTGTTGCAAGTTCCCGTGAATAACGGAGAAGGGAATGGCAACCCACTCCAGTATCTTGCCTGGAGAATCCCATGGACAGAGGAGCCTGGTGGGCCACAGTCCACAGGGTCGCAGAGAGTCAGGCACGACTGAAGTGACTAAGCGTGCCGGTGAATGCAGATTCCATCCAGAAAGCAGAGGCATCCTTAGAAGAACTAGGGGAGATTCTACTTTGTATGTGTGTTCAGCTGGCTGCTTTCTTCTAAGTCCCATCCAGAGATCAGCCATGTGGGTAAATGAGAGTGCTGACCGAAGGACAGGAGACCAGGGAGAGATGGTACAGCAAGGATGGAGGAGAAGTCTGCTGAAGAGGAAGACGCCGGTCACTGTGAGTTCAGCAGATTCCCAAGATTACAGCAGCATCAGGAAGTGAGGGCGGGTGGCTCCAAAAACAAGTACCGTGACCTGACAGAGTCGCCAAGACTGGCCTTGGAGCTGGGGAAAGGGGAGTGTTAAGAACGCTAACCCGCTGGGGAGGCAGATTATGGACCACTGTGGTCCCGGGGCCTTGGAGTAAACTTCACTGAAATACACTCTGGTACAGACCGATACGGGGCGTCCCAGGTAGCGCTAGAAGTGAAGAGCCCGCCTGCCGATGCAGGAGACAAAGCAGACTCGGTTCGATCCCTGGGTGGGGACGATCCCCTGGAGGACGAAATGGCATCCCACTCCAGTATCCTTGCCTAGAGAGCTCCATGGACAGAGGAGCCTGGAGGGCTGCAGTTCGCAGAGTCGCAGAGTCACACAACTGAGTGACTAACGCACACAAGCACACACACAGACTGAGAGAGCCTGGCTTGTGTATATTTGTCACAGTTTTACAGATTAGGAAAGTGACAGATCTGATCTGCCCAAGATCATGCAACACAACTCACTGCCCAAAGCTTCAGGAGCCCAGTTTCCGGCTTCTCCCAGCAACCAAGGCCGCGAGCCGCGTCCAGCACCTCATCGTCCTCGGGGCCCCATCAGCCCCCCAGCCCCCCGCCACAACCATGCCCCGCGCCAGCCTGTCAATCAGCAACTTGGAAATTCGGCACCAATAGAGAAGAGAGTTGGGACGCAGGCCAGCGGGTCGCAGATGTGCAAAAATATGACGCCGGTACGCTGGACCGAGCACACTCCTCTGTCCCCTCCGAAGCAGCAAGACAATCACCGAAAGAAAAGTGCTCCCGGAGCACGAACGCCAGGCCGGGCTCGGGAAGAAGCGAGGGCCCTCCCTGGCCGCGGTGCCGGCTGCACACAGCCGACAGGTTTCCCCCACGCGCCACACATTTCCAGGCAGGAGCAGCCGTGGGCAAGGCTGTGACCTCCACACAGGCATCGCTCTCCCGGCCCCTGGAGGGTCGCTGTGAGTCCGCGGAACTCACGGGCGAGTCGGCGGAACACGCGGGGGAGTCGGCCTGTTGGCAGCTCAGTTTCACTCAATAAACATTTCCTGAGGGTCTCCTTGTGCCAGGCCCAAAGCTGGGGGCTGTTCCGTGGACGTGCAGGGTCACGGGCTGTAGTCCTCACCCCCATGCATAGCTGCCCATCCCCCCAACACCACCCCAGCAACAGGCAAGCGGTGAAGAGACACGGGAGAATCACCCGCAACGCAGGGCGCAGGGAATCGGAGCCCACAAGGTCGGGAGAGAACCCACAGCGCCCTTCAAAGCGCGATGCGCACAGTCGCCCGGCTCCACGGCAGCTCCCCGCTGCGCAGGTCTGGGGTGCGGCCCTGGACCCCGCGTTTCTCACCAACGTCCAGGAGAGGCTGCGGCCGCTGACCGAGGACCCGACCTGCAGGAGCGCAAGGCCTACCTGGTCTTCCGGCTGATCTGACACGAGTGGGCTGCTGTGTGGACACATTTGATTTAAATCTGAGCGCCCATCAGAGGCGAGTGCATGGAACTCACTCTACATGATGCGTCTGTAAGGCGCCACGTACTTGGGGATACACATTCAACACATCCTTCCGGGCGGGTGCCCAAGTGAGACAGCGTCAACCCAGAGTAACACAGTAACCTGTCTGCGGCCCACAGCTAGTTAGTAGCAAGGGTAAGATGGGAAATGAAGTCTTGACATCTTTTTGGACTCTGTGGGAAAAGGCGAGGGTGGGATGTTCTGAGAGAACAGCATTGAAACATGTATATTATCTATGGTGAAACAGATCACCAGCCCAGGCTGGATGCATGAGACAAGTGCTCGGGCCTGGTGCACTGGGAGGACCCGGAGGAATCGGGTGGAGAGGGAGGTGGGACGGGGGATCGGGATGGGGAATACGTGTAACTCCATGGCTGATTCATGTCAATGTATGACAAAAACCACTACAATATTGTAAAGTAATTAGCCTCCAACTAATAAAAATAAATTTAAAAAAAAAGAAAAAAAAATCTACCTTTCACCAAATACCAACTCCCCTACACTGCCCCCTCATCCATTTAGGCTGACCTCTGTCTGGAAATAGATTGAAGTCCACAGATTCTGAAATGGAGTTGCCTTTTACGTGGCCCTTGAAACCTAGTGAAACATGTGGGCCTCTGCTCACCTGCACTGCCCAACTAATCCAACTCTGTTTTTAAACCATGACTGTCATTAAAACCTTGAGGTGGGTGTTAAAGAACACCACCACCACATTGGTAGATTTCCTCCGTCTGGCAACTAGCTGACCGCAGTGAACAGGTATCAGTATCTGGAAGGCGATGGATTTTTTGTCATGTCAGAGTAAAACAATAACAATAAAGGCCAAGGGTGAAATTCCTTCCAGCATAAAAAGAAATACCGTGAGGGCTGTTTACCAGGCCCCCTTTGGCACGGCCCAGCGGTCTCTAGAGAATGAACACACGAGGATTGCTATGGCAGCCCAGGCAAGTATTCAAAATATATTGGGTTTCATGCTTAAAGAATTATGTTTATTGTTTTCCCTAATCAATTTTACCTCACAAAATAAAGAGTGATAGATCATTCTTAAATTCTTGGAAGAAAGGAATGTCAGAAATCTTACAAATCAAGTGTGTGTTAAAGCGAATGGACACAGAGTGACTTCCTAACCGGGAAAAGGATGTATAGCCCCCTGTTCAGCTCTCAGGAGATCTTGACCTCAGAAAGCACCCAGGATTTCTCAGGAGAACTATTACTTAACAAAATCTCCACAATAGCCATGAATAAGAGCCTGCCAAAGAATATAAATAGAAAAGGGTTTAATGGAGATCCCATAGTCGGGAGATTATTAGCCAAGGGAGTCTGGTGCTAATAAGATCACTCTCAACTCCCAAATCTCATTCCTCACAAAATAATATTCATATTGCTAACTCTTCTAGGGAGAGATGACAGTGCTCTGTAATCTGTGGCCCAACTGGCATTTCTTCGTCTATAAGGGAAATAACTCAAAATGATAAAATAATTCCACTCTGAAGTGGTTCTTAATATGCTGATCTAACTATAGCTTTGAATTTATAATGGAATAATTTCTGTGTTTTATATATAAGTACAATGAATCTCTGATAAGAACTAAAAATGAAAATGACCTGAGTTATTTCCCATCATAAGCTTATTTCCATAACTGTAGTCAGTCTTGGGCGGTTTTCAATCTTTTCCCTCCCGACTTCATTCTATTACTTTCAGGAATGTTGCTCAATAGAAAATCGAACCAACAAAAATGGAAAACTCTAAATGCATCATTAGGCCTTTGGAGCACGAAAATAGACAACATCAATTAAAAACAAGGGTCCGGGAATATATTTTCTGTCTCCTGATTATTAAAACTCAAAAAAGTCATTTTCAATAAGCTCCTTCATGTTTAATTGTAGTAGGTCTATATAATAATAGAAAAGGCAATGGATAGAAAGCTAAAAAAATGTGCATTAATAAATAAGTGTTAAATAATTTCTAAAATGTCGATATTTCAATTGTTTCTAAACCCGTTGCAATCCATTATCATTAATAGCTGTAAAACTCCTATTTATAAAATGTCTGCTAATGATCTCATTGAGAGTAAATTATTTTATTAGTTGTTCTTCATTATATTATAAAAGATTATTAGTAATAGATCCATGTAATTAACTTGCCTGCTGTTGGTCTGATTTTTCTACTCATCTAAAAAGTGAATATGCAATAGCATTCAATTTTGATTTAAGGGGTTACCATAAATTTAACTTGTTTTCTTTGAAATCTAGTTCTAAGCTTGACCTTACTAAATTACTTTATGGTATTTCACAAGTCATCAAATCTGAAACACACCTTCTGGAATATCTTTAAGTAAGGACTTTCTGACTCACAACAGCAGTTTTAGAAGGTTATGGTAACCCTGACCTAGGCAACAGCTCTGACCAATTACAAACTCACGGCCATGTGCTGTGGCATCTAGGGCTATGGCAGGTAAATTTCTTTTTTTATATAATTGTATTTTAAATCTTATATAATATTTTTAGAAAGATGACCTTAGGTAGGAAAACTGGGGAAATATCCATGGAATTACTCCATTGAATATATAACTTAAAGTTCAAGAAAGCAAATAGACAAACATTTGGTTTTAGTTGTTTTTCGTCTTTGAGAGCGTCTCCTGGATACTAACCTCCAGCAAAAACACCGTAACATATTTCATTCCAAGTGTCTTCTTAGAGTCTGCCCCACTGCTCTCCAAAATACTTTGCGAGAATTTGAATCACCGCGTGTATCACAAGGCGTTATAATGTTTATCTTCAGAGCTAGAGCCTGACTCCCCAGAGGTCAGGCACTGTGTCATTGGTTTTTGTGTGTTTTGTTTTTATCCTGGACACCTAGTGTATCTGAAACAGGACAGATGCTCAATAAATATTCATTAAGTGATTCAGTAGTGACTGTACTGACTGGGTGTCACCTTCACATTTGTGCTTCAAGTCATTTTCAAATTGTGCTTTTCTCTTACTCATGCCAGACCAAAGAAAACAGCCCAGCAGGTACACTAGAAAATGCTAACCACTTGGATTCCTAATCCATAAATAGTGTTTATATATGTTGCCTCCAGCAATCCTTTCAAGCCCACCGTCAGTAAGATATCTTAATTTTCTATTTCATACAAAAGGCTCAGATAGTGTGTGTCTTTACCATGTTCCTATGGAGAGGCTGGCGTGTTGTAAAAGCAGTGTGTGGATCCAGGTCTTTGGGCACAAATTTGAAAATGTTGCTATGAAACCACAGCAGTATTCCATGCTGGGAATTTCTGGGAAAGAGGAAACCCACAGCTAAGCCAGCAACAGGCTTAGAAGAGATGATGCTTCCACCCGGGGTCTGAATTCTATTTATACCATTCCCTTATGTCCTCATTGCTTCATTTAACAAGGGACAGAGAAGCACTGGCCCCATATGGGCTGTTACACCTTCGGTCATTCTTAAATCCACAGTGTGAGAATTGATAGTGGTTGATAAAATCCTTGGTGTTCCAATCTAGAATCATGTAAGAAGAACCTAGGTGCTTTAAGCACATCAGTCCACTTAATCTTCACAACCACCTCTGAGTTAGGTGTTAATGATCCCATTTTAGAGCTGAGAAAACTGAGTCTTAGAGAAGTGAAATAACCTTGCCAATGGTCACACAACTGATGGGTGATAGAGCCTTAATTCAAAGTTCTATTTGTTTGACTCAGAGCTGTTCTGTCAACTATTCCACCATCCTTTTACCCGTTTCCACCCAATAGACAATTATTAAAAACCTTATGAACCTCAAACTCAACCAGTAGAAGGAAATTTCTGTGCCTTCTCATGCACTTCATTGTAAAATAAATTGTCCCTTTAAATAAACTGCCCTATTTATATTGTCCCTTTAAATAAATCGTGTTTTTAAAGAACATTCTCCCAATTTCGGAAAACAAAAGTCATTTTCTGCAAATTGGGACCCACGCTTGGATTATCCAAACTGTTCTTCATATTCTTTCAAATTCAGTGTATAATTCTTTACACTTTTCCCTGGTCCCTTTTGCTTGCGGAAACCTGAGGAACATCACCCAAGAAAAAGTGGCATTCTAAACAATTCTGTAAGGTTAAACCCTCAGGAAATAGCATTAGAGCTTTACTTCCTTTGTTTTACAAACAAAAGTGGATAACCAAGACTCACTCTCACATGTGGAAGCCAAAGCCAAATATCTCTTAGTTCTATACTGGAGTATCTGACATCTTTGTCCACACCAATTCCTAAATTGAGTATTTTGTGTCACATTAAAAACCTTTTCTTACTCAAACATGTACCTTACTCACTATGAGTAAAACTATACACTTCGAACTGACAGCCAGCAAGTCAAGTTTAGGCGCCCAATATGTTAGTTTGGGTGCTATTATTTTTAATTTTGATTTAGTTGGCATTGAAAAAAAAAAAAAAACTCTGGAGCTTTTACACAGATTTCCAGACTCCCAGAAAAATTCAGATTTCTAAGCCATCATTTCAAGTCTTACATCTGTCACGAAGAGGCTGAAGCTGCTCCAGAGCACAGCAAATACCTGGAGCTGGGTGACCCTCTCTGAGTTCCCAGCCACATGTCCCGCTGTTCCTCTTCTAATCCAGGTGTATTCCACCCCAGGACAAAAGTGCTTCCTTTATTTACTTAAGCTTGCTTTTCAGAGGTCATGTCTCAATACTAAAAAAGCAAGGTTTGTTTTGCTGTTTGAACACCCAGGGTGCCTTTAATCTGCAGTGGTTTGGGTACAAGATATACTAAAAGAACACCACTTCCTCCTTCACCAAAAGGGTATAGGTTTCAAATCCACCTACTTTTCAGGTCATCTGGTCTGTCTCAGTTGACAAGGATATTCCCAAGATAGACAAAATTTTAGGCCCTCATATCGTCCGCTCTGATATCTCTCCTGTGGATGTGTTGCCTTACTAGGGAAAAGGAACTTGGCAGAAATTTAGATTACTGTAAAGCACAGTGAATCATATTCAATTTCTTGTAATAACCTATAATGGAAAAGCTAAAGTGTTAGCTGCTCAGTCGTGTCCAACTCTGTGTGACCCCATGGACTGTAGCCCACCAGACTCCTCTGTCCATGGGGATTCTCCAGGCAAGAATGCTGGAGCAAGTTGCCATTCTCTTCTCCAGGGGATATTCCCAACCCAGGGACTGAACCTGGGTCTCCCCCGTCACAGGCAGAATCTTTACCATCTGAACTACCAGGGAAGCCCAAGAATACTGGAGTGGGTAGCCGATCCCTTCTCCAGGGGATCTTCCCAACCCAGGGGTTGAAGCCAGGTCTCCTGCATCATAGGCAGATTCTTTATGGTCTGAGCAACCAGGGGAAACCCATAATGGAAAAGAATCTGAAAAATAATATATATACACATGTATAACTAAATCACTGTTATATTCTGAAACTAAGACAACATTGTAAACTAACTAAACTTCAGTTTTCAAAAATTGAAAAGGAAAGAAAAGATTACTCATCAGCTGACCTTAAAATAGTGAGATTATCCTGGATTACCTGGGTGGGCCCAGTCACAGGAGCCCTTATAGAGCAGACCACTTTCTCTGGCAGGAGGGAGGAGCTGTGTGGACAAAGGATGTCAGAGAGATATGATGAATGAGGAGAACTGAGCCCACTGGTGCTGGTTTGGAAGATGGAAGGGTCCGCAGGCCAAGAAATGCCTCTGGAAGTTGAGAGCCATCCCCAGCTGACAGCCAACAAGGAAGTGAGGACCTCAGTTCCACAACCACATGGAACCGAATTCTCCCACCAGTGTCAATGAACCTGGAAGCAAATTCTTTCCCAGAACTTCCAGATGAATCTCAGACTGGCCATCCCTTGATTCTAGCCTTGGGAGAAGCCCTAAACAGAGTATTCAACCAGGCCTGTCTGGATTCCTCCCCTACAGAAGCTATGAGATAATAAATGTGTAATGTTTTAAGCCACTAAGTTCATGTCAACTTATTAAAGGCGGTGATAGAAAATGAATCCAGGCCCCACAGTCACCTGTGACCCCACTTGGTCGTATCAGAAATGCTCTGAATGCTTCATCCATAGCAATCATCATTTCTTTGATGTTAATCATTCACTTTGTCATTAATTATGTGTGTTTCTAAAAGCCAATCCTATTGATTCAGAACCTGTATTTGTGTTCTATCACTGCCATAATGAATTAACACCAACCAGAAAATAAAGAGGCTAAAATTGGTGCTGAGAAAATTAAGTAATGAAAAATCACATGGAAATTGAACCTCTTTCAATTTAATTTTTCAGAATGATCTCTTTTAACTATAATGTGTTGATGTGTGAAGGCAAGAAAAAGCTCTTTACTCCATGTTTGACTTCTTCATTAAATTATTTTTCAAAAGAATACTACAATTGCCATTGTACCCATGAAACACTGGCTACAGTTTTAAAATTAAGTGCAGAGCAGATTCACAGAAGCCACCACTCTGGGACCTTCTTTGGTCAAACTCTTTGTTTTTCAAATAATACTTGTAGAGTAAGTCTTAATAACTAGTGGGAAAATCTTAAGGAAGACAAGGCAACATAGTCAGACTGTATGAGACTGTTTAAACTGTACTCATCTTTGCATTCAGTACCATTTTCAGAACAGGAGACAGGGGGACAGAGTTTAAAACCAGAAAGGTGTGGGATCTACAATTAAACCTCTCCTCCCACACCTCCAAGCTGAAGTTTTCTTCATAGGATGGACGGTTCCCTGACATTATCATTTTGTCTACTGAGTTGTAATGTATTTCTCCTAATAGATGTCAGCCACAAGAAGCCAGCGACTGTTCATTCACTGAAGGACAGACACCCGTGAGACTGGTGCCTGGCACACAGCCAGATCTCAGTAAATACTTGTTAAATGAATGGATAAATTGATGATGCAAACTCTTGATTAGCAACCAGCAGTTCTGACAGTGCTGGAGGAGACTCTTGGGAGTCCCTTGGACAGCAAGGAGATCAAACCAGTCCATCCTAAAGGAAATCAGTCCTGAATATTCATTGGAAGGGCTGATGCTGAAGCTGAAACTCCAATACTTTGGCCACCTCATTGGAGCCGACTCATTGGAAAAGACCCTGATGCTGGGAAAGACTGAAGGCGGGAGGAAAAGGGGATGACAGAGGATGAGATGGTGGGATGGCATCACCGACTCGATGGACATGAGTTTGAACAAGCTCTGGGAGTTGGTGAAGGACAGGGAGGCCTGGCGTGCTGCAGTCCAAAGAGTCGGACACGACTGAGACTGAACAAGTTCTAACAGACCACCTTTACCTTCCTTCCTCCACTTTCTAAGTTGTTCCCATGCCTTTTGTCTCTAACCTTAGCTTCACTCCTGTCACCACTGAAACAGCAAGTCTGTTCTTTTTCATTTGTTCAAAAGACATTATTGACCACCTTGAATATCCCCGTTCCCTCAAAAGTCATTCATTTATTCAACAAGGAGGCCAGTAGATGAGGTCACAGGACAGCCAAGGGCAGAGCATGCACACAGAGCCTCCTAGGCCCTTGCAAGGTCTTGGGTTTTTAGTAGGAAAGAGAAGTTGGATGCTGTGGGCAACCCCTCACTAAGTGTCTTATCCTGATTACAGTAAGTCCCCTACACAGGAACCTTCAAGTTGTGAACTTTCAAAGACACGAAGGTGTGTGCCAGCAGCATCGGGCAGGAGTGAACCTGCAGCCTGCCCTCTGTCTCCTGTTGCTGATGGTCCTTCAGCTCCACCTTCTCCCACCCCGTCTTCCTCCGCAGTCAGCATCTCTTCTTGCCTGTTCACTCGATGCCAGCCCCTGGATGCCAGCTATTGCACTCTACTACTATACCTTTCAAGGTATTCTACTGTAAGGTTTAAAATGTTTCATTTTTGTGTTTGTTTTTATGTACGTATTATTTATGGGAAAGTATTATAAGCCTATTACAGTACACTACTATATAGCTGATGATGTTAGTTGGTACCTTTGTCGGACTTACTAACAAATTGGATTTATAAACGTGCTCTCAGAACGGAACACATTTTATGTAGCAGGCTCAGTGTAACATTTGAATAAGGCCTGTCTTATGAGGCAAAGGGCTTCCCTGGCGCTCAGCTGGTAAAGAATCTGTCTTCAATGCGGGAGACCTGGGTTCAGTCCCTGGGTCGGGAAGATCCCCTGGAGAAGGGAAAGGATACCCACTCCAGTATTCTGGCCTGGAGAATTCTATGGACTGTATAGTTCATGGGGTCACAAAGAGTCAGACACGACTGAGTGACTTTCCCTTATGAGACAAAGGTAGAAACAAGGTCAGCAGTCAGGGAGCTCTAGAAAGACCCCTGTGTTTTGACTGCCCATTTCCTCAGATACTTCAAACCAGGCTCTGGAACGGACTCCATCAGAGCACAAGGCTCATCTTGGAAGCGCTTATAAGACCCTGGGCACTGACCGCCCACTACTGCCTCCTTCATGCTCAGCCCTCCTCTCACAGGGCAGTCACGGCCTCCTGGGTGCTGACTCTGCAAAGGACCAGAAAGATCCCCTCCGCTTGTGGAAGAGGGGGTCCCATCACGCTGGTTCCTTGGCCAAGGCTCACTTCACCCACACAAGGCCATGGTGCTCCTTCTCTGCCCAAACCCAGGGATTTGTACCATCCATTCTCATTGAAGACAAACTATAGCATGTCTTTTTCAAAAGTTAAAAAGTGCATTGACTTAGAGAGTCCGAGATCAAGAAGGCCCTTAGGTCCCTCGAGGCTTTCCCAGAGCTGTGAACCTTGGCTCAGTCCCACCTGAAAGCCCCTCTCATTTTCAGGCTTCCCAGGAGCCACAGTGGAGAGAGAGGCCCATGATGAGCGGTCCTCACCAGGCTTTCCTGTGAAGGCTCTCGCCCTCAGCCAGACCCAGCTGACCTCCTCTATAAGCTGAGCCCACAGGCCAAAGTGAACGTCATTCTCCCCGCCCCCCATCATTTCTCTGAGGTGTTATTAGAGCGGATACTACGGCTTCAGGGCATTCCTGCAGCGCGTCATCAGTAGGACATCATCAGACACAGAACATGGGTGTCCCGGCAGGATGGAGGGGCACCGCAGCTAAGAAGAGATGAGCTGCCACTCCCGAACTGAGTCCTGCAACCTCTCCTCAAGTAATTCAGCCTTGTTTGGGCTGTTTCCTCACCTCTAATAAAGGCCTCACTGGGAATGAAGAATAAATAACACACGTATCTAGCATTTAGCGCAGACCCTGTCACACAGCAAGGACTCCATAAATATTAGCTATCATCATTTAAACCATTATTCAAGTTGTCATCATCACTGGACATAAAAATGGACATAAACAGTACCTGAACTCAAGAAGCAGGGAGGCCACCTCTATATCACCTGGTGGCAAAGACTCCTTCTTGGAAAAAGGTCATTCTAGAGCACAGTAGTATGAATCCACAAACCAATTTTATTAATCCCTTTCTGCCACTTCTTCTATGTTCCTTAGCTGATATAGGGAAAACCGAGGCAAGAATTTTAAGGTTCTTGACACAAGTTCCAAGTGATGGATGCAAAGACCAGCAAGTACAAAAGGCAGGAGCCACATGGTAGAGTCAGTCCTGTGATGGTGGTAACACCTGGGCAAAAGCTCATGTAGATCTTTCCATTTTGTTTCTGCTTATATTCCCTGGTGACTCAGGTAGTAAAGAATCTGCCTGTAATGTAGCAGACCTGGGTTTGATCCCTGGGTCGAGAAGATCCCCTGGAGCAGGAAATGGCAACCCACTCCAGTATTCTTGCCTGGAGAATACCATAAACAGAGAAGCCTGTCGGGCTACCGTCTGTGGGGTTGCAAAGAGTCAGACACGACTGAGTGACTAAGCACGCACAAGAAAGATGAAGGAAGACAATAAGAATGATGAGGGACAGAAGAAAGAGGAAAAGACACTGATGCTGAAAGCCTGGCTTCTCTGTGAACCGTTGCCGGATCGAATGTTGCAGACTAAGTTTTGGCTGAAGTAGAAAAGGATAGCCTTATTACTCTGCCAGACAAAAGGGGGACACAGCAGGGTCATGTCCTGAAAACCATGTGTCCCAGCTTAGGGAAGATACTGAGACGTTTTATAGTAATGGCTCAAAGAGGACGTGATCAGCTCGGTGACTTTCTTCTGACGGGTCAGTGGTAAGCGGGCGGCAGCATCATCGACTTTCAGATCCGACTGGTCGGGAGCCTACATGCTTGTGGGCAGCACACCAGCATGAATCATTAACTTCTCCCACCTCGGGGGGTTTCAGCATCTGCAGAACCACTCAGATATTGCTATGTGTCCTATAGGGAAACAGGACCCTGTTCCAAGGCTGCATGACTGTCTCTTGGCTGTTTCTCCCTCGTCTCTGCGTCTCCCTCCCTCCCCTAATTAACAACTGCTTGAGTCTGTCCATTGGAACTCATGGAAGGTCATGGAGGCTGAAAGAAGGCTGTTTCCTGTGATCAAAGACAGGGGGCACAATGAGAGGCCTTGTGCCCAGGAGCCCCACGGGGCCCTGCTCGGGATCAAAAGGAGAGGAGTAAGAGAAGCTGAAGAAACCAAAGGGAAGCCCTGAAGAAGGCAGAGAAAGGAACTGAATGGTGGAAGAGCAGGAAGAGGAAGAAAGAACACGAACGGGCGAAAGGAGGACCACTGCGTGGCTGGGTCTAAGGCCTCTGTCACCCAAGGGGAAGGCTGGGACCAGGGCAGCAGATCCCAGGGAACGCTTACAATGGAACCAATCTCGCATTTCCGTGCCTCTTTTGTGAATGAAAACGCCTCTATCTTTAGAAAAGTGAAGCTCAGACTATTCTTGATCTCTGCCTTCCAATTACGTCACCAAGACTTGTTTACACAGTTAGAAGTCACCAAGACTTGTTTACTACCTCCTGGAAGTATAACCTTGTAACTCTCAAATGTGGTGACTGCAGAGTAATGTGGACTCAAGGATGCTCGTTTTGCTAAGAATTCAACTTCCCAACCGAAAGAGGGGACGATGAGAGAGCTAGTGGTTTGGGAGTCGGCCCCAGCGGTGCACTTACTCCACTTATTCTGCTTTCGGTTTCCAGCATTTGTCAAAAATTCTGTATGTCAACATTTACATGCCTGACACTCAGTCTCTTTATTCCTGTTAGCCTGTGTACTCTCTTGGCCATGAGAAAAAACAGACCATTCAAAAGGACGACTCCTTAAACTTTCTTTAGTTGGGGAACTTCATCCGGGTGTGGGATGGAGACATAAGAAGGGGGCCCAGGATGTAGCCACAGGTTGGAAAAATGATCCACCCTGCATGTAGAGAGAAAGCAGGAAGAGCCAGCTGAGAAATGAGAAAAGCCTAACAAGGAAAATTGGAGACGTACAGTGTCAGAGAAGCCACTGAAGTCACTGATGCCAAGAGAAAATAGCTTACGAGTTAAAAGGGACCAATCAACTCTTTCAAATGCTCCAAGAAGTTGAAGAAGTACGCGGCTCCCTGGATCTGACCACACAGAGGTCACTGCTAATCTCAACAGATGTTGTTGCCATAGGTGGTGGGGGCAGAAGCCACGTGGGTGTGGGGTGAACAACACGGAGAGGGGGCGTGAAGACTTGGCATCGCCAGAGATACCACAGCAGCTGGAGCAGAGAAACGACGTGAGAGGTGCCCAGAAGTACGGGCTCCAAGGCTGTTTTCTGTTTTTAAGATGGAAAACATTAAAATAAGTTGACATGTCATCTTCAGGACTCTGTGATTCAGAGATGTATTATTTCCCCCATTGACCAGATAAGAAAACTGATGCTCAGAAAGGTTAAAAACTGGATCAAGGTCTCACAGCCAGTAAGAGGCAGAACTAAAAGTTGAACCCAATCTGTCTCATTCCAAAGTCCTAGACAAACTTCCACCGGTGACATTTTATTCCATTTATTGCATAACTGTCTTCCTCACCTTCTAAGTACAGAGACTGAATCTAAGTCATCCTTGAAGTCCTAGCACTGAGCACAGTATCTCATAGCTAATAACGGGAACTTAGTAAATATATGTCAGAGCAGTGACTTAATTAACCAGAAGTCAGATTTTAGCCTTTAAAACAAAGAAAAACAGAGAACTTCCATATAGAACAATGACATAAAGAACAATACAAATGCAGAGAAATTGGCCAGTGTTTCAAATATTTGGAATATAAAAGTGATAACAGGAATAGTGACTTTCTTTAAGGATGAGCATAATAATTAAGCCTGTATTGAAAATGTACTTTGTTCACACAGTTGCATTTCCCAAATTTGTAACCAGCAAAACTATAAGAATACACCCTGATCTACAATCACCAGTCTCCACTATAATGAACAGCCTGCTTGTCACTTATTCTTTCTTCCCCCCTGCACTTAAAATACATACAAGGTTCCTATTTCCATACAGAAACCATTCTCAGGTAATACTGATTTCATTGTGCCGTTCCACATGAGACTAGTGTATTTGTATAGGAAGGAAAAGGTGCATTCAATCATCATGATGATATTTTGTGTGCTGGCAAGAATAAATGGATTTTCTAGAACATTCATGGGATCAACTGATTTCCCCAACCACACATGTTCTGCTCAGCTGTTCGGCTGGCATGTTACTTCACAACCCTCTTAATACAGTTATTAGTTGTTTCCTTTACCATATGAGTAAGACAATTTTAGCAAAGATCCTAAGGTTAAAATAATTAGTAGTTCTAAAATCTGTGACTTCTGATGTTTGTCTTAAAATGTTATTAACTCAAATTTCTGCTGAAAGGATTTTGTTTTGAGCTTCCTCCAAAAAACCTCTTCCTTCATTTCAGAAAATTTACCCTTTGAAAGTTTGAATAGCAAAAAAACACAAAAGTTTTTCAGGTTAACAAAAATTGCTTCATGATGTAAGATAGAAAACTTCGATTTGGTTTGTTAAGATTAGCTAGGAAAGAAGTTTAGGATTTGCCCATAGACTAATTACATATATAGTTAAAAAGTACTTGAACCAAGTTAAATAAATTAAGGATGCCTAAAGTAGGCTAAATTTGCATTCTGATTATTTCCAGAAGGCTTCTAATCCCACAAAGTTTCAAAAAAATCTTTTTCGTGCTTAATGTAAGAATTACCTAACATCCCCTCCCCTCTCCTCCCTCCCCGTCTATCTAAAAGCATCAAGTATTTTTTTCCTAAAAGGGATATACTATACAATTTAGCTATTCATTTATGCAAATGATGGTAAACAGAATTATAAAGACAGATAATAAACAGCAAATGAGGTTATTTTGTTTCACGCTTTATGTCGTCAGAGTTCTGAGCATGGTTTAGTGTTTTCTATTCATGACTTTATATTACCAAATTACTCCCTGATGGTGTCTCAGATGTGCTTTTGTCTGCAAATGAGAAGGAATAAAATACCAGGACATTAACGTTAAATTACAATCGTTAATGGCGTAAATACGAAAATAATTACTGCATCATACCATCAATTGTTATGTGTTCATTACTGAAGTTCTTGTAAAGCCTTCATTTTCTTGTTACAATTATTTTTTCCTTTATTTTTGCCTGGCTATTTTATAGTCGTGACAGTACTTTAGCAACATTCAGCAGTTACACAAGTCATTTAATCCTGCTCAAAGCTTCATTTAAACTTAATTTTAGCTGCATTTTATTTGTGTATATATGCCTTTTACTTCTTTCTGACAGTGAAAAGGTACTTCTGCAGTAGGTACTGGAAAGACTTGTCAAAGGCGATTATCTAAAACAAGCAATAAACTTGGGAGAAGGTCTCAGACTCACTTGAACACCGGTCGCTGAAATACCTTTATTAATCAAACTTACTGCTTCCCAATCCTCTAAAATTTTAGTTCAGCAGCCCACTCCCCTTCTCTCCTTAAAATGAACCTATTTTACAGCTAACCACGCGAGGAGGTGTTTAACCTCTGCTCTCTCCTTCCCCCTGACGGGATCTGTCTCCTCCGCCCCACCTCGCCTTTCCTCCGCACCTCATCCCTCTGCTACCAACGCTGTCTCTCTAGCTGGCAGGAAAGGGGGCCCAGACGCACACTCTCACGCTCACACGCTCACACATGCACCCCCTCTCTCCAGGCGCCTCGCCCTTGGAGGGTCGTCCGAGTGCACCCTTTGTCTGCTCCACTCCGTGACCATCGCCTCGCCTGTCACCCGCCAGCCTCAGGCGAGGAGCGGCAGGAAAACTCGCACCGCTGTCTGGAGCTGGAAGGGGGACGAGGGGCGCGGGGCGGGAGGGAGGAGGGTCCGAGGGCGGTCCAGCATCCCTGGCCGCTGCACGTGCGCGCGCGCGGTGGAGCACACACGCACAGACACACACGCGCGCGCGCACGCGAGCACACACCCCCCAAGAAGTCTTCTGTCACCTGTTCGCTTTCCAAACCAGCTCTAGCATCGGTAAAACTTACCCGTTTCCCGTCTCCACCCCCACCTCTGGGAGTTCCAGTCCGAGGAGGCATCCTTACAATTTCCCAAACTATGTTCAAAAAGAAAAGTGTACACTGGGTTGTATACACACACACACACACACACACACACACGTATATAATATGTATTTATACCTCCGTCTTCCTCTCTTGTTCGCCCTTTCTGCACTCACACCAGCCCAGCTCACACCACAAGCCTGCAACCTCCGCCGGCAGTTCAGGCTTAGAGCCTCTGCCCTTCACTCGGGAAGGGTCTCTTCACCGGGACCTCAGTCCCCAGAGACCCTCTGCCCGGCGCCAAGCCGCGAGCACTGTCTCCACCTCGTGCCGCATGCAGCCGGGCGCTGCTGGCTCCCGAGTACTAGCCGCACCTCCAAACTTTTTCTCGCCTTCCCTCCGGCCTCAAATCACGCGCATCCGGGGGGTGTCTAACGCCTGTGATCCCAGAGCCCAGGGGAAACCGCGAAAACCGCCGGCCGCGGTGTCGAGGTGACCAGCCCTAGGGACCCTGCCAGACTCGGCAGGGACGAGAAGGGAGCCAGCAGGTGCGACTTGGCAACGGACCCCGTGTTCACGCCCTGGGGGGCCGGGGGTCCGGCCTGGGGAGAACAAAGCTGGAATCCGGGGAGACCGTCGGACGGGAGGCGGCGAGACAATAGCAATACGGGCAACTTAGAGTAGGACCGCTGGGTAAAGTTGTCTCCGAGTGCGGACGTCCCGGGCTGGCCGCAGGCTTGCGCCGCAGACCCCGAGCCCCCCGCCCCGCCCCGGCGCGGAACAAGCAAACCCCCGGCTCCGCGGCGAGTCCCTGGATGCTCCGCAAACGCCCTGGGCGCCCAGACCCAGTCGGCGGGCCGGACGCTCCGGGGCTGAGCACTGCCGGGCAAGAAGACCCGCCAACGCGCTCTCCCGGCTTTACCTGTCAGCGGGCTGCCCGGGAGCCCGCGGCGCGCCGCCCGCCGGCCGTGCCCTCGGCCCCTGCCGCCGCCGCGGAGCGCAGACAGCGCGAGCCCCGCGCGCCGCGCCCCGCCCCCGGCGCTAGGCTCCGCCCCGAGCCCGCCCCCGGGCGCAAGACCCCGCCCCCGACCACGCCCCGGGCGCCAGACCCCCGGTCCGATCCCGACCTGAGGCTCCAGGCCCCGCCCCGTCCAGGGCGCCAGGACCTGCCCCCCGACCACGCCCCGGACTCCAGGCCCCGCCCCGGACTCCAGGCCCCGCCCCGACACCGACCCCGACCCAGTCCCCGGGCACCAGGCGCCTCCCCCGACCACGGCCCGGGCGCCAGGCCCCGCCCCGGCTCTGGCCCCGCCCCTCCACGCCGGCCGACCCCCGCGCTGAGCCACGCGAGCCCAGAGCAGGTTTGCACGCGAGCAGTTGCGACCCCTGCGGCTGCTCTCCTCCTGCTGCCGAGCCTGCCGCCTCCAGCGCCGCGTGGCCGCTACTGCTGCTGCTGCTGCATGCCTTAGGCCAGGACGCCCCGAATCGTCAAGGGGTACCCCCGAGAAAGGGAATGATGGCAGATCACCCCTAGAACACGGTGGAAGGACCAGGCACTTGAAGAGCATCTGAGGAGCTTGCTGGAAATGCACATTTCTGAGCCCCACCCCAGATCTACTGAGGAAAAATCTCGGGATGAGGTTTGGCCCTGTTTGACCAGCTCTCGGTGATCCCAGGCCCTTAACGGTAGAGAAGCACTAACAATTAAGGGGCTGCTCAGATGGAGGCCTAAGACCCCGGAGCCCACCCGTACGGAGGGTCTAACTTGTCAGTGTTTGCAAAGCCGGGGAGAGTACGTCGTCTGTGCCCTGGATGCCATTCATCTTGCTTTATTGACTGCGAAGTCTTTAAAGATAAACCGAGGAGGGAGCACATTTACTTGGGATCTGACAGCTCTAATGAGCTCAAGGAAGAATTATGTAAACATTATTAAGTGTAATAAACACGTGTCGGCATCAGGCAATCTTCTCCCGAGAAGAGTTGGCAAAAGCCTGCCAGAGCCAACGTTTTATTCATAATGTCTTTTTAACTTTATGTTGCCTGTGTAATAGGCCTTTGGCTTTGCTGTTGCCCAGACGGAAAATCATTACCCCAGTAATGGATGAGCCAGTTCAAAAGGAGAGCCACTGGGACGCTGAGCACTTCCATTCATGAGTGTCGTGTATCAGAGATGGGAGACCATCCCCTACCCAAGTAGCCATTCTACCTAAACAGCTGTAGTCCAGTCTTTTTGTTTCAACGTCCCCAGACATTACTTGCCTCAAACTCTAAGCGTCAAATGGAAGTCACCTCACTGTTTTATTGGAAGTGAGCACCCCCACCCCCCACCCCTTTTCTGTTCTTTCCAGCCCCAAGTATCATTAAACATTAGAGGACCTGGTGATTGTTCGCCAGAGGAGAACGTGAGGGGCTGCCTCGGCGGCCACTGCTCCAGGAACTGAATCTGGCTTTGCGTCCTTATTTTGGGTAGATTTGGAATCTGGAAGTCTGGCCCTCAAGGAATACTTGTCAGCGGTATCCAGAGCAAAGGGACCTTTTAGAACCTTTTACTCTGCCCCCTTCATGTTCCTTTATCCAAAAACAACCAACCAAACAAAAGGCAGCCTGTGCTCAGCACTAATGACATTACCATTTTAAGCAATGAAAAGGGAGTGCGTTATTAAAAGAATCATTAATAGTCCACTAAAGAATCCAGGGCTTCCCTGGTGGATCAGTGGTGGTGAATCCTCCTGCCAATGCAGCAGTTGCGGGTTTGATCCCTGATCCAGGAAGATCCCACCTGCCCTGGTGCAGCTAAGCCTGCATGCCACAATCACTGAGCCTGTGCTCTAGATCCCGGGGACCATAGCTACTGAAGCCCACGTGCCCGAGAGTCCCTGCTCCGCAACAAGAGAAGCCACTGAGATGAGAAGCCTGCGCACTGTGACAAAAAGTAGTTTTCACTTGCAGCAACTAGAGGAAAGCCCATGCAGCAGTGAAGACCCAGCACAGTCAAAAGTGCATAGATCATGTCCTGGCTATTATAAACAGTGCTGCGATGAACATTGGGGTGCACGTGTCTCTTTCAGATCTGGATTCCTCAGTGTGTATGCCTAGAAGTGGTATTGCTGGGTCATATGGCAGTTCTATTTCCAGTTTTTTAAGAAATCTCCACACTGTTTTCCATAGTGGCTGTACTAGTTTGCATGGAAGCAACCCAGATGCCCATCAACAGATGAATGGATAAGGAAGCTGTGGTACATATACACCATGGAATATTACTCAGCCGTTAAAAAGAATTCATTTGAATCAGTTCTAATGAGATGGATGAAACTGGAGCCCATTATACAGAGTGAAGTAAGCCAGAAAGATAAAGAACATTACAGTATACTAACACATATATACGGAATTTAGATAGATGGTGGCGATAACCCTATATGCTAAACAGAAAAAGAGACACAGAAGTACAGAACAGACTTTTGAACTCTGGGGGAGAACGTGAGGGTGGGATGTTTTGAAAGAACAGCACGTATACTATCTATGGTGAAACGGACCACCAGCCCAGGTGGGATGCATGAGTCAGGTGCTCGGGCCTGGTGCACTGGGAGGACCCTGAGGAGTCGGGTGGGGAGGGAGGTGGGAGGGGGGATCGGGATGGGGAATATGTGTAACTATATGGCTGATTCATGTCAATGTATGATAAAACCCACTGAAATGTTGTAAAGTGATTGGCCTCCAACTAATAAAATAATATTTAAAAAAAAAAAAAAAAAAAAGTGCATAGATCAATAAAAGGATCCAAAACAGTTTCGCTTTGTCCCCCTAGATTCCAAGAGCGCTGTGAGAGAAAGGATTAGAAATCTGGCGCCACAGGGCTTGTTCTAGATGAGAGATGGAAGGAAAAAGGAAGAAAGGAGGGGAGGGAGGGAAGGAATTTTGCTCCTCACGTCTTAGAAACTAATGAAAAAGAAAATTGGAAAGAGACGACAAAGAGGGTAAAGATGGGGGGCACTTTGAGTCTCCAGAGAAACAAATCCAGAAGGAGGTACATAAGGTACAGAGAGAGAGATACATATGAATGTACAGAATGACATGGATCTCAGGTACTGGTTCACACCATTCTGGAAGCTGAGAAGTGCCACCATCTCCTGTCTGCCAGCCAGCGGCCAAGGACAGCCAGTGCTGTAGTTCAAAGGGGGCTGGACCACTGATGGTGTGGATTCTACCCAGAGTCCGGAGGCCTGAGCACTAGGAGGTTGGGGTCAGGAAAATACAGAAGTCGCAGCTCAAGCACTCAGGCAGAGAGAGGAAAAATTCTTCATTCTTCCACGTTTTTATTCTATTCAGGCTCTCAAAGGCTTGGCTGATTGCTAGTCACGTTGTGGAAGGCCATCAACTTAACTCAGTCCCCCAATTCAAATGCTGCCTTCTTCTACAAACACAGACACACCCAGGAGTCATGTCTAATCAGAAATCTGGGCAACCAGTGAGCTGGCAAAGTTGACTCATGAAACTGTCACAAGGGCAATGATGACAGAGCTCCGTTCTTACCCAAGGCCACATCAGGTTCCCAAGAGCAGGCCCTGAGTGAGGAATTATGGGTCAGCGATTTATTAAGAAAGGGGTCCCAGTGGAAACCACTAAGGGAACTGGGGTGAGAAGGACAGGGAAGAGGAGAAAGCCCCATGGGTCCAGAAGTCCCACGGTGCGTTGGGCTTGGCCTCATCTTGCAGGGAAGCTCACTGCAGAACTTCCCTCAGCTCACTCAGGAAGCAAACTGATCTAAGAAAACTGGACGTTCATATTCCCTCGCTGGACACTCTACTGGTTAACAAAGCCCCAAGAGGAATAAACTCCCTGGCCCTTGGGCGGGCTCCAGCAGCTTGAGGGCAGTCTTTCAAAGAGAAGTCAAGAGAGCTAGCTCCTGAAACCAATGGAACTCAGAACTTTGGAGGGGGCAGGATGTCCCACAAAAAGCAGTAGGGAAGATTTGAGAGTGTCTGAGCTGAGCACTGACTTTGTTTCAATATGTGAGTTCTCACCAGTCATGAGCTGAGCGGCTGACCGCCCCCACCCCACTCCCCACCAGGGGTCCACTCTAAGAACAGGAGGCCCACCGGCAAGCTCCCATGGGCTGTGCCATGGGGCCGGGCGGTAGGGACCTGGAGGCTGTGGAATCACATCTGGGAGGTGAGCTGAGCTGAGTGTGGCTCGGCAGTGACCTCATGACGGTGTCGCCTGGGAGGACATGCATGACGACCAGCTCGCACTGGCCAGAGAAGCATGGCAACCCTCACGAGGCAGTTACACAGCCAGAATCTGCCCTTCCTCCTCGCCTCCCCTCCCAGCCCCTAAGAGCAGAGAAGGGAGCTTTGCCGTGAAAATGGAAGGAAAAGAGATATTCCCCAAACCAAGCATTGATTCCCGTCGAATTCTGGATGCTGCTTTGAGAAAAGACATAGGCACAGGGTACAGCCTCTCCCAATTAAGGCTCCTTTGGTCACAAGATGGGCCAGGGATGAGAGAGAGAGAGCTCTGAATTGGAGAAGAAATGAAGTTGACACTGGACGGGTTTCTAAGAAATGAAAGTGAAGAACTGAACTGACCCAGATCTGGAGTTTGCCCAGGGACTTATGAAGGGTTCTTCTTCCTGGTCAGAAGAGGGGTTTGACATACACTTGTGAGGCCAGTGGTTTGAGGAAAATATAGTACTTTCTTGTGTATGCTTCCGTTTGTGCAATAAATTGGCTGTGTTTGGAGCTGTTTACATCTCCTGGCTGCCTCCTGGGATGCGTCCTCAGGTAACTCCTCTCCCTTAGGGGAGCCTCCACACCAGTGTTTGCGGAGGTGGCCAGGGTCTGGCAAGGCTAGTGCACTGCCTGAGGACACCTACCACGTGCCCCGAAATGCTGGGAGCATCTGCAGGGCGAGGCGCAGAGGAAAAGCGACAACAGACGCACTCGTGGCTCAGCACCATGTACTGGCCCAGTTCTTTTGCTTCCTCTTAAGGAAAAGCACTAGTTAGAAATATGCAGAGGGCGGTCTCCTCTCCTTTTCACTAAAATATCTGTATAAATACTTCAATTTATTTCGGTTGGAATATTTGGCTCTGGTTGTGCACCCTAGGGGACTGTTCTGGGTATCAAGTGGAAATTGATTTGGATGAGAATCTGATAGGCAGGAAGTTAGCTGAGCAACAAGAGGCGGCCCCTCGGCTCACTCTCCAATAGCCGCCTAATCCCACCACGCAGTTTACCAGTCCCACCTCTGAAACTCCCACCAGTCCTCCAAAAATCTTCAGGGGCTGGAAAAACCCTCGGCCTCCTGGCGGGGCTTTCTTACTCCAGCATGCATGCGCACCTCACACCATCCTGTACTAAAGTGACCGTTGCCCCTGGACTCATTCAAAGCTCCTAACTATTCCATGAATACACACATCTAATTACAACAGACTGAATATGGGAAAGACAAGCATGGCAGAGCATCTTGTTCTATAACCTGCAGCTGTCAATCAATGACCCCCCCCCATGCCGGATTATCCAAATGACCCTGCTTTAAAAGCCCCGCATCCCAGTCCTCCAGGGCCATTTGCCTCTCAGTGGCATGGCCCACCTCTGTCTTGAGGTGTTCTCTCTGCTCTTTATGTGTGCTCAGCCACTCAGTTGTGTCCAGGAACCTGTTCTTTCCTTCCTTCCTTATTGTTAATAAACTTCCTTGCCATGGGTTAGACCTTAGATTCTTCTTTGCATCCTTACCAAGCGTGGAGGCCCACAGGAGGAAGGGTCTCTAGACACTCCTTCCACTAACAAATGCCATTTTCCCGTCATGCAAATAGCAAGAGCCGACTGGATTTTCCCATGTTTGGAATGCTCTGTGTGGTCCCAACTGAAAAGCCCAGCTCAAGTTTCCTTTCCCTCCCCCTCCCTCTCTTGAGCCCCCTGACCTGCCTTCCCATCCAGCTCTATCCCCACTCCTCATCTGCTCTATTTCCCACTTGGACCACATCTCTAAGATATGATGATACACAGTACTTTTCTGGGCTGTAACAGGGTGTGATAAATATGATTCATTAAACACAGCGTACATCAATATCAGGTCAGGGTAGAAAATATAGACTATAATGAATGGTCTACAGTTTGAGATTCAAGAAAGTGCAGTGGTCCCGTGGAGGTTTTAGTGGCATCATCAATCATGGATGTAAAAGCAGAGTGGTGTGTGGTGTTACTAGAACGCCATGGAGACAGGCTTTCTCCACTCCCCTTGGTCCCTCACTAACCCTTACCTGCTCAACTTAACGATGCTAAGAGCAATCCACTACCTGTGAGTAACTTACAATCATCCTTTCCCCCCAATGATATAACTTTTTAGGGTATAGGTTAGTATCATCTTATTCTCTAAATAAAGCTTTTCAAGAATAAATTAATAAGCTGCCAAAGTTTATTTACAGACCACAACCTTAGACTCTAACAACTCAGAAGGGAGTTGAGTTACTAATCTCCCAAAGATTAGAATTATTTTGGAAAATATTACAAGATCTATTAATATCTCACACTGCCCACTTGAAAAAAATTTTTTTCTTTCCTGATAGTTTAAATTATTTCTTAAAGACTCAATTTTTAGGGAACTAATAATAGTGGTTGGGAGGGCCTGTGAATTTTTTGAGAAAAATAAGGAATTATGAATAGTCAACCAGGTCTCTAATGCAACCAACTTAAGGACATTTGTATGCATAAAGTTTCTTGTTGCATTTAGCTCGATTGAATAGTTGTTTTTTAAGAGCAACCATGAGCTGCCTGCAATGCAAAAGAACTCACTTTTTTTTCAGTCTGCAAATGAGCAATAGAAAATTCATCCCAAGGAATATTTGCTGAGTGCCTACGATGTGCAGTGCAATAATGCCAGGTATTTTAAGGAGTTTAGAAACAAATCCTTTCCTCAAAAACTTAATGCATATTTTCCTTCTTATAAAATAGTATTAAAACAAAAAATTATGAAAGGAAAAGGAAGGCATTGAACGACCCCATCTTCCTAATAACAATCACTTTACTTTAACTTTTACTTCATACCCACGCATACCAGACTCTAACACCGTCTTACATTCATGAGCCATAGTCACACTGTGACAGAGGATGCGATGGTTGGATGGCATCACCGACCGACACGATAGACATGAGTTTAAGTAGGCTCTGGGAGTTGGTGATGGACAGGGAAGCCTGGCGTGCTGTAGTCCATGGGGGTCACAAAGAGTTGGACACAACTGAGTGACTGAACTGAAATGAACTGAGTCACACTGTAGGCAATTTTCTGTGGTCCTGGACAAGCTTCAATAATGGTTCTGTAGTTTAGAGTGCAGAGTCTTCCAGTTGTCTTTTTTTTTTTTTTTTTTTTTTTTTTTTTGCTAAAATTGACAAGCTGACCCTAAAATTAACAGGAAAATGCCAAGGACCTAGAATAATTGACACAATTTAAACAAGAAAAAGAAGTTAAGGGGACTTATACTAAAACTTACTACAAATCTATAATAATTAAGAGTATGTAGTACTAGCAGAAGCATGTACATACATATCAATGGTTCAGAAAAAAAGAGTCCAGTAATAAATTTATACATTCATGTTCAACTGATTTTTGACAAGAGTTCTAAGGCCATTCAATGGGGGAAAAATAACTCTTTTTCAACAAATGATATTCTGACAACTAGATAGACATATGCAAAAGAATGAAGTTGGAGTCCTATCACATTCTGTATACAAAATTAACTCAAAATGGATCAAAGATTTAAATACCAGAGCAAAAGCTACAGAACTGTTAGAAGAAAACACAGAAATAAATATTTTTGAATTTGGATTAGGCAGTGGTTTCCTAAATATGACACTAAAAGCACAAGTGGCAAATGAATAAATAGGTAAATTGACTTTGTCAAAATGGAATACTTTCAAGCATTAAAGAATGATATTGAAAATTTAAAAGACATGCCATAGAATGGGGAAGATATTTGCAAATAATGTGTCTGATAAGGTCTTATATTAAGAAGATACAAGTAACACTTACAACTCAATAGAAAAGAGAAAGAATCAAATTCAAAAACTGGCAAAAGATCTGAGAAGATATTTTTCCAAAAAAAATATGCAAATATCCAATCAGTTCAGTTTAGTCACTCAGTCGTGTCGGACTCTGCGACCCCATGGACTGCAGCACACTAGGCCTCCCTGTCCATCACCAACTCCCGGAGTCCACCCAAACCCATGTCCATTGAGTCAGTGATGCCATCCAACCATCTCATCCTCTGTCGTCCCATTCTCCTCCTACCCTCAATCTTTCCCAGCATCAGGGTCTTTTCAAGTGAGTCAGCTCTTCGCATCAGGTGGACAGAGTATTGGAGTTTCAACTTCAACATCAGTCCTCCCAATAAATACCCAGGACTGATCTCCTTTAGGATGGACTGGTTAGATCTCCTTGCAGTCCAAGGGACTCTCATTACCCAACAGGCACATGAAAAGATGTTCAACATCATTAGTTATCAGAGAAATTCAAATCAAAACACAAAGAGATACCACTTTACATCTACTAAAATAGGTATAATAATAAATTTTAAAAAGACAATAGCAACTGTTGGTGAGGATATGGAGAAATTAGAATATGTTATACAATGTTGATGGTGGTAAAAAATGATTCAGCCACTGTGAAAAACAGTTTTGAAGTTTCTCAAACATTAATATTGAGTCATCAAAAGATACAGCCATTTTAATCCCTGGATATATATCCCTAGAGGATAAAAAACATATACTCACACAAATATGTATATGTGACTACTTGGGGAAGTATTATTCATACTTGTCAAAAAGTGGACACATTATAAATGTCCATAAACTGAGGAGTAGAAAACAAAATGTGGTCTTTCCATACAATAGAACAATATCCAGCCCTAAAAAGAAATAAAGTCCTGCTGCATTGCATGCAGTATACATATATATAAAACATGAATGGACTTTCAAAACATTATAAGTTAAAGAAAGAAGACGCAAAGCACTCATAGTGTATGTATACGAATAGCTCAGAATAGGCAAATCCCTGGAGACAGAAAGTAAATCAGTGGTTCCCCAGGCCTTGTGGGAGCAGGGAATGAAGGGTGAGGGACTGCTAATAGGTATGGGGATTTCTCCTGCCTTTTCTCTCTTCCCTTCCTTCCTTCCTTTATTGCTTTTGATTTAAATCTCTTATTTGAATTTGTTTTCCAGAAAAGCTTTGTAGAAAAGTAGAGAAACAGGGAAGTTACACGCAGAAAGAGAAACGTCTAATATTCTACAACATATACCCCAAACTCTGTTTTCTGGACTAAGAAATGAGACTGGAATTGTGCAGCATATTTACTGATTGAGGATGGCCAGTTCTCAGCAGGTCAAAATCTCATTGACCTGGACAACTAGCAACACGTGGGCTGTTCTTTACTCAGTCTATATATTGTGGCCAATTTTTTGCTTTGTTTATTTCTTATTAAATTTTATTGTTCTTGATGAAGGTGAAAGAGGAGAGTGGAAAAACTGGCTTAAAGTTCAACGTTCAAAAAACGAAGATCATGGCATCCAGTCCCATCACTTCATGGCAGATAGATGGGGAAGCAATGGAAACAGTGACAGACTATTTTCTTGTGCTTCAAAATCACTGTAAATGGTAACTGCAGTCATGAAATTAAAAGACGCTTGCTCCTTGGAAGAAAAGCCATGAAAGACCTAGACAGCATATTAAAAAGCACAGACATTAGTTTGCCAACAGAGTCCATATATTCAAAGCTTTAGTTTTTCCAGTAGTCATGTATGGATGTGAGAGTTGGACTATAAAGAAAGCTGAAGTTGGACTATAAAGAACACCAAAGAATTGATGCTTTCTAACTGTGGTGTTGCAGAAGACCCTTGAGAGTCCCTTGGACAGCAAGGAGGTCAAACCAGTCAATTCTAAAGGAAATCAACCCTGAATATACATTGCAAGGAATGATGCTGAAACTCCAATACTTTGGCCACCTGATGCAAAGAACTCACTCATTAGAAAAGAAGCTGATGTTAGGAAAGATTGAGGGCAGGAGGAGAAGGGGATGACAGAGGATGAGATGGTTGGATGGCATCACCGACTCGCAATGGACATGAGTTTGAGCAAGCTCCAGGAGTTGATGATGGACAGGGAGGCCTGACGTGCTGCAGACTGTGGTGTCGCAAAGAGTTGGACACGACCGAGCGACTGAGCTAAACTGCACTGATAGTTACTTCCCCATACTCTGTTAGTCTCTTGTGCAGCAAAGTGAATCAGTCCCTCTTCCTTCGGTTTCCTTCTCGTTGAGGTCACCACTGAACACTGACTAGCACACACTCCCTGTGCTACAGCAGGCTCTCATCAGCTGCCTATTTGACACCTGCTCGAGTGCATCTGTCAGTCCCAATCTCCTGACTCATCCCACCCCCCTTCCTCGCTTGGTAACCAAAAGTTGCTCTCTGTGTCTGTGACTCTGAATGCAAACATGTTCATCTGCACTGTTTCTCTAGATTCCACATATAATCAATACACAATATTTGCTTTTCTCTTTCTGATTATTTCACTGTGCATCACAATCTCTAGATCCATCCACATCTCTGTAAATGGCACTATTTCATTCTTTTTTATAGCTGAGTAATACACACACACGCAAATATATATTCACACCACATCTTCTTTATCCATTCTCTGGCGATGGATATTGAGGTTGCTTCTGTGGCCTGGCTATTGTAAATGATGCTGGTAAACCTTCGCATGCATACATCCTTTTGAATTATTACTTTCCCTTGATATGTGACCAGGAGTGGGATTCCTGGACCATACGGTAGCTCTATTTGTACTTTTCCAAGAAACCTCCATACTGTTCTCCATAGTGGCTGCATCAATTTACATTCCCACCAATAGTATAAGAGGATTCCCTTTTCTCTACACCCTCTCCAACATCTATTGTTTGTAAATTTTTGATGGTAGCCATTATGACTGGCACAGTGTGATATTTCATTGTACTTTTGATTTGAATTTCTCTAATAATTAGTGATGCTTAGCATTTTTTCATGTGTTTGTTGGCCATATCGATGTCTTTGGAGAAAAGTCGATTTAGTTCACCCACCCATGTTTTTGATTAGGTTGCTTTTTTTCTTTTTTATTGAGCCACACAAGCTGCTTGTATGTTTTGGAGATTAATCCCTTGTTGGTTGCTTCATTTGCAAATATTTTCTCCCATTCTGAGAGCTGTCTTTTCATTTTGATTACAGTCTGCTTTGATCAAAACTGCATCAAAGTATCAAAACTCTGGTGTTTTATTTTTGTTTCTATATTCATTGCTGCAGGTGATAAATTGAAAAAGATCTTGCTGTGATTTATGTCAGTGAGTATTCTGCCTATATTTTCCTCTAAGAGTTTTATAGTATCCAGCCTTACATTTAGATCTTCAGTCCATTTTGAGTTTATTTTTGTGTATAGTGTTAGGGAGTGTTCCAATTTCACTTTTTTACATATAACTGTCCAATTTTCCTAGCATCACTTTTTGAAGAGCCTGTCTGTTCTCCATTGAATATTCTTGCATCCTTTGTCATAGATTAGGTGACAATAAGTTCATGGGTGTATCTCTGGACTTTCAACCTGTTCTGTTGATCCATATTCCTGTTTTTGTGCCATTACCATACCATTTTGATGGCTGTAGCTTTGCAGTATAGTCTGAAGCCAGGGAGCCTGGTTCCTCCAGCTCCATTCTTCTTTCTCAAGATTGTTTTCCCTATTTGGGGTCTTTTGTGTTTCCATACAAAGTATAACATTTGGCTCTGTGAAAAATGCCCTTGGTAACTTGATATGGATTGCACTGAATCTGTATGTTGCTTTGGGTAATGTAGTCACTTTCACGATATTGATTTTGTTCTTTCCATCCAAGGACATGGTATATCTCACCATCATTAGTGTCATCACTGATTTTTTCAAGAGTATCTTATAGTTTTGGGGTATGTCTTTTGCCTCCTTCAGTAGATTTATTCCTAGGTATTTAATTCTTTTTGATGCAATGGTAAGTGGGATTTCCTTAATCTCTCTTTCTGGTCTTTCCTTGTCAGTGTTTAGGAATGCAAGAGGTTTCTGTGTATTAACTTTGTATCCTGCAACTTTAGCAAATTCACTGATGATCTCTAGTAGTTCTTTGTAGCATGTTTTGGATTCTCTATATATAGCCTTGTATAATCAGCAAACCATGACAGTTTTACTTCTTTTCCAACTTGAATATTTTTATCTCTTTGTATTCTCTGATAGCATGGCTAGGACTTCCAAACCTATGCTGAATAAATGTGGTGAACGTGGACATCTTTGTCTTGTTTCTGATCTTAGAGAAGATGCTTTCAGTTTTTCACCATTGAGCATGATGATAGTTGTAGGATTGTTGTATATGGGCTCTATTATATTAAGGTGTGTGTGTGCGTTAGTTGCTCAGTCATGTCCGACTTTCTGTGACCCCATGGACTGTAGCCCACCAGGCTTCTCTGTCCACAGGATTCTCCAGGCAAGAATACTGGAGTAGATTGCCATTCCCCTCTCCATTTATTGAGGTAGGTTGTTTTAAAATAGGCTGTTAGAGCAGTTTTATGTTCACAGTGTAACTGAGCAAAGGCATGGAGGTTTCCCATATACTTTTGCCCCCACATATGCACAGGCTCCCCCACTATCAAAATCCCCCACTAATGTGGTACATTTGTTACAACTGGTGAACCTATGTTGAGATCTCATAACTACCCAAGTCCATACTTAATGTTAGGGTTTACACTGGCTGCTGTACACTCAGTGGGTTTGGACAAATGTATAATAATACACATTCACCATTATAATAGGTTCACTGCCCTGAAAATCTTTATGCTCCCTCCTGTCCTGTAACCCTTGGAAACCATTGATCCTTTCACTGTCTCCACAGTTGTGCCTTTTCCAGAATGTCATAGAGTTAGGATCATAATATGTAGCATTTTCAGATTGGTTTCTTTCACTCAGTAATATGCATTTAAGTTTCTTCCATGACTTTTTATGACTTGATTGCTCATTCTTTTAGCACTAAATGCTATTTTACTGTCTGAATGAACCATGGACTATTTGCCCATTCACCTACTTAGAGACATCTTGGTTGTTTCCAAGTTCTGGCAGTTATGAAAAATAACTCTGCTAAATGCTCCTATGCAGGTTTTCGTGCGGACTAAATTTTCAACTTTTTAAGGTAGATACCAAGGAGCAGGGCTTCCCTGGTGGCTGTTGGTAAAGAATTTGCCTGCAGTGAGGAAGATCTGTATTCCATCCTTGGTTGGGAAGACCTCCTGGAGGAGGGCGTGGCAACCCACTCCAGTATGCCTGGAGAATCCCCATGGACAGAGGAGCTTAGTGGACTGTAGTCCATGGGGTCACAAACAGCTGGACATGACTGAGCCACTAAGCCCAGAACAGCCCCAAGGAGCAAGGTTGCTGGGTCATATCTTGTGAGTGTGCTTTGTTTTGTAAGAAACCGCCAAAATATCTCCTAAAGTGGCTGTATCACATTGTATTCCGACAGTAAGAAATGAATGCTCTGTGTGCTCCACATCCTTGCCAGGATTTGGTACTGTCAATGTTTCAGACTTGGGGAATTCTAACAGGTGTGCAGAGGTATTAATTTGCATTTCCCTGATGCCATAAGATGTGGAACATCTTTTCATATGCTCATTTGCCATCTGTATATCTTCTTTGGTGAGGTATCTGCTCAGATCTTTTGCTCATTTTTAATTAGGTCTTTCATTTTCTTGTTATTAAGTGTTCTTTGCATGTTTTGTATATCAGATGTGTCTCTTGAAAATGTTTCTTTCAGTCTGTGGCTGATCTGTTGATTCTCTGGACAGTGTATTTTATAGAGCAAAGTTTTTAAGCATTTCTTTTTTGGGTGATGAAAATGTTCTTAAATTAGGTAGTGACACTAGTTGACATACAACGTGGCACTTCCACGATGAGTTTTCTGTCTTGGGCTCTCTTTCTTTCGTTCTGTGCTGGCAGTGGTTGCCCTGTCATGAGCAGCCCTGTGGTGAGGAGCTGAGGCCAGCCTACACCACCTGAGTACACTCAGGAATGGGCTCTCTGGTCCCGGGCCTCTTGAGATCACTACAGCTTTGGTTGCAACCGGAATCAGAACCACCCACCTTCCCTGGATTCTTGACCCTCAGAAATGATAAGAGATAATAAATATTTGTTATTTTCAGCTGCTAAGTTTTGCAGTAATTTGCTAATTTTGAAGTAATCTTCCAGTTGATAAATAATATAGTCCACTTATTGAACTAAGTTTGACCACTATGCTTAAGTTCACTTTTAAGTGACTTTAATACTAATTTCAAATTCTGATAAATATTTAAGAAAGATCTTTACAATGCAAAAATATCCTTGGAATCTGGTATTTCTCTAATTTGAAGAACAAGCTTCCCTGGTGCTCAGATGGTAAAGAATCAGTCTGCAACGCAGGAGACCCAGGTTCGATCCCTGAGAGTCTGCAATGTAGGAGACCCAGGTTTGATCCCTGAGTGGGGAAGATTCCCCTGGAGAAGGAAATGGCTACTTGCCTGGAGAATTCCATGGTCAGAGGAGTCTGGTGGCCTGCAGTCCGTGGGGTTGCAAAGAGTCAGACACGACAGAGCAACTACCACTTTCACTTTTCAAGAATATATAGAATTATGAAGATTTTATATTCATCATATTAGTAACTGTTTTCATACATTATTATTTGTTAAATCTATCTCTATATACATTGGAGATAGCTTAAAGCAGAATGCATAGAGATAAATAGACAAAGAATTACTGTTAAAATACAAATATGATATTAAAATTAGGTGAAAGCAGAGAAAGCTAGTATTGTTATGGTTATTAAGCCACAAAGTTAGTTTCAAGATTTTTGACAGGACCGAAAGGGAGAGATCCCCATAAGCTGAATGAAGCATAAGCTTTCTAAGCAATATTAGTTTGGTGCACAACTAACTGTGATTTTTGCAAAGTTGAAATTTGCTGTTTGATATTGGAATACATTCTGAATATATGTGGTTATGTTATACATCATTTTAATGCACATTGTCCACTTTATGTTTTTTTTTTTGCTAATGACATTACTTGCTGTTTATTTTATATTTGTTTTAGACTGTGAAAATGATGTTAGACAAAAAGCAAATTCTTATTTTCTTATTTGACTTCAAAATGGATTTCAAAGCAGTGGAGACAACTGCAACATCAACAACACATTTGGCCCAGGAACAGCTAACAAATGTATAGTGCAGTGGTGGCTCAAGAAGTTTTGCAAAGGAGACAAGAGTCTTAAAGATGAGCAGCATAGTGGCTGGCCATTGGAAGGTGACAACGACCAATTGAGAGGATCATTGAAACTGATCCTCTTACAACTACATGAGAAGCTGCCAAAGAACTCAGCATTGACTATTCTATGGACGTTCGACATTTGAAGCAAATTGGAAAGGTGAATGAAGCTCAATAAGCTTACTAGTCAGCCTCGTGAGCTGACTGCAAATCAAAGAATCGTCGGAAGTGTCATCTTCTCTTATTTTACACAACAACGAACCATTTTTCATTCAGATTGTGATGAGCAAGGGAAAGTAGATTGTATATGGCAACTGGCAGTGACCAGCTCAGTGGAAGGGCTAAGTAAGAGGCTCCAAAGTACTTCCCAAAGCCAAACTTGCACCAAAAAAAAAAAAAGGTCCTAGTCACTGTTTGGTGTTCTACTGCCAGTCTGATCCACTACAGCTTTCTGAATCCTGGTGAAACCATTCCATCTGAGAAGTGTGCTCAGCAAATCAATGAGATGCACCGAAAACTGGAAACTGCAATGCCTGAAGCCGGCATTGGTCAGCAGAAGAGGTCTAGTTCTTCTCTGCAACAACACCCAACCACAGATTGCATAACCAATGCTTCAAAAGTTGAACGAATTGGGTTTCAAAATTTTGCCTCATCAGCCATATTCACCTGACCTCTTGCCAACCAACTACCACTTCTTCACGCATCTCGACAGCTTTCTGCAGGGAAAGCACTTCCACACCCAGCAGGAGGCAGAAAATGCTTTCCAAGAATTCGTCGACTCCCAAAGCACAGATTTTTATGCTACAAGAATGAACCAACTTACTTCTTGTTGGCAAAAATGTGTTGATTGTAATGGTTCCTGTTTTGATTAATAAAGATGTGTTTGAGCCTAGTTATAATGATTTAAAATGCATGATCCCAAACCATAATTATGTTTGCAGCAACCTAATACAAATATTTTCCTGGTACTAAGCTCTAAAAGCAACTTATCTCTGGGTTCTTAGCAAGGAAATAGTAGATATTTAGTAGACTCTGTTTTTCATATTAGCTTTATAGATAATAAAGGAACAATTTTTCCTTACTGTCCTTATATTAACTATCAATGAAAACTGAGGGCATAATACTGATTTGGAACCAGACTTTTTCTTTTTGCTTTATAGGATGTTAAAGGAGCAGTAATTAGACGTGCTGATTAAATAGCAGTTTCATTGTTACTTTTTTATCATTGTGCTGTAGCTATGAAGGAGATTATTTTTAGGAAATACCTGCTGTGTATTTGGGGACAGAGGAGGATTAAGTATGTACCTTACTCTCTCAAATGTTTATATGTGTATGTGTGAATGTGTGCCCATGTGTATGTGTATATAAAATGATAAAGAAAAATAGTGAAATATTAACTGTTGGAGAATCTGAGTATATATAGGAAATCTTATGTAAATCTAAAATTATTTCCTCATGATTACAAAATCAGGAAAATCCTTTTCAGGCAATTTTTTCCAGCAAATTTTATGGGGGTGATAACACTTATTACCTGTCTGACAGCATCTTTTTGTTGACCTTTACTATGAACAATAGCCTAACCAGTAATAAATATGATTAGGAATGAAGAGTGTTTCCCCTAAAACATATGTAGGTGTTTCCCAAATCCCTTTTAGCATTTGGATTTTGACATAAGCTGATTGTATTTCCACTTTGGGTAATATGGCATCTACATACTGGTGATTTAATTCTTGAAATTAAAGAGATACATTAGGAAATGTTTGATTTCAGGCCATTTTCAGTAATGTGTTGATTACTACTCTTAAGAGTGCTTTCATCCAAGGCTCAAAATTTGCAGGGAAATTTTCTATTTTTTTAATGTGGAGCAGAGAACATTCATAATCCTCCCTATCTAACAGAACCTTGATTTTATTCGGCTGTCTGCATGCCTTCCTGCAACTGTGTCTAAGGAAAGTAAGAGGGTAAATACAATTGGTCTAAGTCAATCCCGGGGGCCCTTTACCTACTTTGGGAGCATGAGTATAGGATGCAATTCAGTCAGTGAGTCAAGAGGGAAAGTCTGTGTGTGTGTATGTGTGTAGGCACATGCAAAAGTTCTCTACTAATAAAAAGAGGGATACACAGTTTGTTCCTTTTTGGTGGACCACCACCTTGCAATAATCAGACAGCATAATATGATGAAAAGTGGAGTGTGGAATGATGAAAGAAATCTTGATGACACTGTGGGAACTCTCAGTTATTTAAGTCAGAGCCATCTTATTTTAAGGCTTCTTGTTTTAAAAGATAATTCAATTCCATTATTTTGAGTTGTTTTATTCTACTTAGGCAAAAGTATTACATTTTCATGCTATTTTATCTACTTTTTTTTTTCTGTTTCTAATCTTTTATATAGAATCTTCTGGATATGTTTCCATTTTTTATTATGAAAGATGACACATTTTCAGAAAACAACACAAAATGTGAAATGCAGAGTAAAATGAATTATTGTAAGGCAAACACTACTATAAATACTCCTCTGGTGTCAAGAAAGAAAACATGAACTTATAAGGTTCAATATAAAAAACCCTACAGACAATCTGATTGAAAAATGGACAGAGGACCTGAATAGATATTTTTATTATACTATTTTTGTTGTTTGAAGCACTGTGTGGCTTGTAGGACCTCAGTTCCCTGACCAGGGATTGAACCCTGGCCATGACAGTGAAGCCTGGAACCCTAACCCCTAGGCCACCAGGGAACTCCCCAAATAGATGCTTCTGAGAGGAGAAGTGCAGAATGCCAACAGGCATGTGAAAAGATGCTCAAGAGCACTGAACAACAACAGGAAAATGGAAATTAATGCCATAATCATATATTACCTCACACCTCAGAAAGGCTCTTATGAAAAAGCAAGGAATAACAAGGGTCAGTGAGGATGTGGAGAACGGGGAACCCCAGTACATGGTGTTGTTGCTAAGTTGCTAAGTAGCATCCGACTCTTTGCAACCCCATGAGCTGTAGTGTGCCAGGCTTCTCTGTCCACCACTATCTCACTGAGTTTGCTCAGACTCATGTCCTTTAAGTCGGTGATGCCGTCCAACTAACTCATCCTCTGCTGTCCCCTTCTCCTCTTGCCCTCAATTTCCTCAGCATCAGGGTCTTTTCCAATGAGTCAGCTCTTCACATCAGGTGGCCCAATTACTGAAGCTTCAGCTTCAGCATCAGTCCTTCCAATGAATATTCAGGATTGATTTCCTTTAGGATGGACTGGTTTGATATCCTTGCAGTCCAAGAGATTCTCAAGAGTCTTCGCCAACACCACAGTTCGAAAGCATCAATTTTTGGTGCTCAGCCTTGTTTATGGTCCAACTCACATCCATTCACGGCTACTGGAAAAGCCATAGCTTTGACCACATGGACCTTTGTCAGCAAAGTGATGTCTCTGCTTTTTAATATGCTCTCTAGGTTTGCCATAGCTAATATTCTAAGGAGCAAGCATCTTTTAATTTCGTGGCTGCAGTCACCGTCTGCATTGATTTTGGAGTACAAGGAAATGAAATCTGACACTATTCACAAGAAAATGAAGTCTGACACTGTTTCCATATTTCCCCCATCTAGTTGCCATGAAGTTATAGGAACGGATGCCATGATCTTAGATCTTTGAATGTCGAGTTTTAAGCCACCTTTTTCACTCTCCTCTTTCACCTTTATTAAGGCTCTTTAGTTCCCCTTCACTTTCTGCCATTAAAGGGGTATCCCCTGCATATGTGAGGTTGTTGATATTTCTCCAGGCAATCTCAATTCCAGCCTGTGAGTCATCCAGCCCTACATTTCACATGATGTACTCCGCATATAAGTTAAACAAGAAGAGTGACAATATACAGCTTTGAAGTACTCCTTTCCCAATTGAACCAATCCATTGTTCCATGTCCAGTTCTAACTGCTGCTTCTTGTCTTGCATACAGATTTCTCAGGAGAGTTAAGTGTACTGTTGGTGGGATGTAAATTGGTGCAGACACCATGGAAAAGAGTACTGGAGGTTCCTCAAAAAGTTAAAAGTAGAACTACCATATGACCCAGCAATTCCACTTCTGGGTATTTAACCAAGGAAAATAAAAACACTAATTTAAAAAGGTGATCACCCTTACATTCACTGCATTATTGTTTATAGAAGCTAAGATATGGAAGCAACCTAAGTGTCCACTAACAGATGAAGGGATAAAGAAATTCTGGTTTATAGAGAATGGAATATTACTCAGCCTTGAAAGTAAGGAAAGTCTGCCATTTGCAACAACACAGATCTACAAGATAGGCTAAATGAAATTTCAGACAGAAAAAGACAAATCTCATATGGTTTCACTTATATTTGGAATTGAAACAGCAAAACAAATGAAGAAGCAAAACAAAAGAGAAACAGACCTATAGACACAGAACAAATAGGTGGTTGCCAGAGGGGAGGTTGGTTGAAGCCTGGGCTAAACAGATGAAGAAGTGAGAGGTTCAGACTTTCAGTTATGTAACACATGAGTCATAGGGAGGTAATACACAGCATAAGGAATATATCCAGTAATACTGTAGTAACTTTGTATGGTGACAGATGGTTACTAGACTTACTGTGATGATCACATCATGGTTTATTTGAGATCTACTCACCAAGCTGTATATCTGAAACTAACAATATTTTACACCAACTATACCTCAATTAAAAAAAGAAAGAAAACATGGCCAGTTGCCCAGCCACTCCCACCTACCACTCTCCACTACGGCTCTTGTCCTTCCCCTGAGCAATAGACATTCTCCTGATTTTCACAGAAGTCATATTTTTGCTCTTCTCTACCATTTTTCCAGGGCCTTCCAGGTGGCGTAGTGATAAAGAATCCATCTGCCAATGCAGGAGATGCAGGAGACGTGGGTTCAGTCCCTCCCTGGATGAGGAAGAGCCCCTGGAGATGAGAATGGAAATTCACTCCAGTATTCTTGCCTGGGAAACCCCATGGACAAAGGAACCTGACGAGCTACAGTCCATGGGGTTGCAAAGAGTCGGACACGACTGAGCATGCACACATTATTTTTCTATTCACACATGCATTCTTAAACAATTGCAGTTGATTTAACGCTTTTAAATTTTATATGCTTATAAAAATCCATTTATTATTTTAAGGCTACTTTTTTCACTTCATATCATGTTTTTGAGATTTATCCACATAGTTTTGAATAGCTGCAATTAATTTTTCATTTGTTTTCAGTATAGCATCCAATGTATAGAAATAACACAATTCTCTTATCCGTTATGCTGGCTAGTGGATTGTTCCTAAGTTTTACCTACTGCAGTTTTACCTATGATGCTATGACTATTCTACATAGCTATCCTGATGTTAATGTCCCACCACTATTCCTAGGCTATGCACTTTAAATGGATTTGCAAGGTTGTCAGATAAACTACATTACAGTTAATTTTGCTAGAAAAATGATCAATTACTTTTCATGTGATTATACCAATGTACACTCTCTGATGAAACATGAGAGTTAGCTGCTTGCTTCACATCTTTGCCAACATTATGTATTATCAAACTTAAAAGAATTTTTGCCAATTTGTTGGGCAGGCAATGATACTTTATTGTAGTTTCACTTTGCATTTTCCTGGTTATTTATGGGAATGTTTAAAACATGGAATTTTTCATCAGTTTATTGGTCTAATGCATTTCCCTGTGTGTTAAATGCCTGTCTTAGTCTTTTCTATGTTTCACTGAGGCATTTATTAAAGGAATTCTGATTTAAAAATCTTAGCACTGACAACATAGAGCCTTGAAGAGGACTTGGTGATGCTAAAATGAATATAACTCATCATTCCCAATGCACTTAAAAAGCGTTTGCTGCAGACCTCGAGTCCCTTTTAACGTTTCAGTGACAAACCGAGCCAATAATAAATTGTGAACGCTGGAGGAAAATTAATACACTTAAATTCATTAATGTGTCTACATCTGGAAGATGAATTGTATAAAGCTCTTAGCAACAATCTGTAAAATATATTTTGTAAATACTTTCAAAATCTCTCCTAGGGGTATTCTGACTGAAATTTTAGTTTAAATATCTGAGGTACCACATTCTGTCTCTTTGGTATTGGGTTAAATTTTTAGTAAACTCTTACTATATTATGGAAATAAAAAAGCTTAATGGCACTATCATTTATTGAGTTTTTCTCCACTGAGAGTAAAGGTCCTGGTGAAAATTGGTTTGGTAAGTTGAACTCTGTCTTTAAGAGACAAAGGTCTCTACCTGAATTAAGAGTGATTTGTAGACTCTAAGTAGAGGTGATTTCCTGAAATAAAGAAATAATTGGGTTCTTCTTCCCTAAAGATTAAATATTTTAAAAGATAATGCTTAATTTGGAACATAAATATAAACATATAGAATCCCCATGACCTATTTCTATTTTTGAATGTGTATAAATATAAAACACTGCTACCAATCAAATTGTGAAGAAACTTATAGATTAATCTACTTTTATTAAAATATATTTAATCCATGTTATATGAAACTTCTAAAGCATTTCTCTGTTTTGGTAAGTTTGGGAAGATCCCCTGGAGGAGGGCATGGCGACCCACCTCAGTATCAGTCCATGGAGAATCCCATGGACAGAGGAGCCTGCGGGCTACGGTCCAGGGGGTCGCAAAGCACTGGACATGACCGAGGTGGCTTAGCACACACGGCATGCTTGTGTGTAATCGAGGGCTTTGCTAGGTTTTGTTTCCTTGGAGGGTTATTTAAAACATCCTAACATGCTATCTGATTTTACTGTTAAGACCAGAAATGTCATACATAGAAAACTGGTTTAAAATATCTGTTTGGGAGGGAGGGATAAATTGGGAGATTGGGATTGGCATATATATACTACTGTACCTAAAATAGATGACTAATAGGAACGTACTGTATAGCACAGGGATGTTGCTCAAAACTCTGTAACGATTCATGTGGGAAGTAAATCCTAAAAAGAGTGGAAATATATATATGTATACACGTGTGTGCGTGTAACTGATTGTACAACAGACACCAACACAGCATCGTAAATCAACTATGCTCCAGTAAAGTTAAGTAAAAATAAAATATCTATCTGAAAACAACATTTACAAAAAAAAATTTTTTCTTATTTTTGGCCACACTGCATGGCAAGCAGGATCTTAGTTCCCTTACCAGGGATTGCACCTGCACCCCCAGCAGTGGAAGGTGGGGTACACACATCTTAGGCGGGGTGCACACATCTTAACCGCTGTGCCACCAGGGGAGTCCCTGAAAACAACCTCAGCTTTCAATCACGACAAAGTGACTCATAACAGACATGCCCTTTTCCCAGAAAGAACTACAAAGTTGGAAAATATATGAAGCCATTGTTTCAGAAATTAAGTGAAAAGACTGTGATCAAGGCATGAGCTTGATCGTGATTGCTCCACAATCACTCAACTCTCCCAACGGCAGGAAAGCAGGGCCGACAGGAGGGTGGTCTTTGTGACCCAAGGAAGAATAGACTGGTAATCCACCCGGGCTGCTGAGATGTCTGAGCCGATCAGGCACGTTACCTGAGAAGCCGTGCTGAGGGGTGTCTAGCAGCGCGTGTGGACGGGCAGAGAGCGCTCAGCCAAGGGCTGGGCTGCATGTGTGCAGACAGAGACTCCACGGCCTCGCAAAGATGGTTCTTCCAGGGCTGAGCGCTCGACAGGTAAACCAGAGGGCGTACAGCACTGGAATTTACTGGAACCCTAGTCCAGTCAAACTGAAGAGACCTATCTTCTTCCATTGGGACTTCACAGAAATGGTGTCTTAAGCATAAAGACCATGCTCTAGAGTGAGGACATGCCCTTGAATGAAGTTTAAAATTAACCATAAATAAAAATTTAATAAGAAATAAATCCAAGTCTAATAAGAACAAAAGTATCCACCAGTGATTTCTCTGTCAGCCATAAAAAAGTCAACATTGTTTAAAGGAAACAGCATAATTCAGATTCCCTTTATTTTATGATTCATAATGACCAGTATATGACCAAAAGTTACTAGAAATAAGAAATTAAAAAAATGTGTGGTTCATATTTGAGGGAAAAAGCAGTCTATATAAGTCAATACCAAATATCCAGATGTCAAAATTATCTGACAGAGACTTTAAAGCAGGCTTTATAAATATTTTAAAGGACAACACAGTCATGATGAATGAACAGACAGGAAAGCTCAGAATAGGAATGGAAATTATAAAAATGAACCAAATAGAAGTTGTAGAATTGAAAAGTATAATATTTGAAAAAAAATCACTTGCTAGCCTTAATCATAGATTGGCAACCTAAAAAAGATCATTAAATTCAATGAAATACCAGTATGCAATTACACAGTTTGAAGAACAGAAAGAAAATAAGTTAGAAAAAAACAAATAGTTCAGGACCTATGGAATAATATCAGAAGCTATTACACAACATAATTGGAGTTTATTGAAGGAGAGGAAAAGTTACAAAAGAAGAGGAGGAAGAGGAGAGAGTGTAATGGCCGTAAAAAATGTTAAAGAACATAATCCTTCTCAAAGGTAGTAAAGCAATCATAAAATGCATATGGAACCACAAAATACCTTAAATAGCTAAAGCAAGTCTGAGGAAAAAGAACAAAGCTGGAGGCATCACACTACCTGATTTCAGTATTTATCACAAATCTATAGTAAGCAAAACTATTACTAGTTGTTACTGGCAGAAAAACATACATACATATCAAAGGAATAGAATAGAGAGCTTAGAAATAAACTCAGGTATACATGGTCAACTGATATTTGACTAGGGAGCCAAGAATAGTTTCTCGAACATTGTTGTGAAAATTGTAGAAACACAAGCAAAAGAATGAAATTGGAATCCTCCTATGTACCACTCTGAAAAATTAACTCAAAATGGATTAAAGGCCAACATGTATCAAAGACCCAAAATCATAAGCTCCTAGAAAATATATGGCAAAAGCTCTTTGACATTGACATTGGTCTTGACAATGATTTTTTTTGGATATGACACCAAAGTGTAAGCAACAAAAGCAAAAATAACAGGTAGGACTACATCAAACTAAAAGCTTCTGCACAGGAAAAGTAGCAATCAATATAATGAAACGATAACCTATGGAATGAGAGAAAATACCTGCAAACCATCTATATGATAAGGATTTGATATACAAAATATATAAGGAATTCATACAACTGACTACTAAAAAATAATAATCCAAATAAAAAATGGATGGAGGACTTGAATATACATTTTTCCATTGAAGATATAAAGACGGCCAACAGGTACATGAAAGTGAAAAGTGAAAGTGTTAGCCACTCAGTCATGTCTGACTCTTTGTGACGCCGTGGACTGCAGTCTGTCAAGGCTCCTCTGTCCATGGAGTTTTCCGGGCAAGGGTACTGGAGTGGGTTGCCATTTCCTTCTCCAGGGGATCTTCCTGATCCAGGGATCGAACCCGGGTCTCCTGCATTGCAGGCAATTTCTTTACCATCAGAGCCACCAGGAAACATGAGAAAATGTTTTAACGATCAAGGAAATGCAAATCAAAACCACATGCAATACTGCCTCTGTATGTTAGAACGACTATTACAAAAAAAAACAAGAAACAACAAATAATGGTGAGTATGTGGAGAACAGGCAATGTTCACGCCCTGTTTGTGAGAATGTAAACTGGTGGAGCCACTGCAGAAACCAGGATGGAGCATCCTCAAAAAATTAAAAATAGAACTATCATATAATCCAACAATCCCACATCTGAGTATACCATACATCCAAAGGAAATAAAATCACTATCGTCAAGAAATACTTCACTTCCATATTCATTGCAGCATTATTCACAATAGCTAAAGCATGGAAACAACCCACATGTTTACCAAAAGATGAACAGATGAAAACATGTGAGAGAGATATATATAATTCTAACGCATTGATTCTATGTATAAGGTGAACTCCAATACAAAGAATAGAGTATTACTCAGCCATGAAAAAACCTTGACTTTCGTGACCACTTGGATGGACCCTGAAGGTGTTATGCTAACTGAAATAAGTCAGACAGAGAAAGAGAAATATTCAATGTTTTTACTCAGATGTGGAATCCACAAAAGTCAGATTCACATAAACAGAGAATAAAAAGGTGGAATCCAGGGCCTAGGAGTTGGGGGAGACAGGGAGGTGTTGATCAAAGAGTACAAAGTTCCAGGTATGAGGTGAATAAGCTCCGGGAATCTAATGTACAGCATGGTGACTACAGTGAACTAAACTTCATTATACACTCGGAAGACACTAAAAGAACAGATATTAAGTGTTATCGCCACACACACATGGTTATTACATGTGCGGTGATGACTGTGCTAATTATTCTTATTGTGTTAAGCGTTTTGCAATATGTAGGTGCCTCAAATCATCATGTCTTAAACTTCCGTATGGTATATGCCAATTTTATCTCAATAATGCCAGGGGCAAAAATATTACGAAGCCAGCCTAACAATCTGTGTCTTGGTCTTCCTACATGTTCTCACCTTTCAGATTTATTCAAGGGTTAACTTTATATCATAGTTGTCAGACCGAAGATGACTTCAGGATCAAAGGCTCCCAACTGTGAAATATTGAAAGGTTGATTTCACAGCCTCACCTGTAAAATGTTGAAACATTGAAACTGTTTCAGATAGAAGTGGTGGGGAACAATTCTAATGGGCCTTTGGTAAAGAAAAAGCTAGTTTGCCATTTAGTGACAGTTCAGTGATTTAAATATCAGTGCCAGTAAGCAGTAGAGAGACGGAAAGAAACAGAGAAAAGAGAGAGAGAAACGAAGGTCAGGTTAAAAGAAAATTAAGACAGGGTCTGATTTAAACACTATGCCGCAACTCAGGGCTCCTGAACAAAATACGTCAAGAAACTTTGAGGCCGTCAGGATACAGCAAATAATGTAAGTACTAAAATGGAGATGACATAATTTTACCAAACCAGATTTTCAAGGAATAACAGGCAGTCTTTTGAATTATAATGCTCTATATTTAATGATTTTCCTTGGCATATAGAAAAAAAATCAATATTCATTTATTCTCTTCAAAAAATGCTTAAGGAGCACTTTCCATAACTGCTTACTAGGTGTGGAGGACAAGATAAGGAGAAGGAAACCAGCTATTACAGAGCTTTCCAGTGCTTCAGGCAGCATACTAGACTCACATTTCGCCATCTGTTATTTTATTTTTCCCTCATGAAATGATAAGCTAGGTATAAATATGCATCTCTGTCTTTAGGAGCTTTGAAAATACTCGGGGGTTGGGGCTGGGGCCAGCACTGAAAAGGCTAAAAAATATCAGCAATAGATGAAGTATATAAAGTGCTTTTATTTTTCAGGTATTTACATTATTTTTATGTTTCGATTCATTTAATCCTCAAAACAACTCTATGAATAGATAACTGTTTTAGGCATCTTGAAGAAGAGAGATGAAGGAAGGCAAAGGTCATACAGCCGTCTAGCTGGGATTCTAATCCGGGCTGTGGGTCTGTAGGCTACGCCCTTAACCGTGACTTTTACTGTCTCTTTTTCTCTTCATGAACAAACATACGTCATCAGTGGAAGTGCTGTTACCGCTGGGGTGTGAGTGACTGCTGCCTCTGCAATAACAGCAACAGCCACAGAAATATTTATAGAGCACTTACTTCGTATCAAGTCTTAAGTGAAGCACTTTACACGATTTTTACCATTTAATAGAGCTCAATATTTTTTTTTTAATTAAAGGAAATGAAAGTATCTGACAAGAAGAAGTGCTGTAAGGCAACGCAGGAGGAGAAATTAACACAGTCTAAAAGGAAGGTGGAAGGTAGGGAGTGATTTTTACAGCTAAGGTGGTATTTATTCTCAATCCAAAGGAATACACAGAGAAGACAAATTAGGATTCGTTAGGCACTTTATGCCAGACTTTATAAGCATGATCTCATTCAGTGTTATGAAACATTATTATTTTCATTTATAGATGAGAGATTTGAGGTCCAGCCAAGTTAAATAACTTGTTCAGGGTCCAGAGGTTGGGGCAGTAATCAGGATCAAGTTTGGTCTACTTGACTTCAAGTTCCCAGCATTCTACTGCTCAGAAACAATGAACTGACTGAAAAATCACAAAGGCCTAGATGGGACCGGGGCTTCCCTGGTGCTCAGATGGTAAAGAATCTTCCTGCAATGTGGGAGACCTGGGTTTGATCCCTGGGTTGGGAAGATCCCCGGAGAAGGGAACGACTACCCACTCCAGTATTCTTGCCTGGAGAGTTCCACGGACAGAGGAGCCTGGCGGGCTACAGTCCATGAGGTCGCAAAGCGCCAGCCAGGACTGAGCAACTTTCACTGTCACTTTCAGAGGGGACCTAGGGACAGAGGTGTGACCAGGTGGGAGCTCAGGAGACACCTGATCACACGCCCACGGTGCCTCATAAAGGGAGGCACACACAGTAAAGTAAATGTGAGTGGTCAGCCAGGTTTTAGAGTTTAAACATCTTATTCCAGATGTTACAGGGCCTCTGAAATTCTGCAGCAGGAATACAGTATGATGAATACGATGTTTTAGAGTGACATAAGAAAGCAATTCTACAGCTGGGAATATACTTTAAAAAATTTGCCATTAAGTGTTTATGAAGATGCTCATTGAAGAGTGGTTTGTAACATTACGAACTGGAAACAACATAAATGTGAGTTAATATGAGACTAGTTACCTAAATATCCTTAAGTGCTGGAATAGTTTAGTCACTGAAAACAATGAGGTTCATCATACACATTAACATAAAAAAATTCCCAAATAATGTTATTAAGTAAAACAAAACAATAAACAAGCCTCCCAACACACACCTAGTGTGCTATAGTTTGAATAAAGTGAAAGATATATATATGAGGAGAGTGTGGGTGCAAATATGTTTATATACATACAAATACACTGCATGAATATGAAAATCTAGAAACACTTACAAGTAAACTGTTCATTGCATTTACTTTGACATAGAAATACTGAGAATAGGGGTTTCTAATTTAAGAAATCTGCCTCTTCCCCAAGTTACAAAGATTTTCTCCTAAATTGTCTTTAAACAATTTAAGTATTTCTTATTTTACTTTTAAATTAACTCATGTGTTACTTATTATGATATAATAGTAGCAACCCAAAATTCCATTTTATATGGATAACTATATTCGGGGATATCGTAAATTTTTCTTATTCAAAACCTCTACGGAATTTTAACTTTTAAAAGAATTTCTTGAATCCTTATTTCAATTTCTAGAAGCCCTCTCTTCACCTTTAAAGATAATTCCATTCTTGTTCTACAGAGGCACTACTTCCTTAAATCTTCTTGGCGAATACGAGCGGGATGATAAAACCGCCCTCTGTGGCCAGGCTGCCAGTCGCTTTATTCTGGTCTTTTCTCCGGCCCGGCGCAGCCTGTCCTCACGTTCCCTGCGGCCGCGGGTGGCCAGGCTTGGATGGGAGGCTGGTTGGCAGCGGCGAGGACCAGAGCCGGGCTTGTCAAGGGCAGGCTTCTCGGAGCCGGGGCGGAGACCCCGGCTATGCCCGCTGCCCCCTCCGCAGGCCAGCGCTCCATACGGCGAATCTGCTCTAGGACTCCGCTCCTTTCCGAGCACCCTGGTGGGTATGCTAGGCCGAGGCTTCCTCTGCTCACTTCCCGTGCCCTCACCCTCGCGCTTGCTTTTGGTAAGTGTGGATGTGTTGGCTTCATTCTCTCCCTCTCCTTTTAACCTTCGTTTATGTCGCTGCTCCGGGTCTTGGTTGCAGCAGGCGAGTTCTTCGATCGTCGCTGCAGGGTGTGGGATCTAGTCTGAACGACGATCAAACTGGGGACCCCTGCCTCGGGAGCCAGGAAGCCTATATTGGGAGCTGCTGGACCGCCGGTGAAGCCCCACTCATGCATCTCTGAACTTCAGAAATATACCCGCATTTTATCTGCGATGGCATTCCTCCTATCCTCTGTGCTCTTGTGAATTTATCTCAGTTTTACACCTTTACCATAACTTTAATATAAAGGGATAGGAAGAAAATCGACTTTCTAATGAGTCAATCTTTATCTTGGCGTCCAAGAACTAATTTTTTAAGCAAAAAAAAAAAAAAGTCGGATGTCAACTTAGATAGCATATTTAGGCATTGATGAGAAGCACTGAGGAGAAAATATTATAAAGGATATTTTTTAATTAAGAGACTGGAGCAAGAGAGAGCATGTCATGTATACATTACTATATTTAAAATAGATAACCAGCAAGGACCTACTTTATAACACAGGGAACCCTGCTGAACATTTTAACAATCTACATGGGAAGATAATTTGAAGAAGAATTGGTACATGTGTTGGTATAACTGAGTCATTTTGCTATACACCTGAAATGAACACAACATTGTTAATCAACTATGTTACAAAGAAAAGAAAACAGAGAGAACCGTCATTGCATTGGGAATGTCACTGGAAACCCAGGGGAGAAGAGTGTGCCTTGATAGGAGAAAGACCCCAACTGCACGTGTGCCAGCAGTTAATAGTGTCCACCCGCACGTGGCAATTGGAAACTCTCACGTTTGTCCCTAAACATCCGCCATCACCCACTATTGAAAATCTGACTTCAGACCACTGTCTTTGAACCATTTCTGGTCATTACCTCTTGAGACCTCCCAGATATTGATCTTAAGTTCATTCTCCTATTTTATTTTTGCTCCACATACAAACACATCGTATTTCCAGGTCCTATTCTGTCCACAGCTGCACTAGGGTACTCCTGTTTGATGCAGCCCAGGACTCAGCATCTTTGCCTTCTTCTGCAATTTCCCACCACACGCAAGCTAACCAGGACGGCACTCTTATCTATCTTGCTCTGAGAGAACTGAGGAAAGAGTGAAGCAGTGGAGAAAGAGAATATAGAGTTACAGCAACCGGAGGAATAGTGTAATCATAAAGGGCGTCGATGCACACACACTACTATATCTAAAATGGATAACCAACAAGGACCCACTGTACAGTACATGGAACTCTGCTCTCCCTTACAAGGCGGCTGGGCTGGCGGGGGGTTTGGGAGAAGAAGGGGTACATGCATGTGTGGCCGCGTCCCTTTGCTGTCCACCTGAGGTTATGACAGCATTGCTAGTCAGCTCTACTCCAGTACAACACAAAAAGCTAAAAAAATTAAAAAACGGCATCGAGAGGGTCTGATATTTCCTCCCAGCCCGTAGCAAACACAATAAGCACTAAGCAAGCAGAACTGGACCGAGTGGCCCATCTCCTAGGTCTGAGCACTTAACGCACCACCTAGATCATCGTCTCCGCACGCCTAGGAGGCAGGCAGTGGTAAACGCTCCTCGTCACGGCTCCTAAAAAGGCAGAACTTAGACTCCCCAGTGTACTGCTGTTGCTGCGTGCATCCCGGCCCTCCCTTCCCAACAGTGTTAAATACAACCATTGATCCCTGTGCATGCACTTCTTCCACAGATGGCTACGGGGACCTTAGGGGCCGACCGCGCTCTGGGCATCGAATAAAACACTGCCTTCTGAAAGTTACGTTGTGTGACATACGCAACACCCAAGAAGCAACTTATGAAAACATTATTTAAATTCTTCTACTTCGGAGGGAAAGGGATTCCTCAATCCCTGGACGGAAAAGAATCTATAAAGGCATAAGTGCTTCCTGCTCACGATGACACATCTGGGCTCTCCATCAAAGCTGCCGAGGCCGGTGACTTGGGCCAAGCAGAGACAGCAGCCCTGCTTAGGTGGGCACCAGACCGGTGTCTACAACCCCAACCTTCGGGGCTGTTTGCGGTGTTTGTTGGTGAATCCACACATGCACATCTGTGCAGTGGGTGTCCATGTGCGAGAACAAAGGGGGGCATGCAGGTGATGCAGCTGAGCCCGTGCCTGGCTCTCCACACGGCCCATCCTGCAGCTAATCTTGGAGAATGTGATTCAAATGGACCATAAAACCACAAAGAACAGCCAAGAAAAGTTTTTTTTTTTATTATTCCACAAAAGTTTGATTTTTTTCTCTTCCCTGCAACCTTACAAAGATTATGTATGATCCAGTAACAACACAGAATTGCAAGTGAAATAAAAATTGTTCAACACACCCGTTGCTCTCATATTGCATGTCGTACAAATTTCCTACTCCTTGGAAGTGTCCATATTTAAAGAGAACCAGTTAAATGTAACCAGAATAGACTTTTACAATAAATACCTTTTCTTTCCCTCCATATTGTTTTAATTTGTGCTGGTCATAACGTACCCTAAAATAATTAACTCATAAAATAGAGTGACTGTACAAATGACACCAGCTAACTTTTATCTTTACTTGTATTGTATTGGCTTTCAAAAATATGAAACCATAAATCAAAAATAATGGAGTTATCTTACTAAAACCCAATGTCACTCTGTTCATTTGGTTCCCAATCACGGCAAAAATAAATAAGAAGATGGGAGGAAGATGAATCAGATCTATACAGTGTGGGGCATTCACTTTTTCCATCTGTCTTACTCTGTCAGCTGCAAAAATGTTCCTTTTAAATTGTAAAGAGGAATATCTATCAATATAATCTTGGAGGCAACTAGAAACAAATTTAATCAACTGAGAACAAGGGTGACTAATAAACTCCAATGAGAATTAAGAAGCTGTTCAAGAAGCAGAATAAACATTGATGTACTGCTTGAAAATACGACTATGGTTTCCCTGAAAAGTCTATTCATATCATGCTCTTTAGATGTCTAGATTTTGGCAGTAGCTCCCAGAAATGGAGTGAAGGTAATCACACAAGTATAATATATTAATTCTGTCACCCATGGTGGAGGGGCAAGCGGAGCTGCTGGGGGACCGGCATAACACGGAGAGCAGACAAAAGAACAAGAGACAGGAGCGAATGCGCGCATTAACGGTGTATTCTTGCATTTCTCTCTGCTTGCCGGTACACAATCATCTGCTTCCCATCTACCGGGAATGAATAGTGCAATTAGAGTGGGAATTAGCATGTGTTCTGATATGAGCATGGGAAAATAAGCTTCCTGCTGTCTTAGAATGTGGAAGGGTGGGGATCTTCTCTACCATGGCATGTCCAGAAGCACTGAATCATACCTGAAGATACCTGGTAGGTCTGTATGAGGTTCAGGGATGAACAAAAGAAACCTTGGACTAGTGTACACTTGGCGTCAGACCGTATGGAACGGGATTCCACAAACATGCCAGACCAACAACAGAGACACTGTGGCACCTGAAAAAAAAAAAAAAGCAAAATGAAGAAAAACTTTGGCAGAATGGCTCAATCAAAAGGCCAAGAAACAGTTTACAAGGGAGCAATGATTTCACGGGCATGTGACACTGTGACACCCACCCCATCAGCTCTCCTCCCCTCCCAGCATATAGGCGTGTGCTCTGAGCAGGAGAGGGATGAGGCATAAAGCATCCTTTCTCAAACTCTAGGGAACCAACTGCATTCTTGTGGAAATGCAGATTCTGATTCAACAGTCCAGGGTGGCTAGGTGGGCCTGAGAGTCGGCACTTTCACTCCTCCCAGATGATGCCGGTGTCTGCCACGAACCAGACTCCACTTTGAGTGGCAAGGGTCAGGAAAGTTGCTGGGTCACCTAGGATAAAGCTTGACTGTGTGAACGCTGTTCATAGAAAGCAGAAGGGGCTTTTCTTGGTCTGAAGGGGAGAAGACCAACCTTGACCACCAATACAGAGGACGACAGCAGTGCCAGGGCAGCCAGGAGACTTGAAGGGTAGTTCACTGACGATCTGGAAGAAGCAAAATGATGATGGGTTCACGACTTAGCATGAGATGGTCCTGAGCTAGCATCCTGAGTCTGCCGTCTTCCCAGCTCAACGCTTCCGAGGCAGTTTCCTCATCTCTACAAGGTGGGGAACAATTGTAGCTACTTTAAAAAACCTATTGTTATGAACTTCCCTCTTAGCTCTGCTTTTACTGAATCCCATAGGTTTGGGTTTGTCGTGTTTTCATTATCAGTTGTTTAGATGTATATTTTTATTTCCTTTTTGATTTCTTCAAGTGATCTGTTGGTTATTTAGAAGCATGTTGTTTAGCCTCCATATGTTTGTGTTTTTATAGTTTGCTTTTTTTTTCCTTGTTCAGTTCAGTTCAGTTCAGTCGCTCAGCTGTATCCGACTCTTTGCGACCCCATGAATTGCAGCATGCCAGGCCTCCCTGTCCATCACCAACTCCAGGAGCTTACTCAAACCCATGTCCATCAAGTCGGTGATGCCATCCAGCCATCTCATCCTCTGTCGTCCTCTTCTCCTCCTGCTCCCAATCGCTCCCAGCATCAGGGTCTTTTCTAATGAGTCAACTATTCACATGAGGTGGCCAAAGTATTGGAGTTTCAACTTCAGCATCAGTCCTTCCAGTGAACACCCAGGACTGATCTCCTTCAGGATGGACTGGTTGGATCTCCTTGCAGTCCAAGGGACTCTCAAGAGTCTTCTCCAACACTACAGTTCAAAACTATCAATTTTTCGGCGCTCAGCTTTCTTCACAGTCCAACTCTCACATCCATACATGACCACTGGAAAAACCATAGCCTTGACTAGACAGACCTTTGTTGGCAAAGTAATGTGTCTGCTTTTTAATATGCTATCTAGGTTGGTCATAACTTTCCTTCCAAGCAGTAAGCATCTTTTAATTTCATGGCTGCAATCACCTAATCTTATAGCATCATGATCAGAAAAGACACTTGAAAAGATTTCAGTTTTTAAAAATTTACCACAGCTATATTTGTGGCCCAGAATATGATCTGTCCTGTAGAGTGTTCCATGTGCACTTGAGAAAAAGGTGAAGTCCGTTGTTTTGGGGTGAAATGCCCTGTGGATATCAATTAGGTTTAACTGGTCCAGTGTATCATTTAAAACTTATGTTTCCTTGTTAATTTTCTGTCTGGATGATCTGCCCATTGGTGTGAGTGGGGCGTTAAAGTCCCACACGATTATTGTGTTACTGTCAATTTCCTCTTTAACAGTTGTTAGCATTTCCTTATGTACTGCGGTGCTCCTATGCTGAGTGCATGCATATTTATAATTGGATTGACCCCCTGATCATTATTAGTGTCCTTCTTTGTCTCTTATAACAGTCTGTATTTTAAAGTCTATTTTATCTGAGATGAGCATTGCTACTTCTGGTCTCCATTTGCATGAAATATCTTTTTCCAGCCCCTCACTTTAGTCTGTATGTGTCCCTAGGTTTGAAGTGTGTCTCTTGGAGACAATATATATATAGGGGTCTTGTTTTTGTATCCATCCAACCAGTCTTTGTCTTTTGGTTTGAGCATTTAATCCATTTACATTTAAGGTAATTATTGTTCAATGTGATCCCACCACCATTTACTTTACTGTTTTGGGTTCATTTTTATTAACGTTTTCTGTCTAGAGAAGATCCTTTAGCATTTGCTGGAGAGCTGGCTTGGTGGTGCTGAATTCTCTCAGCTTTTGCTTGTCTTTAAAACTTTTGATTTCTGTTTGGAATCTGAATGAAATCCTTGCTGGGTATAGTAATCTGGGTTGTGGGTTTTTCTCTTTCATCACTTTAAGTATATCCTGCCATTTCCTTCTGGCCTGCAGAGTTTCTGTTGAAAGATAAGCTGCTATCCTTATGAGGATCCTCTTGTATGTTATTCGCTGCTTTTCCCTTGATGCCTTTAATATTTGCTCTTTCTGTTTAATTTTTGTTAGCTTGATTAATATATGTCTTGGTGTGTTTCACCTTGGGTTTATCCTGTATGGGACTCTCTGGGCTTCTTGGACTTCTTATTTATTCATTTATTTCGCTGCACCACATGCCCAGGATTTTTGATCTTCGTTGCAGCATGCGAGTTCTTTAGTTGTGTAATCTTTGTCTTTAAACGTGGCATGCGGAATCTTTAGTTGCGGCACGTGAACGTCTTAGTTGTGGCATGTGGGCTACAGTTCCCTGTCTGGAACTCAGCTGGGTCCCTACTAGGAGCACAGAGTCTCAGCCACTGAACCACCAAGGAAGTTCTCAAATGTAAGCTTCTAATGGTCATTGTGAGGATTAAATGGGATGATGTAGGTATAATCCTGGTACCTACTTAGCACGTAAGAAGTGTAGATATTGGTTATTTGCTCTTAGACTCTCAGCTCTGTCTCCAACTTTCCTACCTCAAAGCCATGTGACCCTGACTCCCTTGCCACATAATTTCTGATTAGCCCCTGTTAACCATTGGGAGATATTGGTGGAGTCAAAGGCAATGGAAAAGATAATACATTTTCCTTCCTCTGCTTCTGTCTCTAGAAGTGGTGGGGGCAGAATCCCAAAAGTTTCAGAAACAACACTGGAAACTGAAAAACAGTGGTGCAATATATTCCAAAATTGCAGGGAAATAATTTTGAAAATTGCTATAATTTTACCTAATTATTGTATATAATATTGATCACTTAATGCAGATAGCTAAATTATAAATCTAGTGTGAAGGCTCTTTTTTGACACATGGTATCAAAATAAATAATTGTTCCCTCTGTTGGTCCTTCCTAGAAAACTACTAGATTGTATTCCAATAAATCAAAAGAGTGAAACAAGGAAAAAAATATGAGATCTAGGAGAAAATATATAATCTCACTTTGCATTTCCCAGAGTCTGACTCTAAGACGTATGTCTCAACGTTGGTAGGGCAGTGGAGGGAGAGAGACAGGGAGGGAAATCAACAAATAAGGGTATATTATCAATCAAGGCACCACTGCAGGCAACCAGAGGTTGATCTTGTTTGGGAAATTCTGGGATACACTGTAAATCCTGGGCTCAGAGTTTTCTCACTTGAAGGATGAGGAAGATAGTTCCCGACTTCTAACCTGCTTAAGTGAATGGGAAAGCAAGCCCTGGAGGACCGTCTTCAGGACAAGAAATGCAGGTGCAGGCAGTCGGCAGCCGGAGGGCCAGGAGGGCCGGCAGGGACACACACCAACCCCACTCATTCCCTGGGAAGAACTGGCCTTGTGGCCCCATCCAGAAGTAACGGGGGCTGTGACGGGCAGTCCCAGCCTGGGGAGGTCTTTCCTGACAACCTTCTATCAGCAGTCCCCAACCTTTGGCACCAAGGACCAGTTTCATGGAAGACAATTTTTCCATGGACTGGGATGGGCCATGGTTTAGGGGTGATTCAAGCACGTTATATTTATTGTGCACTTTACTTCTGATCTCGTCTAACCTAAGGCTTCCACTGACCTGATGGGAGGTACCAGTCCACGGCCTGGAGGCTGGGGGCCCTGCTTTACATCATGGACAATGGGGAGGGCTGGGCGGAGAGAATGTAAATCATTGGTAAACATCTCTCTCTCACCCTGGCACAGGAGTTAGGGATAGGGTTAGAGGAGGCTCTTACCTCCTGAGAGCCACTAAAGAGAACAAACGCTACTGGAAGGTTTGTGATGTTGTCCTTGCTTTTCTTTTTCTTCTAAATTGATTCTGTTCCATCAGAAGATGTACCTAATGGCATAGCACTCCTTATCAGACTGAATTCTTGTTAGCCCCAAGAGTGGTGCTTATGAATCTCTGAAACCCATTCAATTCAACACATTTTTATTGAGTCCTTTCCAGGCTGCAGACCCTGGAAACTATAAATAGAACACTGTAATCTCCTGAATTCTAAATTCTGGAAACGGACACTACCAAGCGGTGTCTGACACCATAACCATAGCGCATTTATCTTTATATGTTTCACTACATTTTTTCTGATATAAGCGATGGCTAATGATCTAAAGTGAAAAGTGCTAGTCACTCCAACTCTTAATGATTCTTCAAATGTCAGCAAAGCTCCTGAAGTCTCCTGTGCAGGAAATCTACTCTTCTGCCCACATCCAGATCAAATTTCATCTTTTGGGTGAACCTGCTCCCAGAAATTCCAAATGCAATTATTGACCCCTTCCTGACTGTTTTCATGGTACCCTGTAAAGAATATAGAAAAGGAGCTCTGGATTCTACATTAGTTATAATTTTGCTTCAAATTTACTCCAGAAAAACGCAAGCTCTCCAAGATGGGAACTGAGTGGCTCTTCACTGTATTCCGAGCACCTAGCGTAGCATGTGGACAAGTGTGCTCTCGCATGAATCTATGAGTGACTGAAGGAGGACCCCAGGACGCCAGGGTTTGCAATTTTTATAACATCTGGAATCAACTAGTGAGCACTGTTAGAGGTTCACCTACATCTCAATGCTAGGCATTTTCTTAGAACATGTTACATATTTAGATGTCTTCCATTGGTACCTCTAAAGAACACCCTTTGTAAGCCATTTTTCTTGGTTGTTAGCACCATTCATCGATGGATATGTATTGATAATTGATGATGAATGATAGATGATGGATAATAATGATGATGATTTTATGAGGCCCTTTTGATTTAGCAATCTAGCAGGTGTGTACAGAAAATCCACTCAATAAAAGTCAATTATTTTGTAGAAAAAGTGCAGGCTCTTATACTGGAGATTCTGGGTCCTTATCCAGCTCCACCACCTAGTGGTTATTTGACCTTGGCAAGCTATTTAACTCCCTTCAGCCTCTCGTCTTCTTCCACAGAATGCAGAGGTCGATACCACTATGGGAAGTACAAAGCTGTAAATATGTCTAACTATGCAGAAGCTGCTCAAATGTGTTTAGATTCTGCACAGAGAGTGAAGCCAAGAAATATCTGATGAGATCTCTCCTAAGCAGCTTATAGTTCTGCTATAAATCAACATGAAAAAGACAAATAGCCCTTTAGATAATGTGCACAGGGCATGAGCATTCAGCTTGTAGAAAAAGAAATATGAGTGACCAAAATCATACCAAAAAGACATACAATCACACTGGAAATTTTAGAATCCAAAACTTTTTTAAAAATTGAAGTGTGTGATAACCTATATGAGAAAAGAATCTGAAAAATATGTATCCATATGTATGTAGTTGATTCACTTTGTGTACACCTGAAATGAACACAACGTTGTAAATCAATTACACTCCAATAAAAATTTAAAAATAAATAAAATCAAAGTATAGTTGATTTACAATGCTTCAGGTAATGAAATTTATTTTTCACTGACTAGATTGAAAAAGAATTAACACTTTTGAAAAACCTAAGTGTCCAGGAAGACGTGAAGAAGGAAGCATGTTTAAATACTATAGAAAGAAATAATTTGAAGGAAAAATTAGCATAGCTGCTGAAGCACCAAAATTTTTAAAAGTGCCTTTGATATATTACCCTATGGAGATACTTAGAAGCAAAGACATATATACAAGATTATTCCTGATGTCATTAATAACAAACCCTACCAGCAACTTAAATGCTACCAACAAGGGGTAACTTAAATGAATAATGATTCTTGTAAGCAATGAACTATGCTCCTTAGACATTAAAAACAGTTTTTTCCTGCCTGCATGTATAGGTTTATGGGAACACCAACTGCTGACTCTGAACTCAGAATTTCAGGGTCTTACCATAATGAAGTTCATTTCTTGCTCACGTTATCGCCCCGTGCAAGTATTCTGGTCAGGGTCGAGGTAAGGAGGCTGGGAGGGGATTGTTCCTTGCGTTCTTTCAGACATCCAGAGTGATAGAGGCTCTGCTGTTTTTCAACACCTGGCTTTCCTTGTCACCTTGGGCATCAACATCCAGGCGGCAGACAGAACGTGGGGAGAGGAGTATGTGTGAATATTTTTATGGACTAGATATGGGGGAGGCATACATCTCCCCCACTCGCATACAATGGTTAAGCAGAACTCAACTGGCCACAGCTAACTGTATGAGCATTGTCGGTGTGGTCTGACTGTGAACCCAGAATGGAGAGGAGATAGACTGGGGATTGAGACCATCCCAAGACCTGTCGTGACACTTCCACGCAGTCAGCTTTGGACACAGAGTTAGGCGGAAAATGCAGGTACAGAGCAGCCTATGTGTTTACATCTGTATGTACACCATGAGTGTGCATACGTGTGTGTGCACATTCCATTTCTTTAGACTTTTAAATATACTTCTAGAAAAGCATACGCCAATATGTGTATCTTGTTTTTCTAAATGACCCTTCAAGGAAATCAGCGCTTGTTTTGGCGAGGGAGATGGAAGCTGTCGTGAGGACAGCGGCTTTACTCTCTGTGCGGCGCCTTTCTTTCCAGTTAAGTTCTCTCTCTCTCTCTTTTTTTTTTTTTAATTTTTCATTGGGTTTTGTCATACATTGATGTGACTCAAACTCCAGTTAAGTTCTCTTAAAAATGATGTGCTCATGATTTGCACTTTTAAAAATTACTTTCAGCATTGACACAAATATCCAGTTGCAGATTTGTTACGATTTTACAGGTCTTAATTAGAACATGATACAGTGATAAACTAAACCCATGTAAGTGAGTGAAAGTCGCTCAGTCGTATCCGACTCTTTGTGACCCCATGGACAGTAGCCCCTCAGACTCCTCTGTCCATGGGGATTCTCCACCACAATATTAAAGGAATTAGCCTATGGTTATAATTAATTAAAAATAAATAAATAAAGATTTAAAGATTGGGAAAAAAAGAAAAAAGAATACTAGAGTGGGTTGCCATTTCCTTCTCCAGGGGGATCTTCCTGACCCAGGGATTGAACCCAGGTCTCCTGCATTGATTGGCAGGTGGATTCTTCACTGTCTGAGCCGCCACCAGGGGAGGCTATGGACAGTGCGGCTTCAAGGTGGAATGAATGAAGAATGACTTAATGAGAAAACTGTGTAAATGATATAAGGCAACACGAATTCAACTACGGGAAGAAACAGGAGGTGCTGGAGTTGTCCTGAGTGCCTTTTCGAAGGATACAGAACACTGGCTCTTGAAGTAGGCTTTAATTTGTAACCACTTTTACAGGAATACTAGAACAGAGTAGTGAACAGCAAGAATGTTCAAATCTTAGAAGAGTAAGCCAAAGAAAAAGGTACAGGCAGGCTTCTATATTCCTAGAACTTTTTGTGTTCACCAAGTTTAAATTGGCCATTACTTGGTTTCCTCTTTCACAGATGTTAGAACATTACATGCTGCTATGTTTTATTTATTTTTTTGGACCTCGATATGACCAAGATTTTTCATTCTTGGTCTGTTTTCTGGGTACCTGCTCATTTGTAACTTCTCAGCATCCCTAGGGCCTCCACATCCTCTTATAAGACGCCCTGTCTTTATGGGGACCATCTTTCTGTGCCCCATTACCAAGAAAGGCTTTGGGACCGTCCCTGCTTTCCCGTACCTCCAACCCTCTGCTTGTAATCATGGGAGTAATGCAATTTTACTGATGGAGGTATATTTTCCCTCTCTCCAGAAACCTTTGTTTTGTGTACCATACTTAAAAAAATATGTACAGAGTTATGACTGCTGTATTTTATCAGCCAGAAGTGAGAACAGTATATGAGGAGGAACGGGTGGCTTATAAAAGATATTATACTGCTCTCTGCTTTTGCTCTATATCCTGCAGGTAAACTGACTGATATTTTAATTTCCTCAGACGCTTTTGAAAGCTTTCTAAATGAATGTTCTGAAGAAAATATATAACTTTGGTTATCATACTTTATGGTTATTACTGTGTACACATTAAATGTGAATTAATGCAATAAAACAGTGCATTTCACATAAAAATACTATGAATTTCACTGCTGCCACTGACATAGCACATGTATCAATGTAATTATGGGATACAAATCTTTGCCAAGAGAGGAAGTAACATTTATTTGATATTCACTTATTGTGAGAATTCAAAATAAATTTGAATTTTGATATCACTTTGATATTGTACTCATACCTGAGCTATTCCTCTTGCCTGAGGTTCCTTTGAGGAAATTAGCATTTGCTTTGGACTTAACTTTAAATCCATAACAGATGGTGGCATTGGAGATATTGAACCGGCTTCTCCCAGGTGGCGCTAGTGGTAGAGAACCCGCCTGCCAATGTGGGAGACATAGGAGACATGGGTTCGATCCCTGGGCTGGGAAGATCCCCTGGAGGAGGACATGGTGGCCCATTCCAATATTCTTGCCTGGTGAATCCCCATGGACAGAGGAGCCTGGTGGGCTGTAGTCCAGAGTCACATAGTCAGACATGACTGAAGCAACTTAGCCATGAAATTCACTTGCCACTAAACATGGATGAATAATTCTCACCTTTGAAATGAAAAGAGATTCTGCTGTCTTCTTCAATATCTCAATTTTAACAAAGTATTTCAAAGTCTTACACTAGATAGATAAACTATCATATACATTGTATCTAGTGATTCAGTTCAGTTCAGTTCAGTTGCTCAAGTTAGCTAATCTCTTTAACAGACACTAACAATTAGTAAATGAATTCTTGGAGGTTCAATTTGGAACCTTTGCATATATATCTACTAATTGTACTTTAAATGAACTAGCCCAACTTCATTAAAAATCAACAGTATTTATTAGCAAACGCATTTCACACATGGTCAAGTAACGTTTAGATTTATAAACTGTAAGACCACGTTGAAAGATGAGTCTCAAGTCAGATCGTAACTGTGAGAGACTTTCTCCCTATATCCTAGAGCGCCCAGGCAAAAAGCGGGCGCTGATAAGCAATGACTGTCATGACTTCTCAGAACTTCTCACACTTAATTCTTGCTATAACTATTCATGACCCAAACTTAGCCACTGTGCGTCTGAATGTGAAGGTGCATATGCGTGCCTGTCCCACAAGGAAAGGACTGTAGCATGTTCACACCAGAAGCTGTCTGCCTGACTGCATGATTCCCATACCCTTCACGGGTATGGGTCATTCCCCAGCCCTTCATCCTCACTAGCAAAGCACACCTTTATATTTAGGGAATTAGGCAGAGAAGACTTGATTTCTAATTTATTATTATTTTAAAAAATTGCTTTTCATTGAAGGATAATTCCTTCACAATGTTGTGCTAGTTTCTGCCACACAATAGCACAGACCAGTCCTAATTATACATGAGTATGTGTATGTATAATGTATATATCTCCCCGCCCCCTCGAGCTTCCCTCCCACCCTCCCCCGTCCCAGTCCCCTAGGTCATCACAGACGCCCGGCTGGGCCCCTAAGTTACGTAGCAGCTTACCGCTAGGTATCTGTCTCACACATGGTGGTGTAGAGATGTTAGCGCTGCGCTCTCGATTCATGCCACCTCTCACTTCCCTGCTGTGACCACAAACCCATTCTCTACATCTGAGTCTCTATTCCTGCCCTGCAAGTAGGTATATCAGTACCGTTTTTTTTCTAGTTTCCATATATGTGTGTTAATATACGATACTTCTTTTTCTCTTTCAGACTTACTTCACTCTCTATGACAGAGTGTGTTCATCCACCTCAGTTCAATTGATTCACACTTGCTCCCTTTTATGGCTGAGTAATATTCTAATAAAGTAATACTCTAATCACCCAGACCCTGATCTAGGGATGGGCATGAACCCCTGTGTTATAGGGGGGTGTCTTCCGAGAGAGAATTTTGTCCTCTAGTAAGTGAAGGGTTACATGAAGAGACGTGCTCTCTGCAACACAGTTGCAACACTCTCTGCAAAACAGTCCTGTGGGCTGGCCTGTGATTCTGTCAAGGGGACTGTGGTGCTCCAAGCTGCTGCCGCCACCTTAAAACTGTGTTAGAAAGACCAAGAGACCTCCGCCTAGCAGCTTGACATTTTGAGTTTAGAATTAGCCTGCAGCTGCCGGCCCCTGGATTCTTAGTACATGAGAAAAAGTATGACTCTTCCTATACATTATTGATGGCTTTGTGTTTCTGTTATTTTTTGTTATTTGAGTGTCTATTTGAAGTTTACAATCATTTCCATAAATCGAAACCAGTCAGGAGGGTTGTGATGTTTTTTCAGCCATGTTCAGATGAGCCAGTTTAGATGTGAGGAGTGTGGATTCCACAAAGGCTAGGGTTTTACCAGGTGAACATAATAAAGGAAAAAGGAAACAAGAGTGTTCCAGTGTTTAAAAGACATAATCACAATGAGAGAAGGGTTAGTACTACACAGGACCTAGATAATTTCAGTCCGTTTCACAGTCTATATTGACAGCAAATAACAGAAAAAAAATAGCATATTAAGGAGAGTGTCAAGTAGTTTGATACCTAATATAGAGCCATGAGATACGAAACAATATTTTGGATTCTAATTGAACTACAAAATTTTCAAAACTAGAACTGTCCATAACAATCAAAGCTTAATCTAAATGCAAATTCATATTGCAAATTATTTTCAATACAGAGAGGTTAAACGACTGACTTATTGGGAAATTTTGCATTAAGGAGACAAAACTCTATTTTAACTTGTCCCTGTCTGATAGTCCTTGTAGAATATGAGCTCTCATAGCTCTTCACTCAAATTCAATTTTATCTGGAGAAATAAGCTAGATTGTATGTAAAGTAGAACTTACAAAAATGTAAGATTTTGCTCAGGGACGATCCACTGAAGCTGCTTACCTTCCAACTTAATTTCTATCACAATTACCCCTTTTCTTTGATATACTTCTGACATTCTTAGATTCATATTTAAAGATCACCTAAAAATTTTTTTATCATTTATCATTTCATAAAAAACTGCTTACAGATGATTTTAATAAATCAACATCTGGGAAGCCCCTGATTTTAGTAAAGGCGATACCATATCATCCAGAGACCCATGGGAAGAAATTACTTTCATATGATCCCATTCAACTACTCTTTTCTATTTTAAAACTTTTCGTCACTCTAAGGCCAGATGCAAATATCATTATTATTTATGACATTGGCCACAAACACTAAAATTTACCTTTCCAGTGGTTAAAAACTCCACTCAAGGTTATTATATCTCTACTGGAGATACCTCTATAAAGATAAAACTCTGATAGGAATGTTCACATATACTAGGAGATGGAAGAATAAATACCATGAACCTTATCTTTTCTATTTGTACAAGCAGCAGAAAATATTTGACAACAAACATTCTTATTTCCATTTGTCACACAATGCTTTTAACAACATATCATCAGCTCATATACCAAGAGGTTGCCATTGATGTTACGTGTCAGGAAGATGCTTTTCTGATGACCTTTAAATAGCACAATCCCAAGTGATGATGCGGAATGACTTCCTTTATCCTAAGACCTCCTTTAAAAAATCCAAATGCTCTGGGGTATGTCATCAGGTCAATGATGCAGTGGTATATCTTTTGCAAGATGTTAGCAGACTGAAAGGCTGTTAAACCTTGAATGTCAATCGTTACCTTTTACCACACTATTTTTACCTTGTGTATTGGTAACATTTTTCTTCTAAAGAGGACAAAGGGCTTTGTACAAGAGAGTACCAAGAGCTCCGGACGAGACACTCTATTAACAGTTGAAAGAAGGTGGGGCGTGGTAGGGTGCGGGCAGCTGTGCAACAATATAGAAGTTTTGTAAAGTAAATCTCCCTGATGATGAGGGTGAGGAGGATAAATCTGAAACTAGGCTGTCCGACCCACCAGGTGCCACAATTCAAGGGTAAATCGGTGACGCTTACCAAACCCACCTGCCCAGATCAGGTGCCTCCACTCCCAACAGGAACCTTCGTGCTGAGCCAGCTGTCAGTATGTGAGAGAGGATGTCTTCTCTTTCATTTTTGTAAGCCAGATCCATGGGGTAATAGAAAAGGCTAATTTTCTTTCTTCTATAATTCCTATTTTTTTTGGCATATCTAATAACATGGATAAAATTACTTCCCAGAATTTTTCTTGGGAAAAATACTGTGTGTATTTGGGAAAAGATGCTTTATTAAATTAAAGTTGAGGAAAGACCCAAAAGGCATACTAGGGGCCATACCTGTCAACAGAATATCTTAAATATCTTCTAAGAAGTAGGGAGAGGAAAACCCAATTAAGGAGCATTTTTTTTCTTAACTCTATTGCTCACTTTATTTCAAATCTAAGAATTCAGTTTAGCATGAAATAAAGGCAATTGACTCAATAAAATGCTAGGATAGCTTTATGTTAAAAACCCTTTTTTTAATGAAAGTAAAATCAGCCTGTTGATAGTACCATTTTCAAAGGTCAGGCACAGATTCTGAAAGTTAACAGCATTTCTTCTTTTTTAAAATAGCTGAGGGGCATTTTGCTCCTTGAGCACAGTGGTCAGTGGGGCTTACACATATTAGGGCAGAGCAGAATTGTTCCACCAAATAGGGAATAACCTAGCATCTAAAAAATGCATCTATTTATTTGGCTGTTCTGAGTCTTAGTTGCTGTATATGGGATCTAGTTCCCAGACCAGGGCTTGAACCAAGGCCCCCTGCGTTGGGGGCACAGAGTCTTGGGCCCTGGGTCACCAGGAATGTGCCCTACACTGGTTTTAAGACGTGCAGGAAACAGAGGGAACCGTGAAGACAGCTGTCTAATGGATCTAAGAAGACCATGAGCAACATAATATAAATATAATTGTCATGTGCAAGGAAAACCCACTCTTCCTCCCCTGTGAAATCAACATAAAATTTAACAATACTCAATAGTAGCTTTGATGTGATTGGCTCATCAAGACAATGTGAATAAAAGTGGTTGTAAGGCAAAACCAGAGGAATTACAACATCTGACATCTCTTTAGATAAAGACAGGTATTCATTTCTTCAAGGATCTTTTCTCTGCTTTCCTGTGCCAAAGAAAAGTGTCAGTTAGTCTTACTTTGTCTTGTCATGGTGGTATGGAACATATCTTACAATCTTTTATATTTGAAGGGCAAAAGAAGAACTCTTGCCAGTGGGAAAACCTTGGTTTAAAAAAAAATGCTAGTAGCACTAAGCTTCTAGCTCTGTAGAAGCTAGTCATTCAACAGTTGAAAATTCTACTTTCCCAGTCTGAATCTAATTTTAGAAACTATCTTCAAAGAGTCAACAAACGTCTAGTTTCCACTTGGAATACAGAAATCTGGGGAGAGGGGTACTCCCCAGCTTATGAGCACAATAATGAAAAAAAGCCAAACAAGCTGCAGGCTGGCGACTTTTCTCAAACCAATCAGCTAAAATCTAAGGACACAGATGCCTGTAGGAAGAGATGGGACTTGCACACTTGCTCATCTGGAGCAGATGCAGCCTGACACAGGTAAGACTAGTTAATGAACTGGCAGAGGCTGAATAGGGGCTGGTGAGAGATTGCCGAGCCATTGAGGACATAGGAAGTTTCAAGCTTCCTTTTCAAGCTCTCCGCCACAGACTGCATCATGCTCTCAGAAAAATGACCAGTGAGAGTCCCAAGAAAGGGCCCCTCACGGTGCAGGCTGAGGACAGTCAACTAGCATCACTGCAGAAGCTCACACCTACCCCCAAATCTTCTCCCCCGGCTCTCCTATGGCGGGGGCGGGGGGTTGGGGGGTTGTGGGCGGGAATAAATCCATGGCCTCTGTAGTGAAGGAGAGCCAACACTTTCACCTGAGGGCAGGGGTCGGAGCCTATTGCAGCCTGGGAAGGGAAAGATAAAACCTTTCTCCTTGAGGAAAGACGCGGAGTGTGCTGGACGCAGGACTAGAGCCGAGGGATGGAGGGGAGCCTTGGGAGAGTCAAACCTGAGACCAGGACACACAGGACCCGCCGCGGACTGACGCGGGGTCGGGCGCCGGGCTGACGCGCATAAACTGAGAACCTTGCATACGTGAGTGTCGCTGTATCACTTTGCTGTACGGTAGAAATTAACATGGCATTGTAAATGAACTGTACTTCAATAAAATATATAATCAAAACATAGGACAGGGAATTCAAGAAGTGTGCAATGATATCAAATAGTTCAATAATCTAACAAATTTAAGACAGAGATAATGGGGCAATTTTTTTTTTTTTAAATAGTGGCTTTGGAAATTCTCTGGTGGTCCAGTGGTTAGGACTCAGCGCGTTTTGACAGCTAAAGGCCCAGGTTCAATCCCTAGTCAGGGAACTAGGATCTCACAAGATGCATGGTACAACCAATAAATAAATAAGCTTAATTTAAATAATGGCTTATAAATATTCTAGAATAACTGAGGCTAAGACACAGATCAAAGAGGATTAGAGAATTTCAAGCAAAATAAATATGTAAAAATCACATGTAAGAATATTAATCAAACTTCTGAAGACAAAAGATAAAGAGAAGACCTTGATATAGCCTTAGGGGGGAAATCACACAAAAAGAGCACAGACCAGAATTCAGAAAACCATGCAAACCAAAACATAATGGAGCGGTATTTTTAGGGTACTGAAAAAATGGTTTATTTACTAAGAAAAAAGTTTACATAGGATCTATATCCAGTGAAAAAGTATTTTTAATGAAGTAGAAAAGAAGTGAAGGAGAAATACTTTCTCAGACAAACAAATACTGAAAGAATGCATTACTAGCAAACTTACACTAAAAGAAATTATAAAGGAGGTGCTTTAGTTAGAAGGAATATGAAATCAAACAGAAATTTGGATCTATGTAAAGAAACAAATAGAACTAGAAGTGCAATAAATGAAAGTAAAATACAATTTTTTTTCTTATTTTTTGATGATCTAAAAGATAAATCATCACTTAGAGCAAAAATGGTGGCAATGTGTCATATGTTGATAGCAAAGATAAATATAAACTGTGTGACATCAACAATTCAAAATTTGAGAAGGAGAAATTGAGAGTCTACTGTTTAAGTTTCTTAAAGTTCTTAACTAAATATTAAGTAGTCCTTAACTAAATATTAAAGTCCTTAACCAAATATTAGTAGTACTATTTGATGGTAGACTCTGATTAAAGTTATATGTTATAAACTCTACAGCAACCACTAAAGATTTTAAAAAGAGGTAGAAATAATAAGTCAAGATTTGGGGTAAAATAGAATAATAATAAATGTTTAATTAGCCAAGAAAGAGCATAAAAATAAGGAGGAGAATACCAGATGGAACAAATAGATAGCAAATATCAAGAAGATATGTTTTAAATTGATAATATCAATGATTACAATAAATATGATTGATTTGAACATATAAATTAAGAGATTGTCAGACTGGGCTAAAAGGAAAGTTCCAACTATATGCTGTCTACAAGTAACTCACTTTAAATATAAAAATATAGATAGGTTAAAAGTAAAACAATGAGGAAAGATAAACAATGCAGACACTAATCAAATGAAAATTGAAGTGGCTATGTTAGTATCAAACTGTACTCCAAAATCCAGTACAAACATTAAGAATTATAAAAAGGTCAATTTTCTATGAAACACACAATTCCATCCTAGCACATGCAACAGAATTTCAACTAACAGTTTCCAATGTATGAAGCAAAAACATCTAGATTTGAAAGTAGAAATACACAAACTCACAATAATAATTAGAAACTGTAACCCTCAGTAATTGATGGAACAAGTAGACAGAAAGTCACTAAAATATTAAGAACTGATTAAGTCTAGAAGTCAATTTGATCTAACTGATATTTATAGAACACTGGAGCCAATGATAGCAGACTGTATATTATTTTCAAGCATGCATGAACCATTCATCAAGATAGACTATATTTTATGTCTTAAGAAATTTAAAGAAAATCATACAATACTAAGTTCTTAGATAATAATGCAATTATACTATGAATCAGTAACAGAAAGATATCTGGAAAATCCTTAAATATATGTAAAAATTTAACAAAGACATTTCTTCATAACCCATAAGTCAAATATGATATTTTATGAAAACTGAAAATACCTTTAACTTATGGAAAATAAATAGCAAATATATAAAATCTTATTGTATAAAAATAAAGTAGCACTTAGAGAGAACTTTATAGCATAAATTTTTATATTAAAAGAGAATAGATGTCACAAATAAGTAATCTTCCTCTTCAAGAGACTAGGAAATGAAGATTAAATTAAACCCAAGCAAGACAACAGAAGGAAATGATAAAAAGCAGAAATCAGTGAAACTGGAGATAGAAAAGCAATAGAGAAAATCAGTGAAACTATATGTTGCTCCTTTTCTTAAAAAAATCAATAAAATTAATAAATCTCTAGCCAGACTAACCAAGAAACTGAGAGAAGAAACAAATTACTAACATCAAAAATGAAAGATGAAAAGAATATTATACAGATCTCACAGGGTTGTTAAAAGAATGATATGGGATGACTGTAAACAACTCTATGCTCATAAACTCAAAAACTTAGATGAAATGAGCCCATTAATTGAAAGACACAAAATGTCAATACCTGCTCAAGAAATAAGTAGATAACTGGAATAGCCCATACCTATAAAAATATTAAATTCATATTTTTAAACCTTTCAACAAAGAAACTCTTTGTGGCAGATGAGTTCTACCAGAACTTTAAGAAAAATTATTGCAATTCTGCAAACTCTCTTCTAGAAAATAGTAGGGAAGGCAACACTTTCAAGCTCATTTTATGGGGTCAGTATCTCTGCTAGCTCAGATGATAAAGAATCCGCCTACAATGCAGGAGACCCAGGTTCAATCCCTGGCTCGGGAAGACCCCCTGGAGAAAGAAGTGGCAACTCACTCCAGTATTCTTGTCTGAAGAATCCAATAGACAGAGAAGCCTGGAGGCTTACAGTCCACGGCATTGCAGAGTCGGACATGACTGAGCGACTAACACACATGTATACATCATCCCATCATCCTAAAACTGGCAAAGTCAGAATAAGAGAAAACTAGGAGGAACTGTATTCTTCATGCACAAGGGACAAAAATCTCCTACAAAATATTATCTGATCAAACCCAACAAACTATGAACATGATAATATATATCTAACAACTGAGTTTATCCCAAGAATGCAAGTCTGCATCCATATTCAAAAGCAAAGTAACTTACCTTATTAACAGACTAAAGAAAAAAATACATATGATTATCTCAATTGATGTAGAAAGAGCATTAGATATGTTTCAACATTAATTCAGGATAAAAACTTTCAGGAGACAAGGAGTAGAAGGAATCTTTCTTAATCTGATAAAAGGCACAAAACCTATAACTAACCTCATTTAGTAAAAAAGTGCATGTTTCTCCCTAGGGCAGTTAAGAAGACATGGAAGTTCCCTCTCATCACTTTTTTCAACACCTTACTGGAAGAACAAGGGAGTGCAGGAAGATAAGAAAAAGGGTTGGGGGAGGCATAATAGCAGAAAAAGAAATAACAAAAGTATCTCTGCTTGCAGGCAACATGACTGGCCACACAGAAAACTCCAACAAAGTTACACAACTAGAACTAGTAATTAAGCTTGACACAAATGCAGGATTCAAGATCAATAGGATGTTAAAAAGAAAAAAAATCCACTTTGGTGGTCAAAGCCTAGTATGCCATTGATAATTTGAGGTTAGGGTCAACAGCACTGCATGGGGCACATAAGATAAAGAGGTTTCTGTTTTTTTTATGCTTTACTTATGTTTTGCTTTTTGCCTGAACAACTGGAAGGATGGGGTTGTCAATTAGAGGCAATGGAGAAAAGGAGATGTTTGGTTTGGGGACATGACAACTTCAAGGATGTCTATTAGACATTAGCACAAGATCTAAAGATCAGGAGGCACACACACCCCCCTACACACACACACCCCAACCTACAGAGCATCAGCAAATGACTGGTGTTTAAAGAAGACCAGAACCAGGTTAACTCATGCAGAAGAGAAGAATACACGAGGAGGAAGTGGGTTGGAGGTGACCCCGACCTGCGCCAGCCGTTAGAGAATGAGCCCTTTTGTGAATATTCCATGAGCGCTCATCAAAGCGTGCACGTTCTCTTTTTACTGTGCACGTTTCTGTTGGTTCATGTCTGCTGGCTTGAACTCTCAGTTTCTTTAATGTGTCGAAATTTCCAGAGTAAATTTTTTCTTAGTTCTCTCAGTAATTCTATCATTTGTTGTTTTCTCTGGTAGACTTCATCTTTTAGAAATAGCTTTAGACTTACAGAAAAATGGGTAAAGTAGTGCTCATACACCTCCACGGATGGACTCCCCTGTAATTAATATCTTACATGCATAGGTATATTTGTTACTGTTAATGAACCAATATTACTACGTTATTATTAACCAAATAGTATATTCAGCTTTCATTAGTTTTTACCTACGGTCTTCTTTTTTCCCTTCTGTTTCGGGATCCCATCCAGGACACCATAATACATTTATTCTCATATCTCTTTAGGCTCCTCTAGACTGTGACAGTTTCTCTGACTTGCCTTCTTTTTGACGATCTTGGCAGTTTTGAGGAGTAACTAGACAGATGTATTATATGGTGTCCCTTTATTTCAATTTGCCGCGTTATTCAGGGGTTATGAGTATTATGGAGTAAAGTGACACTTTCATCATTTCACATCAACACCATTCATAAGTGTCGACAGTGACCATGATCACTGGCTGAAGCTGTGTTTGGTGGGTTTCTCCACCACAGAGGTATTCTTTGCCAGCTTTTTCCATACTTTACTCTTTGGAAGGAAGTCACTAAATGCAGCTCACATTTAAGGAGCGGGGAATCATGGTCTTCCTTTAATGCAGAATCTCTACATAAATTAATTGTTCATTTATGTTGTCACATATTGCAGAAGATTCTAAGGTTGAATAATATTCCATTGTATGCATAAAGCACATTTTCTTTATGCATTCATCCATCATTAGATGTTTGGGTTGTTTTCATATCTTGTCTATTATGAATAATGCTACAGTGAACATATCGGTGCAGGTATCTTTTCAAGATTCTAATTTCAATTCTTTTGGATAAATCCCTCTAGGACTGGAATTGCTGAATTAATGTGGAGGCTGTATTCTTCATTCGGTGGGGGGGGGGGACCTTCTATATTATCATCCATATCAGCTCTTCCATTTTACATGCCCACCAAGAGTGTACAAGTGTTCCTTATTTTCCACACTCTCATGAATATTTACCTTTTGTTGTTTTTAATAATAGCCATCTTCACAGGCGTCAGGTGATGTTTCATCAGGGTTGTGATTTGCATTTCCCTGATCATTAATGACACTGAACATTTTTTCTTGAACATATTGGCCATTGGTATGTATTCCTTGGAGAAATATATGTTCAAGTCCTTTGTATATTTAAAAAATCAGGTTGTTAATATGCTTCCTTTGAGTTGTGGGAGTACAGATACATTTTGGAAATTAGCTGACTTTCTGATATGCTGTTGTTGTTGTTCAGTCACCAGGTCGTGCCTACTCTTTGCAACCCCATGGAATGCAGCATGCCAGGCCTCCCTTGTCCGTCACTGTCTCCTAAAGTTTGCTCAAGTCCACATCCATTGAATCTGTGATGTCATCAAACCATCTCATCCTCTGTCATCTGTTTTCCTTCTGCCCTAAATCTTTCCCAGCATCAGTCTTTTCCAATGAGTTGGCTGTTGGCATCAGGTGGCCAAAATATTGAAGCTTCAGCTTTAGCAATGAGTATATATAGTACTCATACTTCCAATGACTATTTAGGGTTGATTTCCTTGAGGATTGACTGGTTTGATCTCCTTGCAGTCCAAGGGACTCTCAAGAGTCTCCTCCAGCACCACAGTTCAAAAGCATCAATTCTTCGGCGTTCTGCCTTCTTTATGATCCAACTCTCACATCTGTACATAACTTCTGAAAGGACCATAGCTTTGACTATACGCACTTTTGTCAGCAAAGTGATGTCTTTGCTTTTTAATACACTGTCTAGATTTGTCATTGCTTTACTTCCAAGAAGCAATCATCTTCTAATTTCATGGCTGCAGTCACCATCTGCGGTGATTTTTGAGCCGAAGAAAAGGGAATCTGTCACTACTTCCAACTTTTCACCTCCTATTTGCCATGAAGTGATGGAACTGGATGCCATGATCTTCATTATTTTTTAATACCGAGTTTTAAACCAGCTTTTTCACTCTCCTCTGTCACCCTCATCAAGAGGCTCTTTAGTTCCTTTTCGCTTTCTGTCAAGAGAGTGGTATCATCTGCATATCTGAGGTTGTTGATATTTCTCCCAGAAATCTTGACTCCAGCTTGTAACTCATCCAGCCTGGCATTTTGCATGATGTGCTCTGCATAGAAGTTAAATAAACAGGGTAACAATAAATAGCCTTGTTACACTCCTTTCCCAATGTTGAACCAGTCAGTTGTTCCAGAAAATGTTCTTTCTAACAGTTCTTCACCCACATGCAGGTTTCTCAGAAGACAGGTAAGACAGTCTGGTATTCCTATCTCTTTAAGAGTTTTAAACAGTTGGTATGATCCACACAAAGGCTTTAGTGTAATCAATGAAACAGATGTTTTTCTGGAATTCCTTTGCCTTCTCTATGATCCAGTTAGCAATTTGAATTCTGGTACTTCTGCCTTTTCTAAACCCAGCTTGTACATCTGGAAGTTCTCAATTCAAGTACTGCTAAAGCTTAGCTGGAAGGATTTTGAGCATAATCTTACTAGCATGGGATGTGAGCTCAATTGTCCAGTAGTTTAAACATTCTTTAGTACTGCCCTTCTTGGGAATTGGATGAATATTGACTTTTGCCAGTCCTGTGGCCACTGCTGAGTTTTCCAGATTTGCTGACATACTGAATGAAGTACTTTAATAGCATCATATTTTAGGATTTTAAATAGCTCTGCTTTCTGATTGTTGTTATTCAGTCGTCAAGTCATGTCTGACTCCTTGCAGCTCCATGGACTGCAGCATGCCAGGACTCTCTGTCCTTCACCATCTCCTGGAGTTTGCCCAAGTTCATGTCCATTGAATTGGTGATGACATCAAACCATCTCATCCTCTGTTACCTTATTCTCCTTCTGCTTTCAATTTTTCCCAGCATAAGGGTCTTTTCCAATGAGTTGACTGTTGGCGTCAGGTGGCCAAAATATTGGAATTTTAACTCCAGTATCAGTCCTTCCAGTGAGTATTTAGGGTTGATTTCCTTGGGGATTGACTAGCTTGACTTCCTTGCAGTTCAAGGGACTCTCAAGAACCTTCTCCAACACCACAGTTCAAAAGCTTCAATTCTTTGGTGCGCTGCCTTCTTTATGGTCGAACTCTCACATCCATACATGAGTACCGGAAAGACCATAGGTTTGACTAAATAGACATTTGCTGGCAAAGTGATGTCTTTGCTTTTTAATACACTGTCTAGGTTTGTCATCTGCCTGCAATGCAGGAGACCTGGGTTCAATCCCTGGGTTGGGACAATCCCCTGGAGAAGGGAAAGGCTACCCACTCCAGTATTCTGACCTGAAGAATTCCATGGACTGTACAGTCCATGGGGTCACAAAGAGTCAGACACAACTGAGCGACTTTCACTTTCACTAGGTTTGTCATAAGGGATTTGATTTAGGTCATACCTGAATGGTCCAAGAGTCCCTTGGACTGCAAGGAGATCCAACCAGTCTATCCAAAAAGAAATTAGTCCTGAATATCCATTGGAAGGACTGATGCTGAAGCTGAAACTCTAATACTTTGGCCACCTGATGCGAAGAACTGACTTGCTAGAAAAGACCCTGATGCTGGGAAAGACTGAAGGCAGGAGGAGAAGGGGATGACAGAGGATGAGATGGTTGGATGGCATCACCAACTTGATGGACATGAGTTTGAGTAAGCTCTGGGAGTTGGTGATGGGCAGGGAAGCCTGGCATGCTGCAGTCCATGAGGTCACAAAGAATCAGACACAACTGAGCAACTGAACTGAACTAGGTTTATCATAGCTTTCCTTCCAAGAAGCAATTTTGCAAATATTTTCTGCCATCCTGTGGGTTACCCTTTCACTCTGTTGATTGTTGTCTTTGCTGGGCAGAATTTCTTTAGTTTGTTGAAGTCCCATTTGTCTATTTTTGCTTTTTTTGCCCATACTTTTGATATTATAGTCATCGATATGTCATCAAAACCAATATCATGAAGCTCTTCTCTTGTTACCTTCTACAAGTTTTAGTTCAAGTCTCATGTTTAAGTTTTAAGACTATTTTGAGTTGATTTTGTGTAGTTTAAGGCAAAGTGTCCAATTTCATTCTTTTGCCTGTGGATATTTAGTTTTCTCAGCATTATTTACTAAAGAGATTAACCTCACCCGGTGTGATTATTGATACCAGTTGTAATTTCTTGATCTATTGTAGCTTTTTTCTTTTAATATCCCTCTTTTATTCATATGATTTGACTCTTGATTTCTATATTGTCTGATATTAAAATTGCTATGCCAGTTTCCTTTAGATTTATATTTATCCATCTGAATTCTCTAGCACATTGTTTTCAAACTTTCTGAATATTATTGTTTAAATATGCCTCTTATAGGCAACATATTGGTAAATCTCTTTAATGTAGTTGGAAAACTTCTCTCTTTAAATGGTGGGTTGAAACTTTATATTCATAATAATTATATTCATAATAATTTGATATGGTGGGACATTTTTTACCTTCTGTATAATTTTTTCTATTTACCATGATTTCTTGCATCTTCATCTTTGTATTTAAATGATAAATCACCTGGTCATAAACTCTAAGATAAACTGTTCCTCCTTTGTCAATCTGGTAAGTTAATTCTACTGACTTTTTTATCATCCAAGAGTTGCCACAGAGAACTTGGTGTTAGTGTGACTTTGTTCCTTACAGATATTGTGCATCTAATCGCTCTCTCTCAGCTATTTTTAGTAAAAATGCAACTCTATGGGCTGGAGCCCATCAGGCTTCTCTCCATAGGATTTCCAGGCAAGAATACGGAAGGGGCTGCCATCTTCTCCTCCAGAGCATATTCATGACCCAGAGATCAAACCCACGTCTCCTATGTCTCCTGCACTGGCGGGTGGGTTCTTTACCACTAGGACCACCCAGGAAGCCCTTACTAACACTATAATGGGTCTCATCATTTCGTTTGCCTCTTTTTTTAATTGAAATGTATAGTTGACTTAAAACTCAGAAAAAAACAGTCAGAAAACTAAGATCACAGCATCTGGTCCAATCACTTCATGGCAAATAGATGGGGAAACAATGGAAACAGTGAGAGACTTTATATTTTGGGCTCCAAAATCATTGCAGATGGTGACTGCAGCCATGAAATTAAAAGACACTTACTCCTTGGAAGAAAAGCTATGACCAACCTAGACAGCATATTAAAAAGCAGAGACATTACTTTGCCAACAAAGGTCCGTCTAGTCAAGGCTATGGTTTTTCCAGTAGTCATGTATGGATGTGAGAGTTGGACCATAAAGAAAGCTGAGCGCGGAAGAATTGATGCTTTTGAACTGTGGTGTTGGAGAAGACTCTTGGGAGTCCCTTGGACTGCAAGGAGATCCAGCCAGTCCATCCCAAATGAGATCAGCCCTGGGAGTTCATTGGAATGACTGATGCTGAAGCTGAAACTCCAGTACTTTGGCCACTTGATGCGAAGAAGTGACTCCTTGGAAATGACCCTGATGCTGGGAAAGATTGAAGGTGGGAGGAGAAGGGGACGACAGAGTAAGCTCAGGGAGTTGGTGATGGACAGGGAAGCTTGGCGTGCTGCAGTCCATGGGGTCGCAAAGAGTCAGACATGACTGACTGACTGAACTGACTGATACAGTTTACTGACAATGTTGTATTTTACTTGTTTTTCAATTGTTCCCATGGGTTCTATTAATTTCTGCCCAGCATCTTTATTCACATTTTGGAAATGTTTAGTAATATTTTTCATACATTTCTCCTCCTTTATTTTTTCTCTATTTTGGGATCTTGTTTACAGTCAGTTTGGCATTTTATTGTTCTCTTTTTTCACTTTGTTCTGAATGCATTTTTGACCCGATATTTCAGTTCAATAACACTTTCTTTGACTACTCTTTATTTACCTTCTCCACTGAGGTCAACAATTTCATGTTTTCAGTTGGTTCTTCTCTACTGCCTAATTTTTGTTTCATGTTTCCAATATTCTCTCATATTTTTTCAGTTAGTTATTATATTTGCTTTAAGTTCTTGCTTTGTCTGTTCCTTGTTTTATCTTTTCTGGTTTGTTCCATGTATTACTTTTATGGTTCTGTGTTCCTCAAACATCTCAATCACCCCTGTGAGTGTAGATTCCTTTTAGTATTTATGACTTGGCTAGAGATGCATACCTGTGGGGGGACTGACGTCCTGGCTTTGAGTCCAACTTAGAGGGTCTTGTCCTGACCTCCCTCGCTGAGAGTTAGGAGATTGTTTCTTGAGTCTGGGAGGGACTTTCTGGTGGAGTTTGGGAAAGCAGAAAATTTTTCTGTCTGGAGCATATTAAGTCTACCCATCCTACTGATAGATTTTCTATGAAATCATTAACTTGATGCTTCTCATAAATGTTTTAAGCTCTGTCAATTCTCTTTTGCTGCTTTACAAACCACAGCACAGTGGTTTAAAACAGCAATTCATTAATAAGCATCACAATTCTGTGTGCTGACTTGTCTCAGCCAGGAAGCAGTCATGAAATTGCCATCAGATGCAGGCTGCTCGGGGGTATAGGGCTGAATCAGACTGGACAGTCTTATGGTTCCCTCACGTGGCTGGCACTGGATGTTGGCTATTGGCTAAGGTTACCACCCAGCCGCTGCCATGCGACCCTGTGTGGTTTGGACTTCTCAGAGAATGAGGACGAGGTTCTGAGAGGAAGTGTTTCAAGGGCCAGCTTTCCCAGGGGCCCGGGAGGACGCTAGCAGGCTTTCTACGGTGTCGCATGGGGAGTCCCTGACTGCCACTCCCACTGCATTCAACTGGCCAAGAGCATCTCCAAGTCCAGCCACGCGTCAAGACGAAGAGCAGCACAGACAGGGAAGGCAGGCGTGGGGGGGACCCTCCTGAGACTAACTTCCACGCACACTTTCCTTTGGAATCGCATCCCTGCCCTCTGACATATGTCAACACGGAATAATTGTCTCTGTGACCTCCATAAATGAAAACTACTGACTACTGCTTTTTCCTAGCAAAGAAAATGATGCCTTCATCTGTCAGTTTTATTTTGTGTTATTAAAAATAAAAATCACCATTATGTCAGTAGGGTATCTTGTATGCACTTTATCTTGGAGCCCTGAACTCTATATTGTGTGTGTGTGTGCACGCACACTTACACACACGGCCCCTGCTTTCTCCCGTCACACACACACATACCACACACATACTTTCCTTCTTTCCCTCTCTCTCTTTCTCTCTCACTATGTGAATATTCTAGAATTACTAGACATTTTAATTTCAGTCTGTTAGAATTGTCTAGCTATAAAGCTACTTATGCTAACAAGCCATTTATCTTCATAAGTCAGTTACAATTTAAAGAATACACTTGCTTCTCAATCATAGGCATCTATCATCTGGAAGTAAATGTCTCATTCAATTATACTGCATCATGCCAAATAAAATTCCCAGGAACCCAAAAATATGGTGAGCTTAAGAAAAAAGGGGGAAAAAGCTTAAACCATGAGAAATGCTATAAATTGACTTTAAAGTCTTTGTTTGGTTAAGAGTTGATGCAGTTCTAATTTTAGTGAAGTGGAAACATTTGCCTTTGTATTAAGATATAAAATCCTAATTCCTAATGTCTGTCTCTCTTTCCTGTTTACTTAATCTTTGTTTTGTGATTTCCACTGTCATAGGTGCTTCTACGTTTTAAATCATAAAACACATAAAAGATACTATACCCAGGTCATTCTGCATGTCCTCTTACATGAGAGGCATAAGTTCACATTGAAAGATTCACGCTAGAATAATACAAATAGAGAGAGTGTAGACAACACAGCCAAGGATTTCAGCAAAAGTCAATTCTGAAAAATACATGATATGAAAAGAATTTACAGAGTGTAAGTACAAGCTACCAAGGAACATAGGAAAAATGTTCAGTCTCAAACGTATGCAAAAATGCAGATTAAAACAGAAACAGGCTACATTTCCCATGACAAACTATCATATTTCAGCTCAATAGTATCAAATGTTCAGTTTATACAGGAACAATTAGCCCAAAAGTGAGAATTTGGGATTGTTCCTCAAAGTTAAAATATACATATGGCAAAATTTCACATTCTGCAATTTGGAGATACTCTATTTAAACAGGGGGGAAAATAGCAGCTGAAAGAATGCCTGAAAGCAGAGAACCAAAAAAATCAAAGTGAAGTTAGAAATTATCTGTTTTTTCCTAAAACATGCTTCTATTGCTCTCAAAATTGCCCTTCTAGTTTGAGAAGAGTACAGTAAATAAAATCATTTTTATTGTTTACTTGGTAAAAAAACAATGTTTTAAAGCTATGACTTAGAACAGCAGACTCTTCCTGTAAGGGCCAGAAAGTTAATATTTTAGTCTTTAAGGGCCCGTCTATCGCAAGTGCGCAAATGTTGCTGTATACGGAAAGCAGCATACACAACAGGTAAATGAATGGGTGTGTCGGCGTTCCAGTAAAACTTTACTTACAAAGAGGCCTGCAGGCTACATTTGACCTGTGGGTTGTAGTTTTCTGACCCCTGCGTTGGAATATACTTATACATTGTCCCCTAATCTTAGTATATAGTGTATTTTTATTGATTCATCTGAGGAAGGAACTAGGAAACTTGGAGATAAGGGACAATTTGGAGATCAGACTTAACCCAACATAAGCAAAGAAAGAATAGCAATCAAATAGAATAACGTACAAGTTTAGTATCCTGTTTGACAACTTAAACGTATCTAAACACTTGGCATAAACCAAGGGAATAAACTTACTTTCAGTGGTAATCACACTCATTTCCTTCAGAAATGTTTTAGTCAGGAATGAGATTCTCAAATCTCTCAGTCAAGCAGTTGAATATAGAGTTTGAACAGAAAAAAATTACCCAGGTCAACTCAAAACTCCCAATTCATCTCACTTCCCCCAATAACTCCCTGCTTCCTCCTTGGTTTCCATACATTTTTTTTTCTACACTTGTGTCTCTATTTTTACTTTGTAAATAAGATGGTCTTGACCAATTTTTTTCAGATTCCACGTGTATGTGTTAATATGGGAGATAGAGACTGACATCTATCTATCTATCTACATACTGTGTATAAAACATATACAATATGTATAAAGTAGATAACCAGTGAGAACCTACTGTATATCACAGGGTACTCTACTCAATGCTGTGTGGTGATCTAAATGGGAAGGAAATCCCAAACAGAGGAGATACGTGTCTGTGTAGAGCTGATCCACTGTAAGCAGAAACTGACACACCTTTTTAAAACAATTATACTCCAATAAAAATTAAAACAAAAGTTCCCAAGTCAGGGGGGCTTCCCAGGTGGCACAGTGGTAACTAATCCATCTGCCAACGCAGGAGAGGCAAGAGACATGGGTTTGATCCCTGGGTCTGCAAGATGCCCTGGAATAGCAAATGGCACCTAACTCCAGTGTTCTCGCCTGGAAGAGTCCACGGACAGGGGAGCCTGGCGGGCTGCAGTCCATGGGGTCACAAAGAGTCAGATGCAGCTGAGCAAACACACACACACACACACACACACACACACACACCCTCAGGTCAGGGGTGGGCATCGCGGTGAAGTGCAATCAGAAAACGCAACCTCATAATATTTTTTGAAAAAGAAAACATGAAAGTTTAAAATAGAGTTCTGGAGAAGAATGCATTTAAATATCAATAGTGTGATCCTCTCTGAAGTTCACCTTCTATGCGAATCACCTTCATGGAAGTGGGGGAAAGCCCGCCCTCTGATAAAACAGCTGTGGTTCCGGTGAGCACTTTTCCTCTGCCCCGCTCCCATCCCATGCCTCTTTCCCTTTTTCCCTCCTGAAGCCTCTCTGACCGCCCACCACCTGGTTTGCGGATGATGATGAAGGTGATGGGAGCACCCCAATCAGAAGTCCCTGAGCGGGGAGTACGTCCTTGGTTATTTAACCGTGATGGGTATTTCTGAGAAGGTCATCGTTTCTTTCCATCGCGATGAGTGATCGACTCAACAAGGAGTTCCTATTGCACCAAACACTTTCAAAAATGATTCATGTTAATGGCATGTCTCGGGGGATTGATGCTAAATAGAAGCTACAACTAAAGCTTAAAAAATGATTTAGCAATATGAAATCCCACAGACCACGGCGCACGTAGGCACAGTTGATGGTAAACATCAAAGAATAAATACAACTAAAAGTCATAAAACTGGATAGACAATAAATCTGACAGTTCAAGACCTTTTGGGGCTTGAATCATAAAAAATAAAATGACTTACTCGGGCATTCCTAGCTTTATTTATTTTTTTGCCAGGCATCTTTTACAGGGCAGGGAACTAAAGGCAGCATCATATTTCTGACGTGTTAGTGTGGTTTACAAGGTGGCTGCCTCACAAAATAAAATCAAATGGACATATTGAAGAAATACCCTCCTTTTGTCCATAATATTGATCTCTCCTTGAGGGGGGAGGTTATTGGGAATTTATCCAGGAAAATCAGACTTGAAGCTTTTATAATCTTCCCAAGGCAGCCACAAAGGTGTAGCAGAAAAGAGAACTGATGTACCTAACTCACTTTAGTTTTTTAAAGAATCTCCCTATAGTCCTTTTATCTTTTTGAGGGGATTATAATTAGACTTTTAGAATCTTTTGTTTTATTAAAGAGGAAAAGAATTTTCATGTTTTAGATGACCTGAATGCAGGGAGAAAAGAAAGATATGAACATATTAAATGGAAGAAAATATGAATTCAAACATTTTTTCTTTCAATATAAAATGCTCCCTTTGAAAAGCTTCTTTTAATAGATATAAAACAGAGACCATCCTAAATATATATTTAAATAAATGAAAAAGAGAAAATTTAAGTGGATTTAGAGTTCTCTTTATCCACAAGACTTGCATTCTATCTTAACTATGAGTTCATAATTTAAGCAATATTCAGACATCTTTTGAAGGCATTGTGTTCAAACTCCTGCAATGTTTAACAAAGAACAAGACAAGGTTCCATCCTCAAGGTTCCTTTTGTCTAGAAAGCTCCTCAGCTGAAGGACTAAATCTCCAGTGAGTAAGGGAAAATGACCTCACTGCCTCACTTTCTCCTGTCTCTTGTAGCTCGTCCTACCCAACTCTTAATAAGCTCATGCATACTCTCATTTCCACATGTCTTGCCCTCATTTCCCATTTAGACATTAAAATCTTTATTTATGTATTCCAGAAGTGCTGACTGCCTATTTGACTGTCAGAATCTGTTCAGAAATGGCCGAGACAGGCATGCTCCTGCCCCTACAGAATCTGCAATTAAGAAGGATATCAGGATTTCCCTGGTGGTGTGGTGTTTAAGACTGTACTCCCCATGTACGGGGCACAGGTTCAAACCCCGGTCGGGGAACGAAGACCTCACATGCTGCATGGTGTGGCCACCCAAAAGGGTGTTAGATAATTATACAATGAACTAGCTAATTAATTTTATCTATAGGAAGGACAATGATAGCCGTTGCCAGGGAGATTAATCTTAAACGTGCTCCTCCTGCCCACATTGTTTGAGACATTCTTCTATAAAGGCAGTGAATAAAGCTGGTGGTTATTTGACAAAATAGATGTTAGGGTTTTTCTTAGGATGCATAGTCTAGGCCATGTACTTTCAATGGAGGCCCGCATGGGGGTGAAAACTAGTTTTAATGCAGATGAAAAAAATCTTACTCTTATAAGGTATAAAGCACAGAAACATATACAGCACATAACTAGATGCATAGTGTATCTGAGGTATTAAAATTTCATGGGGGAACAATTAGAAGGGCTCCTTGGGAGGACCCACCAAAAGAGAGACTGAAATATATATGCTTACAACAAATTTAGGACTGCTGATAATTCTTGTCATCTTTGTGAATTAAAGATGGAGCCATAAGTTCTTTGTTCCTATACCTGCCAAGAGGTAGAGGAGCCTAAGAGACCTGCACCTTGATATTGGGTTTTCCAGAACTATGAGAAAATAAATTTCAGTTTAAGTCACTCAGTCTGAGGAATTTCTTGTGGCTGCCCAAGAAGGTAAATTCTCTAAGGTCATACACTTTACTTTTTAAAATTTTATTTATTTATTTACTTGGCTGCTCTGGGTCTTAGTTGGAGCACCTGGGATCTCTGATCATCACTGCAGTATTTGGGGACTAGTCCCCTGACCAGGAACCAAACCCAGGCCCCCTGCATTGGGAGCACAGAGTTAGCCACTGGACCACCAGGGAAGTCTCTGTTCATAGAGTTTAAGTGGAAAGAAGCTTATCAGTGATCATTCCCCCCATATCCATTCTCCTCTTATGCAGTAATGGAATTCTGAGCTGGGCACTTGGCCACCCAGAAAAAAAGTGCATTTCCCAGCCTCCCTTGCAGATATGACCATGATATAAATTTGAGCTTCCATGACTTGAATGGGGCAAACATTCGACCACAAGTTTGTACCTTTAGGAGAAGAGCATGACTTCTATGTCTACATTCCCCTGCTTGAAGGTTGGAACGCAGAGCTTCTAAAGAGCTGGACCACGAGAGGTAAGTCCTTGTGGAAAATGGCAGAGTAATGCGCCCCTTTGTACAGGGGAGCTGCCTAACCAGCTCAGACCTCGGCTTGAGTGAAGAAGAATAATTCATTTAGAAATACGCATTTTAAAAAGCAGCCCAGGGACCATATATTGAGAAATAGAGCCATAGGAGATGGAAAGCCCCGGAGGCAAGTTAATAACATTATTCTTATACTTGAGTAAGAAGTACTCCCCCCCCCATTGGTAATTCTGGTTCCAGAAACCAAACTGATATTTTCACTAATTCATGTAGTCACTGATTTCAGGGATCGTGAAAGGGTATCTGTACAGGACCAGAGGACACACATTTCAGGTTTTAGGAGCTGTATGTTTTCTGTCGCGACTGTATCATCACACACAGCATGAGAGCGGCCGTAGGCTGCTGCACATAAATGGGCAGCAAGGCTGTAGTCTAATAAAACTTATTCGCAAAACTAAGTGGCAGGCAGGACTTGGCTCCTCAACTATAGATGCCAATTCTAACTTATTGTAGCTAACTCCTTTATCTTACGGGTGACGAAACTAATGCATACAGCGTTCAAACTGCGATCACACACAGTAAAGTCAACACAAATACCAACCTAGTTCCCTACAGTCCAGGTCAATAGTCTGTCTGTCTATCTTGCTCTCTGTTCCAGAAGCTCACAGGTGTCTCTCTGCACTAGCTCATTGTAAAGTGAATCTTAACTCCTCTTTAAAATTTTTCTACATCATTTTATCTCTGTCTCTACTATCTTCATTGCACTTTTCTTTTCCTGTTTATTCCTTTTTCATTCCAAAACATGTGTTTTTTATTACGTGCACATTTACCCTGCTCTTATGGGTCCACTTGTGTTACGTATTAGACATTAGATTTTATTAGCCAAACATACCCAAACATTGATCTTTACTTCTATCAACTGCCTCAGCTTTTTTGAGAAGCAAGATTCTGACTAGATGACTTCATTCATAACTACTACAAAGGCATAACTTTGTTCGTAAGAACAAGAGAAAAGTGCTGTGTATGTGCAATCCTAAGTAGAAACTAAACCTCTGTGTTTTCTCCTGCTCATCAACTAAAATTATTTGAGTGTGATGACAGACTTCCTGAGCTGTTACCCACTCAGGCATCTGAGGTTGGAAAAAAAAAAAGTGTCATTTCTTGTAACAGGGACACAGTTTCCACTTTTTACAAAACAATATAATCGACCTTGAACATTATATACAATCCTTCCTTGAACTTAAGACAGGAAAGGATTTATCTCTAACCAATGAGTGCCATTTTCGTAAACAATGCAAAATGTTTAATCTAACATATTTTCTATTTTTCTCTGTTACCAGGAGATTGAGAGCTGCTCAAATCTCGTCTCTCCTAATTGGGTACCTAGGTCCCCAGGTAACAGCGCCATCCTTTCAGCTGGTTTTAGTCTCTGTATAAGCCGTTTTATTGCTCCACTGTTCGGTGTTGCCAGTTGGGCCGATTACACGCTGGAGCTGCTGGAATCTACATCAGCTTGTCGAGATGGCAACATGAAGTAGCTGTCAGATGACCCAGAGGAGAGTCACACATGCACTGCCACGCTCAGCAAAGGTCATTTCAGGAGCTCCCTTCAACTTCCCCGATCCTCACAAAAGGACGGGCCAGTCGGGAGACAGATGAGGGCAAAGGGAGCCAGGTGGCCGCCCACATAGACGAGCTCCTCAGGCATTGTTCTACGCCTCCCTTCCAGGGCTCCCCATCTCCAGAGTCAGTCTTTCTCAAAATATGGCTCATCAGTTGCTTTTTAAAACGCAGATTCCTCAATCCCCTCCCAGACGTACTGAATCAGAATGTCAAAGAGTCAGACACAGCCACCTGCCTTTTCACCTGCTCTCCAGGTGTCTGCCAAAGCAGGAGACCATTAGCCTACAGATGGAAGCAGATCCCTCCACGTGCAGTGGCCCCAGACCCAGGCCCTCCTTTCTGCCCTGACACCCCACAGACATCCCCTCCCACCCCAAGGAGTGCCCCGAGGCTGTCTGGACCAGCCAGCTTTCTCAAGCAGCAAAGGTCTCTACCCCCTCTGCTGGGAAGCTCCCCCCTGAGCCCCCAGCCTGAGACATGGCGTCCAGTCCCGTAAGGACTAGCTCACACGCCCCTTCCTCTGAGAGTCCCCCTATGGACCTAGGGCCACAGCCAGGACGTTTTCCTCTCTGTTCTGTGGTTCCTGTTCATTCTTGCCACAGAGCACTGTCACAGTATCATAATCCTGTGTTTTCAGGCCTTCCCTATTAAGCTAGAAATTGCTTAAACATCTGCCTTGTTATTGACTCATTTTTCTCTGTGTATATAATTTGAGTCTTAAAAAAAAATATTTTGAATGACTCAATGAGTAAACAAACAGCATGAAATGCATTCCTTGTGTGTCTGATGGCTGATGGCCTCTAGTTACACTCGAGGGTCAAATTAAAGGCAAATTCTGCCCACTTGGTCCTCCAGTCCTGTATGGTCATGAGTATAATAATAACTTAGTAAACCTGTGCACCCGGCTCCTGGTGGGTATTCATGCCTCTGCTTGAAACAACAGTGCCTCTAATTTATGAACTGCCACTCTGAACTAACTCCTATTTCAGTTCAAATGGCTCAATGGTTATTTGAATAGCTCTATAAGGGTTTAAGCCTTTTTAAAAATGATGCGGTATCTCATAAAACGACGGCCGATGTGGTTATAAATTTCAGGAATGAGACCTCGGCTTTTTGTGCAACCACATCTGGGTCCAGGGCACATCCCAGCCAGGGCGTCTCATTCCTTGGGAAGGGTGGAGGCCCCCACTCTACGCTAATCATGAGGCCACACTAGAACCTCCTCCTCTGGTCATAAAAGCCTTGGCTGCCTTTGAAGAGGCACTTCAAAGTCTCTTTTACATAAGATTTTTGGAATCTCAGCCCATTGAGACAAGCCTGACATGTCTGTGTGTTTGTCATATGTTCTGGAAGCCCGTCTCTAATCCTGGACCTGGGATAAGCTGAAAGCTCTTCCTGGTAACACTTTCTTGGGGTGGCGGGAGACAGCAGACAAAGTAAGGGAAAACCACTCCTTTTGGTCCGGGGATCTTAAATGTGGAGTATTTCCGTGGTATCAGAAGGAAAGGATCACGCCCATCAGAGTGGCTTCTCTGGACAACACAGTGTGTGTGTGCTCAGCTGGTTCCGTCATGCCACTCTTTGCAGTGAACGGCAGCCCACCAGACTCCTCTGTCCATCGGATTCTCCAGGCAAGAATGTTGGAGTAGGTGGCCATGCCCTCCTCCAGGGGATCTTCCCAACCCAGGAATCGAACCCGGATCTCCTGTGTCTCCTGCACTGCAGATTCTTAACCGCTGAGCCACCAAGGAAGCCCAGGCAGCAGAGTGTCAGACCGCAAATAACGAGCCAGCAGGTAGACGAGTGGCCGCGTCCTGGCAGGAAACACTAGGGTATCAGAGATGGACTTAGTGAAGATTTAAAATTTACAAAGGTAAAATCAGATGTAGGGAAATGGCTGGGATGGCATGGTACCATATGACTACCTACAGAGAAGGAGCTGTTAGCTTCTCATGCCTGAAGGCAAGGGAGGCGCTCCAGAAACCCAGAGCAGTGACCAAATGGAGCTGACCACACAGCAGGAGCTGTGGCCTTTCCCTGAGGGCCGTAAGCATCCCCCACTCAGCAAGGAGGCAGGTAGGGAGGCGAGTGCTCCGGCCTCTCCCCCTCCTCATTCTCCACCATCCCACCCGCGTTTCCCGTGACCTGAACTTACAGCCAGAAGGTCAGGGAGCCCGCGGTACTACCCACGTACGTCAGCCTTGTGGGCTGCAATGCAGGATGGAGGAGGCAGAGATGGTCCTCATGGAGCACAGGAAGGATTACAAATAGGATTGGAGAGAGCACACAAGATTGGAATTTGCTTTGTTCCTGCTGCAGGAAGAACCAGAAGAAGTTTTATTAGAAATAAAGATTTTCTGACCATAAAGAATCTAGTGACTGATACCTTCTCTGCTTTAAGTTCTATTAAGGTTTTGAAAATCTGGACCCTTGACAGTAGTTAGATGATGCAAATAATTATTTTTTTAAGTGACATGCTGAAAGGTGGCAATATTAAATTCCGAACTTGACATCTAGGAATGGACAGTATCACTTAATGCCAATTACGCAAATACAATTTTTAAATGTACACAAAACAATGATGGCTTCTCTCCCTCATAAACATCCAGATATGGTCATTGTGGGGACTGCTCATCTCAGGACCAAGTCCAGCACAAACAAGGTTAATGAACACCTACATGGTGAGACTCCAGAAAGGAGAATCTCCAGTGCCATTGTTTCCAATCTTCCCCAAAGCCAGTCACTCTTGGCTGGGATTCTGTCATCACAGAACCACATTTGCGCTTTATACTCCCTGGGTTTGCTGGTAACCTTCGTAAAATGCATATACTCCTACGACAAATCTTTACAACGTGTGAGACAGTGAGTCCAAACAGTAAAGGAGATGGTAATTTCCAATAATACTTTAAGTTACTTTTCTATGTTTCATGGTCATATTTACTTCTGAACCACTTGAAAGTCTATTACAAGTTACCAGTTTATGTTTTCCAAGTAATGTGTTTTTCTAGTTTTATCAAGTTACTTAAGACATTTATGGGTTATGCTAAATTTAAGCAACACAATAAGTCCTTTATTAAAAAATGCATGGCCTCCTAAATTAGCATCAGATTAGTTATCAACACACTGAGGCAAGGCGTGAGAGTGGTAGGATCAGACTACTAGCCCCCGTGACCCCATCGATGGTTTTAAAGGGAGCCAAGTAGGTTTGCTCTCTCTGTCTAAGGAAGATGGCCTTACATGAGACGTCACCAGATGGTAAGATAGGAAGGCAGTCTCTGGATAGTGAAGGGAACCCAGGTAGTAACTGGGAATCAGGGTCAGAGCAACAGTAAGGAAGGACTCAAAAAGGAAGAAGAGTATCAAATTGATTCAGGACATTGCATTTGTTTCATGTCACTGATTTTGTGCAAGGCATCATGCTGAGCTGTCTACATGTGTTGTCTCAGCAATTTTTATACCAACCCTGTGACGGGGGCCCCCATTTCTCCAGATGAGAAACAATGAGGTTTAAGGAGACTCCGTGATCTGCCCAAGGCCACAGAGACAGTCAGTGAAGAGAGAGAGTGAAGATTCTGAATCCTCTGCCTCATTTCCTCTGAGATATGTTCACCTCCTTTCTTGCCCTCTCTGCCAGAGACTTAAAGAAGGATGAATTGGAACTGGCAGTGGATTCAGAAAAGAACTAGAAAAGACCTGAGTGCAAAATACATGCACACTGTCCCCCCCAGAGAGATATGCAGTGATCAGTTTGCTGTTCCACACACTTTTATGGAATGCCTCCTCTAGCCTGGGCTTACATTAAGTTCAGGGGCTTCAAAGGTGAAGAGGTGTTTCCCTACTTCATAAACTAGAAATGTGATTAAAACTGTTTCAAGAGTGTACTGAGAACACAATCCAGAGTTGGCGAGGCTGTTACAGACCAGAGAGAAAGACTTTAGGTCAGTATTTGGTGCTGGTGGTGGTGGGAGAAGATGAGGCAGAGAAGGAAGCAGGTATGTTAATTAGCATAAGCTAAGCTCTGCTTCAATAACAACAAATCCCAGTGGGTTTAAAAGACAAGGTTTATTTTTCACTAATTCAGAATCCACTGTGGGTCTGGATGACTCTCTAGGAGAACCATTCTCTAAATGATGACTCAAAGATCATGGCAACTCTCGCTTTGGGGGGAAATGAAAGAATGTTCATTATCCCAACATAAGGCCTCCTTCTCCATCCCCAGAGCAGAGGGCAAGTGCAATGAGGAAAATACAAGGGATTTTTTTACTGACTTGGCCTGGAAATGAGATGCGTCACTTCTAGTAGTGTTGTATTGGCCAGAAATTCGCACTCAGTCCCACACACCTGCAAGGGCGATGAGAAGAAGAGAGTCCCGTGTTCGGGAACCCCAGTCCTGTCCCCTGAAGGGCTCATCGGCAGACACACCCTGAACGCCTGTGGCAACACACTGCTTCGCTGTGCAGTGGTGATCATCTGTGATATCTCTGATTCTGACGGGGAACGGAAACCAAGTACAAAGTATAGATCAGGTACTGAGAAGACAGGCATGAATATGGCCTAGCCCTGTCATCTTCATCCCAGCTAGACAGCAGGGCTCTTCTGGAGAACTGACTCTTGTGACAAAAAAATAGGGAGGGAGGGACATTCACTTGGCCTCCTGGCTGCCGTCAGATGTCTGCAGGCCCTCCCTTGGCAGCAAAGCACTGTATCTCCAAGGGAAGCATTTTCAAAGATGGTTTAGCTTTGGTCAAATTGCAGAGAGAAAAAAAAACAAAACTCCCGAAGTTGCAATTCACAAATCAAACACATGCAAGACTTAAACACACTAAAATTAGTCAATACAGTAAGGCTACTCTGAAATGATGGCTAAATTGCCTGAAAAGAAACATGCTTGGAACTGAGGATAGAAATAGAGAATTTGGAAAATTAAACTCATTACTCCATATACTTCTGTTATGACTCCATTCTTTTTCATTGCCCTTCTTTGAACCTTTTCTGTGTCTGTTGTGCTCCTGAGATGAGTAATGGAATTTAATTTTAGGTTCTTTTCTTCCAATTGCAGGTGTTATTTGGCCTTGCCCAGAGCAGCAGGACATTTAACCATCCACACAAAGAGGCTTAGACAATACTCAAGGAAATGTTTCTTCCTAGCAGGTTGAGGTAGAGCTGCTCTGAGGGAGAATAGTGAAGAACTTTGGAATATTGAGAGTGGATGAACCAGCCCAGGAGCAAAAGACCAGGAGGCAAAGGCGGGGAGGGAAGAGCGTTCAGCGAGGAGCCTGGGGACTGGGTCCAAGTCCCAGCCGCTCTGCAGAGTTACTGCCCATGGCAGATGCTGTGATGTGGCCCCTGGATTCTCCCCGGAGGACCGAGGGACTCATTTCCCCTGCTGCTAGGAATAATCCCAGGAGAGAATCTCAGTGTCGACCCATTCAAGGATTTTTTTCTCTGGAAGAGTGCAGCTTCACCTGGCGAAGTTCACGTTCAGTGACTGGTCAGTGAGGGGCCTGGCCAGCCCTCCCCATCACAGCCTGCTACTGTGAGAAATAGACTTGCTCCCCAAAGATAAGGGCACAGCTATAAATTACTGTGTGTCTGCTACATGCCAGTTGCTCTGTATTCTGCTCTTACTTAAGCCAGCTGTCACACTTCTAGTAAGATCTTACCTGAAAATTTTGATTCTCAACTCTTGGGCCATCTGATTGTACAGCAGCACTGGGCCTGTATTTTCTCCTGAAAACCAAACTCTAAAGCTGAGGAGTGACTGCTCCCTTTAAATTAACTCTTTAAAAAAGAAAACACTGGTTTTTCTATATCCTTACAATTTGTTCTATCCCTTTTCTAGCAAGCAAGTGTTAAAATCTCCTACAGTGATTGTAATATTTTTTATTTTCTCCATAAAACCCTGTCAGTGTTTGTTTTATATATATTTAAGCCTGTGTTTTTAGGTTCATATACCTGGCTGTAATACATTCTTGGTGAATTGCTCTTTTTATTATGATTTAGTGTCCATTTTTGTTCCTAGAAATTGTTTTGCTTTAAAATCTATTTTGGGCTGAGTTAGTACCGCTGCATTGGTGTTCCTTCCATTTTTACTTGCCTGATAGATTCTGTTCTGTTCTCTCATTTTCCTTAACCCTCCCCTGCATTCCAATCTTGACTCCTCCCTGACTAACAGTTTTGAAAAATCTCTCACCTGCTCAAAAGAACCAGCTCTTAACACCAGCATCTGGGGCTACCATCTGAGGATGACTGGGAATTCTGAAGACCTAGTTAGCAGGTAGCCTGGAAAGGCCCAAGGGGAAAGGATGGGTCTGAGCCCCAGTTTTTTAAGTTACTTGTCTTCGTTCTGTCTTAAATTTTCTCTTTAAAAAATATTTATCTGTCATAATGATGCATGGAATTTGAAGGTACTTTCAGCTGTTTTTTTAAGGCATGAATCCACCGTTAGGGAAATTAAAATGAAGGAAGTCTCCTTCGTGCTTCAGAAGCAGGAGAGAAGGCCTCAGACCTGCTTCTGACCTACCTGGACACTGCTGGGATTCCATGCCTGCCTGTAGGAGGCACTTTAAATAAGAAAGGGAGTGGTCTGGGAATCTCCTGGGCCCCTGAAGGCCTGGCCTGCCCCTCGGGCCCAAGAAGTCTCATGACTCACAGTTGAACCAGAGCTGCATTTTGGCTTGTAAACTGATAATGCTATCAGTCTGTGGCCTGGCACTGTGCGGGAGCTCCCAGGGCTGCAATCTGAAGTTCACCCTTGGGTGGATGCTCCACCCAAGACCTTCTTCCAGCTGGGACTTCAGATTGCTGTTAAGCAGGGACTTCCCAGTGCTGTTCCAGTCTGGATGGACCTGTTGGCCCAATTGGGGGTGTGCACACAGCTACTTCTCGCTATTGTTTCAATTTCTTTTCTCTAAATGACTATATATTGAAAGTAAGTCAAATAATCTACAAAAAACTGAAATTGCTTATTTGTGTGTAATGAGTGGTTTCCTTTGTTGATTAAACCTTCTAAGCTAAAAACGAAAGTAAAACTTTTGGCAAGAGATCTACAAAACATAGTCTGAACATCCAGGGTATGTGATAAAAAATGGTAACAAATAAATATAGAGAGCTCCTAATTCTGTGAAGGGAAAATGAGATCTAAGACCCTTCCCCAGCAAAACCAGGGAGGCTGCGTTCCCAGCACACAGATTCCATGAATAGCACTTCTACGATCCTCCATCCATCGCTAGGGAGCAGGCACCAGAATGCAAGCATCAATCCCAGGGGCATAATAAAATCCAAGGACAAATGTCTTGAAATATATTGTGTATTATCAGCTCAGGGGCCATGTAAGCACATTGGATGATTATATGTTTAGCCTCAGTGGTGTATCGCAGAGAGTTCATCGGCATCATTAATGTGTCATTTTATTAATTAATGATGCAATGATATTAGAGATAGCAGAGACAAAGGTAAAAAGAAAAAAGCTGACGGATAGGAAAAAAACAATTACCATGAAGCTGAAAAATGTGCAAGTTTGAGAGCTTAAGTTTAAACAATACTTCTATACACTGAAAATCAGCTGGCCCTGCTAGGTCCGTTCAAATTTCCCTAATCTAACCACTTCAATTTATTGTTCACTAATTAGAATTGCTGTTCAGAATAGAGAAATCACCAGCCCGTAATTACTTCATTGTAAAACGCAATGCACATCCAAACACTGACACATACTGTAAAAACCACAGCACAATAAATAGAATGCTGTTTTCCAACAATAACCCGGCAGTGAATTCTGCTAGTGTATTTCTTCGTGAAACATGTTTATGTGATAGTCTTCCAATTTTATGGCAGAAGTTTATCACCATAAGGTGCATTTCATGACAGCCGAATAACTACATTCAGTTAGGCTTGTCACCATGTGCCTTCCGTATCAAGACACATGCTGATTGTATCAAATACTGTTGACTGTCTTAGTGCCACAATCAGAAAAGATGATTAGGCTGTTCTCTGTAGATACGATGCAACATTATTCACATTGCAAGAAACTGAAGGTCAAGGTTGTCTAACAGCATTAGAAAGATTGGGTATTGAAAGCTTCTTAACGCAGTGATGATTCACTAATGGGCCCATGACAGGTTCACCTTAATGTGTGGATGATTCTTTATGTAAACGAACAGGATAAAGGTATATGCACATGAAGTCATCGAGTGCTGTTGGGTGGGGATATGGGTCATTAATTTATCTTTTAAAAAATAAATCACAGCATGCTTACCATGCACTTATTTATCTTAGAGGGTTGCACCAGAGGACAAGACATCTAAAACTGTGCCTCTGTCCGGAAGGGAGGCATCACCTGATGACACGGGCAGGCGAGTGGGCCCTGCACCTTGGCACCCAGCTGGGTTTCTGGTTTCAGGACAGGCACCACTGGCCTTCACTCGCATCTAGTAGGTACACAGGCACCACTGGCCTTCACTCGCATCTAGTAGGTACACAGGCACCACTGGCCTTCACTCGCATCTAGTAGGTACACAGGCACCACCGGCCTTCACTCGCATCTAGTAGGTCCTGCAAAGCGTACCCTCAGCAGGCCACACAAGCTCTAAAGTAGCAAAGATTAGTAGCAAATTAATCAAGTTTGAAATGTATTTGCATGCCATTGTCAAATATCTGTTATGGTCTGATCGCAGTTCTGCAACTGGCACAAAATGGATGACTCTAGAAGTTTAAATTCTCAACTTATCGTTTTGACATTTGATATCACAGATGGTAATCTGTGATATTGCTTCGGTTTTACAGTTCTTTTATAATGTTATGTAGATCAAAAGGAAAGAAAATAAAGATTTATTAGGATGATTTTTACTATAGCCTATTTTCTCAATTCTCCCTATACATCCACCTACTCACTTAAAACATCATAAGATTGTGAGTTCAATAATTTATCAGATCAGAGCACCATTAATTTAGAAAATTAAGCAACTATCCAGATTAAATTCAACCTGGGGTTCAATGTAATTGGATTGTCTGTTGACATAGCAGTTATGTCATGGGGATTGTGTTGAATTTCAAATAACAGAAGTTAGTTTGGAGACGTAGAGTCTCAGATACAGAGAGCAAACCAGTGGGAACCAGTGGGGAGAGGGAATGGGGGAAGGGCAATACAGGGTGGAGGATTAAGAGGCATAAACTGCTGCATATAAAATAAATAAGATACAAGGAAGCATCGAATACCCCAGGGAATATAGTCACTATTTTATAATAACTTGAATGGAGCATAATCTATAAAAATTTTTTACACTTGAAAGCAATACAATATTGTAAATCAATATTATTTAAAAAAAAATAAAATTTCGGCATACTTAACAACACACGTGTGTTTATCATTTAATCACAGCACTATAAAGGATATTTGAAAACCTCTAATCCACTGCCTTTTCCAGCGTGAGCCATAAGTGTCCTGGGAAAGCCCGTTTCCAACAGTTGAATGGGCAAGCGAGAGGCACCCTGACCTCTGATTCGGACAGGATGGGTGCTGGATAAAGGTCCAGCTGAAAGATGCAGCAAAATACTCAGATCAGCCAGGAGAAGTGGGAAGTTCAGTATCTGCACTCGGAGGTCATTGGAAAGAGTGTCTTGGGAGAGTTCAGAGAGAAACGATAACGGGACCTAACAACTGGGACGTGCTGGGGAAGGAGGACGCAATCGCAGTTCCGGGCTCCTGACCGTCACCCGCCACTGCAGGCTGCTCTGTGTGCTGAGGCCTCAGCCAGTGCCGCAGGGAAGGCGGGGAGAAGCCGCCGGCAGAGGCAGGCTGTGCGTGGGATGGGGCTGGACCAGGATGTGCATCCCTGCAGGGGGCAGGCCTGGGGAAGCTGGGCTGGGGTAGAAGACTGTGGGAAGGAGCCAAGGAGACCATTTCTGTTCCACCGAGATAAGAAAGGGAGGGGCGTGGAAGATGAGTAAGGCTGTGCTTTACAGGTAAGAGCTACACACCCCGAAGCTCCAGGAATGGATGGCGGGCACAGCTCAGAAGCGGGGGTTGGCATTAGAGGACGCTCCCTTTCCTCCAGAGTCTGACCTAGGGGCTCCTGGAGTGGACTCTTTAGATGAACTGAATCAGTTAGCTGAACATTTGTAGTGAATCAAGCAAGCTATTTATTTCAGTTGTTTTTAACAGCCTCAACTGCTCCAACCATGTCATGATTAAATAAATCTTTGCCTATCTCACCGTTATGCTAAATACAATGAATCAAATTAACACAAAACCAGTAATAGTCAGTACAATAAAAATACAACATGTTCATGATATTTGGGTATTATTCATGGTCTTTCAGAACAGATGACCTGGAACTTAAAAAAAAAAAATTTATTCTGAACTTCATGTGTGTTGAATTGTCTCATTACTTAAAGATTAGCAATGCCTGGTTTAACCCAAGACCTCAACAAGTTATCTCTTCGTTAAATGATGCTAGTGTAGTAGCTGCACTTTTTATATGTCCAAAATAAATGTAAACCTTACTTTGAGGGGAGCAGTACTTTAGATAGTCCCTAGAAGAGAAATCTTTAGTTCATGGACTCACAGTCCCTAAAGCTTCAATTAAGAAGTATAATGTAACTGCTTTCTGGGTGATATTATTCTACGTTTTTAGGGAGTATAGCAGTCTAATCTAGGAATGATGCAATTTAAAATAAATAGTTCACATAGTTTTAGGGCTGGAGTCAGAAACTTTTCCTGGAAAGGGCCAAAGAGTTAAGATTTTAGACTTTATGGGACGGAGAACCTGTATTGTAGCTGCTCAGCTGTTTTGGCAGCCATAGATGATATGTGATGATTTGTAAACGCATGAGTGTAACTATGTCCTAATAAAATTTTATTTATTAATACATGATCAACAAAAGTTTTTAAAAGTGTAGCTCAAAAGAGGTTTCTCACAAGCTTAAATAGATACATTTAGTCCATGAGCAAATGAATGGATAAAGAAGACATGATACATATATACAATGGAATACTACTTAGCCATGAAAAAGAATGAAATAATACCATTTGTAGCAACATGGATGAAGCTAGAGATTGTAGTACTAAGTGAAGTAAATCAGATAAAGGAAGACAAATATTATATGATGTCACTTATATGTAGAATCTAAAATATGATACATATGAGCTTATTTACAAAACAGAAACAGACTCACATACATAGAAAATAAACTCATGGTTACCAAAGGGGAAAGGGGGTGGGGGGGGGATAAACTAAGAGTTTGGGATTAGCAGATATACACTACTATGTATAAAATAAAAAACAAAAGCAACAAGGACCTACTGTACAGCATAGGAAAATGTATTTAATGTCCTGTAGTAAATCATATTGGCAACCGGGTATGAGCATAAGAATAAATCATAATGGAAAAGAATGAAAAAGAAAGTGCATACACAATATATAGTTATAATATAGAATATATATTTAATATGCTTACAAGTACCACTGAATCACTTTGTTGTACACCAGAAACTAACACAACATTGTAAATCAACTATACTTCAGTTAAAAAATACCTATCACTCTATGTGGCACATTGCAAAAAGTAAACATGCTAGTCTCTCAGTCGAGTCTGATTCTTTGCAATCCCATGGACTGTAGCCTGCCAGATTCCTCTGTCCATGGAATTCTCCAGGCAAGAATCCTGGAGTGGGATGCCATTCTCTTCTCCAGGGGATCTTCCCAACCCAGGGATCGAACCTGGGTCTCCCACATTGCAGGCAGATTCTTTACTGTCTGAGCCACGAAGAAAGCCCCTGGCACATTGTAAGTACCCAGTAAGTATTTATTATTATTGTGAAAAAAGATACATTTAATTTCACATTTTCTGTATCAACTAGATTTTTCATTACTGAGTCTAGCATATGTTCTTCCAGTGGGGTTTGTCAATGCATATATTTATCTAATATAATGTAGATTTCTCTGTCTACTACTCCATGATTTAAAATGTCCATATTTGCATATATGCTCAGTGAAGTGGCTAGAGTTTGACTTGGGAAAAAGAAATGACTGGATAGTTGAGCAACTAGTTACTTGCCCCAGCCACCACCAGCCATTACCCACACTGCAACAGGAGCAAGACGTCATCGGTCATGTCTCTAAAATTCCCAGTCAAAAGTGTCAAAAACATGAACATATTGGCTGACCCTAGCTTCCTGGTATAAAATTGAAACATGCTTATTAATTTCATACATCTCTTATTCATTTTGGACCACCTACTATCTTTTGGAATTTCCTCATTTGTAAAATCACAATTCTTTGGAGTTTGATGTTTTATCAATTTTGTTAATAATTTTTGGTAGTAAGGATCGCTCAAACATTTAAACATGGGAATAGAGTTGTGACAATAAATACAACAGATTGTTTTATTAAACACGTATTCCCATCTTAACAAGCTTTGGGTCATTAGCTTATATACAAAGATGGATGATTTCCCACCTTGCCTTAGTGAAATAAGTCCAGAGCTATGGAGTAAAATTTCCCAAAATATGAGAATTCTTTGTAAAATGCTGTGAGGGGAAACTGTGCAGAGAAAAGGGGGGTGGGAATCATACCTACAGTCTGGGCAATAAGCACAACAGACACATTTAACTTCCAATAAATGCTTATTTGAAGGAGAAAAAAGAAAGAAAAACAGGGAGGGAGGAAGGAAGGAAAAGGAAGGAAAGAGAGGCATAAAGAGACAGAAGGAGACCTCAGAATGAATGACAGCAAGCCGTCTAGGAGCTTGCAATCTGTCAAGGGCAACACAGTCACTGACCTTGAACGTGTGCTCCAAGAGGCCACTGCCCATCGACAATTTGACCCTAAATGTTCTCATTAGCACCCAAGTATCCATCACATCTCAGACTGTGTCAGAAGTTCCAAAAGAATTCTGCACTTCAGCTCTGTGGCAGCTCAAGGCAGGGGAGGGGAGCTTCCTGCCTCTTCTGTCATTAACGTTAGTAGCTCGCATCAGTCGTGCCTGGAAAACAGGCCTAAAACACAAAGGGAAGAAGGCTACTGTTCCCAATCATATTTCTTCCTCCTGTGCACTGGTTCTCCCTACAGTTGAGGCAATGCATTTCAGAGCTGGAGTGGAGACAGTCCCCAAGAGAACACTCCCAGGCCAACGAGCTGGAGGACGAACACAGAGGTGAGTGGCCCCAGCTGTTCTGGCCTGTGCCACCTCTGATGGCTGACACCTCTGTGTGTGGAAGAGCTCAGCCAAGATCAACAAAACCAGGAGCCACTGATGCCTGTGGTGGGACCGGAGGGGCCACCCAACTGGCTCACAGATTTTCCATCAGTGCATATGATTTGAGCCACCAAGTTTGATAATGTGTTACTCACCGCTACTGTGGCCACTGATAACTGATACACTGCCTATCAATGCTCTCATGGTACTGTCAGCCAGGGTTTTTATATAACTCTTATGTGGAATCTTGGTACTTTGTACAATAGTTGTAACAATACTGTGTATTTCCTGAATGCTTTCTATGTGCCAGACACAGTATTTTTCATTCATTCAACAAACATATATTTACACTGTTATGCATTGAATACTAAGCCCTGTGTTACATGTTAGAGATGCAGTCACGAAAGAATGGACAGAGCCCCAGCCGTTATAAGCTTTGTCTTACAATGGAAAGACTTCATAAGTCTTAAAAGGAAAAGTCCCAGTCTGGCTGGGGAAAATATGTGTTAAGTATCTTGCAAATGTATAAAAGCCATGATAAAGGCTAGGAAGGAAAATTGTAGAGAACTGGTCAGGCTTAAAAATGAGATTTATTTAGCCTGGATGTCAAGAAAGGATGATTTCCTGAAAAAGCAGCATTTGAGGGGGAAGGGGGGGAGAGTGTTGCAGGCAGATGAATCATGCATGCAAAGGCCTGGAGGCAGGAGGGAGCAGGGCTCAGTCACAGACCCTAAGGAAGGGCTGGCACAGTTAGCCTGTGGATGGGGGGGTGGGCGGGTGGGCAGGAGCTGGCATGAGCTCTTGCAAGACTTCTTGGTGTTTATTCTCATGCAATAGAGCCCTTGAAGGGGCTTCTCATTCAATACTCACTATGCCTCTAGCAAAGAAGAAATTTTATTATGTCTGTTTTACATATAAGGAAGCTGAGACTTAAGAAAGCTAAGGAACTTAGCTAAATTCATCCCGGTCAGAGCCAGCACTCATACTCAGTCACCCATCTCCTCTCCTGATACTCTTGTTAACATCTTCAGGGCAAGCTGTGTGTTATACTTCGTTATTTCTACCAGCTCAGGTCCTTAAGAGGCCAGTTAGACAAATAGCAGACGCCTCGGAGTTGGGCATACTTGGGTTCAAAGGATGACCTTGCCAGTAGGTGACCATGAATGAACAATTCAGCTTTCCTAAACCACTGTGATTTCATTTTTTCAAGTTCAAAAAGGGATAATGACATCTCTTTTGAGGCAGGGACATAGGACCTATAACTAGAGGACTGAGAAAATAGTGGATTCCATAAATGCTGGTTCCTATTATGACCAACAGAGATTCAGCAATAGATGTGGCTCTAACGTTTGCTTATTACCATTATCAACACAAGGCAACCAGCCTCATGGCACTCATAAGTCCAAGGATGACCCTGACATTGAACTTTATGGGGGAGTAAATGGCTCAATTAGCAAGAAGTCTTGCTAATTTCCCCAACCACATCCTAGCCTTGCTAATTTTCCTGTCCACATCCAGAAGTATTAAGGACTTGGGCCTCTGGTCTTAAAGGTCTACTCACACAGCCCATCCATCTGCCCCCTCAATATCCTCCGATGCAGAGCGTGGTCCAGTGGCCTCTTCAAAGCTGCCCTCCCAGGAGCAGCTTCAGTCTCAAGGTGACTTCAGGAAAATGCAAGGTTTTGACCTTCTCTGCTGTTGTTCGTGTCTCTACATGTCTTGCTTTCTAACCACTGTCTCTCTGGCTTGGTTTGAAAAAGCCTAAGTTTACTTTCTGTGTAATGCCCTTGCGAAAAGCAGATTACACAGTAGGAGATATAGTCCCCGCGGGAATGTTTACTAACTGACCCACAGGTTGAAAAACCAACATCAAGAGGTTGGAATCGATGGAAAAGCCTTCTGCACCTAACGCAGTGTTGGGTCCCCAGAGGGGCTCCGCGAGGCAATGCTGAGTGCACACTGCCTTCGGAGGTCTGTGTGGGATAATGAATGGGGAGGGGCAGTCTCTGGATCCAGACAGAAACCGCTTTCTTATGAGCTCTGGGACCTTGGGCAAGTGACTAAGCCCCTCTGAGCCTGCTTTGTCTGTAAAATGACTTTTGTAAGGAGCAAGTGAGATCACGTATGGAACGTCCTTAGTAGAGTGTCTGGCGCTCCGTGTGGGCTCCACACACGCTGCAGTTACTGTTTCCGTGAATGCTGTCCAGGCCCCCAGCAGTCAGTGTGTTTATTTACTTACTCAGGAGGGGGAATGCGGCTTAGAGTAGAGAAATATTCAATTAATATGAAAAAGGGCTTCCTCTCCGTACCCCCTGGCCCCCTTCCCCAGCCATTGCTCCACGGTTCCTCTCCTCAATCCACAGCAAGCCCTTGAAGACACACAAATCCTTTCACAGCTTTTTTCTAAGAGTGGATCAAAAGAGAAAAAAAAGCAACTGAAGTTCTCTACACTAAAATTCATCATATGCCAAAAATATTAGGAAGAAACCATGAAATTGCTATTTTTGTAGGTCAATAGTTGACTGTTTCCGAGCTAATAAAAATAATCCAAAGAAACCCTGCGGCTAACTAGACTAGGACAGTCAGGGTAAGTCAGTAAAAGTTTGTTATTTTTAAAGTTATTTGTTTGTTATAATAGTCCTCTTTCACGAATTCCTTTTGTGTTAGCCGTGAACTAAACGGCCTGGATTCCCCTAACACGCACTGCCTCCCGCAGGACGGGCCTCACACCCGCTCTCCTGTTTCCTTTGTATCATTACAGTCCTTCCTGTGGGGATGGGGGCTGGGGAGAGCCCTCAGCGGGCAGCCCCCTGCCTCCAAACACTGGCACCCACTCGGCATCCCCAGAGGTCCGCACGTGGTCTCCCTTGCTTGGACTCCTCCCAGGGATCTGCTAGCCACGCGGGGCACAGGGTGCGTTCGGACTCCTCCTCCATCGCAACGTGGCAGCGAGTCACTCTCCCAGCCTTCATCTGGACTCCGGGATCCAACTCCACCGCTTTTCAGTGCTGGGAGCCTCAGTCCCTGGAGAACCCCAGGGAGCCTCAGGTCCCCAGCTGGGAAGCGGAGACCATGGCACCCTGCACTCCAACCTTACAGAGCTGGGAGAAGGCTCAGGTCCCATCTGACACGCAAACTGCCCTTCAAGTTCACTATCACTCATACCTGGACAACAAATGGATGCTTTTGAACTGTGATGTTGAAGAAGACTTGAGAGTCCCTTGGACTGCAAGGAGATCCAGCCAGTCCATCCTAAAGGAAATCAGTCCTGGGTGTTCATTGGAAGGACTGATGCTGAAACTGAAACTCCAGTACTTTGGCCATCTGATACGAAGAACCGACTCTTTGGAAAAGAGCCTGATGCTGGGAAAGATTGAAGGCAGGAGGAGAAGGGGATGACAGAGGATGAGATGGTTGGATGGTATCACCAACTCGATGGACATGAGTTTGAGAAAGCTCCTGGAGTTAGTGATGGACAGGGAGGCCTGGCGTGCTGCAGTCCATGGGGTTGCACAGAGTTGGACACGACTGAGTGAATGTACTGACTGACTGGACAAGTAAATAACATACTAGGAAAAACATGTGCCCTCACTTACATTAGCTTTGAAACCTAGTTTATTTTGAGCATGCCAATGTAAAAGTCCTGAAAGTGGGAAGCACGTGAACCCTGGGACAAGACCGAGAAGGCAGAGTAACACACATTCAGTGGTTCCAGGTGCTACTCAGGCCCTGAGACTCAGGATGCCGCAGGTAAGGTTAGAGAAGGGTCTTCAGGGCACCTGGCAGACCCTGTTGAGACCCCCGCAGACTCACCTTCCTGCTCGGAATCCCTGACCTGCTCAGAAATGGAAGCAGGCCCTTCTCTCCAGTGCTCTGCCTGCTCCAGACCAGTGGGTGGGAGCACTGGCTGCCAACGCTGATTCCACCTCAAGAGCTTTTATAGGTGTGGACTCAACTGTGCCTGACAGTCTTCACCCATTAAGTGAGAGTCACAACAGTATCTACCACACATGCTTGATGTGAGAACTAAGCAAGTTTCTAATCGATATTGAGGGCCTGGGACACATGTTAAGTGTAAGATATTATTACTTGGGGAGAGGGGCACCCAGGGAAGGAAGGATGAGGAAGACTATTTGAGCATAGGTCCAAGCCAGGTTTTCTATCCAGTGTTGCCAACAATTAGGTTGATTTGGGTTCCTGGCCCCTGAATCTCTTTCTCACATGGTTTAGAGTACCATGGTCTAAGAGTACTCTGCATGATTAACAGTTCCCTTATGCCACAACACAGGCCACTTGTAAAGCTTCATTTTGCCCTTTCTCCAATCCCACTCCCACTGTGTACATGGGTGACTACTGATCCTCAGGAGCTCCCACAATATAGAAACACCACCCATGGGCCTGGCACTCTAGAGTCAGAGTCAGAGAAGTTTTAGAAACAGAAGGGAAATAGCAGATCATCTTCCAGAGAAGACTCGGCAGAGAAACACAAGTTTGCCCAGGTCATTAGTGACCAGTGAAATGGGAATCAGGGCTGTGGTCCATCCCCACCAAGCCAGGCCACTAGGCATTGTGGGAAACTCTCCCACCTGAAGGGAGGGGATGGAGCATGCCTCAGAGTGTGGCATCCCTCCTTCCAACGACTGCTGCAGGATGGTAGCCTTCAGGGTCTACGACTTTCCACAGTCTTACAGGTGTTGGATGTTGAAAGGGGCAGGAGGAGACCCTAATTTAGCAATGTAAAACAAAGGAGGGGAGAAGGGGCATGGACGAAAAGAAAAAAGGACAGGCATCCTTCCCTTGTTTGAAACAACAGCTACGAGTCTAGGCGGTGTGGTGAGGAAGGCAGGTCACACAGGGGTCTTCTCTCCAGGAAATAACCTTCAGTGGCACTTTTCTAATATGGAGGATAATGAACAACACTGTTGATCCAATTTTCTCTTTTTCTCAGAATAGAACTTACCCCTGTGCTGTCAGCTCTCTGGATTTATTGATACTATAGGGAGTTTGGAGAAATATAGACATTACTTTGGCTTTGGGGCTCTTTGTTTCAAAAGAAATGTTTGAATTGTCCTATTTGACAAAAATAAAAGGAAAAAAAATTGAAAATAGTCCCGGCAGTTAGAATGGCTATTCCTTACACTGAAAGAAAGAAAAGGAAAGATGAAGGAGACAAAAAAATGGGTTTTATTCTATGGTTTTTCAATTAATGATACAGAACATGAGTGATTTTGCTGGGGAAAGTGTCATATAATAAAAGAAAAAACCCACATCTAATAATGGAACAATATTAGTTATTAGCCTGATAGCTTTGCCCTGCAAATATCGTTAGAGCAGTTGGCCAGAGTATTACTGGAATGTTATATATATATATATCTCCTTACTACTGATAGTACAGAACAACTCAGGTCAGGACCCATTACTGAATATACCTAATATCGTTTTCTAAATTTTCAACACCTATTCAAATAGAAGCCTGCAAAGAAAAATTGCCTCTCACGCCAAAGCTTTAAAACACACAAAAAGGCACCATATTGCCACTTTAGGGACACATTTGTTCCCTGCTGTTGCTATTTTATATGTCATTTCAGTCCTGCAGTTAGCTATAAAGCAAATCTTTGCTTTTTCCGGAGAGGAATAAGAGCTGCCTGAAGGGAAACAAGAATGAGAGGCATCCTTAAAATGACTGATTTACAATTGGCGAGGAGACACAATATGAAAATGACAGCTTTCTCATTGTGAATGTGGAAGCCACAGCTCTTACTCTAAAAGTGCCCCCCAGGGGCCCCCTGTTGGCACAAGCGCGAGGTTATCATGAAGGGGCCATTTGGGTTTTCAGAAGACCTGGGGAAAAGGTGAGATGTGTGTGTGTGTTTGTGTGAGCTTCTGTGGTCAGTATGCCTGGACACGTGTGTGCGTGCTGCGTTTGGACTCTGCGATCAGCGGTGGTGGGGTGTAGAGAGGGGTGAGGGAGGGATTCTATCAGGGATTAGCTAGCACTGACAGGAAATTGAGAGGAGTCAGCACAGGCTCAAGCTCATTGCGCCCGAGGTGGTCCAGTCTCAACACAGACACGGAATCCAGATACCTGGAGTGGCTGCCCCTCTCCCGACAGTGACGTATGGTGTACCCTTGGGCAAGTCCCCTGACTGTATGCAAACTCTAGCTTAGCATCTGTAATAAGGAAGATAACACCCATCAGACAGGAATTTTGTGAAAATGGAAATTTGTATCATCGAGAGCATGGGGGAATATAGGTGAAAGGTCAAAAATAAGTCAAAGACTCTCTGCCCATTGACCGCTCACATGGAGCTCATGTGTAGTTCCCATGGGTGTAACCTTCTCTTTATGGCCTTCCCAAACACCACTCTGCAATATGGCCAAGGGGAGACTTCACACGGCCTGGCGTGATGAAGGCCTCAAGGCGGACCCATGACCATCACCTCCTGTGTTCCCCCGTCCTGTCCCCTCCAACGCTGAATGACTTCCAAGGTGAGGCCACGGAAGGTACTGCAGTCTCCACTGTGGTCTCCTGGACGGCTCACTCCGGGGAGCTCAGCTAGGAGCTGGTTAGAACACTTAGGAAGCCCGGGAAGAGGCCCATGTGGAGAGGGACCAACTCACCTACACCAACATGCCAGCAACGCGAGTGAAGCTCTCGGGACGAGTGTCCTTGAGTCACAGCCAGATTTAAGACGACAGAGCCACAGCAACATCTGACTGCAGCCTGCTGGGGAAGCTGGCCTGGACCCGCCAACCAGGTGGCTCCTAAATGCCTGGATCACAGAAACTGCAAAATAATGAATTGCTCTTCTTACTCTAAGAAGAGCACTAAATCATGGGGCTATTTGTAGCGCATGAAAAGGGTAACTTACACACCTACAGTAGACTGGGTCGGGGTGATCTCTGTGCCATTCTGTTGAAGAGAGACTGGTTAGACTAGATACTGTGAATGCTCTCAGGAGGCTGTGGCTCTACCAGTTATTCACTCACGTATACACCCGCTTATCCAAATATTTACTAAGCATCTGCTGTATCCTAGACTCTACAATACATACTAGGACAGGAGGCAAGGAAACATATTCCCTTAAGAGCTCTCATCTAGTGAACCAGTGTAGACAAATACATAAACAGACAATCACAATGCGTCGCAGCAAAAATTCTATTATGATGGGGAATTACACAGAGGAAATGGTGGGAGCCCTTGCTTGAGGGAGAAGCTAACTCAATCTCGAAGAAGCAGGAAGGACTGCTCTGAGTGAGGGACATTTAAGGATGCTCCCAAAGGTCAGGTAGAGGTTATCAAACTGGAGCAGAGAAAAGTCAGGAGGCCCTTCAGCAGGAAGAGGAAATAGGAGGTACAGAGAGTATGTCAGGCAGAGGCCCCCACAACTGGAGAGAAAGGGAGATCCCCCCTTGATTTCCATCTTACGTGGATGTCCCTTTTCTAACATAATTACCTTTTCTCCTGTAAAGTCAAAGAACGTTTAACTACACAAACTCTAAGAAAAGCAAGGAAACAAATGCCTTCATGTCTGTATTCAGACGTGTTCAGATGTGTTTAAATTTCCCCTCAGTTCTTCCCCTCCTCTGAAACCCACATGCTCTTCATTCCCTTTCACAGGACTGCTAAGAAGCATCCATACCCCAGGAGAAGTGCTCTGCGTGTGCTGGTCATTAATTAAATAATAAGTTCTTTCAAGGTGATGTGTTGCCTCCTCCACGAGGCCTACTCTGAGACTTTCAAAAAGATTTAGGACGCCTCACTCTTGACGCTAGCATAGAACCTGGCAGACCTGACCATCATTCATCATTGTATCTGCTTTCCCTGTTTAGACTAAAAATGCCTCTATTATTGCAGGGCCTGCAGTACTCACAGGAGGTTATCAGATATGACACCAGCCCATTCACTGCCTCTCACACTACCCGAGTCTTCTGTTTACGTTCTTTCTTAAAATTTATTTTACTGAAGTATGGTTGACTTAAACATTGCGTTAATTTCTACTCTACAGAAGTGAATCGGGTGTACATATATACATTCATTTTCGTCTTCTTTTCCTTTATGGTTTGTTACAGGATATTGAATATGCTTCCCTGTTCTATACAGTAGGGCCTTGCTATTTATCCACCCTACAGACAATAGTTTACCTCTGCTGACCCCAACCTCCTAGTCCATCTCTCCCCACCCCGTCCCCTGTGGCAACCACAAGTCTATTCTCTGTGTCTGCGAGCCCGTGTTTTGTTCCATAGATAAGTTCGTTTGTGTCATAGTTTAGATTCCACATAGAGATCCTATCATACAGTATCTGTCTTTCTCTCTCTGACTGGTTTCACTTAGAGTGATAATCCCCAGGTCCATCCATGTTGCTGCAAATGGCATAAGTTCATTTTTTTTGGATGAGAAGTATTGTATTGTATGTATGTACCACATCTTCTTTATCCGTTTATCTGCTGACGGACATTTAGTTTGTTTCCATGTCTTGGCTATTGTAGACAGTGCTGCTAGACATGAACAAAGGGATGCATAGATCTTTTCAAGTTAGTTTCCTCCAGGTATATACCCAGGAGTGGAATTGCTGGGCCATATGGTAGTTCTATTTTCTGAGGATCTATTTTTATCATAAGAGTTCTAATATTACGGTAGTTTCTTGAGGACCCACCATACTACTTTCCACAGTGGCTGTACCAATGCTTTATATTTTTGTATAGCATTATTTGAAAGTATTCATATGGAAAATGTTTAAAGAGATGAGAATACCAGACCACTTTTCCTATTTCATGAGAAATTTGTACATCAGTCAAGAAGCAACAGTCAGAACCAGAGAAGGAACAACTGTTTCCAAATAGGGAAAGGAATATGTCAAGGCTGTATATTGTCACCCTGCTTATTTAACTTACATGCAGAGTACATCATGTGAAATGCAGGGCTGGATGAAGCACATGCTGGAATCAAGATTGCTGGGAAAAATATCAACAGTCTCAGATATGCAGATAACACTACCCTTATGGCAGAAAGTGAAGAGTAACTAAAGAGCCTCTTAATGAGGGTGAAAGAAGAGAGTGAAAAAGCTGGCTTAAAACTCATCATTCAAAAAACTATGATCATGGCATCTGGTCCCATCACTTCATGGCAAATAGAAGGGGGAAAAGTGGAAGCAGTGACATATTTTATTTTCTTGGGCTCCAAAATCTCTGCAGATGGTGACTGCAGTCATGAAATTAAAAGATACTTGCTCTTCAGAAGGAAAGCTATGAAAAACCTAGACAGCATATTAAAAAGCAGAGATATCACTTTGCCAACAAAGGTCTGTCTAGTCAAAGCTATGGTTTTTCCAGTAGTCACATATGAGAGTTGGGCCGTAAAGAAGGCTGAGTGCCAAAGAATTGATGCTTTTGAACTGTGATGCTGGAGAAGACTCTTGAGAATCCCTTTGATTGCAAGGAGATCAAACCAGTCCAACCTAAAGGAAATCAACACTGAATATTGATTGGAAGGACTGATGCTAAAGCTGAAGCTCCAATACTTTTGCCACCTGATGAGAAGAGCCAGCTCTTTGGAAAAGACTCTGATGCTGGAAAAGATTGAAGGCAAAAAGAGAAGGGAGTTAGAGAAGATAAGATCATTGGATGGCATCACTGACTCAATGGACATGAGTTTGAGCAAACTCTGGGAGATAATGAAGGACAGCGAAGCCTGGCGTACTGTAGTCTTTGCAACTGGGGTTGCAAAGAGTAGGACAGGAATTAGAGACTGAATGACAACCAAAACAATTCACGTGCTAAGGGCTTTCCAGGTGGTGCTAAAAGAACCAGGTTCCCAATACAGGAGATGTAAGAGATGCAGGCATCTCTTACAGGTTCAGTCCCTGGGTCGGGAAGATCCCTTGGAGAAGGACATGGCATCCCACTCCAGTATCGTTGCCTGGAGAATCCCTATGGTCAGGGAAGCCTGGCACACTGCGGTCCATGGGGTGGCAGAGTCAGGGAGGACTTAAGTGACTGAACAACAACAGTAAAAACAAATCATGTATATACATTTATTATTATCTTTTGCTTCACTTGTTCAACATTTCTCACCCCATCTGCCCCATGCATAGTAATGAAGTTACGTGATAATTTCCCACCATTTATAAAGTCTACCATAGTGCTTGGCAATTAGTTGTCCTCAATAAATCTATCTGAAATAAAGAACAATATACTTTAGTGATTGCTACTGAATGAAAAAATCAACCTAGCTGTGCATTTTAGTGCCTTTATGAATCTTTCTTCTGGCTTTCTCAGAAAATTGATCTCAAACGCCAAAAGCACAGATGCCATTTCTCTGTGACATACAGTGAGTTTTAATTTGGTTGAACAAATTTGTTTTTAATAGGCTCATTACCTACTACCTTATTTTGGGGAAAAATAATTCAAAATCTCATAAACATGGAAAGCCAAAAGTCTGTATTTTCCCATGACTTGGAAAATTAGATGTAATTATATATTTTAATAATCAATTACTGTGTGAGTGTTATATTAGCACTTAACAAGATTGCAATGAACTGGCAAGTAAGATAACAAAATTCCCCAGCATGTGTACCAGCCACTGTGTTTTCACACCATGTCTAATGAATGTAAATAATGCCTTTGACACAAATCTAATGCTATTAGCCTTGAATTTGTTTCTGCAAACTGGGGGTGTGAAAGCAAAGCCTCAGGTTGTTTTCTTAAGAAGAAAGAAGGAATGTGTTTATTTGTGGCTAGCAGCAAAATGGCAGGGACCTGAGCATCACCTCTTTCTCACTGCTGACTGGCAGGTGGAGGTGAGAAAACAAGCCACAGGCCTTCCCTTCAGGAGGCATTGGGGAGGGCCCAGGGTCAAAGAGGCAGCAGCTTGTGTCAGAGCTGGGGGAAAGTGAGCCCTCCCAGAACAAAGGGTGAAATACTGGTCTTCAGCCTCACGGAACCCAACTCCAGTGCGACTGGCAATTCTTACCAGAGGAGAGCAATGGAGAAGTGAGAGGAGCTTCAGCCTTGACCAGGAAGGTACCCTCCTCCTGCCTTTCTGGGCAGCTACACCAATGCCACAGCTAAACGGGTGATGCTGGGCTGAAAACTCAAAGGACACCCGGGACACCCAGATATGCCAGGGCTGGATCAATGGAAATCTGAAACGCTAGTTTGCCTAAGGTCTGCCTCAAAGAAGAAATTTGCACCTGGGATCACTCTAATGTCAGGTAGAAAGGCGAATATGGAGAGATTTGCATATTTATTTTGAATAAATCACACATGTCCCTTTTTAAAAATAGCCCTATAGGTAGAAAAGTCATGTTTTGGTTCAGAGTTATAGTCATAAAGTTATAAGATACAGTAAACAGCAGCTGAATTGATTGGAAATTTGCTTTTATCATTATAAGATAAGGGTGCTAAGAACTAAATTATAATCCTATAATGTCATAAAAAGATAAAAAGGAAAGCCTGAAATTGGATGGCAACATGGTGAGTCTCAGCTGGTGTAAATGATGTGGGCGTGGGAAAGAGCTGCCCACCTTACACGCCAGCATGACCACTGGATGGATGCACTGGAAAGAGTCCGGATGGTGTGCGGAATGCAGACAAATATCTGTCTGATTTGAAGACTCCTGGAGTTTAAACCTTTCTCTCATCTCCTTATAAATGCAACCTGTTAATTGGTTTATGGCATGGAGGAATGCCAAGATGTCGCTTAAAACAGGCATTTTCCAACTTTAGGAGTGTCATAGCTTTCAAAGGCAACACCAGTTTCAAGCGTAAGGCTTCTATCATCATCCATTTTGGTTCTTCACTATTTAGCTTACTGCAATTTTATGTGTCAACTTGGTAGACTACGGCACCTACCCAGTAAAGCACCAGTCTAGGTGTTGCTGGAAAAGTGTATTTTTTAGATGTAATGAACATTTTGGAGAAGGAAATGGCTACCCACATAGTATTCTTGCCTGGAGAATTCCGTGGACAGAGAAGCCTTGCGGGCTACAGTCCATAGGGTCACAAAGAACTGGACATGATGAGTGACTGACACACACACTGAACACTTCAATTAGCAGCCTTTGAGGAGAGCTCCCCCGGTGGCTCAGACAGTAAAGAATCCGCCCACAATGCGGGAGACCCGGGTTCCACCCCTGGGTCGGGAAGAGCCCCTGAGGAAGAAATAGCAACCCACTCCAGTGTACTTGCCTGGAAAATCGCATGGACAGAGGGGCCTTGCAGGCTACCTACAGGGCATGGGTTCGCAAAAGAGTCGGAGCTGACTGCAGCGACTTAGCCTAGCACATAGGCAACAACAACAGTCCCCTGCTATGGAAGGAGCTCTGCCTTCAGACTGCCTCTGGAGTCAAGACTGCAACAGCGCTCCTGCTGGCATTCCCAGCTCGCCAGGGCTTCAGACTTGTCATCTCCTATCATCATGTGAGGGCTCCCCAAGTGGCGCTAGTGGTAAAGAGCTTGCCTGCTAATGCAGGAGACTTAAGAGATGCAGGGTTGATCCCTGGGTCTGGAAGATCCCCTGAAGGAGGCACGGCATCCCACTCCAGTATTCTTGCCTAGGAAATCCCACGGACAGAGGAACCTGGTGGGCTGCAGTCCATGGAGTCTCAAAGAGTCAGACACGACTGAGCGACTCAGCACAGCATCGCACATAATTATGTAAGTCAATTATTTAATTATCTCATATCTACGAGAGAGAGAGGAGAGGGAGAGAGAGGAAGTCTGTTGGGAAGAAAGTCTCTTGAGTTGTTTGTTTTCATCGTACTTTGCTTTTATTTCAACATAACACACAGTTTAAAAAATTAACATGATTTATTAGCATTCACAATGCTTACAAAGAAAAAAGACACTAAAAGAAGGGATTTAGTTCAGATTTAAGAAATAGCTCTAATTACATACTTAAAATAAGTCCATTTCCCAATGTTCCGTTTGGGCCAAAATTTAAGATTGCATTTGGTAGGTATTTGTATTGGCTGTCTTTGCAAGATTTTTTATATAATCTCTGATCCAACTCCCAGTTTACTCAAAGGTCTCTCCCTCTGAAGATCCTTGACTAATGTACTTACTAACCAGCATTTGTATTCACTTCAGCTAATTAATTTTCAGCCTTTCTAAAGGTAGATTTTCTCAACGATTTAGATAAATGGAGTTTTTCTCCAAAGGCGAGAACTGAAGCGCCACATGGATATTGGTGCATCCTTTGCCAAACCTCTAAGTCTGAGATTCAGTGACCTAAAATTGATGGAATCTCCTTTGTAGTTTGAGCAGTTTTTTTTCTGATGAATTCAAATTAATTTCAAGCAAAGTTCATTTGATTTGTTCTGCTCTTAACCAAATTTCATGAACTGAGATGAATATAAGAGCCTGGAACTTAAGTGACCTAATGAAGGACATCATTTAGCAAAGAAACACTTTTGTTTTTTTTTTTTTCATTAGAATGCGTTCACATACGTATATATATTTGAAACTAGGAAATTCCCTTTAAGCAAGGAGAACAATTTAAAAATTTGTCTTTAAAAAATTGGTTCAGTCTACCCCTCAGAATGGCAGAGTCTATTATATTTGTGGGGCCGGTAAGAGTATTTTGACAGGTGAGCTATCTAAGTTTGGTTTGTTTTTCTCTTCAACTCTAATGTGACTTATACAATCTCAAGCAGCGCTCGCAGACTTGTGGCCCATGAACTACCTGTACCAGAAACATGAAGACACTTTTTTAAGATGAAAGTTGTGATGAGCAGACCCATGAATCTGCACTTTCTAAAAGTGGTCCCAGTGACTCAGTGTACACTGAAGTCTGAAGACAGCTAAGCTAGATGGAATATTTGGGCTAATTATTTTTGTAGAATAGAGATATTTCTTTAATCTACTATCTAGTAAACTAGATAAGATCCCTTGGGGTTGAAATGGTTTAGAAATCCTCTCTGAAAAAATGCCTCATTGTGGTGATATCTCAGGAGAGAGGGCCAGAAGGTACGTGAAAAGAGATTCAACATCTGGAATCATCAGAGAGATGCAAGTCAAAGCCACAAGGAGATATTACCTCACACTCGTAAGAATGGCTGTCACCATAGAGGACACAGATAACACATGTTGGCAAAGATGTGGAGAAAAGGGGACCGTCGTACTGTGTTGGTGAGAACGCAAACTGGCACAACCACTGTGGAAAACAGTACAGAGGTTTCTCAAAAAACTTACCGCGGAACTACCAAATGACAGGACACAGGGATGCCGAGCTCGTCCTCACACCCAAGCAGTGTGGCTGTGCAGCCTCGGGGGCAAACAGAAAAGCTCGGCGGTACTCTCTCTGTGTGGCGATTCCAGTCATGTCTGTCCATCTTTTCCCTTGTGATGGGTGAGGAGCTCAAAGTCCCCATCCCAGAGGGCAGAGGGAGCCCATGTTCCTCATAAGAAACAGCTGGATTCTGGAGGAGAGCGCCTTCAAAATGAGGGCTGGAGAGAGAAGATGTCATCTCTTTATGACTCAAGAGATTCTCCTGAAAATGACACAGGAGTTGCATATCTGGAGAAATGAGAGTTTAATAAAACTAGAAAAAAAATGCTGCTTATGCATCAGAGTTGAGTGTTAGGTACTGAAAATTATCAAGAGATTTTTCCTTGAAACAAAAGCCCAGTGAGGCATTCAAAAGTTGTGTGGCAGTAACACAGTTATTCATTGTGTGGCCTCCTCCACCGTGTCAGATGTCTAAAGAAAACTGGCCCCCACCCACCACGTGCCGGGGCTAACCATTCCAAGCGCCTTGAGGAGACCCTGTGCTCTGGGACAACATCTCTCCCGTCGAAGGCCCTCTCTGCAGGCCCCGGGTCTCTGGCAGGAAAGGGACCTCAGAGTCCGCTTTCTCCCATTTAGTGCTTGAATCTCTTCTGCAACAGCATCTCCACCAGGTGGTTGTCTAACCCATGTCCTAAAGCTGCCTGTTAATCCCCCTCCTTTCCTGTATCCCTGAAAGACATATGAAGGTGAATGTGGACATTCTGTTTACACAGATCCACACTAGAAGACCATGTCATCTGAACTGTCTATATTGCAGATGGCTTTGGTGACAATTTCAGTTGCCTAAATCTTGAAATGACTCTGGATATGCTTGAACACATCATGTACAGTTCTGGCTATTTGGAGTGGTAGACTGCCCCCTGCATATGACGTCATGGCTTTGACTATTTTCTATATATTTCAGTAAACACAAGTGTAAAAGTTAAAAGATGAGCTGTGTGCCATCTAAAATATCCTGTAGCCCACACTTGGGTACCGCTGGTCTAGTCTTTCCTCAAGCATCCATGATGTAAGCCACAGTTCTGTTAATGTGTTAACCTGAGGGTCTGGGTCTGTACTCTTAATTCTGCTTATAACGCACTAGGGCTGAGTTCATGTCCAGACCTGAGGCTGACATTCTGGGGTTAATGCAGGGCCTCTCTCCAGCCCAACAGCCCTTTTCTACAGAGCATCTTACCTCCTGAATCTCTTGAGTCATAAAGAGATGACATCTTCTGTCTCCAGCCCTCATTTTGAAGGCGCTCTCCTCCAGAATCCAGCTGTTTCTTATGAGGAACATGGGCTCCCTCTGCCCTCTGGGATGGGGACTTTCAGCTCCTTACCCATCACAAGGGAAAAGATGGACAGACATGACTGGAATCGCCACACAGAGAGAGTACCGCCGAGCTTTTCTGTTTGCCCCCGAGGCTGCACAGCCACACTGCTTGGGTGTGAGGACGAGCTCGGCATCCCTTTAATACCCATGACCCTTCCACATGGTCGAGGCATGAAAGATAAGAAAAGCAAAATCTTCCAAATATTTTCCAGGCCTGTATTAGAGTCATGAACCTCTCAGTGATTATTATTTCTAACTGAGGTTATTGGTTAAAGTGGTAGCCGCCGACTTAAGCTCAGACCCCTCCTTAAAGTGTTTCCACTATCAGTAAGACCCCTTTATTGAGTAGTTCTGCTGGGGCGGTATCTTGGTCTGCTTGGGCTGCTAGACAGAACACTACAGACTGAGCGGCCCCTCACAAACAGACGAGGGCTTCTCACAGTGCGGGAGGCTGGCAAGTCCGGGCTGGAGGCAGCAGCAGATTCGGCGGTTGGTGAGCGCCCGTTTGCTCACCGATGGCCCTCTTCTTGCTGTAACCTCACGAAGTGGAAAGGGCTAGGGGGCTGTCTGGGGCTTCTTTCACAAGGGCACTAACCCCTCTGTGAGGGCTCTGTCTTCATGACCTAATCTCTTCCCAAAGGTCCTCCAAATACCATGTCTGAGGGCTAGATTTCCAAATCTGGAGGGGACCAAGTCATCATCATAGAGCAAGAAACCCTCTACCAAGACTGCTTCTACCGCAAAACAAGTATGTGACATCACCAGGCAACGTGTGTTAAGTGCCTGTTGTATACACATTACAGCAACGGCAGTTGCTCCTCTGGGAAAACCAAACCAGACAGAGGCTGGAGAAAATGTTTACGCCCAGATTATTTCCGGGGGACTGGCTGCTCCTGCAGACATCTAAAGAGAGTGGAAAGACCCAGAATGCTAGAGACAGAGGAATCTGGAACTCAGGAGAGGAACTCTAAGCAGGGCAGAGTGGAGGGCAGCAAGAAAAATAGAAGGCGGGGGTCACACATATTCTTTGCAGGGTGGCCACTCATAATCAGAGCCCTCCCCAAAGTGATGTATATGTTTTCCTGAAACTCATGGAACAAATGTTATAAACGCATCTCTTAAGGAAATTATTGGGTTTTGCAGGTGGCTCAGTGGTAAAGAGTCCACCTGCTGACGTGGGAGCTGCTGTGTTCGACCCTTGGTTGTGAAGATCCCCTGGAGGAGGAAATGGCAACTCATTCCAGTATTCTCACCTAGGAGAAAGCCCATGGACAGAGGAGCCCAGCTGGCTATAGTCCGTGGGGTCACAAAGAGTCAGACACGCCTGAGGGACTGAGCACTCACGCACAAGGAAATTATCAGAGCATCTGAGTTAAAAGCACCTGCAGTGATGTGGGGTGAAATATAGACAATACTTACAGGCTTAGAGGTCAGAGACAGAAGTTGACCTAGGGATTGCAAATCAGTTCTTGCCTTAAAAGAGCTTAAAATCCAGTGAAGGGGAAGGGTATATACTCATAAACATAAGATATAATGAAATATATAATGCCAAAAGCATGAGAGTGAAATTATAAGTATTCAGTGATATTCAGAGAAGGAGGAGGGTCTCTGTGGGCTGAAAGGTGAGGAAAAAGCACCATGATGAAGCACCTGAACCGGCTTTAGGATTAATTTCTTACTTTGGAAATCAAGGTCTACACCATAATGGATTGGGAGACTGGGGAGAGGGCTTAAAGTATTTAATAGAATGAATTCTTTGTCTAGAATTATTTCAGTTAAATCATTTCTGTGACTGTGATTTGATTACTTTTTAATATTTATTTATTTATACTTGATTGATGATTGCCTTACAATATTGGTTTGATTTCTGTCATACATCAACATGAATGAACCGTAGGTGTTTGGAAGATCTATATGTTCACCACAAACACTAAGACATGAATCTACAAGGACATTTCAAAAAGGGAATTCTCCAACAAGAGAAATATTTCCATTTCTTGAGGCTTTCAATACATCAAATACATCAAAAAACTTGGAGAAATGCCCTATTAGATTAAAATAATTGCAGTATATTTTAACTGCTTGCACTTTATAAATTATTGCTTTTACTATAACATACAAATAGGAATAGCTTGCTGTTTCTAGTGCTTAAAAGGTATATTTTCATTTTATCCCCAACAATTCCAGAAGGTGCTTGTTATTATTCTCCCTATCCTCCCAATAAAGATGAAAATGCTGTCACAGAAAGATTGCATGTGGCCTAAAGTCACACAGTACTGAGAGGTGCCAGAACTGGGAAGCGGGCAGCCTGACTCTAAAACCCACAATCTCAACTCCTATGCCATGAAATCACCTATCTGTATATCCTTATTTGGAGAGAATATCAAAGTTTAAATGTAAGCTCTTTCAGGAGCATGAAACCACTACCATTCCCCATCACTTTTTGTGATGGGCTTTGAAGATGCACACGTGCTCAGTCATGTCCGACTCATTGTGACCCCATGCACTGTAGCCCACCAGGCTCCTCTGGCCATGGGAATTCTCAGGCAAGAATACTGGAGTGGGTTTTGCCACTTGCTTCTCCAGGAGATCTTCCAGACCCAGGGATCAAACTGGTGTCTCCTGTATTGGCAGGCGAATTCTTTACCACTGAGCCACCTGTGAAGCCCCAGGCTTTGAAGAAACACACAGGCAAACAACTTAATGTGTGCACATGTCTGGAAGAATCATATTCTTAGAGTCAGGAAGACAAGGAATTAGGGACCACCTCTGGAGGCAGAGAAGCATCAGAAGAACAGCTTCTCATACCCAGAGAGCAGCAGAGTGTGCCTAAATTTCCTTCCCTGACCTTCCCTTCTCCGGCATCAGATCCTACAGCTACACAAGCATGGAACGAATTATCCCAACTAATTGTGTTCTGCAGCTCGGCATAGGTTACTCCAAGTGCAAAGGGACAACTTTCCTGATAATTAAGTCTCAAAATTAACTCCCCATTCAGAAAATGAACAAACATTTATCTCCTAGTGAGATTATTTTCGTCTGGCTGCTGATTCAACAAAATTAGCAGAGATTAATTGACATTCTCAAGAAAGTGGGAGAGGGAGGTGGAAATGCCTCCTTGAAAAGGAGGCAAATTTAGGTCATGATTTGACATCTCAACCAAGTGAGCCAAAATATAGTTTATTTATGTCTGTTAACTCCCAGTTGCTTAGCCTCTGACCTTGGCACGACAGTCTTAGAATCAGGAAACCTGGGTTACATCCAGTTTCTGCCACTTAATAGTGTCATGACCCTGAAACGGGCATTTGACCCCTCTGAGTTTCATTATTCTCATCATTAAAATGGGGATCCCATGCCAACCCCCCTGCATGGGGAGTGGTGTCCCCATGGATATATGTGCAGAAGCCCCGTGGGGACTCCACAGGCCACAGGTGATGCAACCTTGTTTATTCCACCGTTAATATGAACAGGGCCAACCATTAGTCCATTACTAATATTCCTTCCATCTGAATAGTTCAATTCAGATGACAAATTTTACAAAGAGCCCAAGCCAAGATCTGAGGATCAGAGTCACTTGGTTCTTATTGCCACTGTACTTCTGAGCCAAAATTATTAGAACTGAAGTTTCTACTCTTAAAGCAAACTCTCTGGCCTTCTATTGTCTAGATGAAAATGAGCTTCCTAATTCAGACACTGAATTCATTCCCTGAAAGTTCCTTCATAGCTGATAAATATAAATATTTATGTGTGTGTCTATTACATTAATGTCATAGCAAGAATCAATGTACAGTTTTTGAATTAGAGACAATTTTCTATAATCCTATGCTGTCACTCCAATAATTATTTTACAAGTCGTGTATTTACATATAAATAGTGTTAGTCACTCAGTTGTGTCCAACTCTTTGTGACACTACAGACTGTAGCCCACCAGGCTCCTCTGTCCATGGAATTATGCAGGCGAGAATGCTGGAGTGGGTTGCCATTCCCTTTTCCAGGGAATCTTTCTGACCCAGGGATCAAATTCAGGTCTCTTGCATTGCAGGCATATTCCTTATCATCTGAGCCACCAGGGAAGCCATGAATAACAACAACTTTATACATAAATAGTGATAATCTAGTTTAACTACAACTTGGGGGTCTATTTTTATATGTGACACTATATTATACATATTTCCTGGTAAAATTTCTCCCAATAAAATTTAGTAATGGTCATGTCTAAAGCAACTGGTAGATTAACCAGTTTTGGAATACTCAAGATACTTTCTTTTTCTAGGGTATTATTTTGAGAGACTGTTGTTGCAAAGGTTGTTCAGTCGCAAAGCTGTGTCCGACTCTGTGATCCCACGGATTGTAGTACACCAGGCTCCTCCATCCACCACCGTCTCCTGGAGTTTGCTCAGACTCATGTCCATTGAGTTGGTGATGGTGATGCTATCTAGCCATCTCATCCTCGGCTGCCCTCCTTTCTTCAATTTAAGTCTGAATCATGCGAAAGGAGCTCATGTCACAGGTGTCTCTGAGCCACAGTCAGCTCCCAGCCTTGTTTTTGCTGACTGTATAGAGCTTCTCCATCGTCAGCTGCAAAGAATACAATCAATCTGATTTCAGTATGGACCATCTGGTGATGTCCATGTGTAGAGTCGTCTCTTGTGTTGTTACAAGAGGGTGTTTGCTATGACCAGTGAGTTCTCTTGACAGAAGTGTGTCAGCCTTTGCCCTGCTTCATTTTGTACTCCAAGGAGAAACCTGTCTGTTACTCCAGGTATCTCTTGACTGCCTACTGTTGTATTCCAATCCCCTATGATGTAATGGACATATTTGGTTGGAGCGGGGGCTGTTAGCTCTAGAAAGTGTTGTAGAGAACCAATCAGTTTCAGCTTCTTCAGCATTAGTGGTTAGGCCATAGACTTGGATTACTGTGATATTGAATGGTTTGCCTTGGAAATTAACTGAGATCATTCTGTCATCTTTGAGACTGCACCCAAGAACTGCATTTTGGACTCTTCCATTGACTATCAGGGCTACTCCATTTCTTCTTAAGAATTCTTGCCCACAGTAGTAGATGTAAAGGTTGTCTGAATTAACTTCGCCCGTTCCCGCCTATTTTAGTTCACTGATTCCTAAGACGTCAATGTCTACTCTTGCCATCTCCTGCTTGACCATGTCCAGGTTACCTTCACTCATGGACCTAACATTCCAGATTCCTATGTAGTATTGTTCTTTACTTCCAGCACTGGACTTTTATTTCACCACCAGACACATCCGCAGTTGAGTGTCATTGCACTTTGGCCCAGCCACTTCATTTTTACTGGTATGAGTGTGTGCTCAGTTGCTCAGTTGTGTCTGACCCTATAGACTGTAGCCTGCCAGGCTCCTCTGCTCGTGGAATTTTCCAGACAAGAAAACTGGAGTGAGTTGTCATTTCCTGCTCAGGGGGATCTTCCTGACCCAAGTATTGATCCCATGTTTCTTGCATCTCCTACATTTGCAGGTGGATTCTCTACCAGTGTGCTAGATGGGAAGCCCCATTCTTACTGGAGTTGATAGCAATTGCCCTTTGCTCTTCCCCAGTAGCACACTGGACACCTTCCGACCTGGAAGACCCATCTTCCGGTGTCATATTTCTTTGCCTTTTCATAGTGTCCATGGGATTCTTCAGGCAAGAATACTGGGGTGGGTTGCCAGTTCCTCCTCTAGAGGACCACATTTTGTCCGAACTCCTCACCATGACCCAGCTGTCTTGGGTGACCTTGCACAGCATGGCTCATAGCTTCAATGAGTTACACAACCCCCTTTGCCACAACCAGGCTGTGATCCATGAAGGGGAATTTTGGGAAATAGAGCAACGTTAATAATACTGATGACAGTGATAACAGCGTCCCACAGAGCTGCCCTATATGCTTGTGTGGGTCAGATGTGGAACCGTGCAAAAGGCCACCGCTGACACTTCTAATCACCGTAGATTTACCCTTTCCTGAGCTGGCATTACAACAGAGTGCAGGAAACTCTCGGGACATGGACTGGCTTTCTCCGACTCGGAGTTAGGCTGACGGCAAGCGGCTCCTGCTTACAGAATCTGCACCGTGGGCCACACTCTGTGAAGCAAGCTCTCCCTGAACTACCTCATGCAACCCTCTCCACAATCTCATGAATGTGGACTTCACTGTTGCCAACCAGGTGTCACAAACACCGAAACCTTAGTTCACTCAGCAGGCGGCAGGGTGAGAGTCAATTTAAGCACTTTCTGATTCCAGAGTCCAAGTCCACCCAAATGTTAAAACTTTCTGTTATATGTCATTGCACTGAATGTCGATGATACCTGCACAGTCACACATTATCTACATGCTACAAGCGATTTTCTTCAGTTAGATTCTTTCCTCCAAGGTAGAATTACAGGGTCAAAGAGTAGATCCATTTTAGGGGTCATATGGCTCTCCTTCGTCACTGACAATGTAGCTAAGTTCTGCTGGATCTTTTTGCCCTTTATTCAGAAAGTATTGACTGAGCCCCTGCCACACTCCAGGCTCTGCTCTGGGGTTTGGAGAAAGAGCACTAGCTAGATCAACCACTTTCTTGTCTTGAAGCAGCTTAAAATGAAGCAGAAAGCTGACGAGCCCACATTGTGTGCTGTGGTTCTTATTTCTGTTTCCTAATTTGATCTGTAGATGTATTAACTTTACCCTGTAGATTTACAGTTTTAGTAAATGGTAATGGTGAGTGTGGAGCCCCGTGAACTCAAGTGACTGGTGCTCTGGTGTGCGTGTAGGAGACAGGAAACTGAAGCAGGAAAGGTCAAAGGTTGTTCAGTATTATTTCCACCTTCCAAACACTCACATACAACTTTGTTTATACATCATCATGATTTATGATTTAGCTACTTGTAGGAGTGTCATCAGAGAAGGCAATGGCAACCCACTCCAGTACTCTTGCCTGGAAAATCCCATGGATGGAGGAGCCTGGTAGGCTGCAGTCCATGGGGTTGCTAAGAGTCAGACACGACTGAGCGACTTCACTTTCACTTATCATTTTCATGCATTGGAAAAGGAAATGGCAACCCACTCCAGTGTTCTTGCCTGGAGAATCCCAGGGACGGGGGAGTCTGGTGGGCTGCCGTCTATGGGGTAGATTATAAAATCAGTGTTGGAAAAAAGTCATTCCCAGGTTCCTTCTCATAGCATCTGATCTAGTTGGACTAGGAATCTATTTTTTTTCAAAACAATTTGCAGATGAGTTTTATAATCAGGGAAAAAATTAAATGCTACTCTTAAAAGAAGTGCGACATTCAGAACTTGGAATTGATTAGAAATATGAAGAGGACAGAGTTCTGAATAGGCGAGCAATTCCTACTGTCTCGCTTAGTGGTGCTGTCAGTCGTGAAGATCACCTGCGTGCCTGTTAGACATTGATCAGATACTACATTGTTACGTTGCCATCCTTAGTTTTGAAAATGGGTTCCCAATGTGTCGGTATATAGAAGTAATCATTTAAGTTGCCTAACAAGGTCACTGTGAGATATGATTAGGTTAGCATAAGGGGTTACCATATTAGAAAATGCTCTCCTGAGAGTGGAATTTGAATTAAGTGACACCCACACTATGAGAGGGGACATCTTGCTTGTTTCAAGCAATCCTGTCCTGAGTTGTGCATACACAATTCTATTCATAAACATACAAGTGTCAATAAAACTCTGTAAACCACAGCAATTTAATTTCTATGTATAATCCAGCAGAAGGTCTTTACATGTCCCCAGACATGTCCTAGAATGCAAGAATGCACACACACAAGAATGTTCATTGCAGCCATATTCCTAACAGCCCCAAGCCAAAAACAAACCAAATGTCCATCCACTATAAATAGTGGAATAAATTGGAGTATATTCACGCAAGGGAATATTTTAAAGCAATGAGAATATTAATAAAACAAACTATTGTTATAAACAACAACATATGAGGGAATCTCACAAACATGATATTTGTGCAGAAGAAGCCAGACAGAAGAGAGGACACGCTGCACAATTTCATTTATATGAAGCAGGAGCCCAGGCTAACTAATCCATAGAATTAGACGATGGGCAGAGTGGTTGCCTGGGGAGGCTGCTCACTGACGGGAGATGCTTGGGGGCTTCTAGTTGTGGTTCCTGACCTCGTGTTGGTCGTATGGGTAATTTTGTGAAGATATGTTGAGCTGTACACTATAACTTCTGCACATTTCTGAATGTATGCCACATACTAATGTGCCATTTACTTTCAGAAAAAAAATATGATTATGTTTCTCCTTCAGTTTTGTGGGCAGGTGGATTTTTGCTGGTTATCTTCACCGATACACAGTCTCCCATCCTACCAGGAAGAACTGCAGAGATTCCATACAGGAAACGTGTGGCGAGGTTCAATGCAAAGATTATGCCTTTTATCTACTTTCAGTCTGTTATTTACTCTGAATGTGTTTTCCAATAATGGCCCTACATTTGTGCTGATTCATCCTCTTGACCCTGCCAGATCCCCTGGAAGCAGACAGGGCAGAGAGAAGCCGTAACTCATTTAGGTCAGTAGCTCTAATGAAGTCTGGGGGAAAAAATACACCAGGGCTGGCTTCTCGGTCAGCCCCACCCCGGGCAGCCATCCGGAACACCCTTCTGTGGAGGTCTCACTACGGCTGGGGTAACAGGCCTCCGAGTCCAGAGAACGACTGTGAATGAGGACAGGCAGGCTGGCGCGTGGATCAGCTGCGGGGCGGGCGAGGGTTATCACTGGAAAACGGCCTCCAGAGCGCACGACGTGGTGTCCCGCTCTCCATCAGCTCTTCTCCGCTGTCGTGGGTACCCCTGCCCCCGACCCTTCCCTCTGCTCTCCCATCCGACAGTGGGCCCTACAGTTCATCCTCTGAGGACCTGGGGGCCGCTGGAGCTGCTCCCCAGCGGTTGTAGAAAGCTGGAAATCCGGAGTGTCCATCTCCCCACCAGCCAGCCCGGCGGGGACAGCCCCGGATCCCAGCATCTGCTCAGGGGCGCCGCGGACAAGGCCGGAGCGGGGTGAGAGGAGCGGACGCAAGCTGAGAAGCGCCGACACACGCGGTCCTCAGAACAACCGGCACTCCATGCAGTGTGTGTAGAAATCAGGGGGAATGTGAAACCCACGGATCAGAACTGCTGCCTACTTCTCCCGTTGCCTGGCCCTCGCAAGCGGTTCCACCCAGCGCTCCTGAGATGTAACGTGCGCCGGCACTCCCCGCTAGGTGCGTCCCCCTCTTTGGGGGCCAAGGTCTGAGCTGCGGCTTCCTTTTTGCCTCACGGAACGTAAACCCTCCCCAGCCTATAATCATCTTTCAAACAGCTCCACCTGGCTTCCACAGGGCCCTCTCCCCGGAGTGCGGCCGCTCAGGACACCTCCCCGAGGCCCCGGGCCTGGCCCCTCTCAGCCCTTCCCAGCCGCGTGTTCACCCAGCGGGGCTACTTTTCACTGTCGTCGTACCTCCTGTGGTCTTTTTCTTCTGGTGATAATTTTAGTTCATTATCCTTCTTTTCTCTTTCACACAGTGGGACCCAACATGAGAGAAAGTTTCTGTGGAAAGTGGTATTTGTTTTCCCATGTCCCCAGGTAATACGCTAAAGCTTTTGACTATATTAAAGTCTTTGTGTGGATCACAACAAACTGGAACGTTCCAAAAGAAATGGGACTGCTAGACAAGCTTACCCGCCTCCTGAGAAACCCGCATGCAGGTCAAGAAGCAGCAATTAGAACCTGACATGGAACAGCCGACTGGATCAAAATCGGGAAAGGAGTCTGTCAAGGCTGCATACTGTCACCCTGCTTACTTAACCTATATGCAGAATACATCTTGAGAATCGCTGGGCTGGATGAAGCTCAAGCTGGAATCAAGATTACTGGGAGAAATATCAGTAACCTCTGAGATGCAGGTGACACCACCCTTATGGCAGAAAGTGAAGAGGAATTAAAGAGCCTCTTGATGCAGGTGAAAGAGGAGAGTGAAAAAGCTAGCTTAAAACCTAACATTCAAAAACCAAAGATCATGGTATCCAGCCCCATCACTTCATGGCAAATAGATGGGGAAACCACAGAAACAGGGACAGACTTTATTTTCTTGGGCTCCAAAATCACTGTGGACAGTGACTGCAGCCATGAAATTAAGAGATGCTCGCTCCTTAGAAGAAAAGCTATGACTAACCTAGATAGTGTACTAAAAAGCAGAGACATTACTTTGCCAACAAAGGTCCATCTAGTCAAAGCTCTGACTATTCCAGTAATCATGTATGGATGTGAGAGCTGGACTATAAAGAAGGCTGAGAGCTGAAGAACTGGCACTTTTGAACTGTAGTGCTGGAGAAGTCTCTTAAGAGTCCCTTGGACTGCAATGAGATCCAACCAGTCCATCCTAAAGGACATCAATCCCAAACATTCATTGGAAGGAATGATGCTGAAGCTGAAGCTCCAATATTTTGGCCACCTGATGCCAAGAGCCAACTCATTGGAAAAGACCCTGATGCTGGGAAAGATTGAGGGCAGGAGGAGAAGGGGACGACAGAGGACAAGGTGGTTGGATGGCATCACCTGCTCAATGGACATGAGTTTGAGCAAGCTCCTGGAGATGGTAAAGGACAAGGCTTACTGCAGTCCGTGGGGTCACAAAGAGTCGAATGCGCCTGAGCAACTGAACAACAATAAAATCCCCAGGTTATGTGAAGTTTGTTCTGCTAAAGGCATTGGGCTTGTGTAATCTTACTTTTATTGTCGATCAGTGTAATCGTGAGGATGTTTGGAGAGATTTGGATTTAGTCAGTTGCTATTATTTCTGGCCCCGAGAGTTTTCCGGCCTCTGAGTTTTGACCCTTTACAGAGGGCCTGGAGAATGCAGAGGCCGCACCCTGCAGCTGCCCCATTTCACCCTTCCCCTGAGCATACTCTCCCCACCCCAGGCTGACAACATCAGTAGTAGGAAATGTGAGGCGAAGAAGAGCAGATAGACCTTCACATTCAAAGTGATGCACAGAAAATAATAACCCTCCCTGAAAACACTGCACAATTCATTACAATTCATGAAGCTCTGCTATGAAAATCAAAACCCCATCATGCCGAAGCTCTAACTACACATGTAAACAACTGCAGACTCTAAGTGAAGTATAATGTCAGATTCTTGCTTATTATTTCATTACTCGCTCTATGGTGGCAGATGAAATGCTGGGACACCGGAGGGAGAAGGGACTGCTGGTTCGTGAGGTTCGTAATGTACATGTCAGTGCCATCTCCTGGTGAGAGCGTGCCTGTACCTCTGAGCCACAAATGCCTTTTATCTCTGATGGTGTGCTGGAACAGGCTGTGGTAACTGTATCTGCCCTATTTGTAGAAAATGTAATGAAAAAATTTAAAAGTCATCCAGGTGTCTCAGTGGTAAGGAATCCGCCTGCCGGTGCAGGAGACGTGAGTTCAGTCCCTGGGTTTGGAAGAGCCCCTGGAGGAGGAAACGGCACCCCACTCCGGTATTCTTGCCTGGGAAATCCCACGGACAGAGGAGCTACAGCACATGGGGTCACAAAAGAGTTGGACGTGACTTAGTGACGGAGCACATTATTGAATCAGTGTCAAACAGGTGTCTTCCAAATAAGGTCTGTGATTATATGGATGTCAGTTTGCCGGATGTGATAGTATACCACGTGATGTACGCTATTACCACTGGCAGAAGCTGAGTAGCAGGTGTAAGATGCCTCCGTATACTTACCTTTGCAATGACATAGTGTAACTATGTCAAAAAGGCATGCTAAACATTTGAACAGCAACAACAAATAAGGTTCTTCTAGTTCTCCAGGAAAAGTTTTGGTTTGAAAGCTAGGATGGCGGTCATTACCTGAGATCTAAGAGACAGGCTGTGCAGATACACTGCCCAGCAGCCTCAGTTCCCTGGCAGATGATCTCATCTATAAACGTCCTGTAAACGGAGCCAGGCTGCATGAACTTCAAGGACCGATCTGCCCTGATACCCTCTGCCACCTAAATGTCTGCCTCAGTGCCTCAGCTGACAATGGCCCCGGAACCCCATGTCTAAAACCTTCCTGAGCATACCTCAGGAACCATGCAAACCTACTTGGCTGTGTGTGACAGGCTGAATAAAAGACCCCTAAGCTACCAAGTTTTAACTCTCAGAAAAAAAAGGGGTCTTTGTAGATGTTCGTACAGTGGAGTGGGTAGATTATTCTGGATTTTTCGTCTGGGCCCTAAATGCAATCACAAGTGTCCTTAGAAGAGAGACTGGTACAGATTCCGTACAGACACACTCAGAGGAGAGGGCGACGGGAAGACAGAGCTGCCCTTGAAGACTCGAGGGATACGGCTACTGGTGGAGGAAGGCTGGCAGTGACCAGAGGCTGCAAGAGGTATAGGTGCCCTTGAAGACTCGAGGGATACGGCTACTGGTGGAGGAAGGCTGGCAGTGACCAGAGGCTGCAAGAGGTATAGGTGTCCACAGGACACCTCCATCTCAGCCCAGTAATAAGGATTGGGAAATTCCGGCCTGAAGAACTGGGAAAAGACACGTTTTTGTTGTTCTAAACCACCGCCTTTGTGAGAAGGTGTCATAGAGGTCACAGGAAACTACTATAGCAGGACAGGAGGGAGTTCACGGTAGCCGCCCTCATGCTGAACCTGAGTGGGGGCCTTTGGACACTGCGGATGCAGCCCCCGATATGGAGTCAAGGGGCTTCCCTGCTTGTTGCTCTCTGAGATCTCTGTGGACACAGAGATAACAGCATATTACCAAATCCTGCTTCTGTTGTAACTGCTACGCTCGGTGGGGGGAAAAAGGAGCCTTCTAAAAGCAAGTGTCTTTCTAAAAATCTCATATTGCAACTGACACATTCAAACGCTGATCAGTCCTTCATTTTGTTCTATGATATCCTGTGTATGTAGTCTAATTAGTTCCAAACTGTCCTCCCCTTGGCTCTTTATGTTGCAGCTCAAACTGTGATTTATAGGCGAGCATGGCTGTCATCACCTGGGAATGGGTAGAAATGCAGAGTCTCAGGCCTCACCCAGGCTTGCTGAATCAGAAACTGCACTTCGGCAAGACCCTGGGTGATGGTACTGTGCACGTTAGCGTCTGAGAAGCTCTGCTCTAGGACTTGGAAAATCAGTACCATCTCACAGTGACCTCACACAGCTGAGTCTGCGTGTAAATCCCCATTCCACTGAGAAACACCAGTGTTTCAAAACACCCTGCCACATGTGTGGCTACACCATCTACTTCATTGGTTCGGACATAACACATCCCATTAGTAACACTGTAAGCAAGCAGTTTCTTTAGGAAATAAAGACTGTATCTTCTCCCTTACATTTGCTGGAACACAGCTTTTATTTGGGCTCCCTGACGGCCAGGCTGCATGTTGCTTTCATCAGGCGGTGTTATTCTGGGCCCCGCTGAGAAGGGCGAGCTCAGCCCTGCGGGGTTTTTCCTCTTACTGCCGCTTGCTTAGGAGTCAGCAGTCTCCACCTCCTCTGGCGCCCGGTCTGAGAGCTCCGTGGGTGTGCCCTGAGCTTGTAATTGCACAGAGTTTGTTTGGGAGCACTCCTGTTTCCATCGTTCCAATTGCTGTTTGTCTGCCTCCCCATAACCAATGTTTTCGATCTCAGGGAGGCTTGGGAGGCCAACTTGCTCCTACTGGTCCCCCTAGTTTACAGCAGGGTAGCACTCTGACCTGATTTCACAAAACCACGCGGTGCTCTCTCCCCATGTTACCCTAATTCTTTAGTTTATATTACTTAGAGTTTGCCCTGTTTTATTAGGATTAAAGCAAAAGAATTGATGCTTTTGAACCATGGTGTTGGAGAAGACTCTTGAGGGTCCCGCGGACTGCAAGGAGATCCAACCAGTCCATCCTAAAGAAATCAGTCCTGAACATTCATTGGAAGGACTGATGCTGAAGCTGAAACTCCAATACTTTGGCCACCTGATGCGAAGAACTGACTCATTGGAAAAGACCCCGATGCCGGGAAAGACTGAAGGCAGGAGGAGAAGGGGACGACAGAGGATGAGATGGCTGGATGGCATCACCGACATGAACTTGAGAAAGCTCTGGGAGTTGGTGATGGACAGAGAAGCCTGGTGTGCAGCAGGCCATGGGGTCACAGAGTCGGACACGACTGAGCGACTGAACTGAAAGCAAATGTTGGACCCAGACTTTAAGCTATTCTGGCCTAAACTGCATTGACATGAAAGAGGCATTCTAGAAGCTAATACATGTGGACACACTCATTTTTCTTCCTATTTGTTTTTAAGAAAATAATTCTCTGGTCTGTATTTGTCCACTAGAAAGTCGTCAGTGATCACCAAGATAGAAGGAACCAAAAGAATAGCTAATTGTTCAGAGAAAATCTCTTTACTAATGACATTAAATAAAAGAAATACAGATTTCACATCAAACTGACTTAAATTATAGTTCTTTCCTTTGGAGTAAGGCCTCCTAAGGCTACAAACTATGCCATCAAACCCCAAAACAGCAAATAATCCAGGAAATCGCTGGGCAGGAGGATAAATATGAGCCAGTCAAGTTTAATTCCCCTCTCTTGGCGAGGAAAAGCAGTTAGAGAAAAAATCAGAATGGACTAAAATGCTGCCCATTCTTCAAACCAAATATTTATTTAAAATAACCATATGGCCCAAACTCCCCTTTTTGGTTGGTTTTTTTTTTTTTTTACTGATTTCGTATTTGTCTTTGCTTTCTCTTTCCTCCTGGGCAAACTGCGGAATGAATGGCTATGATTTTAAATAGAATAAAGTGACTTTAAATGGAAACTATACAGCAAAGTCAGATTTATTTCAATGTGAGAACCTCATGCGAGCAAATGAGGGCATTATTTTTGCCCAAAGGGAAGATTTCCTAGACACCAACACCTCTGAAGTTGCTATTTCCGATAAGCATTGCTCCTATTAGTATGATATTTCATAATATATATTGCCAAACACCAATTCTAACTCAAAATTAGGATAGATTCTATTATTCAGATAGTAATCAGCCATCACAAAAGTGAAAATGCCTTTATTGTTGCAGATGAGTATTGTGTTCAAAACAACACGTGAAGTGAAGGATGATGTCTAATAAGTTTGAGTATTTACAGAAAACTTTTAAAAACCCATGCAGCAAATTCTACAGGACCGAATTGAGATAAGAAGGAAAAAAATTATCAACGTGACCTTGTCTGGGTGGGAAAACCTTGGGTCAAGCAACCTTTCTGAGACTCTTTATTGCAGCATGAAAGTGTATTTTTATGCACATGCCTGACGGAGGGCTTGAGCAGATGAAATGAGATTCCCCAGATTGAGCACCCCGTCCTCTGGCCATGATAGTTCAGTTCCTTGCTTCTTTGGTGTTCTTGTCATCAGCAACTACAGGTTAACAGCTTTCCTTTTAGTGTGCTAAATATTAAATATTTATTTTATTAAATAAATTTATTTTATTAAATAAAATATTAAAAATAATTCTCCATAACCTGCTTCATGTCTATCCCCAAAACATCCGCACACAATCCCAGTCCCCTAGGGGCCAGAGCAAATGTTTGCTTGTGTGTGACTGAGATTATCTCCTTTTCTCATCACTCTTACTCCTCACTTTTGACCCACTGAGCACCCTGATTCCTCTGGTCCCCATCTCTGAAGGGGTAAATCTCTATTTAGCCTGAAACAGAGACCTGAGGTTCCGGTCTTGACCAGGTCACAGGGGGTGACAGATAGCCTCACTGTGACGGGGTCTTCTGCGCGAGGTCCCACAGGAAGCCTTAGCATCTCTGAGACCTACTGATAGTTTGCACTCCTTGTCAACGGGTGCAGGGAAGAACATGTCACAATACCTTCTTGTGAATTGAGTCAGCAAATGTAAATCAAGGACTCATACAAATAACTTGCAGCTATAACTTCTTTTAGTTTGCATTATTTAGATCTTAAGTATCTTTAGAAATAAGATGCTGTAATTATATACCAACTCAAAGTAGTAGCAACAGAAATATTATATACTGTCCCCAGGCAATGTATGTCATCCTATGCCAATAGTTTGATCAGCCCATAGATGTTATATACACATATAGTAAACTCGGATTTTTTAAGAATTACTGGACTTGTGCATGTTACTTAACTTTTTTTTTGGATTGTCACTTGAAAACCAAGAATAATAATATCTTCTTTACAGGACTCTTGAGAATATTGAAATAAGAAATAAAGGAAGAAAGAGGGAAATAAAGGAACTTATACATAGTGGTGGACTTCCCACCACTATGGGCTCAGTTGCTAAAGAATCTGCCTGCTAATGCAGAAGATGCTGGAGCCTCTTGGAGTGATGTCTATGGAGACATGGATCGACCCCTGGATCTGAAAGATATCCTGGAGGAGGAAACGACCACCCATTCAGTATTCTTGCCTGAAAAATTTCATAGACAGCGGAGCCTGACGGAGCCTGACTACAGCCTACGGGCTGTAGTCTATGGGGCTGCAAAGATTCGAAATGAGTGAGCATGCACACAAGCACACATCGTGGTTCTCGAGTATTACCGCCCGTTCATTCCCAGGTAACAAACATTTACTGACTATCATGTACTAGTTTAGGTATTGGGTTACCAGGGCCAAGAAAGAGCTTACTCTATAGTAGTGCCCCATGCTCAGTCGCGACGTTTACTGACCTCTTTGAGACTCCAAGGACTGTAGCCCGCCAGGCTCCTATGTCCATGGGATTTCCCAAGCAAGAATATTGGAGTGGGTTGTCATTTCTTTTGCCAGGGGATCTTCCCAACCCAGGGATTGAACTCATGTCTCCTGCATTGGCCAGTGGATTCTTTAGCACTGAACCAACTGGGAAGACCACTCGACTTGGTAGAGTCTAACAGATGAATAAATATACAGGATAATTTCAGACAATGGTAAGACCTATAAAGCAGTGACTGTATCAGTTAACTATTACTATGTAGTAAAGTACCCCAAAATTCAGTAACTTAAAACAATAAGCATTTATTGTTGCTATGGATCACCTAGATGACTGTCCTGGACTCACTCAGCTTCACTTCTGAATCAGTGGCCAGCTTCACGTTGAGTCAATGACTCTGCTAATCTTGACGTGAGTCTTTAGCATGTATGATGATCAGCTGAACTATGCTGAGGGACCTGGGTTCTCCTCCACGTGAACTGTCACCCTTCAGCAGGCAATACCTGCTCACATGTCACTGTGGTTTCGTCCTATTGGCCAGATCAAACCAACAAGACCCCACCTCTTGATGGGAGGAGCTGAAAACTTAAGAGGAATGCATACAGACAGGGATGAAAAATTACTACTACTTTTGAAATTGGTCTATTCTAGTGATACATTAAGGAGAGCAGTCAGAGAAACTTCTTCAAGTAGCCAAGTTATTCTTTGAGTTAAGAATAACCTGGTTAGCATTACCCTGATACTAAAGCCAGATGAGGACATTACAAGAAAAGAAAATGATAGACCATTATCCCTGATCAATACAGATGTAAAAATATTCAACAAACTCATAGCAAACTGAATTCAAGCACATTTCAGAAGGATTATACACCATGACCAAGTAGGGTTTATCCTTGGGATGCAAAGATGGTTCAACATATACAACTTAATAAATCTGTGGCACCACATTAATAGAATGAAAAATAAAATTCACATGATCATCCCAATAGATGTAAAACAAGCATTTGACAAAATACAACAACCTTACATGATAATAACTCTCAACAGTTTGGATATAGAAGAAATATACATCAACATAACAAAGGTCACAGAGGACAAGCCTACAGCTAACAATACACTCAATGAAAAATTGAAACTTTTCTTGTAAAATCAGGATGAAGAACTCAAGAGTAGAAGTGGAACAGCTAAAGATCTAAGATTATAGGATTCACAGCTGGGTTGGTCCTTTTTTCAAGATCAAAAACAGTGTCGCTGCTTCCACACAGAACCCCTATCTGATAGATCCTCCCCATCTCTCAAGATTTACAGAGGCATTCAAGGTTGGATTTCCAGATGTAATGCATACAGACCATTTGTTATTGCAGAAAACATTAAACATTTCTAAAGTAGATCACTTCCATCCCTTCTCCAAATACCATGGGGTCTTTCGTTCTAGGGCAGGATTGTTGCGTTTTCCTAAATAGTTTCATTTGATTATTTTTTGTTTGTTTTATCCTCACAAAAATTTTCCTTCCAGTGACTCAAAGTAAAGAAAAGTCTAACTCAAGGCACAGTGAAAGTAGAAAAAGAAACTAGAAGAGGTAGAAGGACAGATCAGAGCAAAGCAAGATTTTGGCCCACCTCCCCATAACATCCCCGTGGTCAGTAGCATACTAGTTGCTTTAATGTATAAGAAATGGAGTATCTAAGCTAGGAGTCAGAAAGCTTGGTTTCCAACATGTTCTACAATCTGAAACAATCCAGCATCCTTCGAAAAAGTCCAAATTTCTTGTTTAAATTTCTATAAGTGACTAAAAGTTGGATTCTATGACTTGGGATAGAACTTTGGAAGCGTGGGTTTCTGGGGCACAACGGTTTGCGTTCTCTTGACTCATCCAAAGCTTGCACTTCTAAGATCCACCGAAGCGTGGCCCTACCTGCCACTGCCTCCTCCCTCCCTGTCTTTCCACCTGCCGGGGCTGAAGCTGGCCAGCAAGGTCCTCACGCTCCCTCCCCAGCTCTGCCTGGATTTCCTCTGCCCCAAGTACCTGTTCCGTGAGCCAGCTCCTGGGTTTATGATTACACCACACCAGGTCCCTTCCATATAGGTGAGCGTCTTGGCTAAACTCGTTATTCAGGAAATCTCATGTTTTTTGTTTAGAAATAAATCTTACTTGCTTATTTATTTAAATGTTTGTTTTATTTAATAACCAAAGTAAATCTTATTTTATTAACATTCAAAATAAGATGTATTTTGGTTGTTCAGTTATAATGTTGTTCTTAAAATTCATATTTTCAGGGAGTTATCAGTTTTCCTGTGTCTCTCCCCTGGATGCATTTTATCAAACTTTTGTTTGACTTCCTCTTGTTAAGAAATGTTTTTCACATAGTGTCTCCAAAATGAATACCCACACCAAGAATATTCTACTCTGCTGGAAGGCTTTCAAAACTTCAACAGAATGTTAGTGTCAGCTGCCCACTTTCTCTCTTTTGACTTCAGTAGCCCTTGAGCTAAAGAGGTCTAATCTTTACTGGTCTTTTACAAGATGATAAAATGTAGGCTCAGGCCGCCAATGGACACAGACCTGGAGGAACTGGCCTCTTTTATCTCACTAACTCCTGCCATCCCTCTGGAGTCTCGGTGTGGATGCTGCCTCCCCTGGGAAGCTTCTTCCCGCCTCAGGACTGTTACCCCTGCCCTGCTGTTGTTCCCATAGCAACCTCTCCTGCTCCTATTATGAATGGTTCAACAGAAATAAAATCACCTGTCTAATTTCTGTATGTTCTCCTCTCTCTGCTACACCCTAAGCTTCTTGAGGACACAGTTGCTATTTCCCTGCTAACTTGGACAGACCCTTATCTGTTGTAGGTATTCAAAAATATTTATTGAAGACTGTAGAGACATAAAATTTATCAAGTTCTGTGTGTTAGGGAGTATGATAAGCATCAGGTTGAACTTGTTTTTGCCTACCCAGGGTTCATTTCCCCTTCTGGTAAATTCACCCTGGGATTCCTTTGGTAAAATCACTTCTCCCCCACCCCTGATTAGAGTGCTTTGAATAAGGCAGATCCCACTCTAGGCTCTGAGGAGCAGCATATGAACAAAGACTGGTACATTAAGCATCTTTGACCAAGATTCAGTGTAAATTTCCTGCCCAGCTCTAATTAATAAATTCGTTCTCTCATAAAGTATTGAAGTGAGCAATAAAAATTCTCAAAGGGGTTTTCAACAAAAGACCTTTACATTTCTGCCCAAAGAGAACTGTCACATTGCGTGAGTCCAGAATTTCTCTTTGGGATGTTTATAAGCCAAATTTTCTAAAACTCTGCTGGCATACCTGGCCAATTGTCAAGTCCCATCCTTCTGACCACGGTGAGTGATTTGGGAATGGAAATGGGGCCCGAGGCTAAGAACTTAGTTGGGACTCTTGGCAAAAAAAGATCCCTCTTCCCACAGAGTTGATTAGGCCTGGAGCTGCCTCTGGCGACCCTTGAGAGGAGTTGGCCTGGGAACTGGAGTGAAAAAACAGACTTGGAGGAGAAAGATCCTGATGAAACCTTTTGGGCACCTGGATCTAACTACGTTTGAAGTGAGACTGATTTTAGACTTGTTAAAACTTCTTTTTTTCTTTAAGCCAGTGTGATTTAGGTTTCTGTTATTTTCAACTGAAAAGTCTTAACAAATGCTATGTGCAGAATCATGTTGAATTAATATCCGCAGATAGCTGTTGTTAACTTTCTGGTTTAGAGGCTTAGCAACTGGTACCTAGGGACTGACTGCCACTATGTGATCTCTCCCAAGGTCACACCCCAAGGTCACACAATTAGTAAGTGACAGAATCAAGAGCTAGGACATGGTTCATCATGGTTACAAACGTCAAGTTTTAACCACTGTACACACTGCCATGCACATGGTGGGGGGTGGGGGTGGCAGGAAATAAAACAGAAAGGCCAACAAAACCATGAAAATTGTCCGAACACACAGCTTATTAAGAGAACTCACTCTCTGGACCCACATGGTTCTGATGGAGAAGGGGAAGGGGGTCTGGCGTGTCCCCTTGCTTGTAGGAGAACGTGTGAGAGGCTTTCACTGACAGTGAAACATGAATTTTTACTTACCATGGCACATCTCCCTTCTTGGTAACTTGTTGTCCTTCTTGAGATTTCACAGAAGTGTTTCTGTGAAATACTGTCCAAGTATTTCTGGGAGACTTAGAGATTCTATTCTCATCCAGGTGTATCATATGTAACGAGGGGGCCTGGAAAAGGAAAATGAATTGGTTGTTGCAGGCCACACCACGAAGGTTAAAAAGGGGTCAGGTCGGGAGTTCTCCACCCTCCCTGTTTCCAATATGGTTCAGAATCCCTGTTGACCTCACACAGATCAGAATGGCTATGATTAAAAGATCTACAAACAGTAAATGCTGGAGAAGGTGTAGAGAAAAGGGAACCCTCATGCCATGTTGGCGGGAATGTAAATTGATACAGCCACTATGGAACACAGCATGCAGGTTCCGTAAGAAACTAAAACTAGACCTGCCATATGATACAGCAATCCCACTACTGGGCACATGCCCAGAGGAAACCAGAATTCAAAAAGATACACGTACCCCAATATTCACAGCATCACTATTTACAACAGGCAGGACATGGAAGCGGCCTAAATGTCCACCAACAGAGGAATGGATAAAGAGGATGTGGTCCATATATTCAATGGAATGCTACTGAGCCATAAAAAGGAACAAAATCGGGTCATCTGTAGTGACATGGATGGATCTATAGAGCGTCATAAGTCAGAAAGAGAAAACTGGAATCTAGAAAAATGGTAGAGATGATCTTATTTTCTGCAAAGCAGAAATAGAGACACACGTGTAGAGAATAGACGTAGGGACACCAAGGGGGAAGAGCTAGGAGGAGCTGGGAGATGGGCCGACACAGACGCACGGTTGATACCCTGTGTGAACTGGATGACCAGTGAGAACCCGCTGGAAGTACCGGAACTCTGCTCAATGCACTGAGCTCAATGCTCAGTGCTGTGAACGGAGAGACAGTCAGACAGGAGGGGACACATGCACATGGATGACTGATGCGTTTTGCTGGACGGCGGAAACTAACGCGACACCGGAAAGTGACTGTACTACAGTGTAAGCTAATTTTAAAAAGAGCTCCTGTTGGACGGGCTGGTTCTGGTGCACTGGCCGAGGGTTGCTACGGACGCTCTACCACTGAGGCTGGCAGACCCTCTCCCAAGACAGAAGCACACAGGCACACTTGGTCTCTGCGCCCTGTACCCCACTCCTCCCAGTGCCACTCCTAACACACTCTTTGACGAGACAGTTGGCATAAACTTAAGTGCCATCAAGGTCATCGGTTTCCAAACTGTAAAGGCAAGTCGTCTGTGGGCCTGGGGACCCGGGGATTGGGGGGAAGCAGGTCGACACGGGACGGCCTGGCTGGTCTGGTCCTTCATTTGGCCCCGAGGCATCCAATTCACTTCCCACGAAGCACCACGGTGCAGAGTGGATCATATCTCAGCGCTGGGGACTGTCAGGCTTAGGCGCAAATCCTGGCTGTGTGACCCTGGGCAAGTTACTGCATGTCTCTGAGCCTCAATCTCCTGAAGCGTAAAATGAAGAGAATAAAAGCTCCTGCCTCAGAGTATTGTTGCAAGGAACAAATAAGGACTCAGTACAGATTAGCCATTTGTTGTGTCTGTGTCTCTTGCACATACATGTTGACTGACAGGTAACAAAAGGAGTATCTGAATTACTGGTACCCAAGAGACCATCGTTCCCTGAAATGTCTGAAAATTTTAGTAACACTCTGCATCTTTACCTTGTGTGTTAGGGAATTTTCCTCTGTAGATACAGTCTCTAAGATCCCTCAATAATTTATTTTGTGTTTACTTTTACTTTTCTTTACTGAAAAGGTCCACGATAATTGCAGTGACCACTTAAATGCAAATATGTTTATGTGTAGAACTGGCCACACACATACATGAATGCTAGGTAGATATTACTGTATCTGTCTGCCTTCCTCCATTCTGCCCAAATTTTAAAACTTACCTATGTTCTTCTGGACATTTGTTATAAGCGAATCTTGCTTGTGAGTCTTTAAATTACTCCTTTGTGCCTAAGATGGTTGACTTTTCAGGAAGACCCTTCTACCTCAATGCCAGCTCCATCCTTTGTGTGATATTGTGATTAATAATATCTGGTCTCCATCCCATTTCAAGATAGATAAAGATGTCTTCTGTCATGCTAAAGAGGTGACTTTTAGACCATACCTAAGGTTGCAGGCTGGTTGCCAGGGGAACCAACCATGTGATTGGAGGACTGGGACTTTTACTCCTGCCCTCCGAAAGGGGAGGTGGGTTGAGGTTGACTTCACTGCCAGTGACCAGCGGTAAGCCCATCAAGCCCATGCAATGAGGGCTCCACAGAAAACCAAACGGAAGGGGACCGGAGCGCTTCTAGGTGAGCAAACATGCGGCGGTCATGTGGGGCGGTGCCCTTGGAGACAGCGGGGTCTCCGAACCCTCTCCACATACTTCGCCACGCGCAACTCTTCTGTCTGGCTGCTTTTACACTCTCATCAGTTCAGTTCAGTTCAGTCGCTCAGTCGTGTCCGATTCTTTGAGACCCCAGAGACTGCAGCACGCCAGGCCTCCCTGTCCATCACCAACTCCCAGAGTTTACTCAAACTCATGTCCGTTGAGTCGGTGATGCCATCCAGCCACCTCACCCTCGGTCGTCCCCTTCTCCTCCTGCCCCCAATCCCTCCCAGCATCAGGGTCTTTTCCAATGAGTCAGCTCTTCGCATCAGGTGGCCAAAGTACTGGAGTTTCAGCTTCAGCATCAGTCTTTCCAGTGAACACCCAGGACTGATCTCCTTTAGGATGGACTGGTTGGATCTCCTTGCAGTCCAAGAGGCTCTCAAGAGTCCTCTCCAACACCACAGTTCAAAAGCATCAATTCTTCGGCACTCAGCTTAAACTGCTAATCTAATGAGCAAAATATTTCTCTGAGTTATGTGAGCCATGCTAGCAAATTAAAGGAACCGAAAGAGCAGGTATAGCAGAAACACAGGTGGCCTGGCCTTCCCCTGCCGTCTGCGGTGGGGTGGGCAGGTACACTCTTGTAGGGCTGAGGTCTCAGTCTGTGGGCGGCAACACAGGCTCCAGGACAGCGTCAGTATGAGCTAACTGCAGAACACCCGGCCGGTATCCAAGAAAGACTTGTTGGCACGGGAAACCCACGCCCCCTCCATCAAAACTGGGTACAGAATCTTTTACTTTAGTAATTTGTCTTAATACAAATACCTCAGTGGCAAGGTAATACCACTTTCAGGCATCACTGCTTTGGTGCAAATAATAGGCTACATAGAATCTAAAAAGGTCTTTTGACTCACTGGTCTTACAAGTTTGCTTAAGACCATGAGTTATCACTGAAAATTCTATAAAGCAGAAAGTAAACAACCCCAAATAGCAAGCTAGAACTTCCAAAGACACATTCCTGGCCCTGATTATGTATGAGCAATTTTATTTAAATGATATTGAGGCTTCCAGAAAATGATGATGGAGTTTGAGTCTCTTCAAGCACTAAGAAATGCTGGTGATATACATTTCATCCTCCCTACCCATCGTTTTCACTCCCCTTTGCTGATGACGTTTGTAGGTTGTAAACGTCTCTCCCATGTTTCTGATCCTATAGTATGAAGTCCTTCTCTTGTCACGGCCACATGCAAGTTATTCTCTTAAAAGCTGGTACAATTTCATTAGAACTAGAAAGGGCTTTTGGAATGTTACCAACCTGGCAGCATTCATCTGGCAATAGATCTTGGCCTTAATAGGACAGGATTGGATTGAATTAAAAGATGAAAACTTCTAAGTGAATGACCCAAAACTTTTGGAGGGGCAGCAAAAGTGCTGGCCAAACTGAAAGAGATACCTGTGGGTCCAGGCAGGTGAAAGATCCTTTTACTCTGTTCACTTTTTTTTAAAGTAAATGCTGCTTATCAGGTTTCTTAGCTGTTTTTTTTTTTTTAAGAAATATTTATTTTTGGCTGTGCTGGGTCTCACTGCGGGGCTCGGGGTTTCTCCAGTTGTAGACAACAGGGGCTGCTGTCTGGTCTGGAGGGCAGGCCTCTCACTGCGGTGGCCCCTCTCACTGTGGGGCGCGTGGGCTCAGGAGGTGCAGCTCTCGGGTTCCAGGGCACGGGCTCGGCAGTCGTGGCGCACAGGCTTAGCGGCTCCGTGGCCTGCGGGATTCTCCCAGATCAAGCCTGCATTGGCAGGTGGACTCTTTACCCCTGAGGCACCAGGGAAGCCCCTCTAGGCACTTTTATTCATACATCACTTATTTCAGTGGGAGGTTCATCAAATGGCTTCTTAAAAGGGTTATTATTTGACTTCAGAAATGTCAATATTGTCATCCAGCCCTCTTGCTCCAAAGAATGATAGCATTGCCTGCTTTTTAATTTTGAAACGCTTTCTTTATCTTACACGGTTAGAACTCAGAGTGTTTTCTGTGTGATACTTGCTGAGCCCCGAGAGCAGTGATCCTCAACTAGGGGCGCTTTGCCCCAGAGGACAGCTGGAGACAGTTTTGGTTGTCACACTGGGGGTGGGTTCTCTTGGCATCTGCTGTGTAGAGGCTAAGGATGCTGCTAAACACCCTTCCCAGGACATATCCCAACAGAGAACTCTCTGGCCCAAAGTCTGGCAGTGCTGACGTTAGGAAACTCTGGTGTGGAGCTTGTAGGCTCCCAAAGGTACAAGAGCCTATTCTGGTCTTGGAGTCCCTTAGGATCAACTTGAATAGGACAGTCCTCTCAAGGCGTGATCCTTGTATGTGAGCTGTGGAAGCAGTCTCTTATGCTACATCTGTCTGTCCCACTGGATTGTAAACCCTCTGAGGCGGGGCCATCTTCACCACTTCTTTGTCAGAGGTGGTACTTAGTTAGCTGTTATCTGGCCGTGGGGGAGACCTGAGCAGTACGGATGTAATTAACTCTCAAATGCTCAGTATGATAAGGACTCGGAGAAGCAGAAGATCCAAAATCATGATTGAAAATAACAGTCAAAGTGTGCTCAGGCTTTATGTTAATGTAAGTAAAGTTATATTCAGTAATTTAAAATATACTTACCATTCTAATATGCTCATAAAGTAAAGATAATCAATTGCCTTAAATTACAAACATATACATCTTCCCTATATCATCAAAACTTAATATTTGTTGTCTTTGGGACAAAATTAATTTAGTTTTTATGTAAAAAACAAATATATATATATATATATATATACGTATATATATGTATATATATATGAGAGAGAATAAGCTATTAAATCCTGAGAAAAGCATCCTAACAGCACTTATTAAGGAAATTTCCTTTAAAAAATTCAATAAACTAAGTTAGGTCCATATTTGTCTGCATGATTTAAAATTGAAGCGGTAGGATGATAGAAATAAAACTGCCCTACAGTCCCACAGGTCTATGAATCTCGCTGTGGTTGCTTCATACAATAATCCCACCATGAGCCTCCTGGAGCTGCAGTCAGGGCCTGCTGTTGGCTTATTTACCCCTGAAAGGAAATGGAAGTATTACACTGAGGTCAGATAACACTGTCTTATGAAGAGGAGATGACATTTCAGATGCTCCAAATCCCTATCCAAAAAAAAGTAGAATTCCTCTGATCTGAGAAGCTTTCACCTGGTTATAAGAATGAGTTAAATAACAAAAGCACTGTCCAAATCCATTACAGGTCTCAAATCACATCTGTTTAATCTCCCAGTAATGACTTTTGGTAACTTATCCCACCTCCGTATAAAGATTCCCAAGAGAACTAAGAATCTTATAATTACATGGAAAATGTCCAATGGAAAGATGCTTGTTTGTGAAGAAGACGGGAAATCCCTTTAAGAGAATTAAAACTATGCCTAAAAATAGACATTATAGTCACTCCGTTTAAAATGCTTGGGAACATTAACTCTTGCAAAGAAAATTAAGAAACTGAACTTCATACCAACTCAAATTTTAAAATTTTAAATAATTTTATAATAAAAGAACATAGCTTTTACAAGTGGTTGATATGCAGGGCAGAAGAAGAGACGCAGAAGTACAGAACAGGCTTTTGAACTCTGTGGGAGAAGGTGAGGGTGGGATGTTTCGAAAGAACAGCATGTATATTATCTGTGGTGAAACAGACCACCAGCCCAGGTGGGATGCATGAGTCAAGTGCTCGGGTCTGGTGCACTGGGAAGACCCAGAGGAGTCGGGTGGAGAGGGAGGTGGGAGGGGGGATTGGGATGGGGAATACGTGTAACTCTATGGCTGATTCGTGTCAATGTATGACAAAACCCACTGAAAAATAAAAAATTAAAAAAAAAAAAAGAACATAGCTTTAAAATGAAATTCCAGAGCTATGAACCAAATATATAACTTCTTACAGTGGAAGTTCAGAGGAAAGGAGAGAGAGAAAGGAGCAAAATATACATATAACTGAAGAATCAGTGAGAAGTGTTTTCAAATTTGGTGAAACACATAAATATATGGATTCAAGGAGTTCAGTAAAGCCAAAAAAGATAAATACAAAGAAAATCACCAAGGTACATCTTGGACAAACTGTTAAATTCTAAAAACAAAAGAAAAATCTTAAAACCAGAGAAAAAGTGACACTACATATCAATAGTTCAAAATATTGCTGCCTTTTCATCAAGCACAAAGTCAGAAGAAATAAAACTTTAAGAGCTAAAATAAAAGATAAACTATCAACCCAGAATCCTATATTCAGCAAAAAATAGCCTTCAAAAATGAATGTAAAATAATGATATTTCCAGACAAAAGAAAACTAAAAAATTTTATCACCAGCAGACCTGAATGTACTACAATAAAGGCTAAAACAATTTCTTCAGGCGGAATGCAAATGATATCAATAGAAATGTCAACTTTCAGTAAAGAAAGAAGAACACTGGAAATAGTAAAGTAATGAGTAATAGTAAATGTAATGAGTTTTTTTAAAAACAATTCCCCCTTAATAACTTTAACTACAACAGGGAGTCCTGGCGTGCGACGGTCCTTGGGATTGTGAAGAGTCAGACGTGACTTGGTGGCTGAACAACAATAACAGTTTAAAGCCGCAGCAATCTACATGGTGGACTTCTAATATAATGTGACGTGGTACATATGAAAAACACACAATAGACGACTGGGAAGGGATAAATGGGCATAAAGTTCTGGGCATTTTACATAAAAAACCGGTACAATATCAACCCTAAATTGCCTGGGTCAAGTTAAAGTTGTTTATTCTGAGCTCTAGAACGACCAACAAAATAAAATTCAGATATAGTTTAAAAATCAATGACTAAGTTAAAGGAGAATAATAAAAATGTTCAATTAATCCAAATGAAATCTCCAGGAGAAACAGAAAGAAAGAAAAAAAAAAGACAGAGGAGATAAATGAAAGTTAAACTATAAAATGATAGACTTAAATTTAAACATGACAATAATTAGCTTTAAATATCAATGAAATAAACACTTTAAAGAAAAAAATTTCAAATGAATTTAAAAGCATGACCAAACTCTGTGCCTCCTACAAATGAGAAGTAAATAGGAGGAGAAATATGTACCTTAAAAACAGTAACTTTAAGAAGACTGAAGTGATGGTGTTAATATCAAATAAACTTTTGACAAACAAAAGAAATAATGATAAATGGGTCAATTTATCAGAAAGACAAAACAATTTTAAATATGTATGTCCCCAATAGCATAGCATCAAAATCCATGAAGAAAAACTGATAGAAACAAAATGAGAAATAAGTAATTTCATCATTATAATTGTAGATTATAACACCTCTTCTCAGAAACCAATAGAACAATTAGATAAAAACATCAGAAAAAAATATAGATCTGAACAACATTACTAACCACTTTGTCCTAAGTGTGTTGATAGAACACTAAATCCCCAAATTGTAGAAGTCATACTTTCTTTACAAATGTACATGATGTATTTCCCAAGATAGACCACCTTCTAGACCACTATATAAACTCAATACATTTCAAAGGACTAAAATCACAATAGTTATGCTTTTTGACAATAACATTAAATTAGAAATGAATGACATAAGATAACAAGAAAAATCCCAAATATTTGAAAACTAAACCTCAAGTTTCTAAATAACCCTTGGGTCAAAAAAAAAAAAAAAAAAAAGGAAATTAAAAATATTCCAAGTTAACTGCAATTAAAATTGTTGTTGTTTCGTCGCTAAGCCGTGTCTGACTCTCAGCAACCCCATGGACGGTAGCCCACCAGGCTCCTTTGTCCACAGGATTTCCCAGGCTAGAACACTGGAGTGGGTTGCCATTTCCTTCTCCAGGGGGTCTTCCTGGATCAGGGGTTGAACCCGTGTCTCCTGCAGTGGCAGGCAAATTCTTTGCCACTGAGCCACCAAGGAAGCCCTATGATTAAAGTACCTCATAGCGAACATGAAGAATGCATTTTCCGTGCTTAGACGGAAATTTTGAGCAGTAAATGTTTGTATTTGAAATGAAGGAAGATCTAAATCCAAGGATGTGAAGTGCTACCTTAAGAAGCTAGAAAAAAGAAAATCAGAGTGAACATAAGGTAAGAGGTGAAAATGCTTTAAAAGAATAACAGAATTAATGAAATAGAAAAAAGAAAAATAGTGGGAAAATTAGCAAAGTCACAAGTTGTTACTTCAAAAAGATGAAAAAAACTTAATAAACCCCTGTCTATAAATAAAGAGAACACAAACTACCACTATCAGGAATGAAAGCAATTTGCTTATTAAAAAGTAAAAGAGCTGGGGACATAAAGTACAATGAACAGACTTTTAATTGCTCTCAGAGTTTGAAACCCTGGAAACATGAAGAGCTAATATTTTGCCATAACAAAATACCATAGACTGCAGACCTGGTGGCTCAGACAGAAATTTGTTTCTCACTGTTCTGGAGGCTGGAAGTCTGAGATCAGGTTACCAGCATGGGTGGGTGCTGGTGGAAATTGTTTTCCTGGCTTGCAGACAGCTGTCTTTTTGCTGTGTGCTCACATGGGCTTTCCTGAGTGTGTGCTCTTGGGTTGAAGGGGCAGAGCAGGTGGAGAGGTCTCTTTCTTTCTCTTCTTATAAAGCCACCAATCCTATAGGGTTAGGAGCCCACCCTTGTGACTTCATTATCCAATGCCTGTTCAAGATGCTGGCTCCAGAAGCAGTCACACCAGGGCTTAGGGCTTCAGCATATGAACTTTGAAGGGGTTACGATTCATTCCATTATAGAGGGGACAGGTTGAAGGTTAACATTCTCAGGAAATAGATTCTGATATGGTACATAAGACATTTCTTAGGGATGCTCTTGGGGTCCACGGCTGTGGGAAGGCCAACAAACGGGCTTGTGTGGAAGAGTTGGACTATAATGCAGTCCCAACAAAGGCCCCCACTGACCTCATGGGGAGCTCTGGAACTGGATGGCCCTTCAGAATTTCTCCCAGTTAGGACAAGAGATAGTCTACATACAATATAATATGATGAAGGGTCTTTCTTCTATGACATTGACCGGTCATTGATTGTGGGCTCACTTAGGCAAGGTGACTTCAGCAGAGACAATTCCTAAGGCAGGTGATGGATGACAACCTTCCCAATGGCCGGGTGAATAAATCCTTTAGTCCTGATGGAGGAACGTGAGGCACACGTTAAGCTTCAGCAGGGTCTTACCTGGGAAAAGTGGGCTGCACACCCTTCTCTCAGAGACACACCCTCAGCCTAGCAGACTTGAAAGCTCCAATGCAACAAGGTTGTTCTGACCAAGGATACAAACTTAACCACACAAGGCTCACAAAGGCTGGTGTAGACAGTTTCTATACTAATTAACTCATTTGCAAAGACCTATATATCTGTCAAGGAAAAGGGGTGCATTGCCAGTCTATAGTCAGATATTTCTTGATTAGCATGGAAAGAGGAAAAACCATCAGTCATATAGTTTGGATGCTGAATGGCATCAGACCCTGATAACCCAGTATCCACAGAGTAGAACAGAATCAGATACGCACCAGGTCTTCACTGCAATAAAAGAGTCATGTTTGCCATATTATGGAGCAGTTAAATTTCTTTCTCCTGTATTTTAGGTTTTCTCACTTCCTCCTACTTGTCTGTAGTAATTAAAGTAAAAATATTCCATGACCTGACCTTGAGGGACAGTCAACACACTGTTCCCCTGAAGACATCAAACCAAATGATGAAACCAACAAAGCAGAAACAAATGACTTCCTTTCACCCTTAGGGTACCAGGAAGCCCTTGCTCTAGACTTGTGAGAATTTCAGTTCCCAAGGCTCTTTTATGCTCCCTTGTAAAATCTAGAGCATCACTGTTTTTCTGCTAGCACCACAAAGTGGAGTCAGAGTTTGATTCTGTAATTATATATTATGAGCAGTCTGTCCAAATGAATCATGGATGTAACAAACAGAATAAAACTATTCAGAAACAACACGAAGAACTGTGTAGAACATGTACATGAAGTATGTTTATGGGAAATGAATAGTTTCAAGGGGTGAATGTGGTGAAATTTTTATTTCTTAAGATAACTCATTATTTGCCAAGTTCAGGACTATGCTTTAAAATGACATATTTTTTGGTTCATGTAAAAACATAAATTTCATCTGCATGTTGAGCTAAACACAAAATAGAACATACTGTATTATCCCATTCTATGAAATGTAAAATTTAACAAAATTATTTGATGAAAATTGAGGTTAAATTAGTGATTGTTGTGAAGGGAGATATTAACAGGGATGGGGGAGCAGGATCGAGCCATCCATGGTGCAGGGAATGTTCTCAGCTTCGAAATGAGTGGTCACAAGACGAATTAGAAAAAGGCTCATCAAGCTATGAACTCAAGTGCGCCCAAGACTTGTGCACTTTCTGCTGCATAACGCAGGGAGCCCAGCTCAGGGCTCTGTGACGCGGAGCAGGAGAGATGGGGTGGCGGTGGGCGGGAGGTCCAGGCGGGAGGGGGTGTGCGCACACTTACGGCGGAGTTACGCTGCTGTGTGGTGAAAACTAACACAACATCGTAAAGCAATTATCCTCCACTTAAAAACGAATTCTAAAAAAGGAAGCGTGCACTTTTATTGTGTATAAGCTAGACCTCGGAAGGAAGTAGAGCGAACGAAAGCTTTAATCTATTCTTGTGTATCATGAATAGTTTACAAACTTAAGCATTCATGTGGCAATTTGGTTAGAGAGACACCTTAAAGAAAAGCCGAAGCCACACCACGACAGACAGCAGACGCTCTGATAACGGGTTTGTGCCAAGGGGGATGAGGGAGCAGAGAAAGCCTGAGAGGAAGGCGAGTCCCACTGGCTCTGCTTTAAAAGGCAGACGTGTGAGTTACATATGAAACCATCATGGGTTTATAAGACGGAAGTATTTGGGGGACTTCCCTGGGGGTGCAGGGGATAAGAGTCTGCCTGCCAGTGCATGGGGCCCGGGTTCAGTATCTGAGGCAGGAAGACTCCCCATGTCAGCCCCGTGCACCCACTCCCCGTGCTCAGCAACACGAGAAGCCACTGCAACGAGGAGCCCGCGCAAAGCAACGAAGGCCTGGCACAGCCAGAAAGAAGTAAATAAATATTATTTTTTAAAAGATGCATTTTTATCACTAACATCTCCCCAGATCCCTCGCCAACTTTTAACAAGGATCCCGTTCAGTCGCCCTACAGAATTTTCTCTGGGCACAATTCCGGGCTGGGTAATCCTCACGGGATTTCTCACGATAGCAGAAACCGACTTTCGAAGCGGTGGTCGTCTCAGGGCCCCAGCGGGCTGGACACTCAAGAAGGTGCGCCTGCAGCTGCAGTTTCTGCTGCTGCCAGCTGAGGCTGCGCTGGGTCAGCCACGGGGCCCCCGCTGCCGCTCCAGTGCAGCGGCCTCGGCATCTTTACGTCGTGGCAGCTGACTCTCACGAGGCTTCTCTGGTTTCCAGCTCTAGGGCCGTGCGGGGCTGCGCTGAGTTGCTTCAGTCGTGTCCGATTCTTCGCAATCCTCTGGACTGTAGCCCACCAGGCTCCCCTGTCCATGGGATGCTCCAGGTAACGATACTGGAGTGGGTTGCCATTTCCTCCTCCAGGACATCTTCCCAACCCAGGGATCAAATCTGCATCTCAAGTCTTCTGCATTGGCAGGCAGGTTCTTTACTACTATCGCCACATGGAAAAACTCCAATACTTTGGCCCCCTGATGTGAAGACCTGACTCACTGGAAAAGACCCTGATGCTGCGAAAGATCGAAGGCAGGGGGAGAAGGGGCGACAGAGGATGAGATGGTTGGATGGCATCACCAACTCGATGGACATGGGTTTGAGTAAGCTCCGGGCGTTGGTGATGGACAGGGAGGCCTGGCGTGCTGCAGTTCTTGGGGTCGCAAAGAGTCGGACATGACTGAGCCACTGAACTGAGGGCAATAAAAGCCAACTGCCCAGAACTGGGAAATGACTCTGATTTTTTAATAAAGGGACGAGGGGAGTGGGATGGAATGGGGGAAGTATGCAGTTCTGCATCAAATGCAGAGGGAGGGTGCAGCACCAAGCGGGCTGTATTCCACAGGAGGCGCGGGGCAGTCTGCCCCCCCGAGGCCTCAAAGAACCTGAACCAGGAAGCACAAGAGTCATATTTATATTAGGCGGAAAAACAGATAGCTAGGCTTGTTTGTTTGACTGGAAAGGCTTTTACGTATCAATAAAATGCTGGTTTGTCAACATTATGTGGCAGGTAGTCCCATAAAGAACAGTTGTTGAAAGTCTTCACACATTTAGATTAAAATAAAACTGCTGAACAAAAGCTACATTGTACATAGGTCTACACTTGAATAGCTGGAGGGAGTTTTACATGAGTCTTTTTAGTGACACGCGCTGAGAACACACCTATCTCTGGTTCAGCGCTTCCTGAAGAGCCATAAGTTTTTACGAGCCAATGTATTTGACTGAACTGTGTCTATTTTCTAAAGGATTGCTTTCTACTTTCAACTGCATTAAATTCATATGTAAAAGCCCGAAAAACAACAAGTCCGTGAAAAAGCGAACAAGTCATTTAATGTCTTACTTTTTAAAGCATCATTTTTGTCCACAGTGTCAAAAATGCATGTGGAAAACAAGGGCTTTTGTAAGCTTTGGTGAAGGAACTCACGGCTTCAAACTGTCCCTGCTCTCAATCCAAAACCCTGAGACTTGGAAAATCCTCATTTGACATTATTTTAGGACATCAGATGAAAAAGGCAATCTTAGAATTAAAAGTTAGAAACATATAAAAATAACCCGTATGCAAGAGCCCCCTTTATCTACAGAGACCAACCACTCTGAGGATCTCAGAGTCAGGCACATGCCCTTCCCAGCTCCTGGCCATGGGTCTCCTCAAGCACCCTGGCCCCCACATGCTCCAGAAGGAGGGTGCGGCATTTGGGGGATTCACCAGGTAGGTGGCTGGGATCTCTGGATCTAGCGGTGCATTCACAAAGAGGAAGAAGGTGCTCAATCCCGGAGTCACCCTCTAAGAGGAGAGTTTGTGCCACCTTTCTGGGCTGCCGATGCTGTATCTTAGGGAACCAGTTTATAAATCACAGCCAGAAGTGTGCACCCAAGCAGTTTCATGAGAAATGGGCCAATTTTAGAAGCTGACTTTGTACTCCTGTAGATGATGAAATTAACACTGTTGATTGTGTCTGAAATTCCTTTAACACTGTAAAGGGCAGTGGGCCAGGAAATAGAGACCACAAATCTGGGACTTCTCTTTCCTTAGTTTTTACGTGTGCATCCTCAGTCGTGTCCAACTTTTTCCGACCCCATGGATAGCAGCCCGCCAGGTTCCTCTGTCCATGGAATTTTCCAGGCAAGAATAGCAGAGTGGGTTGCCATTTCCTACTCCATTCTTAGCTCTTATCTTCGGCAAATCAAGACCCTTTTGTCTCTGTTTCTTGTCCTAGGGTAGATGAATTTATTCTTTACTAGTTCTAAAATTATATGATGGTAAGAAGGAGAAAAACAATCGGTTGGCTCTCAACCTGAAGAAACAGCTTCTGCTTAAGAAGCTAGGAGCTTTGGAATAAGGCACTGCAGAAACACATTGCCCAACAGCACAGACAGAACAGTGGGAGCAGTTATTCCAGCGCCATCAAGGACGTGCGTGTGCTACATTTTTTTTATTCCATTTACACCAATCAGGACTGAGAAAATGAGCTGGAAATTCAGAGTGGGTAAAAATGACATGTATAAGGTAAAACTAGCAATTTTCAAGCATTCTGTATTCCTCGTCTCCTTTAATGAACAAATTTTCTTTGGTTTTATTTTAGCAGGCATAGTTCTCAAGCATTTCCACAAATTTTTCACTAACAATAATGATATTTTTAAATGTTTTTTTTTTTCAACTAAGGATTTTCAAATTAAGTTTCAAGCCTCTAGCAGTCCCTGTGGCCTTGAACCAACAAACCACGTTCAGGTTTCTTGTGTGCACGGGTTGGTGTTGTGTGTTGAGAAAAAGCACGAGTTAATTACATGTTGACATTCCGTAAATCAAAATGTTCAGTTAACTCTTCCAAAGTGTGCCTTTTACTTTTCTATTCATTTTTTAAATCGCTGGTTTCCCTAGAAGATAGGGTTCAACAGCGGGGAGTCTCGGTAGGCCTTGCTAAGCGCATGCGCTCACTTGTTGAGGTCTCAGGGGGCATCAGCTGCAGCGCGAGTGCTCTCCGGGGCCCTTGCTGCACGCGGGGTCTTCAGCTGAGGCGTTCAGACTCTTGGTTGCAGCAAGTGGGATCTAGTTCTCTGACCAGCGATTGAACCAGGGGCCCTGCATTGGGCGAGCAGAGGCTTGGCCACTGGACCGCCAGGGAAGTTCCTCCTTCGGCCTTCCAGTCATTATTTATCATTTGGTATTTGATTTTTCTGTGACGAAGTTTTCCTCCACTGCTCTGCGACTTGACCTGAGTTCAAGTGGCAGCATAATTGCCTGATCAGAGTTTCTGGAGGAAGATGACCCTTCTCATCTGGAGAAGGGCATGGCAACCCACTTCAGTACTCTTGCCTGGAGAATCTCACAGACAGAGCAAAGAGTTAGATACAACTGAGCGACTAATATTTTTCTCTGGGATCCCTAAGGCTAAAGCTCTAGAGATACAGCCTGTTACGGGAAAGCTGGAGGCTACAGGAGCAAGTCAACGGTTGCCAGATTATCTTATTTCTTCAGAGAAGGTAGAGATCTGGAATTTTATACAAAATCTCCAAGGCTGGTGGAAGGGCAATTAAAAAAAAAATCAGAGTATTTGAGATATGGGTTTAATTTAATTTTTAACAATATAAGTGAACCTGAATTCATTCCAGGTGTGATAATGGTAATGACCTAATGATACTAGAGAAGCAGCCACAAGCTTCAGTGGAGAGTATTCATGTCAAAATACAATTTTAAACAGTATTTTCTTCTTTCAATACCTGATACCAGAGCAACTAGTGATTCCTAGGTTTAAATACACATCCAGCTTCATCAAATTACGGGTCCTGACCTTCTCTTCTGTTTAAATCAAAGATTTGTACATATTCACAGTCATGTTATTTAACAGCGTCACAGAATTAGCTCATATTTTAGAAGCAAACTAGTTAGCACAAGTGAAACTCTCTGGTGTATAAAAATAATCATAAGCTATCACTTTGACCTGGAACACAAAACAAAAATTTCCAAATTTCTTGAGAGCTTGACTTGATTTGAGTAGTAAAGACCTGAAACACGAAACAAATGCCGTGGAAACGACAGCCAGGGTCGGGGACCCTTGCAGGGACCTGTGTGCGGACCTCACCACCAGATGGCAGGAGAGGAGAGAGAATCGCAGACTCGGGCCGACGCTCCGCTTCCAAGGAGAGAGTGACGATTTCTAAATAAACGGCTGTCTGCTAAGACGTCGGCGTGGTCTTTCCTCCCTCCTGCCTGCTGTGCAGGCGTATGCGGCCCCCCAACGTTAAGTCAAGGTTCAGGGCCTCCTGCAGAAACCTCGGCGGTGGACACAGGACGCCCCTCGTCCTGACCTGCCCGTGGGAAACAGACGCCAGGAGGCGCCACCCCACGTCCCGGTCCAGCTGCACCTGCCGGGGGCGCCCGAGGCTTCCGGGGCCGTTTCTTTTTAAAGCAAAGGCATCTAGTCCTACATAACGTTTAGGAGGTTATAGTTTTAAAGTGAACCGGGAGAGTCTTTTAGTACCTTTCCCCCCTCCTTTAAGGCAATATCTCCCCAGGCCTGGGCTGCCAACCAGGCTGCGTGAACCAGTGGTGCTGACGCAGGCTTCCACGCTGGCACCCCCGGGCGCCTTAGAACGCAGCCTGCACGGGCCTGGTCTCAGCTGCCCTGTCCTGCCGAGGGCCGGCCCGCGGCTTCAGTGAGCCAGGTTCTCCGAAACGCTCTCAGACAGCCCCACACTGCTAATCCTGGGAAGTGTTTTTCATAAAGCATGGGTGTGTGTGTGTGTGTGTCTGTGTGTGTGATGCATACATGACATTGACTTAGAACGTCAGAGTGAGTTCCTCCTTACTTTGCTGTGAGCAGGTTAAAGGCGGTTACTGAAATCCTGTGCCTCAACTGTGTCCTCTCCAAGGTGGGGCTGACCATCATTTCCGCCCTTATAGTTATGGTGAACATGGACTTCCCTGGTGGCCCAGGGGATAAGAAGCTGCCTTGCCGTGCAGGGGACAGAGGAGCAATCACGGGTCTGAGAAGATCCCACATGCCAAGGGGCAACTAGGTCCACGAGCCACAACCACTGAAGCCTAGAGCTCTGCCCCCCAAAGAGAAGCCAGAGAAAGGAGAAGACCCCGCTCCCCAAACAGAGCAGCCCCACCTCACTGCGCCCAGAGAAAGCCACACACAGCACCGAAGACCCAGGGCAGCCAGACACACACAAACAATAGATAGTTTTTTATAAAGTCACAGTGAGCAGAGCCATTCAAAGACATTCCTAGGCACCAGCCCTTTGGCAGTCTTACCTTAGCAAAGAGTAAGCATATTTTTCAAAGCCCTAAATCTCATTAAATATAAGATATCATTTAAAACTGCTTAATAAGGTTTATAATTCTATTGTCAAAATGATTAATAGTCATTTCAGTGTTCAGTTTTGCTTCTGTGTTTTTGAGGCAGCATATTTTTGCCAAGACTAAACCATTTTTACAATTTGCTACAGAGCCACAGGCTCTAGACATTACTCCGATGGGGGTAATGGATAATACATCTCTTACCGTGAGGTTCAAAGAGACAGGCCACCGAGGTGATTCAAACTGTGCAGACCCATCAAAACCATTTGACAAGTGTCAGCTGGGCCTGTTGATCATCTTGACTGCGTGTCCTCTGAGGCTATCCCGACTCACAGGCGGAGACCAGCCCGAGCCGGAGTGCTGGCCTGCGGGCCACGGCTCTCACGTGGCATGTCTGAGTCACCCGCAGGTTTACATCCTGAGGTCCAGGCCGCCTGCCTCTCTGCCAGACTGTCCAGGCGGGAGAAAGGACTAGGCGCTGGTATTTTTACCACTCCTCAGGTGATCCCAGTGTGCAAAGCTGACATGTCTGAGTCAAACAGAGGTGAGTATTCTCCATGTGCCTCTGCCATTGTGAATTAATCTCTTTACAGAATTTTTAAGATGGTTGGATGGCATCACTGACTCGATGGACGTGGGTTTGAGCAAGCTCTGGGAGTTGGTGACGGACAGGGAGGCCTGGCGTGCTGCAGTCCATGGGGTCACAAAGAGGGGGACACGACTGAGCGACTGAACTGAACTGAACTGATATATATATATAAACTCACAGGACAAGCATATATATAATGGAATACTACTCAATCATAAAACAGAATGAAATAATGACATTTACAGTAAATTATCATACTAACTGGAGTAAATCAGAGAAGGACCAATATTGTATGACACAACTCACTTGTGGAATCTACAAACTGGTACAAATGAACTTATTTACAAAACAAAAACAGACAGACAGACTTAGAAGACAAATTTATAGTTACCAAAGGGGAAGGGAGGGGGAGATAAACTGGGAGATGAGGATTAATATATATAACAGTGATGAACAAAGGTCTACTATATAGCTCGGGGAGCTATACTCAATATTTCATAGTAACCTACAATGGAGAAGAATCTGAAAAAGTATATCTAAAACCTGGGTCAGGAAGATCCCCTGGAGGAGGGCATGGCAACCCACTCCAGGATTCTTGCCTGGAGAATCCCATGGACAGAGGAGCCTGGCAGACTACAGTGCATGAGGATCGCAGAGAGCTGGACACGACAGAAGCGACCGAGGGCGCACACCGCAGTTTGCTGAGCACCTGAAACTAACGGAACGTTGAAAATTAATGATACTTCAATTAAAATTTTTAAAAATCTACAGACTCAGGGTGCAGACTCTGGACAGATAGCATCATCACAATTGTCTTTCCCCACAGATTCGTTAAACTCTCTGGATCTGTGTTCTCTTTTCCCAAGAGCCAAAGCTGTGGGGAGTTGAGTCAGAATTTCTCCTCCCTCCATAATCTTTTGATTCTTTGGTCTGTAAATTCTCCTTCCACAAGACTCTTTAAAAACCTCTCTCTGATCGTTCGTTGGAATCAGGGTTCACGGGCAGCTGTCTGGGCCTCCTTAAACCTACCCCTCTCTCCTTCCTAAGAGTGATGCACCCCTCAAAGGTGTTCCCAGACCCCGCTGGTGGGGAGGGTGGGCTCTGGGCTCCTGGAGGGCTGGGACACATGCCCCAGCATCCGCTCACTTCTTGTCCTCTGTTCGCTCCACACACAGCAGCTACCCTGCACTTGGCTTCGCGTTAGGCCAACAGGGGTCCTTTGAAAGAACACTGATGCTTGACTCCCAGCTCTAGAAATTCTGGTTTAATCAACCTGGACTTTGACTAGGATGTCCGGAGTTTTAAAAAGTTTCCCAAATGTTTCTAGTGTGGAGCAAAACTTAACAACCACTGGTCTAGAGAGAAACATGCCAAGGTGGTTCCCATGCCTGTAAACCCACCGACTGCAAGCCCAACTGCCTAGCTCTTTGCTGCCCTCTGCTGGCCTCTGTCAGCTTCACCTGCAACAGAACCCTCTGCTTTAAAAAGAAAGAAAGTGAAGTTGCTCAGTCAAGTCTGATTCTTTGAGATCCCGTGGACTGTAGCCTACCAGGCTCCTCTGTCCATGGGATTCTCCAGGCAAGAACACTGGAGTGGGTTGCCATTTCCTTCTCCAGGGGATCTTCCCGACCTATGGACGAACCCGCGTCTCCTGCACTGCAGGCAGACGCTTTACACTCTGAGCCACCAGGGAAGCCCCCGACCCCCCAAAAAAGAGCTTAGAAAAGTAGGTTGCAGGTATCCAAGAAACCCATGTTTGAAGTCCTAATCTGCAACATCTCAGATGCTTTGAGACAAAGTCCTTAATGAGGGAATTAAATTAAAATGAGGTCATCAGAGTAAGCCCTGGTCCATCTGACTCATGTCCTTACAGAAAGAGGGAATGTGGACACAGGCGTGTCCACAGGGAAGATGGTGTGAAGACACAGGGAGAAGACGGCCATGTACCGACCACGGAGGGAGGTCTGGACAGACCCTCTGCACGTGATCCTCGATCTCAGACTCTCAGCCTCCAGAGCCGGGAGAAGCACATTCCTGTGTAGAGCACCGAGTCAGCGGTCTTTCTGGCAGCACCCTGGCAGACACAGGGTGATCTCCCAGGGTTCAGAGCCGACCCTGACCAATTTCAAGCTTTTGCTGAGTTGGCCACACCACACGCTTAATCCTTTAGACTATAAATTGTGTTATATAAGCTAGTACTATGGGTAAGCATGAAGTCTTGTGTTCTTATTTTTATTTCTCTTGTAATTCCTTTCTGCACCTCGAGAGCCAAAGACAGTCTTCGGCTTTGGTGGAATTGCCTTTATATAGTATGTACTTCCCACTGTATCTTTATATATATATGTTTTAAATGCTGGTTTTTTCTTTCTGGCTGTGTCACAGAATTTCCCTTTCAAAGCTTGAACTTCTGCACCCTTTAGGTTCAATTCAAACTAAAATTGTTTTCATTTATCTTCCTGAGACCATGAAGGCTCCACATTTTCACCTCTATTATCTGATTTGCCTTCCACAGTCACAGTTTCAATAGTTCTTCCCTATTCATGAGAATTCGGCATAACCACCTGTTTTTCACATTAAGAAACAGATAAGCATGCTCCACTTAACTTTTTTCCAATAAACAACTAGATAATTCAAGTTGCCCATGTTAGCCAAAGCTGTGATTAGCTAATAACTTCACAAGGTGCTCAGACAAGGATTCATCCATTTTTTTGCTAACTTAAAAACGTGTCTTTTCTTCCTTCTTGTATAATAAGCTCCTTGTTGATTTCCACTCTCAGGAATCAATAAAACCCCTATCCACTCTTCAATCTTTCTCACCTTTGTGTATAAAATAACACCTATGTGTTTCTGTATCTCACTTCCTTCTACTTAACCCCTCTATGGTTCACTGATGTGTGTTTTGAAAAGCTTATGTTAATGCTTCTTTGGCATTGTGAGGCCAGCAAGCAGGATTTATAGATCATGTTCCTGTTGCGTCATCATGATGAAAATACCACAAACATTTCCTGAGCCCCCACAGCCCACCTGAGTTTTCTTATGACTCAAAACACCGAGACAGTCTCTGTGAATCATGTCACCGGGCAGCCACAGGACTGACCTCAGTCCCCCCCCTCGGAGGAGCAGCGTTTATGGACGCCTCCTCTATGCAGCCGAGCAGGCCTTCCCACGGGCTCTGCGCTGAGCTGGGTCCTGGGTTCCTCTGGAGGTGTGGCTGGCACTGCACACGCGTGTGGGTTCAGAATGCCCAGTCCTCAGAGGTGGCGCTTAAAGTGGTGTTTGGGGCTAACGGACACATACTACTTTTTATAGATGACCACCAACGGACTACCGTACAGCACAGGGAATTCTACTCGGCATCCTGTAATAATCTATAAGGGCAAAGGGCTTCCCAAGAGGTGGTGCCAGGGGTAGAGAATGTGCCTGCCACGCAGGAGACCCGGGTTCCATCCCTGGGTCAGGCAGATCCCCTGCAGAGGGAAGTGGCTGCCCACTCCAGTGTTCTTGCCTGGAGAGGCCCATGGACAGAGGAGCCTGGCGGGCTACGGCCCGTGGGGTCATGAAGCGCAGGACGCGACTGAGCGACTGTGCACTCAGCATATCTGAGTCACTTTGCTATACACCAGACACTAACACAACCCTGAAACGCAACTCCACTCCAATTAAAACAGAAAAAGAAAAAGAGTGCTCCTGTGGGTTCCTTGGTGTCGAATGCAAGCTGCTTGGTTGGAAGAAACAGAAAATGACCTTGGATAATGTAATCAGAAAAACAGTCCATTGAAAAGGTATTAGGGAGCTTCCAGGATTGCCATGCAGGCCAGAGAACCAAGCTCAGAAAGCGGCAGGAAACACGGGCCAGCTGGCAGCGGGCACACCCCACCTTGGCACTGACGCCATCTGCAAGGGATCGTTTCACCTCAGAACTGAATGGTGTGGCTGCCTCTGGGTGCTGCTCAGCTGTAAAACTGCTTCTTCACTGACTCGAATCCAGACCAAGCAAGCGTGACGGGCCACACCTAAGCCAGGTGCTTGCCTCTCGGTGGCCATGAACACTATACAACAGAGCACTGAACCTTTTCAAATTCTAAATAGAAATAGAATCTGCCTCCTATCAGGACCCACACAAAGGGACTTGGCAAACACAGAAGCAGGGGTTGAGGTGCCAGTAGCTGACAGCAGAGGTGACCTGCATGGCCCTCAATACTCTGCTTCCCAAACTGGATCTGGGTGTTGTACCTGGAGAGATGCTGAGCTCCATCTCTGAGGGTTCTCACCACCACAGGGAGACCCCGGGTACCACGCTCACTCCTCCAGCTTCCATTGTGCAGGAGCAGCCCCGTATCACCTTGATAATCAGTATTAATTATCAAAGCCAACACTGCAACCAACTTTGACCTGTTCACTCAAAAGTCACAGAAGCCGCAAACAGCCAGGTGGGCAGCCTCAGTTTACAATTCAAGGGAAGCGTTTGGTATAGAAGCTTTCATCTCTAAAGCATTAAAACATCTAAACTGGTAGATCTTAGAGAAATAGGGAAAGAGAGCACATCTCTTCCAATGGATTCATTAGGAAAATCAGTGATAAACCCACCCCCTCTTCCATCACTTCTGTTGTATGGGTTCCTGAACCCATATGTAGGCTATGAAAAATCTCTGCATTCTATGGAGGTCACTCACACACACCTATCTTACAAGGCAGCACACAAATCCCATAGTGTGTGGTCTCCCGGTTGGGGCCATAGCAGTTCTCAGCACTCCGTGCTGTCCTCCCAGTAAGGGCACATTTTCGGCACAGGAAACCGTGTGCGTGGCCAGACCAGTGAATGCGATATCCGTCAGCTCATTGCTCTTCTCCTCTCACTATAAGCGATTCACAGTTAGTGCTGGGGGCGGCGGGGGTGGGGAGACTGCACCCACCTACTCCACAGCAGACGCTGCAGCACGTAGAACCTACAGTGAGGGGCTTCCCTGCTGGCCCAGTGCTTAAGAAGCCGCCTTGCAATGCCAGGGACACTGGTTCGATCCCTGGTCCAGTAAGATCCCACCTGCCACGAGCAACTAAGCCCGTGTGCCACAGCCGGTGACTCTGAGTGCCCTAGAGCCGTGCCCCGCTCCGCGAGAAGCCAGTCCATGCCCTGCCATGAAGGGAGCCCCGTGCGCCACAGCTAGAGAAAGCCCGTGCAAAGCCACGAAGACCCAGCGCAGCCGAAACATCAAATGAATAAACCAATCTGAAACACGCACACAGTGGAAGACCAGAGGAAACACTGGGACCAAACATTCTTGAATCTGTGGAAGCCACAGTCCAAGAACAAAAATAAAAATTGTATTTATTTAGATAGAAGGGGAGCTAGGTCCAAAGGCTTGGAGTACATGGAATGTGCTTAAAATAGTTTGGTGTTTCTCTTCTTGTTTCCCCCCAAGGTGGGATTTAGAAACAGGCAACCCATCTGTTCACTTACTCATCCACTCATCATTTATGAACGGCCAAGCATGTATCAGACCAGCCGTCGTACAGGTAAGGAGCAGCCCAGACAGGGCTTCGGGGTAGAGAGGACAGTGTGCGGGCAGTCAGCCCACGGTGAGGAACTGAATTGTCAGGTGTGAATGAAATGGCCTGGAGAGAAGATCCAGGTGAGGAAAGGAGATGCTCTAGTTTCAAACTCTGAGAAAATCCAGCAGTTAATGAGATAAATAGAGTTCTGCTGTCTTCCATGTCCCCAGAAAACATCTAAACTAAATATAGCTGATGAACATGGAAAAGAGACTGCAAAATGGAAAATATGACACTACACTAATTGAAGGACCAATGTGGAAATGTGGCACGCACACACACACACACACACACACACACACACACACACACACACACACTGCTAAAATAACTCCGGGTGCCTCCAGTACTACCCAAGGAGAGTCAGTCAGTTTTGCAAGTAATTTGGAGAACATTCTTGTTCACATGGTGCAGTTTACAATATTTGATAGAAATGATGGGTAAGGCTTCTAACCGTGTTTTCTGTAACACTAGAGGCAGAAGTGACGATGCAAAGATGGTTTTGAAGAGAAGGAGAGATGGACTCCTCCTCTGACCCTGGAGGGACAAAAGGAAGAATACACGTGTCTAGAAGAGTGTATAGCCCTGGGGCAGACAGAAGAAGGAGCCCACACACAGGTAGTAAGTCCTGATGCAAAAGATGGGTGTTGGTTGAATTGGGGGCTTAAGAGGAATGAGGAAATTGTGTTCTTTGCTAATTGAGTGAACAGACAGTTGGCAGAGAATAAATACGGAGTCAGACAGGTGCCAATGAAGTTTCTGTTCAAGTAAGTGGCCACAGAGGTTTAAATAGGGTTGCTTTATACAAATTCAGGGCTTCCCTGCTGGCTCAGACGGTAAAGAATCTGCCTGTAACGTGGGAGATCTGGGTTCAGTCCCTGGGTCAGGAAAATCCCCTGGGGAAGGGAATGGCAACCCATTCCTGTATTCTTGCCTGGAGAATCCCAAGGACAGAGCAGCCTGGCAGGCTATAGTCCATGGGTTTGCAAAGCATCAGACATGACTGAGAGACTTGGAGAGAGAGAAAGAGAGGTACAAATTTAAGATAAAACTGCCTTAATAACTTTAGTAGTATCTTGAACTTGGTAACTGACAACCAAGCAATCAGTTATTTCCATTTTTTTTTTAAACAGGAAACTGAGAATTTGGTGACTCACAGATGACATTTTGAATTGCCAAAATCTTACTTTGGAGCCAGTTGTTTTGATGGTGAAGACACTCCTTATTTTTTCCCCCACCAAACTAAAGGAATGAATGTGCTATTTCATTGATCCTCTAAATAAGTCATAGAGAGCCAGGCAGAGGCTAGGAAAGCTCCCCCAAAAAAGCCTGTGATATGAAGGATATCCACCTGTTAGAATGGATCAGATTCAGTAGCCAGGAAGAAACACTCAAGACCTTCCAGGTAATTAAACCATTGGCGTTCTCACTGTCTATCTGGAGGACACTCGGCCTCAGCCCTGGTTTTATAGGAGCATGTGCGATAGAGGCAAAAAAATTACTTATGTTTTGTTTCCTGTTGTGAACAATGACTTCATGCACTGTGTGTGTGTGTGTTTCTTTTATAAAATAATTTAGCCCAGTAGTGTACTGTGATTACATTTTCTTTGTTAAAGAGAAAAGGTTCATTGTTCATTGTGTCTGAAGCACATTTTTTTTTTGCCACATTTTTTCATTTACTTAATTTCTCTTGACTTGCAGGCTAAGTTCCAACTCCTTTGTAAAATGCTGCTTAATAAAACTGTCTGTACAACTAAAAGAAAAATAAAATAAAAATAAAATTTAAAAGAATGAAAAGCTAAGACTGCGGACGACTGTTTCACCCCCTTTAGTCTCTTGTCTCACTTGCCCTGGAGTTGATTTCAGGGGTCCCCACTCCCTCACGCCCCAACAGCCACGCTTCCCAGCTCTGGCGGATGTTGTCGGATGCTCAGTTATGTCCGACTCTTTCCGACTCCATGGACCATGGCCCACCAGGCTCCTCTGTCCATGGAATTTTTCCAGGCAAGAATACTGAAGCAGGTTGCCATTTCCTTCTGCAGGGGATCTTCCCACCCCTGGAATCAAACCAGCATCTCCTGCGTCTCCTAACACTGCATGTGGATTCTTTACCCACTAGTGTCACCTGGGAAGGTCTGAACTAACCACAAAGGTTTAATCTAGTTACACTGTAAGCAACAGTCAGATTTTATTACAGCCCACCAGGGGCTGTCTTCCCAATCTCCCAGAAGGTTAATGAAGTCAAAGCGAAGAGAAAATAATGATCTGAGTGTGACGAATGGGTAAGAAAAATATCTAGTGTCCATCCATGCTGCGTGCCTTTTTCTCGGTAGCATGGACTTCTTCCTGTGGGCCTAAATACTGTCCTAACTTCTCTTGAAACTCGATTCCCATTTTCTAAAGAAATGTTACTGGATCCCAGAGACACGGGAACGTCTCTCAGGATGTCAGTGCTGTCCAATTTTGTCAAATACACGTTAGACAAGCAGTCTGTTGATAAACCCATTTTTTTGAGTGATTTGAGTGCTATTTTGAGAATGTTAAACAAAAATTCCCTTTTCTAGATATGCATTTCTCCAAAAAGGTTTAGAGGAAATTATTGAATTATTTCAGTACATCATGTTTTCCTACACAATCTTCTAGCCAGCCTCTCCATTAGGGAAATCAACTTGAAAGCCAGTGAAATATTTCAGTGAGATAGGAGAGTTTTAATATCGGCTAATGAAATGAATTTCTCAACTCATCTATTTGCTTCTGAGGGCACCTAACAAAATAGGCTTTCAAAAAATTTAATATGTTGTCTTCCTTTTATTAAATCAACTCTGAGATGTTGCCCAGAAGCATTATGGAAGAGTAATCCAGCTCTGCCCTCTAAATTCTGCTGTGTAACCTGACTGAATCTGCTGTTCAAGACTCATCAAAAAGCAGCGGTCTCATTAAGATGCAGGTGAAATCTTCAGGGAAATGGCACATAGCATGCTTTTCACTTTAGTACTGATTTGCTCTCAGTTAGGCTTTATGCTCTTGGCTTCCCTTTTTTTGAATTGATAAGTATTTATATCCTGTCCGTATACCACTCTTAGCAAACTGGCTAGTGCTATGTGCTCTTTTAAATTTCATAAGGAAAGAGTCTGGAACTTTCTGCTCATTGTGGCACTCTGTCTCCATAAATATTGTTCTTAATTTTTAAAGATAGAATTGTTGCATGTTTGTGTGTGTATGGTAAGTCGTTCGGTCGTGTTCAACTCTTTGTGACCCTGTGGTCACACCAGGCTCCTCTGTCCATGGGATTCTCCAAGCAAGAACACTGGAGTGGATTGCCATGTCTTGCTCCAGGGGATCTTCCCAATCCAAGGATTAAACCAGGTCTCTTAACGTCTCCAACATTGGCAGGCAGGTTCTTTACCACTAGCCCTAGTATATATGCATCATTTATTTTATATTCTTATTGTCTTTTAGAAAAGAGCATGAAATACTTACAAATGAAAGTTAAAAATACGTAAGCTAATTACTAATATAATTGTAATATTCTGCCCCCACGTATCTTCTCATATCTTTCCAACGTGTCTGTCTTCCTCTGTCCCTCTGGCCATAACCATTGTTCTCTCTGGCCGCATCTCCTGAATTCTGGATTCCCAGAGCTGCCTTGGTGGGGACACAGCGCTGCCCTACCTAGACCCCCGGGGTCCTTCCCCTGTTTCGTATGTCCTCCTCCAGCATCTTCATGTTTTCTTGAGATCGCAGTAGCGCACTGTCTTCAGAGGACTGTTCAGAGGACTGCCTGGCCTGCTGAAGCTGTGTCACCCACAGACGAGGACAGCTGGCAGTGTCCAGGGGGTTACATCTCGCTGGGGACGGCCCACGGCCAGTGGATGACTGGCTAGCAGGGGCGTGAAGGCCCAGATGCTTGACTCAGAGGCTGATCACAGGCCACAGTAGAATTTGTAGCTCTCAAAGCTCCCACTGGGGCCAGACTGCACCTGGGACTCTGCCTGAGGATGCACCCTCTCCAGGTTCCTCTCCCCTCCTGTCTTGCTTCCCCCACATCCTTACAGGTCTCCTCCGGCAGCACTACCTTCACAAATCATTGATACAAAGTCCTCACCTTCCCGTTAGCTTCTGGGTTCCAGATCTAAGAAAGAAGGAGCGTTTTCCAGCCCTTACTGCCCTTGGCAAGAAACCCCTCGTTGTCTTGTCACTTTGGCAAAGCTACAGTGTAACTAGGTTTTAAATCAGGTGCCTGCACTCATCTCCAGCCCTAGCACAGCTTTCAACACTTTTTGCTCACACAATATCTTGCCTAACCTGTTGGTTCTTTCTGTAGATCAAAGCAGTAGAAATAAAGAATAAGTAATTAAGAGATTAATTAAAATTAATTAAAACTCAACATTCAGAAAACTAAGATCATGGCATCTGGTCCCATTACTTCATGGCAAATAGTTGGGGAAACAGTGGAAACAGTAGCAGACTTTATTTTCAGGGACTCCAAAATCACTGCAGATGGTGACTGCAGCCATGAAATTAAAAGACACTTGCTCCTTGGAAGAAAAGCTATGACCAACCTAGACAGCATATTAAAAAGCAGAGACATTACTTTGCTGACAAAGGTCCATGTAGTCAAAGTATGGTTTTTCCAGTTGTCATGAATGGATGTGAGAGTTGGACTATAAAGAAAGCTGAGCACCAAAGAATTGATGCTTTTGAATTGTGGTGTTGGAGAAGACTCTTGAGAATCCCTTGGACTGCAAGGAGAGCCAACCAGTCCATCCTAAAGGAGATCAGTACTGAATATTCACTGGAAGGACTTATGCTGAATCTGAAACTCCAATCCTTTGGCCACCTGATGCAAAGAACTGACTTATCTGAAAAGACCCTGATGCTGGGAAAGACTGAGGGCAGGAGGAGAAGGGGACACCAGAGGATGAGATGGTTGGATGGCATCACCGACTGGATGGACATGAGTTTGAGTAAGCTACGAGAGTTGGTGATGAACAGGGAGGCCTGATGTGCTGCAGTCCATGGGGTCACAAAGAGTCCGACATGACTAAACAACTGAACTGAAGTGAATTAAGAGATGATCAGATCTCTTCTCTAGTTTCCTCTTCATAATCTCACCAACAAACTGTGTAAACAAGATAATCTCTAAAGAAAGAGCACAGGTCCACACACCGTGGGGCCTGGTGATGACTCTGACCCCTCATCTCAATGGCTCACTGAGATGATTTCCCTTACTCCCCTTAAAAACTTTCATAGCCAAGCAGAATCATCAGAGTTGGTCTTTGGGGACATGAGTCTGCCTTCTCCACAGACTGCTGGGTTTTTAATTAAAAGCAAAATTTTCTTCTGTTTTTATCAGCACCTGCCTCTCAGGTATTGATTTCAAGTGTCACCTGAGTCTGGGAACAGAAACAATCTCCAGAGGTTGCGGTGTCTCTAGCGTTGCCTTCATTTTCGCTTGTTCACTCTATAGCAAGAGCAGCCCTTCAGAAATGCAGTGGGTCCAGAATCCTGCTCTGCTCCAGGCCTTTCAGAAATATCCCCCTGCTCTTAGCGACGCGCTGACACCTGAGCAGGGGCTCGACTTCCTCCCAGCTCTTACCCTGCACAGCCCTCCACCCGTTTCCTCCCACCTCTTCGTTCCATTGGGCTTTTCCAGTCCCTCCAGCCCTCCAGCTTCAGGCCTTCCTCGGCTGTTCCCTCTCTGAGTCAGTCCTACCCTCCCTGGCCGGCCCCGTCCTCTTCTGACCAGGTCGGTGCTCCCAGCCTCGGAGAGCTGAGCACGCCTGCCCTGCGTCTGCGCCTGCTGCGCTGCCGGCCTCCTGGGCTCCACGTGTGACTGGGCCCCGGCTGCCCCCCAGGACCTTGGCAGCACACGGCACAGAGCTGGTGCTGGATGACAGTGTGCTGAGTGCCTGCCTGCAGTGGCAGATTAAAGGGCAGCCGACTCAGCAGTCGCGTGGAGAGCCAATCGATACAGGATGCTCAGAGCCTAGGAGAAAGTCGCGTTGATCAGAGTCCCCTCAGGACGAACACTGGGAGAGGCGCCTGGGCAAGCAGCTTGTTGACTGCTGAGATCTGTAAGGGTCAGGCTCCATCAGCCACGGTGAGTCCACACGGCTTTCCCAGGACAGTGGGTCCCGCAAAGGGCAAGGCCTTTCTTTTGCTGAGTGGTCGGTACAAGCCGGCAGCCAGAGCTGAAAGCCTGGGTCAGTAGCAGATACGAAGAGGCAGGCACCAGGGGGCCCTCCTCTGCCCTCTCCTTTTTTTTCTTCTGTTGTGGTCGTTTAGTCACTAAGTCGTGTCTTACTCTGCGACCCCATGGACTGTAGCCCGCCAGGCTCCTCTGTCCCTGGGATTTCCCAGGCAAGAATACTGGAGTGGGTTGCCATTTCCTTCTCCAGGGGATCTTTTTTTTCATAGCCTTTAATAAAAGTTCCCCAAATAAGGAGCATTCATTTGCTAATGAAGCATCAAAATCATTAGCCTATCCAGGATCCTACAATCTCCTTTTAGATCTGAATAAACAAGTATATTTCTTTTTTTCCTAAAATGAAACAGAAAGCCTTTTCTATAACAAATTCTAGTCCTCATTGTAATTCAGATCCTCAGTCCTCTTTTCTATTTTTGGCGTCACCATCAAAATGATGCTCCGTGATGACAGGACAGCGGCAGCAACCTCAAAGAATTTTTGGCAGGGAGGAAACGTAAAAGAGATATTCCAATAATAATTCAAAAGGTGGGAACCATCTCCCACTCATTCTCAGAACTGGCTGGAGAAGAGGTGATAGAGTTTTCAGAGGAGTACAGTTTCACAAACTGATAAAACAAACCAACCCATTTCCCACTCAATTACTTTAATTCATTCCTGACAACCTTGCTATTAAGTGAAAAGCTATTAAATTTTAATAGAAGGAAAGCAGAATATGTTCCATCACAGGCTAAGATACCCTAGTAATTTTACAGATGCAATGAAAACAAGTGAATTTAGGTTAAAAAATGTAAGTAAGTTGTACATTTTGAGTAAAAAGAGTGATCCGACAAAAGTTTATCATGCTCTTTCTTTTTTAGACACTTCCTTCGTTAATTTTTAACTTTTTGCTTGCTAAAAATTATCTTGAACTTAAGAGTAATGTTCTATCACAGGCGATTACCTTTACAGACAAATGTAAGTTAAACACAAGAGAGCCTCAAAACACAGAGAAACAGCCATCAAGCGGCAGAGAGATGACACCCATTCCCCTTTTGCTTGGCGGGTAAATGCAGATCGAGATCCTGGCCAGCATCCAAAGACTGGACATAGTTCACATTGCTTAATCTGCTAGTCTCTGACTTGAAATTGTTCAATCAAGAAAATTGGTGAGATTTCTTCACCAGAAAATCTAATATTACAATATTACTTCTTATATTTATTTAGTGTGGTCTTGGATGAAAACAATTCACCCCCTCCCCCAAAAAAAGCACTCATTGTTCAAAGGGTACTGCTATAGACTGAATACTTGTAAATGCCCCAAATCGGTTGCAGCCCTGACCCCCAATCTAATGGTATTTGGAGGTAAGCCCTTTGGGAGGTAGATTGAGGGAGGTCATGAGGATGCGGCCCCCACAATGGGATCAGAGCTTTCCTAAGAAGAGGAAGAGATTCCAGACCTTCTATTCCTCTCTCTCCACCACTGGCACCTTGACCTTGGACTTCCCATCTTCTCTTCCCAGAGAAATAAAAGTTTGCTGTGTACATCACCCAGTCTATGGCATTGTTACAACAGCTGAACAGATTAAGACAAGTCCTATAGCTTTTCAAATGCTATTGCAATAGATGTCATCAACTGAGTCTCCATTGTGTAACATGAATCTGAAACACAGTTTACTTTCTTTTTTCTATTCTCTTGGCATTGAAGAATTCTGACCAGACTACACTATAAGACTATAGTAATCAAAACAAAAATACAAATATACTTCAATGGAACAAGATAGAAGCTTCAGCGATAAACCCATGCCCATAATCTGTGACAAAGAGAAAAGACAGACTCTTCAATATGTGGTGCTTGGAAAACTGGACAGCTACATGTAAAAAACTGAAACTAGAACATTCTCTAACACCATACTCAAAAATAAGCTCAAAATTGATTAAACACCTAAATGTAAGATAAGATTCTATAAAACTCCTAGAGGAAAACATAGGCAGAATACTCCCTGACATAAACTGCAGTGAGGTCTTTTTTGATCCATCTCCTACAGGAGAAAAAATAAAAACAAAACCCATTGGTCTTAATTAAACTTAAAGGTTTTCCACAGCAAAGGAAACCATAAAGAAAACAAAAAGAGAACCCATAAAATGGGAGAAAATAATTTTCAAATGAAGCAATTGACAAAGGATTAATTGCCAAAATATCCAAACGCTCATGAAGTTCAATATAAAAAAAAAAAAAAATTCAAAACAACCTAACCAAAAAATGGATGGTAGATCTAAATAGACATTTCTCCAAAGAAGACATAAAGACAACCTTAAAAACATGAAATGACTCTCAGCATCACTAATTATTAGAGAAGTCCAGATTGAAACAACAATGAGGTTATTACCTCACACTGGTCAGAATGGCCATCATTAAAAAAAAATCTACAAATAATAAATGTTGAAGATGATAAGGAGTAAAGGGAACCTGCCTGCGATGTTGGTGGAAATGTAAACTGCTGCAGCTACATGTGGAGAACAAGCTGGAGGTTCCTTAAAAAATAAAGCTACCGTATAATCCATCAGTTCCACTCCTGAACATATATCTGGAGAAAACCATAATTTGAAAAGATGCATGCATCCCAGTGTTCATTGTAGCACTGTTTTCAACAGACAAGACACAGAAGTGACCTGAATGTCCATCAAGTGATGAAAGGATAAAGATGTGGTACATATACTCAGTATAGTCCAGCCATTAAAAATGAATGAAATAATGCCAATGTAGTGACATGGATGGACCTAGAAATTACCATACTGAGTGAATTAAGTCAGACAGACAAAGACACCCAGTTTACGTGCCATTCTCCTTCCCCTCTCGAGGTTTTCCTTGGAGGTGTTGACTATGAAATGGCCTGGCAGAGAGACAGAAGGGAATTCCCTATTGACTTAAAAAAATTTTGGTAACAGATTTGATGTCTCTCATCGTTTTCAGTGATTACAGTTGCTCACTTTCTCATTACTGGGTTTCAATGTGTGTGCGTGCTAAGTTGCTTCAGTTATGCCCCACTCTTTGCGACCCTAGGGACTGTAGCCCGCCAGGCTCCTCTGTCCATGGGATTCTCCAGGCAAGAATACTGGAGAGGGTTGCCATGCCCTCCTCCAGGGGATCTTCCCGACCCAGGAATCGAACCTATGTCTTTTTATGTCTCCTGCAAAGGCAGGCAGGTTCTTTGACACTAGCATCACCTAGGAACCCCTTGAATGTCAATACTAAACACCGTTAGTCTGTGGAAGTTACTCACGTCCATCAAAAGTGAAATTTCACAATATCAGTCCAAAATTCTATCTCTCTGTGGTCTGAACTGTCTAAGCAAAGGATCTATCTGTACAGCAAACAGCCCTGGAAGCTAGAGATGATAATACATTCCTCTGGAGAGACCTGGAGACACACTAAGATAGAAAAGATTGATTGCTTCCCTTTCCTCTCTGGAGAGATTTTCTTATATTCCCAGGGGTTGAGTAAGCTTTCTCTCTAAACGGAAAGATGGGCGGATGTGCCAGCAGCCCCATAAAAGCTTCAGGTCTCCTAATTTTTCAGGCTGTTCTGGAGATCCGCACCTGACAAGTATCACGTTGTCTTGCGGGAGTCAGGGCACATGGACATGGCGATGGTTGCTGTATCAGGGGCCGTCTCCGACTCTGATTTGAGAGTGTGGTCCCCACGGCAGCAAAAATACCCAAAACCATGGGGAGCTAACTTGTTTGTAATTAGGGCAACATCTCAGACGTTCCACACTATCTGATTTACCACTCAGTTTGGGATTCCCTGGTGGCTCAGACAGTAAAGAGTCTGCCCGCAATGCAGGAGACCCGGGTTCAATCCCTGGGTCGGGAAGATCCCCTGGAGAGGGAAATGGCAACCCACTCCAGTACTCTTGCCTAAAAAATTCCATGGATGGAGGAGCCTGGTGGGCTATAGTCCATGGGGTTGCAAAGAGTTGGACTCGACTGAGTGACTTCACTTTGAAAAAGTCAAGGAAAGTGATTAGGCATCATTCTGACACATTCTCCCACAAATACAGCTCTGTGATATGATATGGACTATAGCGAAATACACTATTAATTTTAAAATAACATCTCGTACTGAGAAAGAATGTGTTTCTTTGGTGGCTCAGTGGTAAAGAACCTGACTGACGAGGCAGGAGATATGAGTTTGATCCCTGGCTCAGGAAGGTCCCCTGGAAAAGGAAATGGTAACCCACTCCAGTATCCTTGCCTGGGAAATCCCATGGACAGAGGAGCCTGGTGGGCTGTAGTCCACGGGGTTGCAAAGAGCCCTACATAAATTAGTGGCTAAAAAAAAAAATAAATAAATAAATAAATTAGTGGCTAAACAACAACAATCGAGAAAAATACAACATTAAATATCACCAAGAGTTAATTCAAGACTTTTTTTTAAATGGAAATGGGCCAATTTTGCTTTAGCATCATTTTATATAGACTTAACTTCAGGATTTCTTGACTGATACAGACTAATGATATGATTTATCTTTTCTAACAATCATTTAGTAAAATGGTATCTCTTTATCTATTTCTTTTTGTTTGCAAGAACAAAAATCTTACGTGTCAAACTCCAAGCATTTCGCAAGTATTTATATGAAGCTATTTCAACAAGGAAATGATGCTCTGATTCAAGTGATATTCTAAATCCCCTAAAATAGGTTTGCCCTTTCTGGATGATGGTGTTTATTGCTCACAGCCACTGCATCACTTTTATGTTGACGGAGTGGGTGGAGAATTCTTGATCCTGGGAAGCGAAGCCTCTTCCAACCTCTGGGGACAAACCAGAGATGATGATTCCTCTTTGCCAGTGATGGGCTGGAGAGACAAGTGATCCACTTCTGGCTAAAGAGATGTAAGGAAAAGTTGGGAAGAGGCATGCAATTCCATACCAAGTGAAAAGAGCCAGCCTTCCCAGGAGAAGGCCTTTTGTGCTTTTGATCATCCTTTGAAATATGGACTTGAGGCTGTGTTTGTCACAGCCACGTGCAGACAAGGGTTCAAGATGTGAAAGCAGACCCTTGGAAGAGCTGAGCCCCTGAGAGCGCCGTGCAGTGGCTGAGCCAACCGAAGCAACCCTGACCAACCACCTTCTCACTCTACAGAAAAAATAAACTTTTGCTCATTGAAACCATCCCCCCAAATCAGTTTTTCTGATTAACAGCTGAACATGTTCATAATTGATGCACAGAGAGGGCTTATGGAGAAGACATGCTGGTAAGAAAATAACTCAGTAATTTACATACTACCTCTGCATTTTCATTTTAAAGTCTTATATCAGTATAAAATAGTCTGTAATATTGTTTTTTTAACCCAAATCCGACACAAAGACACATTCAACTGTTCTTTTGTTGCAGGGTTATCACTAACGAATCTAAAATTTGGCTTTTCAACCATATGGGTACATTTTATTAACAAGATTATTATCCCAATTTTCCTTCAGATGCAGGAATGACATTGCTGCTTTACATAGTTTTCCTTTTCTAGTGGTATTTGGAATAAATATTTAGTATGTAGTATTTGGATCAACCTGTTTTTCTAAATAATTAATGAGTTCTAAAAGAAACATAGTTAAAAAAAAAAAAAACCTAGTAGTTTACCAAGGCCACTTGCTCTGAGCAAGACAGAGCCTCAGTAGTTGGTTTTTTTTTCTGAAAAATAAAGCAAAATAAAATTTTAAATCTTCCTATTGCAGACAGCTGCCACCACCAATCAAAGTTGGCACATGATATAAAACATGTAGAACCTTCATCCGATGGTTTAGCAGTTAATACAAACTGGATCATTTAGCTTCATTTTAATCAATCAGCAGTTAATTTAAGAATGAGCCTTTTATTTCCCTTATGATCGTCAGGTGAAAAAGCAAAATAAGGCCACTACTGCTAACAACTCATTGATGTCATAATCACACCGATTCTATGACCACATAACAGAAAAAGCTTTCCATAACATCATTAATTTACAAGTTGAATAATAAGTTTGCTACTTAATGTCTTTTGCTATAGCAATCGCAAATAATTAACTGAAGATGCAAATAATTTCAGTTGACTCACTGATTATTTACATATTTGAATGTATATGTATTCATGCCTTCCCAGGTGGCGCTAGTGGTCAGGAACCCGCCTGCCATTGTAGGAGACACAGGAGACGCAGGTTCGATGCCTAGGTCAGGAAGATCCCCTGGAGGAGGGCACGGCAGCCCACTCGAGTGTCCTTTCCTAGAGAATCCCACGGGCAGAGGAGCCCGAGGGGCCACTGTCTCTAGGATTTTGCACAGAGTCGGACATCACTGAAGCAACTTAACACATATGCATTTATACACATATATGTATGTGATCTTCACAGACAAATGTATATTATACATATACATTTTCAAGCTCCTGAATAGCTCAGAGGAAAGGAAGATAAAGGGGAAAAAAGTCTTTTTGGCCAAACTTTAGAAACTGGCAATCAAATGTGGAACTTATCAGTGCACAAGAATGTAAGGGAAAGAATGTCAACTTTACAGTTGGATTTGAGTCCTAAGTTACGATACTTAACTTTATACAGTTACCAGGAGGTAACTTGTTAACTGCCAGAACATGACAGACCCTCAGTAAATGCTGGTTCCCTTTTCTTTCTATTAGAATGAGACTGCAAACTCTTAAGGGGAGCAATTATTCCCTGACATCTCTATATCCGCAGACTTCAGCATACATAAAAACCAATGCTCACATTTAATAAAACTAATGGTTCATCAGTCACTTTGAAAGGGCAAGGGTGCTATGATTGGCTGGCAGTGTCCATGACGGACAGACTTCCCTTTCAGCAGGCTTTGAAGCAAGCCTCTTGGGCACCTCCAGACTATGACATGTGGAAGGAGACAGAATGAAAAACCCACTCGTGATGAAGACCGTTGGGGCGGTGGCAACGTCAGCTCTGGCAGCAGTGTTCTATACTCCACCTCCCAGAGTCCAGTTCATTTCCAGACCTCACGGTGAAATTTTGCCTGGAGTTGAATAAACAGAAATACCTCCTCTGAGGATAAAAAAAAAAAATCTACATACAAATTCAAGAAATGATCTGGTATAATTTTTCTTCAGAATTGTTCTGAATGATGTAAATGCTATTAAAATAAAATAAAGAAGTAGAGACAGAGATTTCTCATTTGACCATTGAAGCAACCTCAAGAAGGAAAATGCATTATTCTTTGACTTGAATGCTAAACGCAGTATAAATACCTGTCTCAACCTATAAAAGAGAATGGAGATTCTAACCCTTCTGCAGTACACCTTTGAGAGGAAAGGAGAGAGACTCTAAATCCTTCAGATCTCTTGAATCTGGATCATTCATTTCATCCACATTCATATTTTGTCTATGCTTGTGTGTGTGTGTGTGTGTGTGTGTGTGTGTGTGTGTGTATGCATGTGTAATCTTAACTGCTATAATCATGGCAGCAACCTCTGCCACAGCCCTGGTGAAGTCTGGGGGCTTGAGAGACAGCAGTCTGCCTGCCTTGGTCTCTTTTCAGCAAAGCTGGTGGGAACTAATCATCCTGCCAAAGGCTCCATCAATATGGACATGAGAGTTATCACTTGTCACCTCTAATATTTTTAGTGACTCATATCTGAAATTATATCAAAGGCCTGACCCATTTACCTCTGGTGCATTGCTGGCAGCTGAGACTTCATAAAAAAAACTCATAGCTTTGGCTTATTGCAGTGGGCTGATGATGTAAAAGTTATGATGTAAATGATATTAAATATTGTCTTAGAATGAAGGACAGTGTGTAGGGCACACTGTAATTATAATAACCATATAGAGAAAGAGATCATGATGTATCAAGAAAAAAATTCCTACCAATAGAGGAAATACTTTATAAGTACTTTACAAAACATTTAACATCAGATTTGCAAGTATTTTCATTTCTAGAAGGATACTGGATGAGATATCTAAAATGTTCTTTTACTAAAGAAGTAAAATCCTGGGGGAAAAGAAGTTCAAAAGCCTTCTAGGACTGCCCTGGTGGCATGTGGCTAGGACTCCACCTGGCAATACTGGGACATGGGTTTGATCCCTGGCCCGGGAAGGTCCCACAGACATGGCAGCGGCTGACCCCACCCGCCATGAGTGCTGAGGCCTGCAGTCTCCAGGGCCCCCAGACCACCACCACTGAACCCACGTGCTGCAACTGCTGAAGCCCACAAGCCCTAGAGCCGTCGAACTGCAACTACGGAAGCCTGTGTGCCTAGAGCCTGTGCTCAGCAAGAAGAGAAGCCGTCACAGGGAGAAGCTTGAGCACCTCACCAGGGAGGAGCCCCGCTCACCGTAACTAGAGACAAGTCTGAGCCTGGCAACGAAGACCCAGCGCAACTACAAGTTAGTGAATTAATTAAAAAATTTTAAGCTTTCTAAATGTGTCATGGAACTAGCAATAAATAAATAAAGGAATCCACAAAGCAAAAGCAGAAATTGGGGAAATCAGTGGCAGGGGGTGGTTAAGTAAGCACCCAGGTCTGCTATTGACCTTGGGGATCTGGTGTTTCCTGAGGACACAGGAGCCTGAGGCATAAGCAAGCATCTCAAAGGGCTCAGCTCAGTGAGAAACACATCTGCAACACAGAGGGAGGCAGCAAGGATGCTTGCCTGTCTCTTCTTGGTCCCCAGGGAAAAGTCTTCCCTGAGGATTAGTAACACGCCAGCCAGGCGTGGACTCTGAACTGTGGGGCCCCAAGCTTTAGTGACTTATAGAAGGAGGCCTCTTTAACAAAAAGATCACAAGATTATGAAAACAAGGTTGAATATTCAAAACCTCTACTGAGAACAAGAAATCATAACAAAATACAAACTTTTAAAAGGTGACAACTGTCACAAAGATCAGAAAAATCCAAGACTTCCCTGGTGGTCCAGGGGTTAAGAATCCACCTTCCAATGCAGGGGATGTGGGTTCCATCCCTGGTCAGCAAGCTTAGATCCCACATGTCTCTGAACAACAATGCCCAGGGCCCACAATTAGAGAGAAGCTCGTGCTCAGCAACGAAGAGCCTGCATGTTGCAACTAAGACCCGGCACAGCCAAAGATAAATAAATATTTAAAAAAAGAAAACCCAGAAACACATCACACGTTCTATTGAATAACTGCTTAACACATCACTTTAAATGGTATTTTCTGACAGTTTTTGGTGGCAAATATCTTGATCTCCTCTTTATACAACAAAAGTTTTGTCATATCAATTCTATTCAGAGAATAAAAAGATAATTTTAGTCTTTTCCAGCAAGTTTGATCAAAAATGAAGTTTTTAAAATTAATGCTGTAGAAAATGTCTTTTGTTTCATAATTTGTCGTTGATAACATGGACATTTTTAAGATCAGTGTGAAGTATGGGAAAACGTCTCTTGTTTCTTCGTTTGTGAGGTAGAAGTTTACAGGGCATTTTACATTCTCATATGCAGCGACCAACCTTAGCCATTCTTTGAATTGATGAGAATCATTAAGAAGTTTGTCAGCTCTGGTATTACACTGACATATTATGAGCTTTATGTTTTCACCTTCAATGTTAATATCTCCAGTCCAAAGAGCAAGGAGCTTAAAATTTTTCCCAATCCGTTTATATGTCTCACTTCTTCCACCTCTCATCAGTTAGATAATAAAACAATATAAGATTCTATTCTCAACTTCTATTTGAAATTTACCTCTGCCACTTAATGAAGTACTACCTTAGGTTTAAGGGCTTCTCAGATAGTTCAGTGGTAAAGAACATGCCCGTCAACTCAGGAGATATAGATTGGGTCCCTGGGTTGCAAAGATCCCCTGGAGAAGGAAACGGCAACCTACACCAGTATTCTTGTCTGGGAAATACCGTTGACAGAGGAGCCGGGCGGGCTACTGTCCATGGAGTCGCAAAGAGTCAGACAGGCTTAGCAACTAAAAACAAGAACAACTTTGCATATGGTAGATTTTTTAAAATTGTTACAGTTTACTTCTTGATGTCAGGATAATTTCTTTTGATTTCTTTGCTCATCTTTCTTACTTTTGTTCAAATTTAATTTTCTAATCTGAATTCTATCTTACTTCTTTAGGAAATAAATTTAAAGATGACAAAACAAATCTAACTGGAAGTCGGTGATTAATGACCTATTTTTACTAAAGCATTTCAAAATGTCTTCTCAAATTGCAGTGAAAATGTTACATTCTCAATTCACTTCTTACTCAGATCCCACAAAAGCCTGAGGCTACACCATCACCAACACAAAGGGAAGCGTGAGGATAAGATGCTGAAAGGCAAAGTGACAGTAACTTCAGTTTGAACATCACAGTTTGACAGCACTGATAGAATACGCCCATGATCACACTGCAAGGTCCCCTCCTGACTTTGGAAGAATGCTGGGCAGGTGAGGAACACCACAGGAGACCGTAACTAAGCTTCATTATTTTTCAGGAAAATCCACTTTCCAGGCCAACCTCTTATCCATTGAAAGCTGGGCTTCCTGCTACAGGTGAAGCATAAAAACGCTCAAGTGAAGATTTAAAGGAGTCCCCAAGTGGTCATGCCCCCAGGCAACTGGAAAAGAGGTTTAAAGAAATTTCAAAAGTGTATCACAGAGAGACTAAGAAAAGAAAAATATGAAAAGCTGTAAGGTGCAGAAGCTTTATTGAGAAGGGATAATAACATATGTTGAATGAATATTCCAGAATAGATTACAGAGAGAATGTTGAAGAAGCGCTATTGAAGACAGAATGGCTGAGAACTTTCCAGATTTGCTGGTAGGCAAAAATCCTCATACTTAGAAAGTCCAATAAATCCCAGCGAGGACAAGAAAAACATGTACATAGAGCATAGCCAAGCAGTAAAACAGACAGGAAAACAAAGCCAGAGAAAGAAGAAGGTTACCTAAAACAGGAGCAGTAGTATACTGATGGCCAAGTCCTCAATTAGAACAATAAAAAGCAGGGGAAAAGTGAAACTACATCTTTGAAATCTTGGGAAAAATAACTATCCACTTTTATCTAAATACCCAAGGAAATTATCTTTCAAAAATGATGATGAAATAAGAATACTTTAGACAAATAAAAACTGTGAGTTTCCCACTTGTAGCAGTAAAACCTTATAAAGTCGAATATCTGAAGCATGTAATTCAGGGAATGCCCTGGCGCTCAGTGGTTAGGGCTCTGCAATTTCACCACAGGGGCACAGGTTCAACCCCTGGTCAGGAACTGAGATCCCACATCCCGCATGCCGTGTGGTATGGCTAAAAAAAGGTATGTAGGTCAGGCCTAAAGAAAACTATTTTTGCAACTGTTCTAAATGCAAGAAAGAACAGTAGGAAAATGCATCAGAAAATATGTGGGTAAATGAAACAAGCATTGATGTATGAAATGCTGATGGCAATAATGACAATGACTAATTATTTGTGAGGTAAAAGAAAAGCAAGATAAAATAGTAGAACACAATAGCATATAAATTGGTGGATACTGCTTAAAATGTACTAAGTTCCCTCCCTCCATTTTCAGCAGGAGGCAAAAATATCAACAGTTGACTAGATTAGGCATACACGTTATGCAGGGTGGGCTTCCCCGGTAGCTCAGCTGGTAAAGAATCCACCTGCAACGCAGTAGACCCAAGCTCGACTCCTGGGTCAGGGAAGATCCCATGGAGAAGAGAGGCTACCCGTTCCAGTACTCTTGGGCTTCCCTTGTGGCTCAGAGGGTAAAGAATCTGCTTCAGTGTAGGAGACCTGGGTCTGATCCCTGGGTTGGAAGATCCCCCAGAGGAGGGCATGGCAGCCCACTCCAGTATTCCTCCCTGGAGGACCCCCATGGACAGAGCTGCCTGGCGGGCTACAGCCGCCAGGATCACAAAGAGCCGGACACGACTGAGCGGCTCAGCACAGCACACTATACAGGATAAGCATAAAAAACGGAGGCAGAACATGCAATTCCCAAAATAAGAAGGGGGGGAAGTGGAATAAAAAAGGGAAACATTCAAGAGGGGAAAGCACTAGGATAAACCAAACAAACAGAAAGCGCAGGTGAAAGAGTAAAAACAACAACAGACGCCAACATGAACATTTACACTCAGGGCAAACTGACTAGACACTCAGTTTAATCCATTAGACTGGATTAAAACGTCAGATCTAGCTATTTCTTGGTGGGGACACATGCAATATAAAGCCACAGAAAAACCCAAAGAACAAGGGTGGAAGAGTTATAAGGCAAATGATGACAAACACAAATGAAACATTTAAGACAAATGATATAAATTCAGTTTTTTCACAGATTGAAAAAAGTGGTCTAAAGTATTTATTCAAAACATTTGCCTCAGAGTCCTTTTCTAATTGACAGAGTTAGAAGAAACTGGAAAATACCACTGTATGGGATTTTTTTTTAGCATAACTCTCTATAATTAATAGATTAAAAGAAAAATAGTCATTGAGGATACACATTTGAAATATCCAATGGCAAAATATTTTATAATGAAAGGAGAAAATTTCTATGTGCATGAAATACTTCTGTGTTTTCACAACAACTGGGCAGTAAAATCCTTTTAAAGCACACATAAAACATTTTAAAAAATTGACCACAGAGTAAGCCATAGAGAAGGTGTCGATATATTTTAGAATACTGGTAACAAACATACCAGAGCTTCCCAGGTGGCGCTAGTGATAAAGAACCTGTCTGCCAATTCAGGAGACATAAGAGATTCGAGTTCGCTAGCCTGAAGCTTACTTTCATACTCAATATGTATATATAACCCACAATATGTATATATATAACCTCAATGTATTATTGATACATAGAAGATGTCTAGAAAACGGAGAAAAAGGCAGAATAGTCAAGTAGAAAAAGAGGATTTCCAAATAATGCATAAAGATATGAAAAAAAAATGTTCTTAAAAGCAATGTCATTTAAAGCCACAATTAAAAATCAAGTTCCACCCAACAGAATGCCAAAAATTGTAAAGAAAGCAGCATCAAATGTTGTCAAGAAAATGGAGCAACTAGACCTTTCAGATCCTACAGTAGGAAGTGCAGATTCATACAACCACTATAAAAAATTGTTTGGCAGTGTCTGCAAAAGTTAATTGCATGTATAACCCATGATTTAGCAAATTCATCAAAAGATAGAAACAAAATAAAAAAAGAAAAATAAACAATTTAAATGCCAATAGTAATATTAACGACAATGCTAACAGAATGGATAAACAAGTTGCAGTCCTTCATACGGTAGAACATAGCAAAGAAAAAGAGTGAACCCTCGCTACATGCACACCGCTACTGAACCTCACGACGGAAGACTGAAGGAGAGAAGCGAGGCATGAGGAACGCTGGCGACACTACTTACACAGCAGTGGGGTCAAAAGAAGCTTCAAAGCAACCTAGGTGTTAACTTCAAAGTTGTCTTTATTTTTTAGGAGACTGGGAATAGTGACCAGAAGGTGGAATTGGGTGTCGCCAGGGGTATTGCTAATGTTCTACTTCTTGATCCGATCCAATGTTCCATGAGTGTGTTGCCTCTATGAAAATTCACAGAACTCACTTAAAATGTATGTAATTTTCTTTTTAAATGTTACCTTTCAACAAAAATATTACTAAAAAGCTAAATTTGAGATGGTGATGATCAAGAAATACTACCATAAGAGGGGCAGAAACGTTCAGAAGCAGATTGCCCAGGAAGGATATCAGAAAACACTAACCAGGCAGGGCACCAGGTGCCCGGAAACAAGGAACTCACCAGAAACGAGGGTTAGGAACCAAGAGCAGGGGAGGCCAGGAAAGAAAGCCAAGACAGCAGACCTGGAAGAGGTGAAACCAGAAGACCCCGAATTACAGCGGCTGAAATATGAGCTCAGAAGCTGAGATGGATTTAAAGGAGGAAGTGGTACCCAGAAGAACATTCAAGACAGGCATTACTGAGCAAGGAGATCATCTGAAGTGGTGACTGGTTTAACTTTTTATCCCAATCATTTTTTAGTCTTACAGTCTTGGTTCTCAAGTGACACAGGGCACCTTGACATCTTAGATTATAGAACTTAACTTCTGTTTGACAATTCTAAAACGATTTCAGTGGAGGAGGGGGAAGGGAGTTCTCACTATGTCATACACTAAGTATTCAATTCCACCCTTACTCCATCTCCCCTTGGTCTTTGAAAACCCAAGAATGTTTAAAATGCAATAGTGAAATAAATAAAAATAAAGTCCTTCATCAAGAAAACAAAAGAGACCAGAGTTCAATCCGTGTGTCATGGAGATCCCTTGGAGGAGGGCATGGCAACCCACTCCAGTACTCTAGCATGGAGAATCCCACGGACAGAGGAGCCTGGTGGGCTACAGTCCATGGGGTCACAAAGAGTCGGACAGGACTGAAGTGACTTAGCATGCACGCACATCAAACACACCAAGTTCACAACACAGTTAAGCTAAGAAATCAGAAGCAGGAACGAAACTGGGAAAAATTCCATTAATCTGAAAACTAAGCATATACATTTCTAAATACCAAGAAACCCAGGACACAGAGACAAGTGTGAATGAAAATTAGAATATACTTAGAACTTAATAATCATGAAAATATTGATGATATTTGTATAATAAAATTTATGTAATACAACCAAAGTGGTAGACGGAAATTATAGTCTTAAATGATTATTACTGAAGAGTAAAAAGACTGAACATTAAGGATCTGATAACTGACCTACAAAGTTAGATGGAAAAGCATAAAAAATCCAAAGTAAGGAGAATATAATAAAAAATGAAGACTAGAGAGTTTAGATGTCAGGAATGACATACTAGGTCATTTAAACTAATTCCTTTCCTGCAGAAAGGAATTAGATAAATTACATAATTTATCTAGATAAATCATTTTTAAAAATTATTTCAAAAGCATTAAATTCCTAAAGTAACTAATAATAAATTACTAGGCCAAGAGTCAGAAGAGACTGGAAATGTGTAAAGGTTAGCTTGGTATTTGAAATCACTTTTGTCATGAGAACTACTCATCTACAAGAGCTTCTTAGGACTAGTTGAATAAAGTCAAAGTCCGGGGCTTACCGAAAATGGGGAGCCTGCCAAATTACCCCATGGTTGCACTCAGCACGCTGAACCCTAGAAGTGAGAGTGAGCTGGAAGGAGGGCAATTCTCACAAGGGCTGCAGCCTTTCTTTGCATTATTTCGTTGGCCTGGAAAATATTAAGACATGAAAATGGATTAGATTTTCTCAGATTGCTAGTGCCTACAGATGTTTGGCAAAAATTATGAAAAATCTCAGAGGAAGAAAATATCTTCTTTAGCCTTAAATCATTTCCACAGATAATAAAGTACAATATTCAGCTCAAAATGATAGATACACAGGCATATTAAGTGATAAATGTTAAGACAGATGTCAAGTAATAGTTGAGAACTCTTCAAAAATTTTGAAAGATGCAAGTATACTGGTTCAAGAATACCAACAGGTCACAAGCAGAATACACTGAAAGAAAAAAGTCCACACTTGGACACATCAAATCAAAACTCTAGCAAGTTCAAAGATAAAAATAAGAAAAACCAGGCTGAAACAAAAGCCAATTTACCTTTCAAAAAACAGTGGTTAGAGTGATAGGAACAATGGAAACCAGAAAATAGCAGGGTAATAATCAATGTGCCTACTTTCACCAAATCTGTGAATTGAGAAATTTAACCCAGCAAAAATATCCTGCAATATTTGAGGTAAAATTCTTAGAAATTAAATCAAACAAAAGCTATGTGAATTTACTGTCAGGAGACCAACAAAGAATTGATGCTTTCCAAATGTGGTGTTGGAGAAGACTCTTGAGAGTCCCTTGGACTGCACAGAGATCAAACCAGTCCATCCTAAAGAATATCAGCCCTGAGTATTCAATGAAAGGACAGTTACTGAAGCTGAAGTTCCAATACTTTGGCCACCTGATGCAAAGAGGCAACTCACTGGCAAAGACCCTGATGTTGGGAAAGATTGAAGCAGAAGAAGAGGGTGGCAAAGGATGAGATGGTTGGATGGTATCCCTGACTCAATGGACATGAGTCTGAGTAAGCTCCGGGAGGTGGGGGAGGACAGCGCAGCCTAGAGTGCTGCAGTTCATGGGGTCACTAAGAGTCCCACACAACTTGGCAACTAAATAACAAGACCAACACTAAAGAAAACAGGCGAAGAAAGCTGTAAAAGCTAAAAATAAAAATAGAAAGCAGAAGGAAATATTAATAGAAATTAAAGATAGGTGATACAGGGAGGAACAAAGAATCAAAAATTGGTGACTATATCAATAAACCACCTAAAATGTGATGATGTTAATAGTAATAAGAATGGGACTTGTCCAAAATAAAGAACTAAAAATACACAAAAATAACAGCATGTAAGTCAGGAGAAAGGAAAATGAAATTAAAGAATTCCAAGGTCTTTCTATTGTCTGAAGAACAAATTAACAATGTGTTGATTAATAAAGGGTGCAATTATAGAATTATTGATCATTAATAATTTAACTTTTTTTAGTAACTACTGAAAGAATGAGAAAATGTTTAATTTCCAAGTTAATAAAGGGGAAAATAGAAAAAATTAAAAATTACCAATCCAAAAGAACAGGGAAAGGCAAAATGTAAATTAAAAAAAACAACATAGAACAAGTGTGACAATAGAAAGCAAATAGTACCACAGCTGATATTAATCCAAATACTTCACTAATTACATCATAAGGAATACAGACAAAATCCGTTGCACTTGTGTGTGTTTGCGTGTGTGAGTCACTCAGTCGCATTATTTGAGATGCCTAAAATGTAAAGATTCACAAAGGTTAAAAGTAAAACAAAGAAAAAAGACACATAACATAAACACTTAACAAAAGCACAAGTATAGTTTTGTTAATATGAGACAAAAAATCTCTAAGGTAAAAAAAAGAACATTTTTCAGGATCAACAGATAATTTTTCATGGTCTCTTCACAACCATTTTTCAGCAGACAAAGATAACAATCCTACATTTTACCTAAATTCATTTTAAAAAAATATAAAGTGAAATCTGTGAGAAACACAATAACATAGTAAATAACTGCACAATCATCATAATAGAATATTTTAAAACATTTTTGCATAATTTATCAAACATGAACCAAAAATATCAATAATTTAATCATAAACCAAATTAACCTAATATATAAGGAGCACTTCACCAAGCAGCCATAGAAACATTTTCTTTTCAGAGATGAAATGAACATGTATTCAATTGATCATTTACTGGGCTACAAAAACATGTCTCAAGATATTTCAAAGGGTTGAAAAAATACAGAGAATGTTTTCTGATCACAATTCACTGAAGCCAGAAATTAAAAGCTTCAGTCAGTTTAAAAAGAGAAGGAGAAAATGCCTATCTGGTTATAAATTAAAGCTTAAAGCGTATAAATTACAAATGGTTAAAGAAGTAATCAAAATGGAAATTAGAAAGTATTTTTCACTGAATCACAGCAAAATGCTACATTGCAAACCTTATAGAATGCTCTGAAAGAGGTTTTCTCAACCTCCACACAGCTGGATCGTTTTTGTAGGGAGGACTGGACGGCGTGTGCATCGCGGGACATTTAGCAGCATCCTTTGCTTTCACCCATCCCCTTCTCCAGTGGACCACCACCTTGTCAGAACTCTCCATCATGACCCATCCGTCTTGAGTGGCCCTACACAGCATGGCTCATAGTTTCATTGAGTTAGACAAGGGAACTCAATGAAAAGATTGAGCTTCCTTGTTGGGAAAAATTGAAGGTGGGAGGAGAAGGGGCCGACAGAGGATGAGATGGTTGAATGGCATCACCGACTCTATGAACATGAGCTTGATTTGAATAAGCTCTGGGAGCTGGTGATGGGCAGGGAAACCTGGCGTGCTGCAGTCCACGGGGTCCAAAGAGTCGGACACCACTAAGCAACTGAACTGAACTGAACTTTGCTTTTAGCTACTAAAGGCTAGTAACACTTTCCCCCTAAAATGTCTCCAGATATCGCTAAATGTTTCCTGAGATACGTCCAAATGGCTTCAGGTTGAAAACCACTGTTTTAAGAGATACTGCAAGAAAAAAGAGATGTGGGGTGGGAGGAAAGCTGAACATCAAGAGCTCAGCATACATCTATTCATCAACTTCAAGAAGTTTCAGGAAGAATAGTATATTAAAGCTTAAGAATGGAGGAAAAAGAAATGATAACTATAAAAGCAGAAAGCAACAAAACAGAAAACAGAGTAAAGAAGATCAACAAAACCAAAATTTTCTTCATGAAAAGACTAACAAAATTTCTATACTTGGGACAAGACCAATCAAGAACAGGAGAAAACCACAAATAACCAATAGCAGTAATGAAAAATAATTACAGATCCTCCAAACATCGGTAAAATAACACGTTCTTAACTTTTATGCTAAAAGATTATGCTGAAATATTATATGAAATTTTTAAGTTTCTAGAAAATTACATTTTATAAAAAACTCAAAAGATAAAATTCAAAGCTTGATTAATCATAAAATCATTAAAATCAATCTATAAATAAAGATTTATTTATACACACAAATACAGGGCTTCCCTTGTAGCTCAGTTGGTAAGGAATCTGCCTACGAAGCAGGATACCCAGGTTCAGTACCTGGGTCAGGAAGGTCCCCTGGAGAAGGAAATGGCAACCCACTCCCGTATTCTTGCCTGGAGAATCCCAGGGACTGTAGCCTGCCAGGCTCCTCTGTCCATGGGGTCATAAGAGTTGGACATGACTTAGCGACTAAACCACCACCACCACCACACACAACAACAAACAAGCACAAACCACTCTAGGTTCCTAACATCTCTACCAGAAAATGCCACCAAACATTGGAGGAGGAAATCATATTCATCCCAGGGAACAGAAAGAGAGGGAATGATATTCACCAATTCATTTTGTGATGTAGCAAAATCTTGATACCAAAAGCCTACATAGAATGAGAAAGGAAAATCACAGACCAATATCACCCACAACCATAAAGGCAAAACCTCCAGGCTCAATGATAGTTAACAGAATCCATCAATATATGAAAAACATAAACTATCGTGACCAAGTTGAGTTCATTTCAGATACACAAAATTATTTTAATAACAGAATATCAATGTGCAGCTTAATACATTAACATTAACTTGATAATACATTAACTTGATACTTTACATTAACAACAAATTCTTGAAAAAACAAATATATGCTTATCTCAACAGATATCAAAAAAGTATTTGATAAAATATAATATCCATTTATGAAAAATGTGTTGTAGCTGCTGGAGAATGTAATAAAATTTCTGTAACATGATAAAAGGTAGTTATTCCTTCTCCCAAAATAAACCCTATAGCTATGGATAAAGAAGATTTGGTACATATATAAACTGTTGTTGTTATTCAGTCACTAAAGTCGTGTCTGACCCTTTGTGACCTGATGGACTACAGCATGCCAGGCTTCCCTATCCTTCAATATCTCCCTGAGTTTGCTCAAACTCATGTCCATTGAGTCAGGAATCCCATCCAACCACCTCATCCTCTGTCGCCCGCTTCTCCTCTGGCCCTCAATCTTTCCCAGAATCAGGGTCTTTTCCAGTGAGTTGGCTCTTTGCATTAGATAGCCAAAGTATTTATCTTTAGCTTCAGCATCAGTCCTTTCAATGAATATTCAGGACTGATTTCCTTTAGGATTGTCTGCTTTGATCTCCTTGCAATCCAAAGGACTCTCAAGAGTCTTCTCCAGCACCACAATTTGAAAGCATCAATTCTTTGCACTCAACCTTCTTTATGGTCCAACTCTCACATCTGTACATGACTACTGGAAAAACCATAAGACTATATGGACCTTTGTCATATAGTGACCTCTTTGCTTTTTAATACATTATCTAGATTTGTCATAGGTGTGTCATATATAAATTACTCAGATATACATTACTGAAATATTACTCAGTCATAAAAAAGAATGAAATAATGCCATTTGCAGCAACAGTATGGACCTAGAGATTATCATACTAAGTGAAGTAAGACAGAGATAAATATATGATTTACTTACATGTGAAATCTAAAAACAAAAGACATAAAGGAACTTATTTACAAAGCTGAAACAGACTCATAGACCTAGAAAACAAAGTCATGGTCATCCAAGGGGAAATGTGGGGGAGAGGGTTAAATAAGAAGTGTGGGACTAATATAAACACATGACTATATGTAAAGAGACAATCAACAAGACCCTACTGTATAGCACATGTAACTCTTCTCAATAATCTGTATGATCCACGTAGGAAAATTATCTGGAAAATATATATATATAAAACTGAATCACTTTTCTGTACACTTGAAACTAACACAACATTGTAAATCAACTACACTCCAATATAAATTTTTAAAATCCCTATAGCTGACATCGTAAAGTTAAAAGCTGAAAGGTTTTTCTCTGAGACAGAAAGCGTGGCAAGGCTTGAAACAGAGCAGGACCCCGTGGTCTGTGCCAGCTCCCTACCTACCATGTCCTCTACCTATCTTTTGTCTGTGGAAAACTTTAGTCAAAGAGTAAGTTTAATCAGAGCAATGAGAACATGCAGAAACAAAGGAAAACTGTCAAAGGAGACCAAATAAAAGTAATGTAGTCATTAAGCATAGTCAAGGGTGTTAACTCTCTTCTCAAGAGCCACAGGTAATACTCTGGGCCATCTCCTGTGAGCTGTCCCATAGATACTAAAATCCCCACCAGGTAGAAGAAGTTAACTCCACGATGCCTAGACCGTAGCCATGACATAACAAGCTTCCGCAATTCTGAGGACTGGTCTCAAAGAAATGGAAATAATCCAATCCTGGAACTGAAGATTAACTGTACCTAAAACAACCAAAAACACACTAGCCCATTATACAGAGTGAAGTAAGCCAGAAAGATAAAGACCAATACAGTATACCAACACATACATATGGAATTTAAAAAGATGGTCACGATAACCCTATATGCAAAACAGAAAAAGAGACACAGATGTACAGAACAGACTTTTAGACTCTGTGGGAGAAGGCGAGGTTGGGATGTTCTGAGAGAACAGCATTGAAACAAGTATACTATCAAGGGTGAAACAGATCACCAGCCCAGGTTGGATGCATGAGAAAAGTGCTCAGGGCTGGTGCACTGGGAAGACCCAGAGGGATGGATGGGGAGGGAGCCAGGAGGGGAGATCAGGATGCGGAACACACGTAAATCCATGACTGATTCATGTCAATGTATGGCAAAAAACACTACAATACTGTAAAGTAATTAGCTTCCAACTAATAAAAATAAATGAAAACAATGTAAAAAAAAAAAAAAAAAAAAGACACTGGTCAGGCCACCGACGACCAATTTCAAGGCGATCAGAGCTGACTGTGCTGTTTCTTCACGTAGCCCCCTCCCACAGTTTATAAAAGCTCTTGCCCACTGATTGTCAGTGAGGGGAGTTGGCTTTCGGACCATTTCCAGCATCTGAAATAAGACAAACTTTCCTTTCCATTGGGCTTGTCTGGTGGCTCAGATGATAAAGAATCTGCTGCAATGCAGGAGACCCAGGCTCGATCCCTGGGTCAGGAAGATCTCCTGGAGAAGGAAATGGCTACCCACTCCAGTATTCTTGCCTGGAGAATTCTGTGGAAGGAAGGGCCTGGTGAGTACAGTCCATGAGGTCGCAAAGAGTCGGACACGACTGAGTGACTAACACTTTCCTTCCCACCAATCCAGCCTGTGTGTTGGCTTTTGAACTGCGAGCAGCCAGTCCGCACCTTTCAGTAACAGACTGACTCCTTCTCTCCAACTGTGCAGTGGCGGTGGCCGAACCAGTCAAGACGCAACAACAATAACACAACAGATTAAAGGAAATCAGAATAAAAGGAAGTAAGAAGCAAAACTGGCAATGTTTATTAATAACATGTTGGGTACACAGACTACCCGAAAGGATCTCCAGATAACTTATTTAATATTAACATTACTAAGTGAGTTTAGCAAAACTGCTGGTGCCAAATCAATATATAAAAATCAGCTGCATTTATATGGCATCAAATACAGAACCAAACTTTTAAAAATATTTGTAGTAGGTCTAAACCTCATAATACATAGTTTTAACCTATTTACATGTGTAACTTTGATAAAAATTGAGAACAGATCAACTAAATATCACACTAAAAAGATGCTAAAAATTTATTTTTACTGTTGTCATGTGTTTCTCTTCAACAAAAGAAGAAAACCATCACCCATGAGGTGCTTACCCCCCGATGCTCTGCTAAGCAATTTGTTTCATATACGTAATTCTCAAAACAACAAGAAGCCTTATCCTCGTGGGTAGGTTAGGAAATGTCACTACAGTGTGGGAATCTTGACTGGAACTCAAGTCTTTCTGAGTTCAAAGCCCACACTCTTCACACTTTATTTTTTCTTAGTAATCTATTTAAGAATGTACAGTTTTCATTTATGTAAATACTCAGTCACGCAAAATATCTTTTTGACATTTTAATATGATTTTGCAAAACCAAGATCATTTCCAACCTAAATGACTACCATATTTAAAGAATATGACAGCGTATCAGGAGACAAAATTGTATTCTGATATTTGTTGACAGCTAACCAATATTTTTCCCCAGAAATCATGATGAAGTCTTCATAATTTAGTCTTTATTATAAAGTTACTTAATATTTAATTAAAAATGTGTTCATAATGCTCTGTACAAAGATATCCTGGCAGGAGGTGAGGACAGACACAAGGCTCTAAGGACTAATACCAGGAGATCATCGCTGTCCTGCCTTTTCTACAGACCTTCAGGCTTCCTGGGGCTTCCCTGGTGGCTCAGTTGGTAAAGAGTCTGCCTGCAATGCAGGAAATCACCTGTGATACAAGAGACCCAGGTTCAATCCCTGGATCAGGAAGATCCCCTGGAGAAGGAAATGGCAACCCACTGCAGGTCCCTTGCCCAGGAAATCTCAAGGACAGCGGTGCCTGGCGGGCTATAGTCCATGAGGTCACAAAAGAGCTGGACAGAACTTAGCAAATAAACTTCACAAATAAGCCTCTACGTCGAGGTATGAGGCCCCAATTCAGTCATTCATTCACTGAACAAATTTTTATTGATGTGCCAGTCACTGAACTGTGCTCTGAAGATAAAACTGTGGACCAAGAGAACAGGTTTCCACCCTTATCCTAGGAGGGTCTTATGCAGCTGAAAAGGCTACCAAACCTGAGTGCGGCAGAATCTCCAAAGCCTCAGACATCCTTCTCTGCAGTGCTGTGTGGACGTGCAACCACCTCCCTCACTAAACACCCAACCAGTCAACAGACGCTGGTACAGATCCTGTTATGTTTTTCAGTTTGGAGTGAAAATTCATCATTAAAAGAATGAATCGTGGCTCTACCAACTGATCTTCTGATTAATAAAAACTAAATGTAAAGTAACTAAAAGGGGTATCCCCTTAGGTCACAACAATCACTGTTTCAGACTTCTATTGGATTTTGCTTGAATATTACATAAGGAAACTTATAGAATCATAAAGTAGAACTCATATTCACATTTCAGTCATTTTGTGTTAAATAACAAGAGAGTGTTAGCAAGAAGTATGTTTGGACTGTAAACAAATTCTCAGTTCTAGTCAATGAAAAGGATGCTGAAGTATTTCAAGAGAAGTGCATCAAAGCATCTCAACTTACTTTGAACTACATCAAAAAATATGATGCATTGATGGATGGATGGACACTTGGATAAATAGATATATGTAAGTATTGAGTTGGTCAAAAAGTTCATTTGGTTATTTTGTAAAAATGGTTCAAGTAGTGCTGAGTTGTCTTTAACTTCATTTGAAACAATTCTCTTAGATTGTGTTTTGAAAGCTATCATATCAGCATGCATTTTAAAAAAACATAGAAATTGGTGGATTTTTGTGTAACCATTTTAATATTGAATATGGAAGAAAAAAAGCAACAGTTTTGGCATATTATGCTTTATTGTTTCAAGAAAGGTAAAAACCCAACTGAAATGCAAAAGAAGATTTGTGCAGTGTATGGAGAAGTTGCTGTGACTGATCAAAAGTGTCAAGAGTGGTTTGCTAAGTTTCATGCTGGAGAGTTCTCACTGGACAATGATCCACAGTCTGGTCGACCAGTGGAAGTCAATAGCGATTAAATCAAGACATTAACTGAGAACAATCAATGTTATACCACTTGAAGATAGCTGACATACTCAACATATCCAAATCAAGTTTTGAAAATCATTTGCATCAGCTTGGTATGTTAATTGCTTTGATGTTTGGGTCCCACGTAAGTTAAGCAAAAAAACCCTCTTGACTGTAGTTCCAGTTGATTCTCTACTGAAACATAATGAAAACGTCTAGTTTTTAAAACAAATTGTAAAGGGAAATAAAAGTGGACACTGTACAATCATGTGGAATGGAACAGATCATGGGGCAACTGAACTGAACCACTGCCCACCACATCAAAGGTCAGTCTTTATCCTAGGAAGGCGATGTTGTGTATACGGTGGGTTTGAAAGTCTTCCATGACTTGTTCCTTCCAGAAAATCAAACAAGGAATTCCAACAAGTACTGCTCCTAATTAGACCACTGAAAGCAATACTTGATGAAAAGTGTCCGGATTAGTCAACAAAATGTATAATCTTCCTTCAGGATAACACAAGACCACATGTTTATTTGACGACCATGCAAAAACAGTTAGAGCTTGGCTGGGAAGTTCTGATTCATCTGCTGTATTCATCAGACTATACACCTTTGGATTTCAATCTATTTTTGTCTTTACAAATCTCTCTGAATGGAAAAAATTTCAATTCCATGGAAGATTGTAAAAGGCACCTGGAACAGTTCTTTGCTCAAAAAGATAAAAAGTTTTGGGAAGATGGGATTATGAAGTTGCCAGAAAAAATGGTAAGAAGAAAAGGTACAAAATGGTGAACATGTTGTTCAATAAAGTTCTTTGTGGAAATGAAAACATTTCATTTATTTTTAGTTGAAAACTGTAGAAAGACCACCCCAATATATTAAATTATTAATAGTGGAATCTAGGTGGTTAAAGTGTTCACTGTGTAAATTTTAAAAACATCTCTATATGTGTGAAAACTTCTATAATAAAATGTTGGAAAAATGTGAAGGACAAAATGTTAACAAAAAAAATCCATATATTTTAAGCATGTATTACTACTTTTTCTGAAATTAATGTTTAATTATTGTGTAATTATTTAATTATACACTATGCACAAGTATATTCTTATCAAAGATATTCAAACCTTCCTGACAAAATCTTCCTTGATCAACACCCCAAATTACAGACCACTCTCTGAAAATCAGAATTGCTACAAACTTCATGTATGTGCTCCAGATTCATACACTTATGAATATAAATATGTGTGTGTATATACATATATGAAAACACGTACACGCAGACACATGCTGGTCGTTCTCTCTCCTAAGAAGGCTGCAAACTCTACAGGACCCACTGCTGTGCTTTTCAGTCCTATACACAGCAGTTAGAATTGCATTTGCCACATAGTAGGTGCTCTGAAAACATGTATCAAATGAATATAATGCCTAAAATGAGACTTATTAAATAAATCAAAAACCCCAGCAAATCGTGGATGGTAGTAGTACTCTGTAGAAAACCACCTTTTTGCGTGGCTTCCCTATGCCAAAAGAAACTGCACAGAGAGTTGAGTACAGTACTGACTTGCTAGAGTAACCGCTTTCTTAAGTTACGTAGTTTCGTCACTCACACATTCCCTGATTCAAGCAATAAGCATTCATTGCATGTATCTCATGTACCAAGCACTCCATTGGCATGCAGATCATTTACTGCCGAGCCACCAAGGAAGCCCAAGGAATAACCATTTCAGTTCTCTATTGTTCCATATTTCTGTAGAATGTTAAAGTGTGACTCATTAAAACCTCATATGTTCCTTATGAAAATGGAGTAGAAACATATTCATTGGAGCTTCTGTTGTGGCTCAGTTGGTAAAGAATCCACCTGCATAGCAGGAGACCTGGGTTCGATCCCTGGGTTGGGAAGATCCCCTGGAGAAAGGAAAGGCTACCCACTCCAGTATTCTGGCCTGGCAGTTCCATGGACTGTATATAGTCCATGGGGTCACAGAGCTGGACATAACCGAGTGACTTTCATTTCACTTCTTTACTTTATATTCATTTAAATGGATTTATTACAGGAACAATTTGCAAATTACATTGAGTTTTTACTCTCTAAAGGAAACCACATATTTTATTTACATTGAAAGCTAATTATACTTTTCAAAGTCCTAACTTATATTCTCTTTTATGATTTTATTTTGTTCAAATCTTTCAAGTTGGTTATCTTTTACATGACAATTTATATCACGTATATTTACCCAGCAAAGTTATGTTTTAACAACTTACATTAAGCTTGAACTAAAGATAAAATTTTTCAGTACATTCTATCTTTAAATTCAAACTTTTTCTCTCTCTGATTTGTATATTCCTGTCTTGACCCGGGAGAACTGTGAAATCATTTTCTATTTTTACACTGACATTGTTTAGACTCTAAAATGCAACAAAGAATTCAAGCAGCCTGATAAGCACTTACATAAAATCCACCATCTAAAGTAGGTTTTATGTACTTCCTACATAATAAGACTCATAGCACTGTTTATTACTGAGAACAGACCAGCATAATTTAGCTTCCCAAGGGAAAGAAAATAGCTCCATTTATTACGCATAGAGATGCCTCATGCAATGAAGTCCATCATTCTTTAGCAGCTCTTTGAGAAGCCAGAAGATGTTATTGTTGGAGGAAATTTACCAAAAAAAGCAATAACAGCAGGTTGCTTAGCTATGGCATCAGCATAGACTGGCAATGGTTGGGAGTGGGTGTTAGAGGGAAGCAGAAGACCAGGCTGGCTTCTACAACTTCATCCCTTCCTTGCAGCACAGAACTCCTGTTGAGACAGACGACCAGCAGTTGGAATTCTCAAATGGAAAGACTTGGCTTCTTAAATTTTTTACGATATAGATCCACAAAGCATCCCAGTTTTAAAAAATGTGAGCAGCATTTAAATAGTATTTGGGAACTTGATGAAAGGTTTAATGTTGGGAAAAAATCCTGGATGTTAGTGTAACAAAGTAGGCCCTAAACTTAAAATAGTAAGAGTATAATCTAGGCATTGTTTATAAAGATAACTAAAACCTTAAAATTTGAGTTAAAGTGTGGATGAATGTTTATTGATAGAGAAAGAACAGATGATGTCAATTCTCCAAAGAAGACATACAGACAGTCAAGAGGCACATGAAAGATGTTCAACATCATTCATTATTAGAGAAATGCAAAATCAAAACTACAATGAAGTATTAGCTCACACCAGTCAGAATGGCCATCATCAAAAAATCTACAAACAGTAAATGCTGGAGAATCCGTGGAGAAAAGGGAACCTTCCCACACTGTTGGTGGGGATGTAATTGGTACTGCCACTATGGAGGACAGTAAGAATGTTTTTAAAAAAATTTTTTAAAACCACTAAAAATAGAGCTACCATATGATCCAGCAATCCCACACCTGGGCATATTTCTGGAGAAAATCATAATTTGAAAAAATACATGCACCTCAGTGTTCATTGCAGCACTATTCACAATAGCCAAGACATAGAAATGCCATTTGCGAACACCATTTGTAGCAACATAGGTAGACCTAGAGATTAACATACTAAGTGAAGTAGCTAAGAGGAGGACAAACATCATACAATGTTGCTCATACGTGGAATCTGAAAAAAAAAAAAAAAACAGTACAAATGAACATATTTACAAAACAGAAATAGAGTCACAGGGACCTTCAGAATCTTTTACAATCAATTGTTTATGTACTCAAGCTTCAAGATGAAGACGAAAAAACCCTGGCAAAGTGAAAGCCAGCTTAATTGCTTTTCTCTCCTGTAGGATTTCATCCAAGTGAAATTCTCAAAGCCTGATTCTTCCAAATAGGAGCGAATAAGTTTGCATTTACATCGCTACCTGTTGATTTACTAGAACCCCAATTAGGAGCATATAATATCAAGAAGGAAAGGAGCAAACAATTTTCAGATGACAGGAGTGAGGACGCGGGACAGCCTGACAGTTGGATGTTCTGCTCTGCTCCAGGGGGAGCCCTTGACACTGCGCTCTGCAAGTGCAGCACAGGGACTCCGTTCCTTTTCCTGTTGTTTCTTAACTTTCTTTTTATTTCTAAATTGGGAACAGAGGTTAGAAACATGGTGACTGCTTAGCTTTGAATCGTCCTACTTCTCCTGGAAACCAAACAGAGCAACAAGGAGAACAAAAATAAAGCCATGAAACACATCTTCGGTGAAAGTAGGAGACAGAGAAATCCACAAACTCCAAATTATGTGTAAGCGTGGCCAAGAGCAACTAAGACTAGCAAATCCTGAGCAGGAAGCTGCCAGAGTGTAGTGGGGATGAACAGAGAGGAGAGAGGAAGCCTTTTGGTATCAAGTGTTAGAAAATCAACAAATAACCCATCCTGGGTGAAACCTATTTAGACAGAAGCTAAATATACCAGGGCATAATTGCTGGAGAAGGTGGAGAAAGGCATGAAAATTAATGAGTGGAACCCAGAAAAGGAAAATCTCAAAAGTACCCCCTTTCGAGAAGAGAAGAGAGATGTCTTGGAAGAGAAGGGCTATGTGCCCCAGGGGCAGCAGCTAGTGGAAGATGCTAGAGGGGTGTCCAAGTTTGGCAATAGAAGAACGGATTCTGGGATCCAGTTAGGTTCTGAGGGTCAGAAGAAACGAGGCTACGCAGACAGCCCTACTGTCAAGAAACAGTCCATCACGGCAGCGACAAGGGAGAAAGCAGAAAAACCTGCGATCCCGCCTGTCCCTACAGCCGACCCCCACACCGCACACGTATAGGCGCCTCCTGCAAACAGCTGGTCCCAGGCAGGGTGAGCCCCTCAAATTTGCGAGCGACAAGAGAATAAACAACTCCCAGTTTCAGCTATGGCAGTTTAAAAGCTCAGAAATTATCACTGGTTTTTACAAGAAAAAGCTGAACAAACTGAAAACTAATGTCTTAGCTCGGATCTACCAGAGAACTGCGATTGCAGTGAAGTCGCCCCCCTGAACCTGGAGAAACAGGGACCCAGAGACTCAGAACTGAGATCTTCTTGCTCGGAACAGAAGCTGCTAGAGCTATAAACTGTTGGAAACGCATAAACGGTCGTTTCAACGAACTGTTACATGTGGTCTGGCTTGAGAATGAGAAAGCCTTGGGGGTCTCCGTCTTAAGAGACCCCTACTTTTTGTAGTTTTTACCTCTAGTAACCCCACCAGGTTCACACAGTCAAGATCCAAGAGGTAGCCCCTCAGGACTCTGGGGAGAGGAAGGATGAAGAAAGACCTTTGCAAAATACACCCAAAGCACTGTCGGTAACAAAGTCTTATGCTCCAGAGGAAACTATATCACCAGAGCTTACCCCACCCAGGGAAAGGGCATTCTCTGCCTTCATTCCCCTCCGCTCTTTCAGCTGAGCAATGGGTGTGAGGGTGGGTAGCTAAGAAACAGTTTGACCATGACCTTGAGAAGGTCAAGGTTAACAGACATGCTGCTAAGTTGCTCTTTTTGACCCCATGGACCGTAGCCTGCCAGGCTCCTCTGTCCATGGGATTCTCCAGGCAAGAATACTGGAGTGGTTGCCATTACCTTCTCCAGAGGATCTTCCCAACCCAGGGACTGAAGTCCTGTCTCTGACGTCTCCTGCGCTGGCAGGCTGGTTCTTTACCACCAGCGCCACCTGGGCTCCCTGCAAGAATGAGGTGTGATCACAGATTATAGCATGCCTCTGGCATCTACACCTCACCTCCACTCCATCAGGACACCAGTGTAAGAATGCATATCAACTGAAAGAGCTACAAGACACACTCTCAGCAGCAGTTCTTAGAGACACCCAAAGACAACAGGGAGACGACAACCAGGGCCTTGAGAAACGTGAAGCCTTTGGCAGGTACAGCAATAATAAACATGAAGTGTGGACCAGTTCCCAGTCAGGGTAATATAAAACCTCACATGCAAAGTCATTGACCTCTGTTCTTACTAACTGACATATTATATCTAACTCTCAACAACAGACTGCATGGGATGCCGAAAGGAGGAGAAAGCAGTCTGAAGAGACAAAGCAAGAATCAAAGCCAGACTCAGATGTGACACAGGTTTTAAAATTATCAGACAGAAAATTTAAAATAAATTTGATTACTATATTAAGGAATATAATGGGAAAAGGTAGAATATAAAGACTCAATGAAGATAAAAGTCTTACTTTTATATAGTGATAGACAGAGATACACATAAGCTAGAGAAAGATAGACCATTATTACACTAATTAAAAGAAAGTTGGAGTATCAGTATTAATTTCAGAAAAGGCAGACTTCAGAACAAGAAAAATTATCACAGATAAAGAGAAGCATTACATAATAGTAATATTACCAATGCCCCAAGAAGGCATAATAATGAACCCTCTAAAGAAAAAAAAATAACATGACTATATCAGTTGATGTTGAAAGGCAATTGACAAAAATCCAATATTTATTCAAGATAAAAATTTTCATTAAATTGGAAACAGAGGAAGGTTTCCCAGGTGGTTCAGTGGCAAAAGAATCCATCTGCCCATGTAGGAAATGCAGGAGATGCAGGTTTGATCTCTGGATCGGGAAGATCTCATGGAGGAGAAATGGCAACCTATTCCAATAGCCTTGCCTGGAAAATTCCATGGGCAGAAGAGTCGGGCAGGCTACAGTCCATGGGGTTGCAAAGAGATGGACATGACTGAGTGACCCAGCATGCACAGAAACAGAGGAACGTCCGCAACTTGATGAAAAACATCTATTAAAAATCCACAGCTAACATCATACTTAGTGGCGAGAAACTGGAAGGAAAGAATGTCCTTACAGCTTCTCTTGAACTTCATCTGAAAGTCCTTGCTAGTATAATTAGACAATAAAAGGAAATAAAGGTATACAGACTGGGAAGGAAGAAATAAATCTGTCCTTGTTTGCAGATGACATGATTGTATATGTAGAGAATCCCTCCAGAAAAATAGCAACAAAAAAACCCATGCAACTAATGAGTGAGTGTGGCAAGGTCAGAGGACACAAAGCTAATATACAGAAATCAACTGCTTGTCCTTATGCCAGCAATGAACATTTGGAATTTGATATTAAGAACACACCACTCAAATAATACCAAAATATCAAAAGAATTAGGTATAAATATAACAAAATATATATAGGAACCATACGCTGAAAACTATCAAGCTAATGAAAGAAGTAAAAGAAGATCTAAATAAGGGGGTGGTTCATGATCATGGACAGAAACCTCAGTATTGTTAAGATATCAATTATTCTTGACTTATCGATTTTATAGATATGTCTACTTGATTTATAGATTCTCTATGATAGAGCTATAGTAATTAAGCCAGTGATGTATCAGTTAGAGGATGTGCGTCTTCAGTCACATTTGGCTCTTCGTGACCTCATGGTCTGTAGCCCGTCAAGCTCCTCTGTCCATGGAATTTCCGAGGCAAGAATACTAGAGGGGGGGTGCCATTTCCTTCTCCAGGGGATCCTCCCGATGCAGGGATAGAACTTGTGTCTCTTCTGTCTGCTGCATCGGCAGGCAGGTTCTTTACCACTGAGCCCCCAGGGAGGCCAACTAAAGAGGAGACACCACACGCCAAAGAAGGAGAACAGAGTCCAGAAAGAGGCCCACACAGACACAGCCAGCTGATATCTGACAAAGGAGCAGAGGCAACTTACTGAAGAAGGGACAGATTTCTCAGCAAACAGGAGTATCTTTAAGTAAAAAAGGAGCTTAGAGCTTACATCTTTCATGAAAAATTAATTCAAGATGAATTAGAAATCTAAATGCAAAACTGCAAAACTATAAAACCCCTAAAAGAAAACCTAGGAGGAAATTTAGATAATCTTGAGTTTGCTAGTGATTTTTTTAGATAAAACATCAAAAGCATAATCCAGGGGAAAAAGTGGATAAATTGGTCTTTATTTTGCTCTGTGAAAGACACAGCCACAAACTTGGAGAAAATGTTGCAAAATATGTATCTGAAAAAAAATATGTATCCAAAATAAGAATTCTAAAAATTCAGTAATAATAAAACAAACAACTCACCTTAAAAAAGAACAAAAGATCTGAAAACACGCTGCATCAAAGAATATAGATAAAAAATATGTATATAAAAAGATGTTCAAATTCTTTATAATTAGAGAATTGAAGATGTAAACAACAAGATACTACACCATAATTTTTAGAATGCTAAAATTAAAAACAAGAAAATCCAACAGTAACAATTGCTGTTGAGAATGTGGAGCAACAAGAATTCTTTTTCATTGCTTTTGGGAAAGGAGGACTGTACAGCTATTTTGGAAAACAGTTTGGCAGTTTTTTACAATGTAAACAAACTTTTACCAAATGATCTCGCAATCATGTTGGTTTGAAAATATATGTTCACACAAAATCTGCACATGAATATATCAGCTTTTTTCACAATCATCAAAAAGGGGAAGAAACCATAACCACAATGGATTAAAAAAAAAAAGTTGTGGCACATTCACACAATGAAATATTACTCAACAAGGAAAAGAAAACAAACCAAACCACAGAAAGGCATGGAAGAATCTTAAAAACATATTGCTAAGTAAAAGAAGTCAGGCTGACAAGGCTACGTAGTCCACGCTCCCAATTAGGGGACATTTTACAAGGGCCAGACTACACCAGTAGTAAATTAGATGATCTTATTTGCAAAACAGAAACACAGACACAGACACAGAGAGCAGACAGATGGGCAGCACGGGGGGAAGGAGGGCGGAGGGAGGCGGGAGGAGTTAGGAGATGGGGATTGTCATATATACACTGCAGATAACTAATGAGCGCCTACTGTATGCCACAGGGGACTCTGGTCAGTACTCACGGTCACCTAGCTGGGAAGGAAATTCAAGAAAGAGGGGATATATGGATACATAGAGCTGACTCACTTTGCTGTACAGTAGAAGCTAATACAACAGTAGGCAACTCTACTGTAATAAAAATTAATTTTAAAAATACCAGCAGTTCAAGAGAAAGGGGGAAGGGTTAATGAAAGCACAGGGAATTTTTTAGGGCAGTGGAACTGTTCTGTATTATACTTAATAACAGATATATGACACTATGAACTTGCCAAAATCCATAGAATTTTACATCACCAAGAATGAACTTTATGCAAATTTTAAAAAATTCACTTAGGACAGAATGCAAAATATGACAATAATCTTACCATATTAAAATGCATTAAAAATTACTTAAGGAAGGGGGTGGAAGGAAAAGTTACCTGAGTGACTTTGGAAATGAAGAGAATCTATAAAACTGAGGGTAAAAACAGTTGCCCGTAATCGTCATAGTCTCGTTGATATAGTTGTCTGTCAACAGTGGGAGTGCAGATTAACAATTCTGGTACTGTTACACATGCACCTTGAAATTAAACAATTAAGCCAATGAACGACAAGTCATGGGAGCCAGGACTCCCATTGCTGGAATGGAAGGCTACACACCAGCAAGAACCCAGAAGGACCCATGAGGCAACAGGTAGGAACTGGAGACATCCGCAGAAACTCCTGCTCAACTCTGCATAGACAGGAGAGCTACACACGGAAGGAGTCACAGACATGCGCATACCCATGCTGCACACACACACGTTTCCTTTTTCTGTCATTTGAGAAGGACTAGAACAATCAACACTCCAGCAATAACGAGCACACTTGGTGTCAGGGTCTTGATTTATTTTTATTTTTGAGGTTTTGATTTCTAATAGTAGTTTCCAATAGACGGACCCACAGCTTGTAGAAATGGTAGGTTCTCAGAGGTGGGGCAGAAAATACCCAAGGAGAGCCTGGAGTAACTTATAATGCCAGAAAGTAAGTGTGCAGATAAGTAAATAAATAGCCCACAATGATAGGGATATGCCAAAGGACCACGGGAGCCAACGGAAAGAGCTGTCAATGGCGAAAAGTAGAACAATTGGGGCAATAAAATAAGGCAGAATTGAAGTAATAATTAAAGTATAAAATAAATGACCATGAGTCAATACTGACATAAGCAGGTATTTGAAGAAATAAATAAACGGGGATGAGGAGACAAATCTCCCATGCAGAAAAATTCCAAATAATTTGTGTAGCTACTTTGTTCTCCAGGGGCACAGTATGGAAAAGGGGAGAAAGAGTAACATTAAGTTACTCTTTTGTTAAAATGTAGAAAGTTGAACACACTGCCTTGGCCAGATGACCAAGGCCAACATTAGCAAGGAGAAGTCATGGGATGTGGTGTGATGGAAGCAAAATGTTACCACTTTGGTTTTCCTCCCTACACTCACAGCCCCATTACAATCATGAGGAAAATATCAGACAGATTCCAATTTGTCTACAAAATATCTGACCAATACTCTTCAAAACCATCCAGGTCAACAAAGGTAAGAAAAGTCTAAGAAACTGTCACAGCCGAGGCGAGCCGAAGGAGAATAACTACTGAATGGAATATGCTATTATAGATGCTACTATATATAAAACCAGAGAAGGCAATGGCACCCCACTCCAGTACTCTTGCCTGGAAAATCCCATGGATGGAGGAGCCTGGTAGGCTGCGGTCCATGAGGTCACTATGAGTCAGACACGACTGAGCGACTTCACTTTCACTTCTCACTTTCACACATTGGAGAAGGAAAAGGCAACCCACTCCAGTGTTCTTGCCTGGAGAATCCCAGGGATGGGGGAGCCTGGTGGGCTGCCGTCTATGGATGGGATCACACAGAGTTGGACAGGACTGAAGTGACTTAGCAGCATATATAAAACATAACTAATAACGACCAATTATATAGCACAGGGAAATCTTCTCAATACTCTGTAATGATCTAGATGGGAAAAGAATCTTAAAAAGATTGGATACATGTATATGTATAACTGATTCATTTTGATGTATAGTGGAAACTACCACAACATGGTAAATCAATTACAGTCTAATAAAAAATTTTAAAAATTAAAAAAATGAAATATGCTATCCTGGCTGGGATCCTGAAACAGAAAACGGACACTGGATTCAAAAAATAAAGAAACCTGAATAACGTATGGAATTTAGTTAATAGTAGTGTTTTAGTGTTGGTTCAGTAATCATGATAAAGGGACCACATTAAAGTAATATGTTAATAATAGGGGAAATCTTGTGGTTATATAGGAACTCTCTCTACTATCTTCACAATTATTCTGCAAATCTAACACTGTTCTAAAAAAGTAAAGTTTATTTTTAAAAGAGGCAAGGATCAGAGCAGTAAAAAAAAGAAAAGAAAAAACATAAGCACACCATTCATACCAATGAGCTGTCAGAAAATGAAGTTAAAAAGCAGCAAAATTCCCTACATATGAAAAAGTGGATTGAAGCGAAGTGAGAATCTCTCAGTCGTGTCTGACTCTTTGCAGCCCCATGGACTGTCCATGGAATTCTCCAGGTCAGAACACTGGAGTGGGTAGCCTTTCAGGGGATCTTCCCAACCCAGGGATCGAACCCAGGTCTCCCATGCTGCAGGCGGATTCTTTACCAACTGTGCCACAAGGGAAGCCCCCCTACATATGAAAATGATACCAATATTACAACATGAAAGAATTATTAATAAGGCAAATCTAAGAATGAAGACCACAAAGCAGGTTGAGGAGTCAAGGAAAATGGGGCTGGACAATAGGAGATGGTGAAACTATAGCTGGTAAAATTCAGGGAAGATACAGAAAAAAAAGGAAGTCATTCTGAATCAACACAAGGAGCGCAAAAGACAACTGATACTACAGAAAACACAGAACATACAAGATGCAAGAGCAGCAAGCAAATAAAATGACACAAAAATGGTAAAAGAAATAAAAAGATTATAAAAAAGAAAGAAAAATATAGCTATGGAGGACAACAAAGAAAACAAAGCATACTGATTAAGTGAAATTTCTGAAGAATATGAAAAATTAAAATTTATTTCAATTTTATTATGCTAAAAAAACTTAAATTGTCTGTACTTAAAAGGAATACCATAATATAGGTAAAATTAATTCAATACAAGTAATGTCAAGATATATACTATTAAAATTATTAAACTTTAAAAAGAATTATTTGAGCAGTAAGGTAAGATTAATTCCTTTCAAATGGGAAGAAAATTCAGCATCAGAGTTTTCCTCTCCACAGTAACATTTAATACCTGAGCAGAGTGACCTAACAACTACAGAACAGGGTACACATGAATGTGATTAAAAAGTTTCAGATAACCCTACAGCTTCTGGTAACCTGCAATACTAAAATAAACACAATTTATTGCTCTGCACCCTGCCGAGGAATACTCAAGAGGCAAAAAGTCTTGTTGACTTCAGACACCTGCAAAAAATAAGTTGACAGCAGTGTTTTCTGGATTTGAAAGAGGTCATAAACAGACTTGGATAAGTGACTCACCTATTTAGTTTATGGCCTACTTATCTGTAAGGAAAATACGTAACATAAAAACTAAGCAGTAATAGCTTCGGTTTTTCTAATAATAAAATCTAACTGTGACTCTTAACTTTCAACATATGGAAGTACAGCAACATCAGAAGGGTTCTATTTTTTTAATGGAAGTATAGTTGATTTACAATGCTCTGTCAGTTTCAGGAGTATAGGCTAATGATTCAGATATATATACATATACATGCACTTTTTCCAGATTCCTTTCCCTTGCAGGTAATTACAAAATACTGATACATTAAATATCATTAGTGCTATATACTATATAGTAGGTTTTCCTTTATTGCCTACTTTATATATTCTAGGGTGTATATGTTAATCCCAAACTCTTAATTTGGTCCTCCCTCTAACTGTCCCCTTCGGTTTGTTTGTTTCCTATGTCTGTGGGTCTGTTTTTGTTTTGTAAGCAAGCTTATTTGCATTGTATTTTTAGATTCACATATAAGTGATATTATATGATACTTGTCTTTCTCTGGTTTACTTCACTTAGGATGGTAATCTCTATGTCCATCCATGTTGCTACAAATGGCATTATTGCTCTTGTTTATGACTGACAGTCCATTGTATATATGTAACACAGCTTCTTTATCCGTTCATTTGTCCATGGGCCTTTAGGCTGCCTCCCTAACCTGACTACTGTAAACAGTGCTGCTATGAACATAGGGGTGCATGTATCTTTTTTTTAACTAGAGTTTTTTCTGGATATACCCCAAGAGTGGAATTGCTAGGTCATATGGTAGTTCTGTGATTCATGGGGTCGCAAAGAGTCGGACACGACTGAGCGACTAAACTGAACTGAACTGATGGTAGTTCCATTTTTAGCTTTTTAAGGGACCTCCATACTATTCTTCATAGTGGCTGCACCAAGTTACATTCCCTTCTAAATTGTAGGAGGGTTTCTTTTTCTCCACACCCTCTTCAGTATTTATCATTTGTAGACTAAGTGTTCTTGCAAGTGCTTTGGCAAGATAAAGCAACTTTAGTTTTAAATATCATTGATTAAGTTCAACTTTGTTTGCAAGTTCAAATCTTTAGATTTGGCATCATCAAAATTGGGATTTTTTTTTTTTTGCTCAGATTTAAAATTGAAATTATCTTCATGAAGATAAGAGTATATGACTTTGGTCTGAGTAAAAGTTTGATAATCTTCCTGGTTGCTTATCATCACAACCTTACCTTGGAAACTTGTGTCTGTCTGCTTTGTTGCTCAGCTGTTTCCGACTCTGCGACCGCATGGACTGTAGCCTGCCAGGCTCCTCTGTCCTCGGGATTTTTCCAGGCAAGAATACTGGAGTGGGCTGCCATGCCCTCTTTACAGGATGACTTTTTGTCATTGAACACATAGCATTAAAGGAAGAAACACATCCGTGTCCTCATCTTAGTGCTGTTTACAATAGCTCTGTGAAACACTTATTCACGAGTTTGTAACTTTGCAGGGAGAGGAGGGGTCATGCATGGACCCCTCTGAGGATCTGATGCCAGCTGTGAGTCCTCTCCACAGAAACATGGACTGTTCACATAATTTCAGGAGGGCCAGGGACCCCAATGTCCACATGTAAATCCCTCACAACAGGAACTTTGGGTTAAGTGTTCTTAATCTAATCCTTCACTAAAGCAGAACTGAGAAAAGGGGTTTTAATCAAGGATTTTTAGCTCAACGTAGCCACACATTTTAGTAAGCCATAAGGGCCCATGAAAAACTGAACTTGCACATACCAGTCACTTCAGTAAACTCACTTGCTCACTCACTCGCTTCAGTCATGTCCAACTGTTCATGACCCCACGGACTGTAGCCCGCCAGGCTCCTCTGTCCATGAGATTCTCCAGGCAAGAATACTGGAGTGGGTTGGCAAGAATACTGGAGTGGGTTAACATGCCCTCCTCCAGGGGATCTTCAGTTCAGGAAAAGAGCACCTTCTGCCTGTCATGATACTAAAATGGGAAAAGCTTTATGTAAAGAACATGAAATGTGAACCAAGCATGGACAGGACGTTGTCAGTTCCATCTTGGGCCAGACTGGAGAAGAGATTGGGAGAGGTTTGTGCACCAGACAAAGGGCATGATTATAAGGGGTGGGGCTAGGGTTTTGCATCAAAGTGGTTAAACTGAGTCTGTGTGCAGAGAAGCTCTGCATGCTGGCTGTACTTTTTGCTTCTCCCACATCTCGGCTGCAGCCAGGGCAAATAAATCATGCAGTCTCAAATATGTGTTTCTCCTACCTAGCCTATCTCACGTTATCCCTGCAAGTTTATTTTTGGGTTTCTGCAAAAATTGGCTGGGATCATCATAGCTTCTTTTACTGTGTCTTTCCCTAGCCTCTGCCTACCCCCTCACTACCTTCCTGTGGAGTTGAGCCCAAGACAATGTGGGTGCAGACCTGAGGATGAACTATCTATATTTACCATGTTTTCTCAGTATTTTTTTTAAAGAATTCTGTGTATTCAAAAAGGTATTTTTAAAAGGATTAAATGCATTTTTAAAGACAAAATCTTTTATGAGAAGATTTTTAAAGTCACTTTATTCAACTGGTGTATGCTGACTGTCCTGGGCATATTATTAGGAGATAAAATTTAGAAAGCTGTATTCATCAAAGTTCTGCCTAAATATTTTACATGGGGATTGATTTACCAACTTTAGCTGTAATAGCAGAGACATGGACAATTTGTAAAAATGAGTTTCAAAATTCTTGGACCCGTCTTTGAATTATGGGCAAAATGAACATTTATAATTGTGTCCAGGAAGATCATTTATGCCATATATGCAGTGCACAGTGAATCAATTTGGTAAATCTGATAGCTTTTAATGTTGTCTTCATAATGCAAATTTTCAAAAACAATATCTGATATTTGTCTTAGGTACATAAGATCCTGAGGTTAAACACCACATGGAAGATAAGAATGATTGGTGAATTGTACTCATTTCCATTTAAAGAATTCTGAATTAACTAATGCATTGTCATCCCTGTATCAAAAGGCTACCAAGACTCTTTTTTGAAAAGTGTACTGTTTCTTTCAAAAATGGCCTTAACCTCACATAGTTGAAACAAATGAGATGCTTTTAAAATTAAAAAATGCATTTCTTTTGTTTCTGGATATGACAGAGTAGCTAGTATCAGACCAACACTCTCAATGAGAACATTGGTAAAAACTTGTGTAACATGCAAATTAAACAAGACAAAAGACATTGGAAGCAAGACAAATCAGCCGGGAATTTGTTAAAACATAAGATCTAAGAGCACGTTATTTACAAAAGTCACACTAAAAATAAAAGATCAGAAAGACTACAAAAAAAGGATGAAAAAAATAAAAAATATTAACCAAAGGAAGGCTTGAAGAGAAATCTTCATATTTGGCAAAATTTAATTCAAGGCAAAATATAGAATTAGAGTTAAAAGGAAATATTATATACTAGTAAAAGACATAATAGAACAAGAATTTTAGCCACCATAAACCTGTACTTATAAAACAAGATAACTTGAGAATATTTGCAGAAATTTAGAGAGAAAATTTTTTTCAATATTGTAGTCAAGCATATTTATACATTAATGCCAGACTTGGAACTCATACAGACAAATGATAGATGAAAAATCAGAGCAATTAAATTAATATTCTAGGTATGATATATATGGAACTTTGAATTTAAAAAGCAAAAAACAAAAGCAGGGAAACAAATTCTTTTTGATTTCATGAGAAATATTTATAAAACTTGACTGCATATTAGGCCACAGAGGTAATTTCAATAAATTCCACAGACGTACCCTTCTCATAGTAAAACAAAATCAGAAGTCAATAATAAAAGGCAAGATTTTTAAAATTCACGTATTTGTAGAAACTAAATTATGTACTGTGAAATTACCCTTGGACTGAAAAGGCAACAATGAAATGCTTGATATTAAATGGCAATAAAACATCCCATGTCCAAATTTATTTGACATAGCTAAGGCAACACAGAGAGATATTTATAGGTTTAAATACATTGCCCAGAAAATCAAAGACGTTAAAAACCACAAACCAAAACTTCAACTCAAGAAGTTAGAAAAATAGCAACAATGGAAATACAAAGAAACATGATTGAAAGATGTAATAAAGATGAGAAAAGAACAGAATCATATTTTTAAAATCAATAGAAAGTACTAACAAAATTAAAAGGTGTTTTTTTAATAAGATTAATGAGACTTATGGCAAAAGTGATCAGCAATACTGGAGCATATGTAAATAAAGAAAACTGAAATAACCACAGAAAAAAATATTTCAGATGGCAAAAGACAAAGTGTAAAAAACTGTATATTAATAATATAAAAATTAATTAATAAAAAGCTAGACTCAATTCTTTTAAAAGCATTATAAAGTAAAAAGCTGGAACAGAAAATACAAGTCATTTCATTCATTCAATAAATTGTTGCTCAGTCACTGAGCTGTGTTCAACTCTTTCAAACCCATGGAATGCAGCACGCCAGGCCTCCCTGTCCTTCACCACCTCCCAGTTTGCTCAAACTCACGTCCACTGAGTCGGTGATGCCGTGCAACCACCTCGTCCTCTGTCGTCCCCTTCTGCTCCCACCTTCAATCTTTCCCACCATCAGGGTCTATTCCAATGAGGCGGCTCTGTGTATCAGGTGGCCAAAGTATCGTAGCTTCAGCAACAGTCCTTCCAATGAATATTCAGGATTGAGTTCCTTTAGGACAGACTGGTTTGATCTCCTTGCAGTCCAAGGGACTCTCAAGGGTCTTCTCTGACACCACAGTTCAAAAGCAGCAATTCTTCAGTGCTCAGCCTTTATAGTCCAACTCTCACATCCATACATGACTATCGGAAAAATCTTAGCTTTGATTATATGGACCTTTGTCAGCAAAGTGAGGTCTCTGGTTTTTAATATGTTGTCTAGGTTTGTCATAGCTTTTCTTCCAAGGAGCAATTGTCTTTTAATTTCATGGCTGCAGTCACCATCTGCAGTGATTTTGGAGCCCAAAAAATAAACTCTGCCACATTTCCATTATTTCCCCATCTATTTGCCATGAAGTGATGGAACCGGATGCCATGGTCTTTGTTTTTTAAATGTTGAGTTTTAAGCCAGGTTTTTCACTGTCCTCTTTTACCTTCTTCAAGAGGCTCTTTAGCTCTTCACTTTCTGCCATTAGACTGGTATCATCTGCAGATCTGAGGTTGTTGATATTTCTCCCAGCAATCTTCAATCCAGTTTGTAATTCATCCAGCCCAGCATTTCTCACGATGTACTCTGCATTTAAGTTAAGCAGGGTGACGATTAAATAAGCAGGGTGACGATTTACAGCCTTGACGTACTCCTTTTCCTGTTTGGAACCAGTCTGATGTTCCATATCCAGTTCTAACTGCTGCTTCCTGACCTGCATACAGGTTTTTCAGGAGGCAGTTAAGGTGGTCTCGTATTCCAATCTCTTAGAATTTTCCACAGTTTGTTGTGATCCACACAGTCAAAGGCTTTTGAGCAATCAAAGAAGCAGAAGTAGATATTTTTCAGTCAATAAATGTGAGACTCAAAAAGCTCTAAATAAAATGCAAACTAAATAAATTTAAAACTATATGAAAAATAATTAATAATGATCAGGTAGGACTTCTCCTGGAGGTAAGAGAATGGTTCACCTTCAGAGTATCCATCAGTGTGATTCTCCACATTAACAGATTAAAAGAGAAAACCATGAATATTTAGAAAAAATCTTTGATAAAATTAAACATGTATTTATGATTAGTAAACTCAAAACTCTCATCTACTCAGTAACATTTGTTAAGCAAACCAAAAATTTAGAGGAAATCCAATAGCTCATGGGCCAGTTTCAAATTCATTCCCCTATAATGGACAAGACAAGGATGGCCATTATCATCTCCTTTGTTTAAGTTGCAACTGATCCTGTGAATGAAAACTAAGCAGTCTAAGAATTGAAGAATTAGAGATAATAGCAATATTGACTGGAGACTATAGTGATGCTGCAGCTAGAAATCCAAACCAAAATTTTAAAGTACCATAGATAATAATAGAGTTTAGTTAGTTGATGGATACAAGATCATCTTAGAAAAAACTCTCTACCTTCTAGATAACCAAATGGAAGTTAAAAATAAAAATAAAAAACCAGTCCTGATAAAAATAAAAATGATTAAATAACCAGAATAAGAAAATTATATAAATAATCTAAGGAGAAAAAAATTAAAAACTGATAAACTATAGAAAATGATCTTAAATGGGAATATAGTCCATGCTATTGGATTGAAAAACATCATATTATAATAAAGTCAATTTAAAATAATATGAATACACAGTCATTTTATTCAAAATAGTAAAAACTGAAAACAGCTCAGGTAGCCACCATCTTTTTAACTGAAATATATTTGACTTATGACATTATATTAGTTTAATGTATACAATGTGATTCAATATTTATATTTATTGTGAAATGGTCACCACAATAAATCTAGCTAATATCCTTTACCTACACAATTACAATTTTTTGTGTGTATTCAGAATTCTTTTTTATTCTAATTTTAATAAAATAAAATATTGCCATACATTGACATGAATCAGCCACGCGTAGAACACATGTACAACACATGTATTCAGAATTTTTAAGATCATTTTGACGCAGGTCTGGGGCTGCACAGGTTAGGTATGAGCATCTGCAATGCCTGTAGAAAGGTTAACCTGCATTTCACTATACTATGTACATTTTATTTAAAAAATATAAGTAACCTTATATTTATATAATTCTGATTAATGATATGCACATTGAAGTTCCTATTGGTGAAAATATACTGATGTCTGTAAAAACTTTGAAATGCATTAAAAAATAAGACTGAATAAACAAATAAATAATGAAATAAAATGAATGAAATGTAATCCACATAAAAATTTATTGGATGTTTTAAAGAATTTGATAAACTAAACTGTAAATGAAGGAATAGGAACAGCTAAGTCAACTTTGAAGGAGAAAGTAAGCTTTTCCTACCACACATTAAGATTTTGAGGCCAAAATTATAAAAGCAGTATAGTATTAGTTCAAGAACAACAACAAAAAATGACTAACAGAGCAAAATAGGAACTTAAGAAAATATTTATGTGTATAAGAAAACTTTATTATTAAAATGAAATCTAAAGCCAAATGCAAAACAAAAAAGAAGTATAGTGTAGAAAACACAGACTTATCCATGGAGAAAAGTAAAAATGGGTAGTTAGCTAACACCTTATCCAGACGGATTCTCTGTATATTAAAGACAGAACTGTGAAAGCTAAAAGTTTTAACTTGACAGAAGATAATGTAGGGAATGGTTATTGTGACCTGAAATAGAATTAAGGAAAATAACTTCATAATTAAAACCCTAAAAATATGAATCATAGGGTAAAAAGGGATTAATTTGATTATATCAACATTTAAAACTTCTGCTTAATAACTATGGGCAAAGGTAACAGCCAATTGACAGACTAGAAAAAAATATCAAGCCATTTCATTATCTACAACATACAAGGAATTCCGCTAAATGACCAAGAAAAAGACAGGGACTCCAGCTAAAAAACAAGGAAAAGAGGAAATTTATAATCAAGAAAACCTAAAAGGTTGGTTATCTCACTGTTGTGTTTTGATGGCAAGAATTTGAAGGGTATCATAAAGAATGGAAAAAATATGAATATCTATTATGACATTTTAAAAATTCAAAAAAAATTCTCAGAAGTTAAGAGGATAGTTAATGGCAGAAAAGATCAGAGGACATAAAGAGGAATAAATTGCAGGTTTTCCCAAATTACAAGTGTGTGAATTGTGTGGAAAAGAAATACAAGATGTATTATAGTAACTTTCATTCATAGCACATTTAATAAACATTAAGGAAGAGCTCCTACATGCCATGTACAAGGGACATAATTATATGTTGGCTGTCAGATTGGTGTTTATAAGGTTTTATGATATAAGGAAAAATATAAATGGATTCTTAGGATTCTCTGCCATCAAATCACAGTTTTAACTTCAAAAGTTAAAAATATTTTTAAATTTATTGTTTCACTATTTCCTTTTTTCTCCCGATCTTAAGATCAACACACTGATTTCTTTGTACATTTGTGTGTATTTGCACATAACTTCTACATGGTAAATAAGAACTCTGTAAGAGTCTTGAGGTATTTCTTAAGCTGGATTTTAAATTATCAATAACAACTTTAACACTAATACTTAAATAATATATTTATTATATAGATATAAAAACATCTGCATGTATATGCACTTGTACAGCAAACCAAACCTACACAATGCATGAAAAAGCAGAGACATCACTTTGCAGACAAAGGTCCGAATAGCCAAAGCTATGGTTTTTCTGGTAACTGTGTACCAATGTGAGAGTTGAACCATAAAAAAGGCTGAGCAACAAAGAATTTATGGTTTTGAACTGTGGTGTTGGAGAAGACTCTTGAAAGTTTCTTGGACAGTAAGGAGATCAAACCTAAAGGAAATCCACCCTGAATATTCATTGGAAGGACAGATGCTGAAGCTGAAGCTCCAGTACTCTGACGATCTGATGCGAAGAGCTGCCTCATTGGAAAAGACCCTGATGCTGGGAAAGATTGAAGGCAGGAGGAGAAGGGGGCAACACAGGATGAGATGGTTGGATGGCATCATACATTAAATGACATGAGTTTGAGCAAACTCTGAGATGGTGAAGGACAGGGAAGCCTGGCGTGCTGTAGTTCATGAGTTTGCAAATAATCGGACATAACTTAGAGACTGAACAGCAACACCACCACCACACTGTACTTTCAAGAGCGTAAATTGCTCCACTCAAAAGCATAGGAAGCTGTGATGATCATTTTTAAGTGTTTAACATTAAGCTCCACATCACTGTGAGTCCTGAACCTCAGGGATTTTCAACTTAGCAACAAAAAGAAAAGGTTTCCGATTTTATATGACACAAGTAGGCTTTTAAATACAAAATATCTCTCCACAGACATCCTTCAAGAATGTGTGTGCACTATTTATTTGCCTAACTTCTTCGAAAACCTGGGTTTGCTCAGGTTCTGCCCTGAACACAGTGCAACTGGACATCTTTGATATCAGGAACATCTTTATTCTTTTGAAAAGTACTCATTATTACCAGGCAATTTTATATCATCATTTTGAAAACTTCTGACAGATGGCAGGAAACTTCTTTTAGCCAAATCAGTATATTTTGCCAGTTTTCTAGTTGGTGGAAATAGAGTGTTTAACTCTAAAAAGGTTACAATCTTTGGAAAACTTGATATTGAAAACATGAAAAGTTACAAAGTAGGAACAAGTTTAGCAACTGAAACACATTGATGAAATCATGGAGGGGAAGTAAGATGGTAGTTGCCTGGTGCTGGAGGGAAAGAGTAAGGGGAGTTACTGTTTAGTGGCCAAAGGATCTCAGTTTTACATCTTTTCTCTAGATGAAAAGAGTTCTGGAGACAGACGGTGGTGATGGTTGTAGAACTTTATGGACATGTGTAATACTACTGACCTGTCCACTTAAAAGTACTTAGGATGGCAAATTTTATGTGTATTTTATCACAATAAAAATGGGAAAAGAAAACCTCATTGATCTAAAGTCTCAAGTAACCTGTGCCAGTAAATAAGGATCTGCTTGTTGATTTTCAATGCTGTTATTAATATTAGTGCCTCAGCTATATTTGACATTTCAGGTTGCTATTTATATATTCTGCCATAAATAAATGTACATATTTATATATGTATATGTACCTGAATGGAATCATTGACTAGTACCAAAATAAAGTTTACAAGTGCCTTATATGTCATGAAACATTATGTAACCACTGAAAATGTTTACCTTTCAAAAGCTATAGACAAACATTACACAAATAAAACTATGCTATTTACATTTAGTAATCCTTAACGGAAATTCCACTGGACTAAAAATTAATCACTGTTAATATTAAGTCGGTTCAAATGTTACAAATTCTAAGATAAAATATTTTTCCTGATGTAAAATAGAAAATTTTACATAGAATCAGAAAACAGAAAATGGTATGATATTAAAGAAGAGAATGAAAAGTAATAGTTGTATTAAATACATTCGGGGGAAATAACTGGAAAGCAAAACAAAAAAGAAATTACAACATTTATAGCTAATTTCTATCCATTAATTTCCAGAATTTCTATGTTTAAAGATAACAGCTTACAGTCACATCATTAATGGAGTAAATACCAATTTATTTTCTAACTCAATCTCAAGGAAAACTTCAAGAAATAAAAGACCCCATTAAAATCAGCATCCTTTCTGCTTAGGGAAGCACATGACAATGACCGCTCACTGACAGTTGTTCACGTCAAGCACGAAATGTTAATTTTCCAAAAGACAGAACTAGGTGTTTGTTAGCCATCTTGTATGTCTTCTTTGGAGAAATGTCTGTTTAGTTCTTTGGCCCATTTTTTGATTGGGTCATTTATTTTTCTGGAATTGAGCTGCAGGAGTTGTTTGTGTATTTTTGAGATTAATCCTTTGTCTGTTGCTTCGTTTGCTTTTATTTTCTCCCATTCTGAGGGCTGTCTTTTCACCTTGCTTATAGTTTCCTTTGTTGTGCAAAAGCTGTTAAGTTTAATTAGGCCCCATTTGTTTATTTTTGCTTTTATTTCCAATATTCTGGGAGGTGAGTCATAGAGGATCCTGCTGTGATTTATGTCGGAGAGTTTTTTGCCTATGTTCTCCTCTAGGAGTTTTATAGTTTCTGGTCTTATATTTAGATGTGTAAGAAGACATACAGATGGGTAACAAACACATGAAAAGATGCTCAACGTCACTTATTATCAGAGAAATGCAAATCAACCACAATGAGATACCACTACACACCAGTCAGGATGGCTGCTATCCAAAAGTCTACAAGCAATAAATGCTGGAGAGGGTGTGGACAAAAGGGAACGCTCTTACACTGTTGGTGGGAATGCAAACTAGTACAGCCACTATGGAGAACAGTGTGGAGATTCCTTAAAAAATTGGAAATAGAACTGCCATATGACCTAGCAATTCCACTCCTGGGCATACACACCGAGGAAACCAGATTTGAAAGAGACACGTGCACCCCAATGCTCATCGCAGCACTGTTTATAATAGCCAGGACACGGAAGCAACCTAGATGCCCATCAGCAGACGAATGGATAAGGAAGCTGTGGTACATATACACAATGGAATATTACTCAGCCATTAAAAAGAATTCATTTGAATCAGTTCTAATGAGATGGATGAAACTGGAGCCTATCATACAGAGTGAAGTAAACCAGAAAGAAAAACACCAATACAGTATACTAATGCATATATATGGAATTTTAAAAAATGGTAACGATAACTCTATATGCAAAACAGAAAAAGAGACACAGATGTACAGAACAGACTTTTGGACTCTGTGGGAGAAGGCAAGGGTAGGAGGTTCTGAGAGAACAGCTCTGAAACAAGTATACTATCAAGGGTGAAACAGATCGTCAGCCCAGGTTGGATGCATGAGACAAGTGCTCGGGGCTGGTGCACTGGGAAGACCCAGAGGGATGGGATGGGGAGGGAGGTGGGAGGGGGGATCAGGATGGGGAACACATGTAAATCCATGGCTGATTCATGTCAATGTATGCAAAAATCACTACAATATTGTAAAGTAATTAGCCTCCAACTAATAAAAATAAATGGAAAAATAAAACACCTCAACATTCAGAAAACTAAGATCATGGCATCCAGTCCCATCAGTTCAATTCAGTTCAGCTGCTCAGTCATGGCCGACTCTTTGCGACCCCATGAACCGCAGCACACCAGGCCTCCCTGTCCATCACCAACTCCCGGAGTCCACCCAAACCCATGTCCATTGAGTCAGTGATGCCATACAACCATCTCATCCTCTGTCGTCCCCTTTTCCTCCCACCCTCAATCCTTCCCAGCAACAGGATCTTTTCAAATGAGTCAGCTCTTCACATCAGGTGGCCAAAGTATTGGAGTTTCAACTTCAGCATCGGTCCTTCCGATGAATATTCAGGACTGACTTCCTTTAGGATGGACAGTCCCATCACTTCATGGCAAATAGATGGGGAAACAGTGGAAACAGTAAGAGATTTTATTTTGGGGGGGCCTCAAAATCATTGCAGATAGTGACTGCAGACATGAAATCAAAAGATGTTGGAATAAAAGCTCCTTGGAATAAAAGCTATGACTAACCTAGACAGCATATTAGAAAGCAGAGACATTACTTTGCCAACAAAGGTCCATCTAGTCAAAGCTATGGTTTTTCCAGTAGTCATGTATGGATGTGACAGTTGGACTGTAAACAAAGCTGAGTGCTGAAGAATTGATGCTTTTGAACTGCAGTGTTGGAGAAGACTCTTGAGAGTCCCTTGGACTGCAAGGAGATCAAACCAATCCATCCTAAAGGAAATCAGTCCTGAATATTCATTGGAAGGATCAATGCTGAAGCTGAAACTCCAATCCTTTGGCCACCTGATGTGAAGAACTGACCCATTGGAAAAGACCCTGATGCTGGGAAAGATTGAAGGTGGGAGGAGAAGGGGACGACAGAAGATCAGATGCTAGGATGGCATCACCGACTCAATGGACATGAGTTTGAGTAAACTCTGGGAGTTGGTGATGGACAGGTAAGCCTGGTGTGCTGCAGTCCATGGGGTCGCAAAGAGTCGGACATGACTGAGCTACTGTACTGAAATGAACTGATTACTTTATAAGAAAGACTGCTATATCTAGTCACTTCAGATGTTAGAGTAAATAAATTCTGAAACTATCATAAGGAAATTTTATTTCCATGAAAGTAAGACATGTAAATGTTTTATAGCAAATTGTCAAATCATAAGACTTTGAATGCCTAATTGTTGTGACTAAAATTTTGCATTTTATGATGAGTTCATGTTTAATAATTTGGTCTGTATAATTCATATATAATAACATTGTGTGTTTTTTAGTTATTATTGGTAATGCACCAATATTTTGGGGTGTTTGGAAGTAATAGTGATCTTGGTAATTTTGAAGTATTTGAGAATTTTTAAGGGGCTAATTTGAAACCTTATTCTGAATGAACTACTTAAGTTGGTTAAATTTTTAAGAGATAAAAAATTAGTTCCCACAAATTCTACAACTCCAAGCTATGTTATCCATATCAAACTTCATTCTGTTATAAGCAAATAGTGTCACAGAAGTTGAGACAAAGTAATTGCAATGGATTGCTATCATATGAATCACAGTACTTCCTTTTGTTCAGACCTTTTGTTCATTTAGTGCTCACTCACATATTTATTTAGCACTGAATTAGGTATCTATTAATGCTTAATAAACTACCCCCAAATGCAGCAGCTTAAGTCAAAAGCATTTATTACCACACAGTTTCTGGGGATCAGAATGAAGACCCTGAGTCAGGGTCTCTCCAGAGGATACCGTTAGTGGTCAGCCTACAGTCCTCCACTTTCAACTCGGCCTAGAGAAGTCACCTTTAAACTCTCTGCAGTGGGCAGGCCTCAGGTTCTTGCCACGTGGGCCTCCGCACAGGGCCTCTCACAACACGGCAGCGGGCTTTTCACGGAGAAGAAGGAAGAAGTGAGAGCCCCAAGGCAGCAACCGCAGTGCCTCAGTCTCTGATTTCAGCATGGACACGCCATGACCCCGGCAATGCTACACTGGTCTCACAGACCAGCTCTGCCACATGTGAGAGAGGCTGGCAAGGATGTGGATGCCAGCAGCACGGAGCCTTGGGGCCACCCTGGAGGAGGGGTCACACATCCCTCCTGTTGGCCGAGCAGTGCGCGAGGTCTAGAGAACAAAGACAGGGATCTGTAGGGGAGCAGAGCCTGTCCCCCTTAATGTGTCTCTTTAGCATGACAGTTAATCTAGGATCATTACAGATAAGAAACAGAAAATTCAAAAAGTTTCTCTTGTTACCTCCTCCTTAACTGTCTAAGAGAATTCAGATAGAGGGCCTCTTCCCAGAATAGAGCTACCACCCGAGATGGCTGCAAAGAATATGGGCTAGGTGTCCTGGGGACATGGCCCAGAAAACTTTTGTTTACCAAACATTTGCTTTTCCATCTCCATATGAACTTCCTCCCGCCACTCTGAAGTCCCCCAACATCCTCTTTTGTCTTCACCTGAAGATGATATTTAAGGTGAGAGTTTCAGCCATTTTGGTGACTTACTCACTTTCCCTGGGTCTCCTCCATATATGCACGTAATAAAACTTCGGTTTGTTTTTCTCCTGTTAATATGCCTCATGTCAATTTAATTAGACCAGCCAGAAGATCCAAGCAGGGTAGAGGAGGAATTCTTGATCCCTAACAAATCTTTCTTTCATGAGGTTTCCATTTTGAAAGCAGAACTGACCTTAAACAAATAATTATGTTTCTATTATAGAACCTGTCTGAAAGAAGGAGCTTATGGTGCTATAGGCAAGTCTAACAGGGAAGTCACTCAAGACTTCACTGAGGACGTGTCATCTCAACTAAGCCCTGTGGGATAAACAGGAGTAGCTGGGAAGAAGTATGAGGAAGCATAAAAGCAGTATGAGGAAGTAAGTCAGAAAGAGAAAAACTACTGTACATTAAGGCATATACATGGCAGCTAGGAGAAAGGTACTGATGAAGCCACTTGCAGGACAGGAAGAGAGACTCAGACATGGAGAGCAGACTTGTGGACACGGTGGGGGAAGGAGAGGGAGGGACAAATGGGAGAAGAGCGTTGAAACATACACATTAACATGCGTAACTAGGAAGCTACTGGGAAGTTGCTGCAGAGCCCAGGAAACTCACAAAGGGATGGCACTAGGTTAGAAGAGAGGTTCCAGAGGGAGAGGATGCAGGGATACTTCTGTCTGATTCACACTGATAAACGCCAGACACCAACAGCACGGTAGAGCAATTATCCTCCCATTAAATAAAAGTTTAAAAAAGTAAGTAGGACAATTACATTATCTTAAAAAGCAATACGAGGGACTTAGTTTTGAGGGAAGATGGTATTGAAATGAACTTCAAAGCTGAGAGAATGTAGAAGGTAAGGTTCTATGCTTCTCTTTAGAAAAATATGGGATCAGAAATAGTTTCTCCACTAAGAATGGAAGCCAATTTCTGAACAATAGTTTGGGAGGTAGATTTTGAAGGCTGAGAGGCTCAGAGCAGCTACAGGTCTGATTTGAATAACTTTGCTTGTCTGAAGCTCTGGGCTCCCAAGGACAAGGTAAGATTTTCCCAGGGCCAATAAACCTGTAAATTTACGATCTCACACATACCTTAAGGCCCTCGACACAACTAGTTGTTTAAAATGCTTGTGAAACACTGTTTAGTTAATTACTTGAGTCATAAAGCAACAGCTATTGTGAAAATTAATGATGGGTTAAAAGCTGTAGCTGTGTTGTAAATGATTCACAAGTAAGCTTACTCAGCTGTTTCTAAAGGCGTATTACACGCAAAGGCTATAAGGACAATTTGCAAATATGGGCGTAAAAGAGCCATCCCATAGTTCTCTTCTTGCTACAGCAGAAATTTTTTATAAGGTAATTTCTAAAATCTTTTTATCTACAAAATTGAGACTTGATGCTGGGTGAGGAGGGGAGGGTATGAAAATTTATCTTAACATATAAATCTTGGCAGCTTTTCATATTAAGTATTACTGTATTTTTAAAATGAGTATCTGACCTCCCGAACTCTCGAGTCACATGAAAATTCTGCCGTGTGTGCTCGTGTGTGTCTGTGGTGGGGCCACTGGGAGAGAGCAGTAGGTTTCAAAGCATGACCCTAGGCCACCAGCAAGAACCTGGGGATTTACTAAAAGTGCAAGTTCTCAGACTCACCGCAGACCTACTCAGAAACCTTGGTGGGAGCCCAGGGGCCTGGCTTTTAACCAGCGAGGTGATTCTAACGCACTGCGCTGTGCTCCGTCGCTCAGACGCGTCCGACTCTGGGCGACCCCACGGCCGGTAACCCCCAGGCTCCTCTCCGGTCCGTGGGATTCTCCAGGCCAGAACCCTGGAGCGGGATGCCATTTCCTTCTCCTTTCCTCTTCTAGTGCACCAAAGTGTGGGAGTCGCTGAGATGCAGCGCCACTCACTGCTGTCAGCTCTGTGCTCACCCGGTGACTCCTGGGGGACGGCTGTGACCCAGCAGCTCACGGACTCACACCCTCCCCAAGGGCAGGCTCTGAGTCAGGGGCAGCGGGCCTCCCCGTCTCCCGGGGCCTCTTCCACGCACACCGGCCATGCATGTGTTAGCAAAGGGCGACTCGTTTCCCTCTCCAAAGAGGGAAATAAAAATATCAGACAGTGACAGCAAACACGGCTACCAAAGGGGAAAAGAGGGGAAGGGGGGATAAACCGGGAGTTTGGGATGAACAGCTACACTCATATATTCAACAGATAAACAACAAAGACCTACTATGCAGCACAGATACACCCACTATCTTGCAATAACCTATAATGGCAAAGAATCTGAAAAGAAATGCATACACAATTATGTGTGTGTGTGTCTGTATACAAATATATATGAAAAGATTTGCAGTATACCTAAACTAACACAACATTGTAAACCAACCATACTTCACTTAAAAAAAAAAAAGAGCAGAGATGTGCTAACAACCAAGGGTTATTCACGACTCGCCCACGCCTTTCACATAGTTAGCGTTAAATCTGGGTAAAATACATTTCTCGCACATGATGATTTAATCAATATTTCCAGTCTTGGAGAAAGGGAACTGAAGAGGATCCTCCGGGCTGATGGTCAGGCCCTCTGGACAGGCTAAGGGTGACCCTGACTCCACAGCTCAGGAGGACCCTGTGCAGTCCTCCTCTGAAGACCACTGTTCAGATTGTTGCATTTAATTTAAATATTCCTATTTGATTTGATTCTGAGTTTATTCTAAATTCATATCAATTTTTCTAAGGACCTTTAATTTTAAAAGGAGGGGATTTGTTTTGTTGTTTTATTTTTTAAAGCTATAGACTGAATTAAAATTAAAGGTCATTTCAGCACTGAACCTTTAAGGCTCAATATATAAACCTAAATATAAGATTAAAAAAATAATATTTAGGTTTGGTAACAGTAGCGTGACTTTTCCTGACTGCCTTCTCCAGTCAGTTTGGAAATTAAGCCCTATTCTACCAAGGACTGTTCTTGATAATTGCTTAGTAGTGTCCAACTCTTTGCGACCCCATGGACTATGGCCCACCAGGCGCCTCTGTCCATGGAATTCTGCAGGCAAGAATACTGGGGTGGGTTGCCATTTTTCTCTCGAATACACACAGATATTATGGTGACCAGCCTCCTCATTGGCCCTGACACCCCCCTTTTGGTACTAAAAGTCCTGAGTGTGAGGATAGTTGGTGACCCCATCAATATATTTGACTGTTGAGCAATATGATTTAAGTTTTGAGCTGAAAGTTCTCTCTTTTTTTTTTAAAGCCCAATTGGCTAATTATGGTCACTTTCCCTTTAGTTAAGTAGACTTTAAACTAGATAGAGTGGAACGAAAATGTTAGACACTAGGATTCAGAAGAGTGGTTTTGGAATGCTTCTCTTTATTCACAATCTTTGATTACCGTCAGAAAACTCTACACTGTTGGTGGGAATGTAAATGGTGCAGCCACTATGAGGATAGGATGGAGATTTCTTAAAAAACTAAAAATAGAACTACCAATGATCCAACAATTTCACTCCTGGGCATATATCCAGAGAAAACCATAATTTAAATATATATGTGCATCTCAGTGTTCACTGCAGCACTGTTTACAATGGCAAAAACATGGAAGCAACCCAAATGTCCACTGACAGAGGAACGGATAAAGCAGACATGGTGTACACACACACATATATATTATATATTAATAAATCAATATCAATTAATATAAATAAATACATAATAATATATAATTTATTACTGTATGATACATATATATATCATATACAATATACAATATTTAATATATGAATGAATACAATGATATATATAAATATAATATTTATTATATTATAATATAATAAAAATATTACATATATGATATATATTATATATATAATCATGTATGAGATTATATATATAATCATGTATGAGAAAATATATGTTATATATATGTATATATAATATGACTGAATAAAATGAATAGATATATTATTCATATTATTATATATATTATATTATTATAATATATAGTATATATAATATATTAAAAATTATTATATTATATTATTATATTATATTATTATATTATATATAAAAATATTGTAATGTTTGAATATATTATATATTATATTATGAAATAATATAGAATATCATATATAATACATTATCATATATATTATTTTATATATTATATGATATTAACATATTACATATTATCTAATATATATTATATATTATCTAGTATATATATTATATATTATTTTATATACATTAAATTTTATTATATATAATATATTAGCTATATTATATATAAATCATATATTAAAACAAAATAAAATATATTAATATATTATATATTATATATATTATCAATAAAGATATAACTATATAAACAGATAAATAAGAGATATATACATTTACATATAAATGTAAATGTGTTATATATACATATAAATGTATATATGTATAAACATATAAATGTATATAACTGTTATATAAACAACTGATATATATTTAAATATATATATATAAGATATACATAATATAAAATATATTATACACAAATATATAATCATATATTAATATATTATACATGTATTATATTTTATACATATTTTTATTGGAAAATATATAGTGTATATTTAAAATATAAATATACAAATAAAATAAATATATATGTATACATAAATATATTATAAATACATTATATTATATATTGTATAATATAAAATTATTATTGTATAAAATTATAATAATATATAGTATTATATAAATTATATGTAAAATTATATATAATTTATATATTGATTTATTATATATATATAATGGAATATTACTCAGGCATAAAAAGGGATGAAATAACACCATTTCCAGCAGCATGGATGGACCTGGAGATTATCATACTTAGTGAAGTGAGCCAGACAGAAAAAGACTAATAACATGTGATATTGCTTATATGTGGAACCTAAAAAAATTGATGTCAATGAACTTATTTGCAGAACAGAATCAGATCGCAGTCAGACAAAAGAAACCTGTGGTTACTAAAGGGGAAAAGTGTGTGGGGGGAGTCTATAAATTAAGTGATTGATTAACATATACACACTACTATATATAAAATTAGAGAAGAAAATTGCAACCCACTCCAGCACTCTTTCCTGGGAAATCCTATGGACAGAGAAGCCTAGCAGGCTACAGTCCATGGACTCACAAAGAGTCAGCCACAACTTAGTGACCAAATAATATATATTAATAAGATAGATAAATAAGAAGGACCTGCTATATCGCACATGGAACTATACTCCATATCTTGTAAAACATAGAATGTAAGAGAATGTTAGATAATAATATATATATATAAAACTGAATCACTTTGCTATATACCTGAAACTAATACAACATTGTAAATTACAGTTCAACAAACAATTTTAAAATGTGTGACAAATGAAATAAAAAGTGACACCCAGGGAGAAAGGAAGAGAGGCTGACACCAACACCCAGGCTGCCTGCAGAAGGTCCCAGCAGCTTGGCCGCAACTGTCAGGAGCAGCTGGGGACCACAGCTCTCAGAAGTGGAGATGCTGCTTGCTGCTGGCCCATCTGGGGTGGCCTGCCTAAAGTTTTATTTCTTATTGGAGACACATAGTCAAACGCTCCAAACCCTGAGCTCGTGGTCAAATTCCTAGTTCCCAAGAGTGGGGGTGCCATATGATGATAGTCACGTGTTCAATCGTAGGTTTCATCTTGGCAGATGGCAGCTGTTTATTCCTACTTTTGGTCGTTTCTAAAATGAGTGTGTCTTTCTTTCCCATGTACTCTGAGCATGTAAATAAATTTCTGCATTCAGTTTCCAATTATTCATAATGTTCACAGACTGTATTCAACCCTCATAATAAACCCTTTTAAATCGACGGTGAAATTAGTGCATGGCTCTGTGAATAGCTGGAGGAGATCCTGGTTGTGGTAATTTCTTCACAAACTGCCTTCCTCACAGCACTACACCCAGTGCCGGGTATTTTTAGTGAAGCGCTGCTTCAATTATGTTAATGGTGAGTCATCTACTTTAAACTGGGCATGATAACTGATAGCTGCCCTGGTGGAAAGAACACTTAACTCAGAATATCTGAGTTTTTAATTCTGATTTTTCAGGTCATTTAGCCAGTTTACATTGGCAAGTCATTTCATCTCATGGGGTTTCAGCCTATTATTACTAAATACTAAAATTAATCTTTGCTTTCATGCCCAGATATTATAGTATGAATTGGAGGATATATATTAGAAAAAGTATAAACATTAGGAAATTATTAAAACTTAAAATGATTCAAAGCAAGGAAATTTAAGATTATTGTGTTCCTTTTGCATACACAGAAGTCCTAATCTTTAGAAGTAAGGCAAAATAATCTGTTACTATTTGATGGGTCTTCTAAAATCTAGCTAATTGGCTCTACTCCAAAACTGCTCCTACATAATGAAGTTACAGTATCAACTTGGTAAGAATATTCTTGTTTGAGCATCTCTTTGAGGTAGAGGAAAAAATGTACATCGCTGGTGCCTATCCACTCTGTTCCCAATTTTTTTCTGGCTCATTCTTCCTCAAGGCAGTACCTATAGCTTAGCCCATGTTATTTCAAAGTCTGCAGCTCTAATTTAACAGAGGCCACGTATATTGGGGAGGGGGAATCTCACTCAATAAAAATCTCATTGAGTGTGTTTCTTCCTTATCCTCACCACTGACATGTGTTCAGTCTCCCTTGACTTAACTGCTGTATCTATTTTGGGTTAAAGTTTCCACTTGAAGGTGCAGCCACCCATGTTTCTACCTGGTAAGCACTTACTAAGACTGAAAACAGCTACAGTTTATTCTGTTGCTATGGAACTAAGCTTGAGCTTCAGGTGAGGTCCCACACTACGGTAAGTCCCCTACATATGAACCTTCAAGCTTCGAACTTCATGACGTGAGCGTGCTTTCACATGAGCTGTCCCAGAAGTGGGCTCAGGCGTCTGGTGCATGCTGTCACGTGCGTGCGTCCCGCGCAGGCGGCTGGGCTTTTCTGGGCTTCGCTGTACAGAACCGTATACAGGGCAGCAGTGCACATCTTTGTTCCAAGCCCAGGACGTCCAGAAGCGAGTGTAAAAGTAGCCTTGATGTGGCTGACACTGGTGTACTTTTCAAGGTAGCGTACTGTAAGATTTAAAATGTTTTACTTATTTTTTGTGTTTGTTTTTTATGTATTATTTATGTAGAAAGCATTGTAACCTATTACAGTACAGTACTATATAGCTGGTTGTGTTAGCTGGGTACTTAGGATAACTTTGCTGGACTTAACGAACAATTGGGACTCAATGAACCCGCTCTCAGAACGGACCTCCTTCATAGGCAGGGGACCTACTGTACCTGGAGAAGGTAACCTAGGACTTGAGAAGCTTCTCTTGGGACTGGGCTGGGCTGGGAAGGGCAATGGTCAGGAAGGTACAGCCCATGACTCCTCCAGGACCATGGCAACTTCAGACTCTGCCGCGCCAGGTAACCCAGCTCTGACTAGCTCTGTCCGTGTGTATCTCCACTCAGGAGTCTCATTCCAGACAGAGGCCATGCGGTTGGTGGGGCTGGTGTGGGGAGGGGCCGGAGGGCTGTGGGCGGCAGCCCCACATGACTCACGGGGGGTGGGATGGGGTGGAGGGTGCCGCAACTCTAAGCAGGGTGTGATGGAGAAGTTTTACCAAGCTTCAGTGCTCACTTCCCACTCTCAGATTATTTAGCAAAACATGAGACAAGAGACAAGCATGCAGACCTTCCCAGACAATCCTGGATCCCAAATCTTGAACCTCAGATGCAAAAAGGAGAAAAGTCATCATTCTTATTTCCTTCAAGGACTCTGTCCTTAATTTTGGTAGATAAAAGTAAAAGAGGAAAACTTCTTGGTGAATTTCAGAAAAAAAAAAAACAACCCACATAGATCATTCTTTACAGAATATAAAGCATGAGAAAAAATCAACACAGATTTCAAGGGGAGAGATACTAAGGATGCTGACACCGAATGGTTTCCATTTTCACATTAAACTAATGAGTGATTCTTCAGCTGGGACGGAGGTGTGATGAGGTCAGTGAAGAACATTTATAAGACTTACTGTTTTCCTCCAGGAACTGTCATTAAGCTTTTGTCCAAGCGTTGGAAAGGACAGAACATCCAAATTTAGAAATATGCACTCTAATGGGCCTAATTATCTACAGGCACGTAATGGTTAGTTGAAATCTGGGATTTATGTTTGAAATAATTTTTGTTTACTTCATTTCTGATTACAAAATTAGTATGTGTCCTCTCTAACAAATTAGGAAAATACAAACAAAGGCCTAATGCTAAGAAGTAACTATCATTACCATTTTCTCTTATATCCTTTCAAGATTTTGTATTCATATGTGCAAATATTAAAAGTTAAAATATCTATTTTTCTCTCATGCTACATTTCCATTGTCTAAAAATCAGAAAAATACCAAAACACAGATAGTATAAGATAGACAACACTCACCATCCAACACTTAAGCTGTTCTGTAACCTGCTTTTCCCACTTATGGATATCATCTAACTTTATAAACTATCATCCTTCGCTACTCCAGTGGGTCTCAACCAATGTGATTTTGTCTGGGGAACATCTGGTAATATTGGAGACCCTGTCTATTATCACACTGGGTCCTACTGGCAGCGAGGGGAGAGAGACCAGAGATGCTGTGGAATATCCCACAATGCACAGGGAAGCCCCCCACCGCTTTAGAGAGAAAAGAATTACTCCCTCAAAAATGTCAATAGTGCCAAGGTTGAGAAACCCTGTCCTGTTCCCCAAGGTCCCCCTCTTTGCTACAAGGTATCAGAGAACCAACCTAGCTGAAGGGTCAGGATACATATATATATACATATCTATCTGAATCAATTCCCTATGCATGAGAAACTAACACTACACTGTAAATCAACTACGATTTAAAGCAAAAGGCAGCAGGGAAAACAGTAAAGGGCTTGAAAGGGTAATTCATGCTAGAAGAAACTCAGATTACCAAAAGCCAACTAGTTACCAATAACTCAATAAATAACACGCTATGCCATACTTTACTAGTATTCTCGGGGAAACAGAACCTAAAACCACCTGGCATGCTAAGTCGCTCAGTCGTGTCCGACTCTTTGGGACCCCATGGACTGTAGCCCACCAGGCTCCTCTGTCCATGGGATTCTCCAGGCAAGGATACTGGAGTGGGCTGTCATGACCACCTGGAGAGAACATGATAAACACCAACAAGGGTGTGTCAGAATGTAGGCACTCTCCCTCACTTCACCTTTATCACTGTGAAGTGGTGCAACCACTCACAAAACAATTTGGTGTCACTCAGAAAAGTGAAAAATGTCCTTAACCTTGCAATCCTACCATCAGGCATATACGTACAAACACGTGTGCATGTGTCCATCAGGAGTTGCACTCCAAATGTCCACAGCAGCCTTATGTGCAATAAGCCAAGTACTAGAAACCAACCCTGGGTTCATCAACACCAGAAGAGACATTCTCACAAGAGCATACTACCCAGCAGTGAAAAATAAATGAATAACAACCACACGAACAAATTTCAGCAGGTGGAGATTTTAGTCCCTAAGTCAAGTCTGACTCTTGCGACCTCGTAGACTGCAGCCCACCGGGTTCCTCTGTCCACGGGATTTCCCAGGCCAGAATACTGGAGTGGGTTTCCATTTCCTTCTCCAGGGGATCTTCCCAACCCAGGAACTGAACCCTTGTCTCCTGCACTGCGGGTGGATTCTTTACTGCTGCTGAGCTACCAGACATTTACATAACGTTATGCAAAAGATAAGACACAAAGGAAGAACATGATGTGTTTATTATATAAAGTATAAAAACAGGAAAAATGAAATGGTATTTTTAGAGATACATATATAGATGATAACCTATAAAGAAAAGCAAAAGAATGATTATGGACTATCCCTAAAAGTAGAGTGCTAGTTATTCTTAAAGGAGAATAAGAGGAAAGCGCTGCAAGACAGACATGGGGCTTGTAGACTGTTGGTCATATTCGTCAAGCTCATTTTCAGCAATGGCGAGATGCATGTTCACTTCGTTATAATTCTTTAATGGCCAAACAATACATTTTACGTGCTTTCCTGTATATGTATTATATTTTGCAACTTTTTACTAAGAAAAATCAAAGTACCCAGCCCACCACAATCCTCTCCAAGCATCTCATCAGATGGGAGGCATCTGTTTCTTCCACCTTCTCCTTCACACATGGAGTCAGAATTTTCAATCTAATATAGAAGAAAAAACAACACCCCAAATAATTAACGCCTAAGTCTGGGTAGTGTCTGCATGATTTAAAGAGAGGCAATGGGAAGAGGGTTTGCATCTCCAAAAAGCAAGTATCTCCTGAGCCCATAAACTTTCCAGATTTGGGGAACACAAGATATTTGTAGCAAGATTATTGATTTACTCTCAGCGAAAAGGCTTCTAGAGCTCTGGATGCAGGCCCCTCAGTCACTCCATAGTACAGCTTCTGAGGGTCCCTTCGAGGTCCCAGGGAAGATCTCTAGGAGTTCAAGGCCTGCCTCCCCCAGAGGTAGTTTCAACATCTTAGACCTCTTCTGTCAGATTAAGTTTATTCATGACTTACACCAGCTAGAATAAGCCAAAATATTTCCAATTTCAATATACATAAACAATAGCCATAGGTGTTTTCTTACTTGGGATTCTTATTTGCAAACCACAGAGGCTGCCTCTGGTTTATATAACAGGAACGGAGTATATGAAAACATACTGTATCTCCCAGCATCCCTGTCAGGAACGGAGACCCACACCTGAGCTAAGCTTCCAGGATCAGCACCCCAGAGGCTGCAGCAGAGCTGGCCTGCTGAGGCGCGCAGGACCCCGCCACGGCCACCCATCAGTGCTACCCCTAGGACGGAAACCCAGGCTCGCGGTCACCGCCTCCCCAAACCCGGAAGCCGCTGCTGTCTCCACGGTGGAGTGAACTGGCGTTGCCTTCTCGAGACGGTCACTCCCAGGCGGAGGCCTCACAGTCAACGCCTCTGACTGGTGGCACCGAGGCACATACACCAGCCATGCCGGAAGCTAAGAAAGAATGCTCTGGGTTCCACTGATGCCCATGCATTCAGAAATCATAACGATGTCCACTTGGTGGTAGGCGTCTGTGGTCTCTGGCTTAAGAAACCTGCTGTCTGGTAATGACTTATGGAAACTCAGAACTTCAGTGGCTGCCAATTTCTAAGTGCATGATTGATGATATTTTTAACTCTCCAGAAAAAAAGCATGGAATGGCACCACCTGCTTTGCTCTTTTGTCCCTGCTGGGCAGTCCATTTCACAGAGTCGCCGTGATTCAGAGGAGACAGAGGTGGGGTCTTTTGCTGAGGCTGTATGCGTATTTTACATCCATTTCCCACACCACTTAGAAGGCATTCGGTCACCAGCAATGTCCCATTCAGCCATTTGGAAGGAAGAGGTTGGTGTAGAAGAGCCGTGCTAGGGTGAAAACCCACTTCCCAGTGATTCTGAGGCCCTGGAGTCTCGAGGGGAGGGTTCGTGGGGAAAGGTCACAGGCTAGATTGGACGCCAGGTGGGTGACGACAGCCATGTAGCCCCCTCACCAGCTGCTGGGTTTCGAAGCTGCCTTCAAAGAATTCCGACTACACTGGAAAGGGATTTGAGAGTGTGAAGTCAGGCTACTTTTTTTTTTTTTTTCCTCTTCTTGTTAGCAATTTGTGACATTTGCTTTCTACCCTGGGACCTTCAGCTTTAGAGCACACCATCTCTCTGCACACTTAAAATCTATTTTTACGTAGGAACGTTAAGATACCTGGTGGGAGTGCGGTGGGTGGTAAGTGGCAAGGGGGAGAGAGAGAATGCTGTGGGGATTTCTTTTTTTCTTACTTGAAAACAGTTTAAAGCAATTTTATTCATCTTGGGGCATATTACTATTATCATCATTATTACCAATATTACACATTTTTTTTAAAACCTTAGAAACTGTAGTTCAGAGGTGATCATCAATTCAAGTTGTAAAGATGTTTTTCACAGGAGGGCTTCATATACTTGGGGAATTTTTGCTTTATTTCCTGATTTAACGAGGCTTTGAGTTTTGTGGGCTGCTTACGTCCTGTCGTGTCTGATTGATAGGGGACAGCTGGACCAGGGTGGGTTGTATGGGTGGCTGAGAGGACCTGTGGGATGCACAAGACTTCAGATGCAGATTAGGGACCAACACAATTAGGAGAGGCCTGGATGCAGGAAGGGAGAAGACAGATGGAATGAGGGGTTTGACAGAAAAGATAGTGCCCTGCCACTCATTTTCCTAAGAGAAAATCTCCCTGTCTTCCTTTTTCAGAACACTGAGATGGAAAGTCAATGTTTATTTGAAGTCACAGGGAAGTAGAGGGCTTTGTTCAAAACATATGTTTACATTCCTAAGAAATACACCGAATCCAGATGGAAATGAGAAAATGTGTTGCCTAGTGAGGCCATCCATGAAACAGGAGTTAGGAATCAGAAGACGCTTCTACTCTGGAGACTTTTAAGAGGAGGAAGCTACCGAATGAACCACTGAATTGATGGGTGGCACATGAAGAGCTCAAAATTATATCCTCTAATATTTAGGAACTTAGTATATGATAAATCTACTATTCCAATTCATTGGTAATGGTTATTAGACTAGATGCCTATCCATCTGGAAGAAATAAAAGTACACCCCTTCCTTACACCATACGTGTACTAAAATAACAGATAGGTCAAAAATATAATATTTTTAAATGAAAATATAAAAAGAAAGCATAGGTGACAAGGTGAGTGACATAAAAATAACACAAAAACAAGACTTCACAGAAGAAGCTGACTAGTGCACATCAAAATAAAGACTATACAGCAAAGATGCTATAAACAGAAATTTTCGAATGCTGGATTGGAAGAAACTATTTGCCACCTGTACGATCAATGTTCCTAATACGTTAAAAGCTGTAATATATTGATAAGTAAAATGTAAAAATGAGCAAAAGATGTGTAATACAAATAATGACTAAGCCTACAAAAAAATGCTCGGTGTTACTCTAGTTTGGAAAATTAAAACAACAATAAGATGAAATTTTTACATGAATAAAAAGCAAATTGTGGCTTTTTACTTTTTAGTATAATATTTTTTCAAGAAAGGAAGGAAGAAAGGCCCAATCTATAGGCATAAATACGTTTTGAAGGATAAGAATACTGAGGAAATACTGAACCAAAAGACAAGAGATCTAATTTTTCTGTTCATATATCTTTGTAGTGTTTTACTTATGCTAATGAGGACATTACTTTTGTGATTTAAAAAAGTCCAACAATGAAGCATTGTCTTAAAAAATTAACTCTTTTAATGAATTAGGACAAATAAAGAGTGGAGAAAAATTTCTAGACTCTGGTCTGGCCAATTGATCCACTATGTTGTAACTTTCATTGATATAAAGACATTTTCAGTGACAATAAATAAACATTTTCACGTAATAAATACTTCTTTGTTTATACTAAAAGTAAATATCAGCTTATAGGCTAAGATTCAATAAATATTCATCTTTCAAATCAAGGTAATTTTGACCGTGAGTTCTTCATCACATGAGGTGCGGGGACATTCTGTCTCCATTACGATTGGGCCCTGACCTCACCCAAGATCTCTCCAGACACCTGAGAAATGGCAGCGGTCTGGAGACAGAAGATGTGGGTTGAGACTGGTCTTCCACCCTCCAGATGACCCTGGGCATGTGGATGCCGTTCTTTGAGCCTTGGTTTCCTCATCTACAATATAGGGTTGGTATCATTTGTCCTGGGTGGCTCACAGAGGCATCATGGGATCATGGCTCTTTAATTCAAACCCTAGGGTCTTCATGATCTGGTGAAAATGCTCTGTGCTGAAGCCCAGGGTAACCTAGAACTTGGTGGAATGACTGCCAGCTGTACTGTGTGAAGAAAGCCAAGTCTTTGAGAGAATAATGTGTTTACAGTTAAATCTTAGAGAATGGGGGCAAGCTGAAGGAAGTGGGGAGGAAAGAGTCACCTGGAATTCAGGTCTCAGCAAGTTAAATCATCAAACACGTCAGCAGACCTTCCTGGGACAAGATCTCTGAATATCTAAGTCAGTGCTTTCTCCAACAAAACTGTTGGATGGAATGGTTTAATTTATAGTTTTAAATTAAATGATCCTTGCTTTTTGCACTCATCACAGAAATTCTTGCAGAATGACTAAAGACTTCATTAAATATCTTGGATAACTCTTTAGAGACATGTTTTTCATCCAGATACTTGTCACAAGAGTCTGAGAAAACAGGGAGATGGTTTATGAAATGTTTAATGAATGTCTTTATAGCAACGGTTGTGTTTACAGCCACGATTCAGTACCGTCCTGTGAGCGCTCCCTGGATGAGGGGCACCTGTGCTGACAGTATTTGAATAGTGCTTTGTCTGTCCTACAGGGGAGGTGATGCCAGGGGAAGGTAACATGCTGTTTAAGAAAAAAGAGCCTGGTTTTCTCCTAAATCGGCCATTGAACCAGTGGCTTTCCCTAGGCCTTTGTTTACTCTGTTAAATAAGGCGTTCAGATCATTAGTTCCTGCTGTCACGTGATAATAGAAGGTGCCAGCTAGTAGAGAGATTTTGGCTTTTGAATTGATTGTCTAGGTGTTGCATTTTGTGTTTCTTGACAACTTGCAATTTCTGTGTATCATGGTTTGATTTCAGTATCCATGAAATGTAATTTTGTATTGTATGTATTAGAGAATCATTGCTTTGAAACTGAAACTAAACCAATTACCCAAATGATTAACATTTACCTTGATTAGTAATGACTAATAATAAGGATAGCTGAAACTTACCCTAAGCTATACTAGTCAACAAGTTGCTTAACTTGACGCCCTCTTACCCACTATGACCCCCTAGTGCAAAGGTCAGAAAACCATGCCCCGTGGGTCATATCTAATAAGACATTTGTTTTGTGGACAGTTTTATCGAAACACAGCTACACTCATTTTTTGACATATTGTCTATAACTGTGTTCATGCTACATCAACAAATGAGTCATTGATACAGAGACCTGATGGCCCACAAAAGCCTAAAATATTTACTATCTGATTGTTTACAGAGAAAGTTTGCCAAACCCTGGACTAATGTATTTCTCACCTTAGTTGGAAGACCTGCTCTATAGAGGAAAGACTGTATCTCCTGGGCTGACATTTGGGGCCTGACTGGCTCAGCCAATGATGTTCCATTTTTCTCTTCTGTGATGACTCTATTCCATCCAGTCCATCCCAGTCTCTTGTCTATTCCTTGCAGATGAAGTATCCTCACCTCCCCACTCCTTGGCTTAAGCATACAGCCAGCAGAGTGGCTATAATTAATTCACAGAGTCCTTGCCTCTCAAAGTACAGTCCATGAAGCAGCAGCATTGATATCCTCTGGACATTTGCTAGAATTACAGAATCTCAGGCCCCAACCCAGACCAACTGGATAAGAATTTGTATTTTAACAAGATCCTTGGATGACTTGATACGCTGATCTAGAGCAGTGCTAGCCAACAACCTTCTGTGGTGATGGAAATGTTCCCGCTCTGCAATATCCAACATCACAGCCCCTTGGGATGCTTGGGCAACTTACTTGTGGCTTGTACAACTCAGAGACTCCATTTTTAACTTTCACTTACATTAATTCAGGCTTATAAAGCAGGAAGCCACATGAGCTGGTGGCTACCACATGGGAGAGTACAGCTCTAAACCATACCTGAGGACAGGATCCCGGGGGGACACTTGCAGTTCATTTCCATCAGCCTCCACAGTCACCTGGAGCATCCCAACACTGGCCTGAGCCTGGAAGAGGATGCCCAGAGGGGTGGCCAGCAAGGCCCCTATGGGGCTCTTATGGATGAACTGCTCAAAGGGTCCCCCAAAGCCTGAGATAGGCAGGGTCGTGGACTATGCCTGGAAACTTCAAGGGCCAAATCCTCCCAAGGCAACTGTTGAGCCCAGTCAGTGGTTGACACGTGGAGAGGACCAAGCCTGAGGATCTATCGCAGGGAGGTGGTGGAGGAGGAGATACCTCCATTCAACCTTTGCATCCAGCTGAGGGAACCTGTGCAGCAGACAAAGGCTTGCAGGCTCAGACCTGACTCTCCCCTGATCCTAAACACACAGGCCTAAGGACCAGAAGGCTGAAACCACAGGACTTTTGGAGGTCCTCTTACACAATCTTTTTAATACGTGGTTGCTATTACCGAGGCCCTTAGAGGGTGAGCAGGAAGGACAAGCAGGGACTCAGTGAGGGCTGAGCCCAGGCCATCTTTTCAGTCTCACAGTTCAGCATGTCCATCTCAAGTCAGAGCAGAGACCCCTTCCATCCAGTCTGCTCGGAGTCTGTGTCCTCACCGAGCCTGAGCTCTCCCATCCACCTGCCCCCCAGGGCTCACTGCCTCACACCCTTTTGCTCTGAGTCTGGGACTGCTGTTAAAGAAGGAAGCAGCCTCTAGGTGACTAATTCCTATCTCTCCCCAGAAGAGCCCTGACTGTCATTAGGCCAACATTCAGTTTCTTAGGACTTCCTTAACAGATTGCCATAAACTTCTTGGCTTAAAACAGCAGAAATGTATTATATCATGGTTCTGGATGTTAAAAGTCCAAAATCAAAGGCTGTGCTTTCTGTCAAGCTGCTTCAGGAGATCCTGCTCCTTCTCCCAGCTTCTGGGAGAAGCTTCCTTGGCTCGTGGTAGCAAAACTCTGCTTCTATCTTCATGGGTCTTCTTCCCTGTGTCTCTCTGTATTCTTCTTTCCCTAGGGTGAAGTTAGGACTTACCCAAATCAAAGATAATCTTGTCTTGAGATCCCTGCCTTACTTACACCTGCAAAGATCATATTAGAAGGTAACAAGAGTTTAGAACGTGGACATTTCTTTCTGAAGCATGATTCAGCTCACTGTATCCAGTGTAGGATCCTCTCCAGGCAGTCTTCACGCCTTCCCTCATGCGGGTTTCAGCCTTTTCTCCTCTGGGCCATCCTATCCATCCCCCAGACACCCTGCAGAAGCTCTACAAAGCTTGCTCCCTGGAGCAGGGAAGCGGGAGCGCCTGACAGCTCTCTGTGGTTTCCTTTGCTCTGCAAAAGCTTGTGAGTTTCATTGGGTCCCATTTGTTTGCTTTTGCCTTTATTTCTATTGCCTTGGGAGACTAACCTAAGAAGCATTGGTACAATTAGTGTCAGAAAATGTTCTGCCTATGTTCCCTTCCAGGACTTTAATCGTGTCGTGTCTTGTATTTAAGTCTTTAAGCCATTTTGAGTTACTTCTGTGCACTGTGTGAGGGTGTGTTCTAGCTGCGTTGGTTTACATGCAGTTGTCTAACTTTCCCAGCACCACTTGTTGAGGAGACTGTCTATTCCCATTTTATAGCCTTGCCTCCTTTGTTGAAGATTAATTGACTGTAGGTGTGTGGGTTTACCTGTCTGTTGTGTTCCATTGATCCGTGTGTCTGTTTTTATACCAATACCACAGTTTTCATGACTATAGTCTGAGGTCTAGGAGAGCTATGCCCCCAGCTTTGTTTTTTTTTTTCCCCTCAGTATTATTTTGGCAATTCTGATTGTTTCATGGTTCCATATAAATTTTGGGATTATTTGTTCCAGTTCTGTGAAAATGAAAGAACTCTCTGAATGCTGGTGTTCACCTTATCTGTACACCTTGGAGGCAAGGAGACCTCCAGGGTTCTGCCCCCCCTTTCCTGCCCTGCCCCCCTGCCACATGCCTCAATGGCACAACGTCACGCAGAAGCCATCGCCTCCACTGCCCCCCAGTTTGGCCCTGGCCCTACAGTCCCCACTCAGGATGCTTTTATACCCACCAGGAGGGTGCCTAGAGGATGCCGCCTAGTCACCAACGTGTGGGATGCTCTTCCTCTGCCTCCCACCTGCACTCCCGGCATTAATATTACATCTCCAGCCTCTAGAGAATCTTAGGCCCAGGGAAGGCACAGTGACTGTGACTGGGCCAGACTTAGACACCCGGCCTTGGGAAACAGCCATAGATTGAACCAAGGACCTTTCAAGAAGATACGAATTCGGAAGCCTGGAGACAGCAGACTGAGTGGGAAGGGACACTGCCACTGGCCATGAAGCTTTGCCCCTTCCAAGCGGGTGATCCTCTAGGGTGGCTGCCAGGCGGGGCTGCGTGCAAGCAAGACAAGCCCGATTACCCGGGGCCCGTGTGAGGAGGGCTGCAGACACAAGGCCGAGCGGTCTGAGAGCTCAAGGACAAGACAGAGGGGCCTCATCAGTTGCCGCTTTCCTTACTCCTTACGCTGCACTTTGGGATCTATCTATCAGTTTTCCAATAATCCCAAGTCAACAAGCCTGAGTGGGTTTCTGCTCTCTGTGACCAATAACCTCCCCCCAAACCTGTCTGGCTTAAAATCTGCTACACCGTGAAAACCAGCATGGTGGGAAGAGTATCTAATAAGAAAGTCATTCAATTAGTTTGCTATTGAAAGAACAAACGGCAAAAATAAACAAGATCCAATGAGCAAATTCTTTCTGAGCCACTGTAATTAAACAGATTGGCATTATGATTTATAAATCAATTGCTTGGGCGTTTCTGTCAATGCAAATTATTCTTCCCCTCAAGAACCTGATCCTTTGTGGATAAGTTGATAAAGTTGTGCTTTTGAATCTGAAATTTGAGGTGACAGCCACAACAATCACAAGGACTTGATTAAGCATCTTGGCAACTCTGCACATTCTTAGTACATCTGTTGCTGGAAGCTTTGCCAGAGAACAGATGAAAACCAGGAGGAAAGAAAGACAGAGTGTGCTTGATCCTGGATGAAACTGACCTACCGAAGGCTCAGGTTTAGACCTTTACATCTGGATTATTATTTGGATTTTGAGGATGCAGGAGGGTTCAGATGCCCCAGCAATATTCTGTCGGTTCGGCATCCTCCTCAGAGCAGAAGATCAAGGCAGTTACTCAGCTATAGTAATGGTAGATACACAAGAGTTCATACTGTACATTTTTTTAATGAAAGACATTGAATGTCAGAGAAAAATGGCTTGAATCTTTCTATAAAGTTAGAAAGCATGTGGAGAAAACTGAAACGTCTGTGTCGCCTTTTTGTGCCCTGTTTATAGAGTTCTCCTGTTGGGCAGGTAGCAAGGAGGAGAGAAGGTCTGATACTTCAGTTCTGGCGTTTTCAGGGTGACGTTATGTAAGCAAGTAAGATACATTAAGCTTTCCCTCAGGGCAAATGTATGGCACTTCAGAGAATTTACTCAGCCTTAAATAAATCTTCTAAAAATGGAAGATTCTTCGCCTAACCACTAGAATTGAATTTTCTTTTCCTTTTCTCTCACAATAGTTATGAGCATTTTTCTATGAAAAATCTTTGATCTCACTAGAAGTCTTAAAGAAATCTGAATTGATGAGAAAAGCAGAGAGTTAAAAATCCTAAAGACATGAATTCCACTCTTAGTCTTAAACTGAATGTCAGTTTTTTGACATGCAAAACTGTAAGGGGAAAGCCTTCCTAAGGTGATGAGGATGGAACAAGGTAGCTTTTACCTGTGGTTCCCAGTCTCAGGTTCTCATTAATCACCATTTAAACATAAGAATGCCTGTTCCTGCGCAGTTGGCACAGACTTTGTGAGACGAGGCATGGGAATCAGTATATTTTTAAAGCATTTTGGGCTTTAGAATCTTAAGGCAGCCAGTACAGGGCAAGAACAAGGAGCCAGTGTTTAAATCATCTTTAACTTGAGACCTTTTTAGAAGGAAAAAAAAAAAGAGTGTACGTGTGTGTGTGTAGTCTTTCTTGATTAGTTAACCCATACTGATGGAACAGGCTACCAGGGCCTACCAGTGGATGAAGGTGGGAGTAATTTATCCCATTCACATGTTCTGCTAGCAAGATTGTATCAGGTGGTAATTTCAGTTGACACAGACTATAATGAATGATGTAATTTCAGGTTGGTCCGGTTTAATTCCCAAAAAATTACATCAGAAAGCTAGAACATTATGACACATTCCTGACTAAATAACAATAGATGGGGCTGCAAGAAGATCCAACCAGTCAGTCCTAAAGGAAATCCACCCTGAATATTCATTGGAAAGACTGATGCTAAAGCTCCAATACTTGGGCCACCTGATTTGAAGAGCCGACTCATTGGAAAAGACCCTGATGCTGGGAAAGATTGAAGGCGGGAGCAGAGGATGAGATGGTAGGAGGCATCACCGGCTGAATCTGAGCAAACTCTGGGAGACAGTGAAGGACAGGGAAGCCTGGCCTGCTGCAGTCCATGGGGTTGCAGAGAGTCTGCAAAGACTTAGTGACTGAACAACAGCAACAAGACTCCTAGGGATCCTTCACTTCCATTTGCAAGCAGCTTTTGGCAGGAAAGAGCTCTCTGCAGGAAGCCCCTTTGTCCTGTCACCAACCTTAACCCAGGCACCCCCAACCCCCTACCCCGTGGTTCTATTCATCTCTGGCCCTAGCAGACACATTCAATCTTTTGATCACACAATACTTTGCCTAGCCTGTTAATTCTTCCTGTAGGTCCCACAGAACTAGAAGAAGAGAAGTAGACATTTCAAGTAGAAATGAATTTCAGGTAGTAATTAACAGGTGACCCTATCTCTTCCCCAGCTTCCCCTTCGGTAATCTTATGAACAAACTGTGCGAACAAGACATCTAAGGAACGATCACAAGAAGTGGACTTGCCTGCATGCAGTTGGGGTGGCGATTGACTCAGACCCCTCATCTCAGTGATGAACTTAGATTTCTTCCCTTCTTACTTTTAAAAACTTCATGACTGAGCAGAATCTTTGAAGACGGTTCTTGGGGGCCATTGAATCCACCATCTCCCCAGGTTGCTCATATTCTGATCAAAAGGAACTTTCCTTTCTACCAACATCTCTGCGAGCAGCTAGACATGCTTCAGTAACACACTGAGGTCATGGGTTGTATTTCTTCACTAAATATGGGATCCTTTTAATATCATAATGCATGCACATGTGCTAAGTCACCTCAGTCGTGTCTGACTCTGCAACCCAATGGACTGTAGCCCACCAGGCTCCTCCTGGATTCTCCAGGCAAGAATACTGGAGTGGATAGCCATTCGCTTCTCCAGGGGATCTTCCCAACCCAGGTCTCCCACATTGCAGGCGGACTCTTTACCAGCTGAGTCATAGTGGCCAGTTAAAAATCTCACGCAGCTCTTGTCCAGGTGGGTTTCTGATCCTGTGAACTCTCCTGACGGTAGGTAGAGCCCCCAGGTTAGACCTCAAAAGCTTGATGCTGTTTGTTCTTTCCCACATAGTCTTTGACCGCCTGTAAATCAACAGAGAAACTCATCATGGACCTGAGACAGACTACATCTGGGGGCTTTTGGTCCAGTTACTCATCACCAGAACTGCATGAGGTCCAACCCAGAGTCATCTGGGTTTGTGATTTCTTTGAACCTTGAAGACCTACAGTTCAGCAAGGTGTCCCTAGAACATAGATTACACAAAAAGGAACCGAACAATGAATCTTGATGAAGTTCTTGTTTTTTCTCTATTACCAAGTTTTAGATGCTTCTGAAGCTTTTAGTTATTTTTTTCCCTCTCTCTCTCATTTTTACCAAGCCAATAGATTTTTCTTTTTAATACCCTGCGGGGAAAAAGTCACAGTCATTGTCTTCAGGAATACTGAACTTTTGCATGCACTCTGGCACAGAAATGATTCCAAAAGCAAAGCACAGACTTAAAACTCGCTCACATCTTGCACACCACATGTGATTCACTAATTCTATTTTTGAGTCTTGAAAATTTTTAAAGAAAATTCAAAAACAAAAATGAAATTATTGCCAGAGATATCCATCCATTACTAACAGCTAGTCAGTATACTTAGAGGATAATTTGATTCAAGTGAAAAAAAAATTTCATTTCATAAATCTATTGTCACCACTCAAGGGAAATAAAATACCAGAGCTTGAATTTTCTACAACAAATAGTTTTATAATTTCAGTTGCTAGGATAAGACTGTGTTTATACAGTAATTTATTACCTCAAAGCAATCTGCAAATTATTTTACAGCTCTGTTGGTGAATGGATCTGATTAAAAACTCACTGTCATGATAAACACTCCATATTATTCTCACATTTATTTACTAAAGCTGTTACTAGCAAATTACCTAATCGAAACTCCTGTTCCTCTATAAACATCACCTGTGCCTTGACCTTTATCCCAGTGCTTGTAAAATGATTCCAGGGGTGGAAACAGAGGAAAAGGAGGGAGGGAATGAAAGAGAAGAGAGACAGAGAAAGAGAGAAAAGGGTAACTGCTGTATTTTCTCAGTTACCTCTTCTAATCTAAACTTGCTAACTTATCTCTCTAACTTTGTAGTCTCCCTGATGGACTTTTCAGAAAACACCTTTCTTCCTTACATCTTTATCCGTGTGACTTTGCTTTTATCCTCTGCCTGATAACATCTCTCAGCATTTTATACCATCTCCATCTTACATTCAAGGCTCTTTGCTGCCTTTTTTCCCCTGATTTCTATTCAACACCTTCCATTACTAAGTCCTCTTAGCTTTGCTACTTGCCCTCAATAAATGGCATAATTAATAGGCAATCAAACACAAACTCAGGGTGCTCCATCTGATGATGGTATCAGCCTCAGTGATGAATTCCTCAGTTCCTGTGCCCAAATGCTTGACATTAAAATACTCAATCTCACAACAGTTTGTGGTGTTTCTAAGACACTGGCCAGCAACAGTCATCTTGTATGACTGTTGGCTTAAAAGCTTAATATCTGAAGCTTAGGCAAAAATGTTTTAATGAAACATTATTGTGTGCTTACAGAGACCAGGCACTCTGCTAGAAGGTGGGAAACAGTGGTGAATAAGAAAGATCTAGACTTTACTCTCATGAAGTTAATGACCGTGTAGGAGACAGACTTTAAGAAGCAATTCCTTAATACATGGTGCAGTTATGGGGGTTCTGGGGAAACAACAGTGCCATGAAAGCATGTAACCTGATGGCCGAGCCTCCGCTGGTATCATGGAAAGAGGCTCCAAGAAACTGACATTTAGACCAAGCCCTGAAGGATGGTTACCAAGTGAAAAGTGAGAAAAGAAGTGCTCCACCTGGAAGAATAGCAAGCCCCCAAGTCCTGAGGTTGGGGAGTAAGAGAAAAAGCACAAGGAAGCCAGAGCACCTTGAGCAGAGAAACCTCCAGATGTGGTGAAACTGTAGAGACAGGCCAGGGGCAAACCAGACCGTGGCCGTGGGCAGCGAGTGCAGGATTTCAGGCAGAGAAGCGAGGTAAGACTTGTGTTTTAGGAGCACTGCGGTAGTGCAGGAGAGAATGGATTGGTAGGGGCTAAGAGCAGAAGCAAGGAGAGCAGTCAGGATGCTGCTGAAAGTGAGGAAGGAGGAGACACTGAATTGGACTATGTGGAAACTGTAGAAACAGAAAGACATAGAGGATTCAGGAGATGTTTTTTCCAAGAAAAAGCATATAACAAAAGGTGGAATTTAAGTACTCCTGGAATATCAGAGAACACACAGATATCTATTTCTCACTATAGGATCTTGGAAAAATTACTTTCAACTTCTCAGAACACCATTTTTCTTCATCTGTAACGTGGGGATCAAACAACCTATTTCATTCTGCTACTTAGTAGAATCCTTCTGCTACTTAAACAAGATGGTATGAAAGTGAAGTGAAGTGAAAATCACCCCGTCATGTCCGACTCTTTGTGACCCCATGGACCAAACAGGCCACAGAATTCTCCAGGCCAGAATACTGGAGTGGGTGGCCTTTCCCTTCTCCAGGGTATCCTCCCAACCCAGGGGTCAAAACAGGATCTCCTGCATTGCAGGCGGATTATTTACCAACTGAGCCACAAGGGAAGCGCAAATAAGATGGTATATTACATTAGAAATGATAGTAAGACTTCTGGAATACAATTGGTATAAAAGAAAAGTTAGCTAAGACTTTTATCCTGAGAGTCATCACTGTGAGTATAATCATCACATTACAATTTTCCAGGCTGCTTAAGAGCTCCAGGTAGCTAAATGTTGGATCCCCCAGCGCGCGTGCACGTGTGTGTGTGCGCGCGCACGCACTCAGACACTCAGTCGTGTCTGATTCTTTATTGCCCCATGGACTGTAGCCTGCCAGGCTCCTCTGTCCATGGGATTCTCCAAGCAAGAATAGAATACTGGAGTGGGTAGCCATTTCCCCCTCCAGGGGAGATTCCCGACGCAGGGATAGAGCCCCAGTCTCCTGCAGCTTCTGCATTGGCAGGCAGAGTCTTTAACCACTGAGTCACCTGGGAAGTCGCCAGCTTTTATCCCATGCATTTTCATCCCTGACTCTGGTATTTGGGAATAACTAATTTGGGGAAACTAGAAATCTGGCTGTATAAAGCCAAGTTTGTGGTATATTATTATAAGCACAACATACGAAATGCTTGGCTGGATGACTCACAAACTGGAATCAAGATTGTCGAGAGAAATGTCAACAACATCAGATGTGTAGATGATACCACTTTAACGGCAGAAAGTGAAGAACTAAAGAGTCTCTTGATGACAGTGGAAGAGGAGAGTGAAGAAGCTGGCTTAAAACTCAGCATTCAAAAAACGAAGATCTTTGTGCCCAGTCCCATCACTTCACGGCAGACAGACAGGGAAACAGTGTCAGACTTCATACTTTTGGGCTCCAAAACCAATGCAGATGAAGACTGCAGCCACGAAACTAAAAGACGCTTCCTCCTTGAAAGAAACGCTATGACAAACTTAGACAGTGTATTACAAAGCAAAGATAACACTTTGCCAGCACAAGTCCACCCAGTCAAAGCTATGGTTTTTTCTAGTAGTTATGTACAGATGTGAGAGACCATAAAGAAGGCTGAGCACAGAAGAATTGATGCTTTCAAACTGTGGTGTTGCAGAAGACTCTTGAGAGTCCCTCGGACTGCAAGGAGATCAAACCAGTCAATCCTAAAGGAAATTAGTCCTGAATATTCATTGGAAGGACTGATGCTGAAGCTGAAACTCCGATACTTTGGCTACCTGATGCAAAGAACTGACTCACTGGAAAAGACTCTGATACTGGGAAAGGTTGTGGGCAAGAGAAGAAGGGAATGACAGAGGATGAGATGGTTGGATGGCATCACCAACTCAATGGACATGAGTTTGAGCAAATTCAGGGAGATAGTGAAGGACAGGGAAGCCTGGTATGCTGCAGTTCATGGGGTCCCAAAGAGTTAGACATGACTGAGCCACTAAACAACAACAACAACAGTATTTGTGAATTCTGGTACGTCCCCACATTTTCCTAAAGAATCCTTAGAATTTTGATTTTCATCTTTGCACTTTTGGTCGATGTCAAAAGCTACTAAACATCACAATTTATGGAACTTGTGTAGTGCTAAAAATGTTTCCACTAGAAATTATCCTACTGAATGGGTTCTTCTTAAAAGATGTAACAGGTCTCAACAAAAAATTTTCAGGATTTATTACTATATTTGGGACTTCCTCAGTCCAGCAGTAAAGAATCCACCTGCAATGCAGGAGATACAGAATTGATCCCTGGTTCAGGAAGATCTCTTAGAGGACAGCATGGCAACCCACTCCAGTATTCTTGCTGGGAGAATCACATGGACAGAGGAGCCTGGCAGACTACATACATGGAGTTGCAAAGAGTTGGATATGACTCAAGTGACTCAGTACACATTACTGTATCTCATGTAAAGATCATATATGTATATATATATATGTCACTAGTCTGCTTATATAGTGAAGAGGACAGCTTATGAGAGTTTAAACCAATATACATAGTTTATACCCTTTAAAAACCATATATATATAAAGTAGTTATGTATATAAGATACACGTAACACAAATTTAATAGGGCTTCTCAGGTGGTACTAGTGGTAAATAACCTACCTTCAAGGCAGAAGACATAGAGATGGGTTTGATCCCTGGGTAGAAAAGATCCCCTGGAGGAGGGCATGGTAACCCACTCCAGTACTCTTACCTGAAGAATGCCACGGATAGAGGAGCCTGGCGGGCTACAGTCCATGGAATTGCAGAGTCGGTCACAAGTGAGGTGACATAACACAGCACAGCATGTATACTTACAGCACACATTTAGCTACGAAACATTAAACTATCTTATCCAGTTACTAAATTATTAAATTATAAGTATTTTATAATTACTTCATGTATTTCATTTGTAGAAATCAAAACAATAATCACAACTTATACTGGTATTTATATTCTGAAATTTAATGTGTGAAGTCAGATTCAAGTAAACAAATGCATTTTTGAAATTGAAGAATATACAAAAATTTGTGGATATCCTTTAAAACCAGTGTATACTGCAATATTTCTTCATGCTTTTCTGGACAATGGCCACTTTCACTCCTTTGATTGTATAAAACATATAGCATAATAAAAATAATGTATAATCCAATTTAAGAGAGGGATAAAAATAAATATTAAGTGATTTTTAACTGGAATACATGAATGTTTATAAAATCATTTGGCTAGGTGAGGATTACCCAACAAAATAATACACTCATTTTGAATATAAGCTATTTCCACAAAACAATAAATTCTGAGTCTCCCTGTTATGCTTGTAAGCATCCTCCCATGTCCTGTCCACCCAACCCTGCTGCCCAAGCCTATTTTTTTCATAGGTGACCCAGACCTCACCTCTAATTCCCCACGGGCATCAAAAAGCCCATGTTCCACTCAGCCATAAAGAAAAGAACAAAATAATGCCATTTGCAGCAAAATGAATATAACCAGAGATTACCTTACTAAGTGACGTCAAAAACAGAAAGACAAATACCATATGATTTCACTTATATGTGAACTCTAAAATGTGGCACAAATGAACCTCTCCATGAAGCAGAGAGGGACTCACAGACACAGAGAACAGACTTGCGGTGGCCAAGGGGGATGTGGGAAGGAGAGGGGTGGACCGGGAGAGTGGAGCTGGTGGTTGCAAATGACTACCGAGAGAATGGATAAACAAGTTGTCACCAAACAGCACAGAGAACTACATGCAACCTCCTGAGGTAAACCATGATGGACAACAACAGCAAAAAAGCATGCATGCATCTGACTCAGTCACTTACTGCACAGCAGAAATTAGTACAGCACCGTAAACCAACTACATTTCAATAAAAAAAACCCCCATGTTCCATGTTCACAGCATTCTGGCCTGGGAGGCAGTGGTTGTTAATCGGGTAAATGCGTTCCTTATGAATGAAGCATCAGCCGGCTAACCTGTGACCCCCTCCCAGGTGGCCACAAACACACTCCTCTTTGGAAGAATCCTAACACATGAAGCCGATGTCACTTTCAGACAATGGGGCAGGCCACGGAAAGAAACACTGGGAGTCACATAGGTGACAGTCCAGTTCTGGAGAATATGTTGTCTTCTCTTGGAATCTGCATGAGTCTCCACCATCTTTAGGCCTGAACTGGCTACCTTCTCCCCTAAGCTCAACCTGCATGCATTCTCTATTCCCTAGACGGCAGACATTCTCTTATAAGCATGATCCCCAAATCCTTATCTCTAAGTTTACCTTCCAGTATGTTCCAGCCTCTAATTTCTTACCACCTGCTAAATATTTCCACATTACGTGTCCTGCTGGCATTTCAAACTCATTACGTCTAAAATGGAACAACCCTTCATTTCCTTATCTTCATTGATTTTGTATTAACATTATCTCAGTTTTCTAGACAGTTAAGCTCACTTGGTGCAACCACTATGGATAACGGTATAGAGGTTCGTTTAAAAACTAAAAATAGAGTTGCCATATGATCTAGAAATTCCGTCATTGGGAAAAGAGAGAAATTCCAGTTTGAAAAGATATGTGCCCCAATGTTCACAGCAGCACTGTTTACAAGAGCCAGGATGTGGAAACAGCCTAAACACCCCCTGACGGACGGACGGATAGAGAAGATTTGTTACATATACACAGCGGAATACTACTCAGTCATAAAAAAGAACAAAATAATGCCATTTGCAGCAACATGGATGGACTTAGAGAATATCGTACTAAGTGAAGTAGATTAAACAAAGGGAGACGAATACCATATGATATCATTTATATGTAGAATCTTAAAAAAATGATACAAATGAACTTATTTACAAAACAGAAATGGATCCACAGGCTTTGAAAACAAACTTAAGGTTACCAAAGAGGAAAAGCGGGGGGAGCGTGGATAAATCAGGAGGTTAGGATGAACAAACACACACCACTGTACATAAAGGAGGTAAACAACAAGGTCCTATTGTATAACACAAGGAACTATATTTAATATCCTAAAGTAAGCCATAATGGAAAAGAATATGAAAAAGAATATATGTGCATGTGCATATATATTATATATATATATATATATATATATGAATCACTTTGCCATACACCAGAAACTAACACAAAATTGTAAATCAACTACACTCCATTTAAAAAAAAAATTATACATTTATTGATTCCTCCCTTTTCCCCTTCTTTTTCTCTCCCACATACATTCAACTGCCAAGAGCATTAATGAAGGCGTACATGTAGGGGATAGAGAAACACCACCTTAATAAACTCTGGACTGGGAGAGTCTATATGGAGTTCTGTGTCTGATTCTAGGTACCTTATTTTAGGTAGATTATTGACAAACGAGAAAGCATCCAGAAATTGGCAAATATTCAGAGACCATATTACATGGAAACAAGATGCTTATCGCAGAGAAGAGAAGCACAGAGGTACACTGCAGTTCATGAGATGCCATATTTAGTTTTGAGCACAGCCACCAACATGCAAATTTTCAAAAGAAATATCTAGAACTGGTTACAGGATATAAGGCCCTTCACGAAGACTGAGACTGTAAAGGAGTTCAATTATTGACTAAGGATAGAGGAATTGTGAAGCAATTTCTTGGAAGAGAGTTATACTGTCAGTTTTAACCACTCCTTCCAATCCCAAGCCTAGTGTGTGACCTTCAACAGTTCCACGGGAGAGCCCTTCGTGCACTCCCTACATCTGGGGGACAGCGGGGTGATGCCTGCCCTGTCACGGAAAGCTACAGTCCTCTGGGGCTGAGAGGCAGATGTCGAGGAAGTAACTGTATTCACGGTGAAATGAAGGTCAAAAGTATGCAAAACCAAACCTGATGATATGCTAAAAGCTATTCTGACCAGGGCGGTGGTCTATCAGTTCCCCAGTAGTCAAAGACAACGGTTTTTTAAAAGCAAAGTAGTAAAAGCCCCCACCAGGGGCTATAGCTGAAAGAGAGTTACCTGAATTCAAGGAATGGCGTTAATCAGCTGCATAGATGAACTGCAGGGGAATCTCTAAATCCTTGTTACTCAAAGTATGGTCCATGACTTAGCACCATCTGTGTCGTCTGGGAGCTTATTAGAAATGCAGAAGCACAGAGGTCATTTTAGGCCTACCAACTCAGAATCCTGATTTTAATGAGCTCTCCCTGTGATTCATGAGCTCATTAAACTTTGAGACTTAGGAAAAAAAAAAAAACCAAGGACCTACTCTACAACACAGGGAACTCTATCCAACATCCTGTGATAAAGCATACTGGAAAAGAATATAAGAAAGAATGTAGGGACTTCCCTGGTGATCCAGTGCTTAAGAATTCACCTTCCAATGCAGGGGATACCAGGGGTTCAATCCCTGGTCAGAGAATAAAGATCCTACATGCCCTAGGTCAACTAAGCCTACTCATGGCAAGTACTGAAGCCCAGGCGCTCTGGAGCCCAAGTTCACAACAGGAGAGACGCCCGCAGGCCCGAACAAAAGATCTCAGGTGCCGCCATGAAGAGCCCGCATGCCGCAACTAAAATCCCATGCAGCCAAATAGATACTGTTTAAAGAATACATCTGTATGCATAACTGAGTCACTTGCTGTACAGCTGAAAACCAACACAACATTGTACATAAAGTATACTTGAATAAAAAGCCAAAAGCAAACCAAAAAACACCCCCAAATCTTTGAGACTTAGGAGCCAGTATAGGGTGGCACCTGTCAAGTAAGAATGTTCTTCTGTCTCCCTTAACTTTTCTTCCTCCCCCTGCTTAGAGCTCCTTGTCTGGAAACAGCAGGTACAGATCGCAGAGGTGAAGAGAGAGGAAGAGCTGCTCCTCCGAGGCAGGAGGTGGGAGGGCGGACTGGAAGACTCCCTTCCAGGGGAAACTGAAGGACCTACGAACTGACTTCTGGTGCCTGTGTTTACAGCTTAGCATGAAGGGGGCAACAGAGGATGAGATGGTGGGATGGCCTCCTGACTCACTGAACTTGAATCTGAGCAAACTCCGGGAGATGGTGAATCACAGGGAAGACTGGCACGCTGCAGTCCATGGGGTCGCAAAGAGTCTGACATGACAGCAACAGCAGCATGCAAAAAACCACTGAACAATGGCCAACAGGCAGCCATGACTCAGAGATTCTGCTGAACAGAGTATAAGGATCTTCTGTAGATGCCAACCGCTTCTAACCCGAAAAAAAGATGCGCATTGTCACACTCCTAAAATGGTTCCTGCAGACATAGGAGTGACCCTCTGGCCCGGGATGCCACACGGATGCTTTGTCCTGTAGGTGGGAGATGGCGTTGACCTTGACTCCTAGGGTCTGTACATTGTGCTGTAATAGCCACGCCTTCAAGAACCAGTTGAGTCTGTGGGACTGCCTGCCCCTATGTTAGTGACCAAAACAGTGACCACTACTTCTTGACTTCTACATCTCGGGCTCCCTTTACATGGTCCTATCTTCTCCCTTGAAGTCAGCTTGTCAGCTAGGAGATCTCACTTGCTTCCCACTCATTCCTGACATGTTTTTAATCGTCTGTGGGCTGCAGAAACATATGGCCCAGCTGGAGAGAATTGTGTACAAACAAAGTCAACCAGAATCTGCATGCAACATCTTTTTTTATAATTATTATTATTTCCAGAGAATTTGTGTCATCTACCTGGTCACTCAGTGATCCTCTCTGCTTGCCCACTGGTTCTACTGACCTCATTCAGTGGGCAAAGCATGTAACTGGAGAAGGCAATTGATCATCTACCTGTACATTCAGCAAACCTTGGTGGGGGGGGGGGGTTGGAGTAAGTGGTGGATTAAACTCTGTCAGGCATCCCTGAGGTGCAAGTAGTTGAGAATGTGAATCACCCATCTTTGGGTGCAAATTCAGTTTCTGCTTGTTGCAGCTGATAGAGGAGATCCTTAGTCTCCAGGGCTTTATTTTTTCCATTTCTAAGACGGAGGTAGCAATACTTAGTTTGCAGGATTGTGGTAACTAAATGAACCAATGTTTGTGGTGCACTTAGCATATTTAGGGACCCAGTAACTTTCAGGTCTCTTTCCCCACTCCACCTCATCTTTCCATTAACTCCTGGCACCCCATTGCACGTGGGAGAGAGCTCAAGCAAGCACTTAACAGAGAGAGATGCAAAACCGTGGCCCATGGACAGCAATTCAAAGACCTGGAGAGACTTTCCCGGTTGCCCAGCAGTTAAGACTTCTTCCAGGGCAGGGGTTGAGGGTTTGTTCCCTGGTTGGGGAGCAAGATCCCACATGCCTTGTGGCCAGGAAACCAAAAGACAAGACAGAAGCAACATTGTAACAATTCAATAAAGACTTTGAAAAGGTCTACATCCAAAAAAAACCAATTTTTTTTTAAAACAAAACAAATAAGAAAAAGACCTGGAAGTGTTTGCTCTAACTACAACTCAGCAAAGAACTGTTGTCTTCTAAAGGTTTGAGGGAGAAGGTGGTGGTGCAAAGAAAAGGATTTCCTCCCCCTTTTTCTGGACTCTGTCCTGAGCTGTCCCCAGGCCACCACCTCCTGGCACCAACTGGCATCATCGCGTCTCCCCAGGCCACCGCAGCCGCCAGCACCCTGGTCTCCCCGGCTCTACGCTGGCCCCATCTCATCCTCCACACTCCAGCCAGGAAAACCTCTTGAAAGCACCACGCTGGCTGTGTTTTTCCTCCATCTAAAATTCTTCAGGCCCCTCTGACACAAGCCGAGCTCCCTAGCACTCACAGGGCATCCAGATCTGTCCTTTGGGTTCCCACCTAATGTTCAACACTCCCCCCACCCCGCCACACTGCTTACATTCACCAAGACCAAACCACGTGAATTTCCTTAGAGAGGTTTATATGTCTCAGTGTTTTCATGTCTGTCTGCCTGGAACAGCTTCTGACTTGCCCACGGGGTGAAGTTCTTAAAATCGAGTCATCTTCTCTGAGAAGCCCGTCCTCTGCCCCACCTCCACCCACAGAATGACTCACGCTCTGTCCTACTTCTCTATCTCTGCCGGCAGCGGTGCGTCACGTGTGTACACTGTCCGGCCTGTCTCTTCTCTGCCCGTGGCCTGCCTCACCACGCACTAAGCTACTCTGCACTCTCAGGAGCGCGCGCCGGGGGTCCCCTGGTCAGCACCGCTGCACTCACAACCTTGGGCACAGCCTGAGCTGCCGGCAGGATGCCCTGCAGTAATGCAACCACCAGCCTGCTGCTTCTACCCTGGGCCTTCACTGTCCTCCAATTATTATGGTATTCTCTTTGTTGTTGTTTAGTCACTAAGGTTGTGTCCAACTCCTTTGCAACCCTACGGACTGTAACCCGCCAGGCTCCTCTGTCCATGGAATTTTCCAAGCAAGAGTACTGGACTGGTTGCCACTTCCTACTCCAGGGGACCTTCCCAACCCAGGGATCTCATCCACGTCTCCTGCATCGGAAGGCAGGTTCTTTACCACTGAGCCGCCAGGGAAGGCCAGTATTTTTAGATACCATAATTTATAAAACCAAACTCTGAGTTCATTTTCTTTGGAAATCCTACCATAAAGTGGAAGGACTAGGTCAGAATTGAATTTCTCAACTTTATTGTGCACAGGGTTCACCTAGAATTTTAGTTAAAAGGCAGCTGCTGGTTCTGTGATTCAGGTGAGGCCCAAGACGCTGCATTTCTAACAAGTTCCAGGTGAGGCTGATGCTGCGTGTTTATACGGTTGGGTTCAGGATAAAATTAAAGCAGCAAAACTGACAGTTATTTTAAAAAGCCAAGCCAAACAAGAGCAGTTCAATGACAATATCCATGATAGAGAAATGGAAACTGCTTTCCAAAAATGGCATTTTAATGCAACATTTCAGAAATTCAAATATTGTGTGAGACATGAAATTTAAAACATGTATATAATCTGTAAACTTACTGCAAAAGCATTTTTGATTGGTTGAGTAAAATATTCCTTTCCCAGGAGCTGGAAGACTGTATAGAGGTAACAGTCCAAAGAGACAAAAAGCTGTGGGGGAAAAAAAAAGTTACTAAATGATCATTTCCAACTATTAAAGCCTTTCATTTGACTAGAAAAGATGTTAAGTGAATTACTCGTTTTTAAAAAGAGATGAAGCTGCCTCTTCTCCAGAGGTTTCTATGGTTTCACTTAATACTTTGACTATTAATAAACACATAAAAAAGGGTTTTTTAACACAATGGACACTAATTAGGCGGAGTGTAACAAAAGGTTTAAATAATTTAAAACTGAAAAACTGGTTTATGCTCCTGGGGTCAATGACTCATACACAGAAAAGCTGTGCAAAATATTATTCATTCATGTTGCCAGGTATTCAAGTGATGAAGAAGCATTTCCAGATCTTCTGTCTTGGAAAACGCTTGGCTAGGTATAAAGAAACCGAGAATCAGAGGCTGGAGAGTGTATACCTTGCCAGGCTGGAAAGACAGCGGCATCAATAAAACCACTCCGAGTACAGAGTCTACACGACACCCATCAGCCATGTTTCTATTGGTGAACTCTTACAGTGAGCATCTCTCATGTGGAACCAGGGCCGACACAAGAGGGTGGTCAGTAATACCGAACCACGAGGAACATCATCTGCGATGTCCGTACAGGATGTAAGAACACCCTAAAATACCCAGAGAATAACGCCAGGCGCTTGATGGGAAAATGCCACGGGCTTCCCCCTCCCATGAGCAGCGGACGTGAACTTCTTCATCAGAAGACGTGTGCTTTGAACACTGCTCTGAAAGCTGAGAGTTTTTAAAAGACATTGCTATTGTTCTCGTCTTTTTCAGATCAACCAAGCCCACAACAGTTCTCTGTTCCAGGAAGAAGAGATTTGTTTACCCACTAGAGTCATGTATGTCTTCTCAAATGGTCTGCTGACATCCACAAACACACTCACTATTGGAGTCTAAAGAAAAATCCTTCGTCCTTGAGCTGAGCTCTCTTCTGTACGCCCATAATGAATCCCTTCACCACAATGTCAAGTGGGATTCTATGCCAAATATCTGTCATCTACTTTGGAAACCCTTCCAAATCCTTGGCCAGGAAACAATGATTATTTCTAAAGAGACTGAATTTACTTAATAGCATCTTGACAGATGGAAAAGCCAAGAATGTTTACATAAGACCACACGAGACTTGAACTGCAGATATCACCAAAAACACTGATTTTAGAAAAAACTGAAACTAATATTTCTTCCCAACACAAATGCAACCAACTCTTCTTGATTTTTGCCCATCATCTAAGTCAGGAAACTAGAACATCTTTCCTCAAACATCTGCTCCCAAAGGTACAGTTGATCAAAATTGAGAACATCCTACATCCCTGTTTCTGCCACCTAGAGTGTTATGCTTACCCGGGTCATGTTTTTCCCATTAGAAAACTCAAGTGCATTTTATTCTTTGAAAACCATTTTTTCATCTTTCCTGCAGAAGGGATTAGGTTGAGTCTTTGTCATCCCTTAGAATAAGGGCTTACTAGCTAAGTTAGTGAGAGCCAGCTGATGAGCTCAACACTGTGGATTCAGTCCTGGGAGAGGCAAGGAAAACTTACATTCAACCTTTGTGACCTAAACTCTCCTGTCAAATTTGAACACCCAAACCTGTTGTTCTCAAGCTTCTGAACCTAAGAATCACTAGGCCTCTCCCCAAAGGTGCACTGAATCAGTCAGTGGTGGTATGAGGAATCTGATTTTCAAACACCATCCCACAGGGTGTTAATGCAGGTAGTCTAGGACCTTGCTCTGGAAAATTCTGCAAAGTCACTGGTCTGTTCAAAATGACATGTGCTGGGCCCACATATGGCTGAGGAAGAGTAAATACAGCTCACAGCAAAGCTATGGTCCCTGTTGAACAAGAAATTTGAAGAATGATCAGCTTGGAGTACAAACAACATGTAGGATAAATCAGAAAGAAGACAGCTCTTGATTTACATCCAAAAGTACCTGCTTAGAAATGAATTATATACTCTTTCTACCCAGTTCTTTGCCTTGGAGACTTTTCCAATTAGAGAACCCAGAGAAAGCTGTCAGTTTTGTTCAGAATTACAGCAGTTGGTTTAAGCATCAGGCCTCCACAGTTCCAGGAACTGGTGGGCTAGAGGTATAAATAGAAAGCAATCACAGAAGCAATATATCAGAATTGTAAAAGCAAAGAATTTTAAACAGTTTATTATCTTCGAGTCAAGGGAAGAGTGGGTGGTGGATGTAGAATCAGAGGCTTGCTCTGCTTACTTTTATCAGAGCTGCAACAATCCAAGGAAATGTCTGGGTTTCCGGATGTTCCTCAGAAATCCTGGGCTGAGTGAGCTGGGAAAGGTGCATAGGGACTTCCTACATCCAACCTGTCTTTTCCAGCTGCTATTTTATCAGTTCAACTTCATTTGTTTATAGCGAAAATTAGCAATTCTTTTCATCCTCTCTAGGAAGAGTGTGGGCTTACAGGTGAGGGGTTAGGAATTCAGTCCGGGGAGGGAAGGAGGAGGGAGTGGGGTTTCAGGTGGGACTGTGGTGAATACGAGCTAAAAGAGAGAAGGCAGCCAAGGGCTCTGTTTACCTTAGGCTCCCGAGATGACTGGAGCAGGGAGACAGGTGGTGGAATGGGTGAAATTGGGCCTTCTATGGATATCTTAGGTTGGGTTCCCCAAAACCATGTCCCGAGACAAGGCACAACAGTTGACTCAGCAGGCAGCCCCAGATTACCACGGCAGAGAACACGGGACCAGTCCTTTGGGGGATTCTCACCACCCCGAGTCCCACCAGCACCATTCTAACCAGGGAGCTGGGCAGTGGGCTTCTTTTCCCACCAGCCTTCCACAGTTACTGGATGAGGGTGGCTCCAGAAAGTGTTACCTACTAGGCATTTCTAGTCGGGCTTGATCAGAGATTAGGTAGACCCTTGTGGATGGAGAAAAACCCCAAGGAAGGAGTCTCAGGAGTGCTAAAAAATGTGGGCGCTGAGGCTACGTGGGTAGAACACCAGTGGCGCCTGCTACTGCAGAAGACACAGGATGGATTGTGCGTCAAAGACTGAACAAGACAAACAGGGTATCACATTTGCCTAGAAAGGCCCAATAATGTCTTTTGTTGAAAGTAGGTTTCCAAGTTAAATTAATTTTTTTCCCACTAATTTTTTTTATTTTTAGAGTAGAAAGTACTTTCTCTGGTCAACCTGCCCTCATAGTTTTCCCTTGGTGAAATTCTGTAGCCAGCTATATAATTTTAATATGGTATAAAATATCATACTACGATACAAACAATGTAATATTTCATTAACTGCTGCCACGATAGAAAATGAAAGCCACATTATTTTGTTGTTTGACTGACATAGCTCCTTTATCACCACCATCATTTAAAAAGCTATGTTGATGACAGTAATATTTAATAACAAGTTAAATTATTATTCAATGACAAGTTTCAAAAACTAGCTGAGGATATCCTCCTGGTAGTTTCCTGGTGGACAGGCTTTGCTTCCTCCTGAAATGGCTGCCTAGTAATTGTTTCCAGATTTTGTTTCTTTCATATAAGCTTTGTAATTTTAGCCCAGGAAGTAAATTGTTTCGGCTTCTTCCTTCTTTCTTCTTTTATTTATTTTTTATTTGCTTTTAGGTTGAAGGTGTTGGGGGGTTGGAAATCTTTGGAAATTCAAATCATCTTTGAATTTCTCTGGGTTTCTGGTTTCAGTCTGGGTTTCTGGTTTCAGTCTGGGTTTGCAATGGAGATGCCATTCCAGGACTTCAGCCTTTCTCACTGGCCTCCTCTGACTGTCGATGAGTTGCCTGACTGCTGTCATATGATTCACTTCTAACAGGTGTGTGTAAGGCACTGAGGGGAGCAAAGCTGGCCACTCTGGTGACTACTGGGAGTTTTGTGTAGACGCTAGAAGAGGCTGTTTCTGGAAGCATCCCTAAACCTCAGTTACCAAACTGTCTGCCAGTGTAGCTTCATGGCTGAGATGGGTAGAGGGGAGATGAACCCAAGAACACGACTCACATAACCCCGCACCACAATGAGAGGACCCCAGAGGATACGATGAAGGGAAGAAATCACGCCAGATCCCCCTAAGTGGGCATTTCCCAAAGGATTTCATTTACCACTAACTGCTTGGATCCCTTGGAAACTCCCCAAGACACTGAGGGGCTTGATGGAGGCCATATCAATTGGAGGGTCATATTTTAGAGGGATGAAGGACCCTGCCATCAAAGTCGGATCTCAGTAGTTCCTATAACTCCTTGCAAAATCCAGAAGGTTGAAAAGCTGAAATGGTTATGATGACTCCAACTTTTCCCTTGGGTGCCCAGGTTTAAAGCAACCTCAATGAGCCAAGTGTATTGAGATTCATTTGTTCCATATCATTTCATTTTTTTTCTCTTACAATTTTTTTGTTTTGCTTCAATACTTCACATTTTTAAAATTTGCTTCTCAATAAAAATCTCAAGGGTAGACATTTTTACTCATGATCTCAGTCATTTCAGTGCTTAAAATTGATCATTCTGTACGTATTTTTCACCACCTAGTATTTCTGATGCAATTAGACAAGTCAACCCACATGTTAGATTCTGAATAAACACCAAAACCAGCTTCTTATGCATTGTTATTTCATTCAAACTCTAAACTCTAGGTAATTCAGGATTGTGATGAGTAAGGATACAAGGAACTGGGGTTTTGCTGTGATAACACTGCCCTTTGTTGATTTATCCTTGCTTGCGAACTATGTTAGACACGATTTTAAGAGTTTGTCACTTGTTCACTGGTTCACGGATCAGGTCCTGATCAGCTCCTACTGTCAGGTGCCTCAAAGACGAGGCTCTGACTTTAATTATTTTTGGTGGTGCTGCGTCTGTTGCAGTGAGTGGGGGCTACTCCCTAGTGGTGGGGCATGGGCTTCTCGTTGCAGTGGCTTCTCCTGTTGGGGAGAAGGGCTCCAGGCGTGTGCGCTCAGTAGTTGCGGCTCCCAGGCTCTAGAGCACGGGCTCAGCGGTGTGGCGCGTGGGCTTAGCTGCTTTGCAGAATGTGCAATCTTCTCTGGCCAGGGATTGAACCTGTATCTCCTGTTTTGGCACGCAGACTCTCAACCATTGGACCACCAGGGAAGTCCAATGCTCTGAACTGAACTCAGTACCACAAATGTCTACTGCGTGCCTGCTTGCAGGGCACTGGCCTCGTCCCTCCCCTGCCTGTCTGTCTTACAGCGCTTGGCCTCTTGGGGGTTTATGCATGTGTCTGACAGGCACACAAGTGAACTATCTGAACCATCCTATAGTGTCAATGACTTGTCATGTTATTTCTTTCACTTTCACTTCTCCTGAACATCTCCCCAGGTCCAAACATTGCCCAGACTGCTCTTCAGTTCTCTGCTAGAGAGATGAGCATTTTCAACTTTTAAATACGGTGACACTTTTAGATGCCCAGGATTAATGGCCAGCCCCAGAGGAATCTGTTTGTGTTGCCCAGTGAAACCATGGAGCCACATGGGTGTGAATGCTCCAGAGGAAGGAAATGTTCTGATCCCTTTTATAATGTCCTCTGGTGCAAAGATGGGGTAAACAGTATTGAGTCAAGCTTTTTAAACTTATTTAAAAACTTAGGCAAATGTTTCTTTTATCCCTTATGCTCTAAAACCAATGTTAAAACTGTAAGTCAGTACTGTATCATAAACTCACAAAGTATAGCAAGCTCCCTCACTTCTCTGAATTATGCATGAAATTCTTTTGAGAAGAGGCATTCAGAGTCCCTTAGCAATAGGTGAGAACATAATAAATCCATCTCTGCTCCAGGGAAAAGAAGAATAAACACATGGGCCATATTATAAAAACCCCGTTACCTGTAAAGGGTGTTTTCAAGAGTTTTCACAGTGATAAATCAATCATGTGGAACTTGAAACACATTTTCCCATAAATTAAGTATAAATAGCAGTGGTTTCAGGTAGGAATTCCTTCCCAGAATTTCAGGAGAATGGTTTTAGAAGTTCCAAAGTTAAAAAAAAAAAAAAACAAAAAAAAAAACACAATTGAGAAATCAGGAGAAATAATACAATTCTCCTGTGAGAATTAAATCTTAATAATCAAGGAAAAAACCTTGTTTTCTGCCTTTGTCTGAAAGGAGTCAAAATGGCAGAGGAGTGGGTAGATGTGCGGTACACGCAGTTCTCTCCAGAGATGCATCAGGAATATATCTTCAGATGCAGAGGATCCTGCACAGCACCAGCCAAGAGCTGGCAGCAGCCCCTGACCACTGGAAAGGACACACACGGGCTGGGAGCTGGAGGGTAGAGACTGAAGGGCAATCCCAGGATGAGGACTGCTGCTGACTGCGGGGAAGCGGTCCAAGGGGACGGCAGGGAGGAGCCTGCTGTGGTGAATGCCTTTAGGAGAGCCAGGCAGCCATGGAGGAAGGGCGCTATGCTGAGTCAGTCGCGGAGGCTGGAGCCACCACTGCCATCTCTCTCCCCACGCAGCAGGGCCAGCAGCCTACAAATAGAGAAAGACTCCAGAGAGGGTGGCCCTTTGAGTGACTGATGTGCCAAACAACAGAGAAGGACCACAGCCGGGGGTGCCCTTTAAACGCTTGGCATGCCGAGCAACAGAGAAGGACCAGCCAGTGAGGCCCTCTGAATGCCAGAGGCTAGAAGAAGCTTCTAAAAGTGCCAGATCTTCTGCACCCACGGCCTCTGGCTTCCCTGCACACTCGGTGCCACCAGGGTCCCTGCAATCCAAGCAGCTACGCCAACTCCTCTCTTGGTCCTAACCGGGGAGAATGCCCAGAAGTTGCCAAAAAACCCTAACAGTGCACACCTCTCGCACTGCCGGCCACTGGCTTCCCTGCACACCTCGTGCCGTGGGGGCCCCTGCGATCCAAGCAGCTGCGCCACCTTCACACCTGGTCCTCACGAAGCGGACTCACGTCCGCCAGGGCTGCCTCAGGAGCAGACTCCTGTGGATGACCCACCCAGAGGCGGGGATGAAACCACAACTGAGCTCCACGGGTGGAGTGGCTAAAGAAGAGGATTGAAAACCTTTCCACCAGCTGTACAAGCTAGACATTAAATTCACATGATCAACTACACAGACACTGTCAGTGGGATATATAAACGGAGAATGAGTGCTCCCACAAAAGAAAACACTCTCCCTCTGGCAGCTGTGGACATTGGAGGCAAGAACACTCAGGAGCAGCGCCAGATTAAAGTCTGAGCTGTCCCTGCAACAGGTCCAGACATCAGCATCGCTCCCCCTAGGTACTGGAGGGTCTCCTAGGGAGGCACAGGTGGGCTGTGAATCACAGTGGGGAGAAGATGCTGACAGCTGAGACCTGAGAAAAACATTTATTGCTATTCTTATGTTTTGATTTGTTCTGTAGTTGATTCTGGACTTTTTTCCTCTTCTTTTTTTCTCTGTTGCTGTGGTTATCATCATCATTATTATCATTATATCTATTTAAGCTTTTAAGAATGTTTTTAAATCTCAATTTTCTTTCTTTTTTTTTTTTAAATCTCAATTTTCATTTCCTTTATATACCTCTACCTCTACATTGGCAGTTCCATGGGGGTTTTATGGGTGTATTTTTTTTTTTGTATTTTTGTTTTTATTGTTTTTCTTATTGCTCTTTTCTTGGTGTAGTTATTTTTTAATATACATACAATATTTTTATGTACTATTTAACTTGGCTTTTCTATTTTTTTTTTCTTTTTTTCACCATGGTTGTTAGTTTCTTTTGTTTTCTTTGCATCATTCCTTGTGGGTTCTCTGCTTTGGTCTTGTTTTCTGTTTTGGGTTTTAGTTAGTGTTGTTTTTAATTGGTTGATACCATTTTTGGTTTCCCTTGCTCACCAGATCACTCTCTTACACTTTGTTTACTTTGGACTGTTTTGGTTTTGTGTGTGTGTGTGTGTGTGTGTGTGTGTGTGTGTGTGCGTGTTCCTTTGATTTTACTACTATATGACTGATTTTGCATTTACCATTTGCCAGGGGTTCATTTTTTTTTCTAGGCTTTTTGTTTGCTTTTTCTTTTTAGAGTGTTCATTTTAATACTCTTTATTGCCACAGCAAATGCTTGTGGGATCTTGGTTCCCTGAGGAGAGATCAGTCCTGAACCTCTGGGTGTTGGAACACTCAGTCCAGGACACTGGACTGCCAGAGAATTCCTGACCCAAGGGGAATGAGTGAGAAGTCCCGTGGAGGCCCCCACCTGTATCCAAGACCCTGCAGCAGCACCCAGCAGAGGATGCCTCACCCAAACAACAAGACAAGAACACAAACCCAATCACTAGCATAAAGGCTTCCCATGGAAACCCCAAAACGCAACACCTCGCACAGCTCTACCCATCAGAGGGAAAAAAAACACCTCCCAGGAGAACATAGGCACAAGTCCCTCCCAACACAAAACCTACACAAGCCACTGTACCAATTTCGCTTAGCAAAAAGGGCAAGACCAAAAACAACAGAAACTATGACCCTTTAGATGGGGGAAGGGAGACCTCAAACACAGAACGATAGATAAAATGAAAAGGCAGAGAAATATTGTGCAAATGAAGGAACAAGGTAAAAATCCACAAGACCAAATAAATGAAGAGGAAATAGGCAAATTACCTGAGAAAGAATTCAGGGTAATGATAGCAAAGGCCTTCCAAAATCTCAAATAGAATGGAGAAAATGCAAGAATCATTTCACATATATAATGAGGACAGAGAAGAAATAAAGAATAAACAGTGATAAACAACACAATTACTGAAATTAAAAATACTCTAGAAAGAATCAATAGCAGAATAACTGAGGCAGAAGAATGAATAAGTGAGCTGGAAGATAGAAAGATGAAAATAACTGCTGAAGAAGAGAATAAAGAAAAAAAGACTGAAAAGAATTGAGGATCATCTCAGAGCCTCTGGGAAAATATTAAATGCACCAACATTTGAATGTCCCCCCAAAAAAAGAAGAGAAAAAGAAAAGATCTGAGAAAATTTTTGAGATTATAGTCGAAAACTTCCCTAACATGGGAAAAGAGAGTCAAGTCCAAGAAGTGCAAAGAATCCTGTACTGGATAAACCCAAGGAGAAACATGCCAAGACACATATTAATCAAACCAACAAAAATTAAACACAGAGAAAAAATATTAAAAGCAACAAGGGAAAAGCAACAAACAACATACTAGGGAACTCTCGTATGGTTTATAGCTGACCTCTGCAGGCCTTACGGGGTGGCAGGAAATAGTTAACGTAAGGGAAGGGAGCAATCTACACCACGATGACTCTGCCCAACAAACCTCACTCACCGCTGATGGGGAATCAGAAGCTTCACAGACAAACCAAAGTTAAGAGAACTCAGCATCACCAAACCAGCTTTACAACAAATGCTAAAGGGGCTTCTATTAGCAGGAAACACAGGAGATGGAAAAGACCTAAAAAGCAAACCAAAAACAAGAAAGTGACAGTAGGAACATATATATCAATGATTACTTTAAATGTAAATGGATTAAATGCTGCAACCAAAGGACATGGACTACCTGAATGGACACAAAAACAAGACCCATATACATGCTGTCTACAAGAGAATCACTTCAGATATAGAGACACATACAGACTGTAAGTGAGAGGATGGAAAAAGATATTCCATGCAAATGAAAATCATAAGAAAGAGTAACAGTTTAACAGTTCTTCTATCAGACAAAATAGGCCTTAAAATAAAGAATACTACCAGAGATAGGGACACAACATAATAATCAAGGGATCAACCCAAGAAGAAGACATAACAATTGTAAATATTTATGCACTCAACATAGGAGCATCTCAATACATAAGTCAAACACTAACATGCATAAAAGGGGAAATTGGCAGTAACATGATAATAGTAGGGGACTTTAACACCCCACTTACACCAATGGACAGATCACCAAAACAGAAAATTAATAAGGAAACATAAGCTTTGAATGACACATTAGACCAGATGGACAAGATATGTTCAGGACATTCCATCCAAATGCAGAATATAATTTATTCTTAAGTGCACACAAACATTCTCCAGGATAGATCACATCTTGGCTCACAAATCAAGTCTTGGTAAGTTTAAGAAAACTGAAATAATATCAAGCTTCTTTCCTGACCAAAACACTATGAGATTAGATATCAATTACATGAAAAAAGCTGTAAAAATATTAAGACATGGAGATTAAACAATAGATTTCTAAATAATAAGCAGGTTACTGAAGAAATAATGGGCAAATTCAAAAAATACCTAGAAACAACTGACAATGAAAACATGATGACTCAAAACCTATGGCGTGCAGCAGAAGCAGTTTTAGGAGGGGAGTTTATAGCAATACAATCCTACCTCAAGAAAAAAGAAAAACATCACATAGACAACCTAACCTTACACATAAAGTAACTGGAAAAAGATGGGGGAAAAAAAAAACCCAAAGTTAGCAGAAGAAAAGAAATCATAAAGATCACAGCAGAAATAAATGAAAAAGAAATGAAGGAAACATAGTGAAGATCAACAAAACTAAAAGCTACTTCTTCGAGAAGATGAACAAAATTGACAAGTCATTAGTCAGACTCATCAAGAAAACAACAGACTCAAATCAACAAAATTGGAAATGAAAAATGAGAGGTTGCAAGAGATAACACAAATACAAAGGATCATAAGAGACTACTATGAGCAACTATATGTCAATGAAATGGACAACCTGGACAAAATGGACAGATTCTTAGAAAAGTTCAACCTTCTAAGACTGAACCAGGAAGAAACAGGAATTTTGAACAAGCCAATCACAAGCACTAAAATGGAAACTGTGATAAAAAAAAATCTCCCCAAAAATAAAAGCCCAGTGCCAGATGGCTCCACAAATAAATTCTACCAAACATTTAGAAAACCGCTAATACCTATCCTTCTCCAACTCTTTCAAAAATAGCAGAGGAAGGAGCACTTCCAAACTCATGACCCTGATACCAAAATCAGACAGTTCAGTTCAGTCGCTCACTCATGTTCGACTCTGCGACTCCATGGGCTGCAGCATGCCAGGCCTCCCTGTCCATCACCAACTCCTGGAGTTATTTCAAACTCATGTCCATTGAGTTGGTGATGCCATCCAACCATCTCATCCTCTGTCATCCTCTTCTCCTCCCACCTTCAATCTTTCCCAGCATCAGGGTCTTTTCAAATGAGTCAGTTCTTTGCATCAGGAGGCCAAAGTATTAGAGTTTCAGCTTCAGCATCAGGCCTTCCAATGAATATTCAGGACTGATTTCCTTCAGGATGGACTGGTTGGATCTCCTTGCAGTCCAAGGGACTCTCAAGAGTCTTCTCCCACACCACAGTTCAAAAGCATCAATTCTTCAGCATTCAGCTTTCTTTACAGTCCAACTCTCACATCCATACATGACTACTGGAAAAACCATAACTTTCACTAGACAGACCTTTGTTGGCAAAGTAATGCCTCTGCTTTTTATCATGCTATCTAGGTCGGTCATAACTTTTCTTCCAAGGAGCAAACGTCTTTTAATTTCATGGCTGCAGTTACCATTTGCAGTGATTTTGGAGCCCAAAAAAATAAAGTCTGTCACTGTTTCCACTGCTTCCCATCTATTTGCCATGAAGTGATGGGACCAGATGCCATGATCTTGGTTTTCTGAATGTTGAGTTTTAAGCCAACTTTTTCACTCTCCTCTTTCACTTTCATCAAGAGGCTGTTTAGTTCTTCTTTGCTTTCTGCCATAAAGGTGGTGTCATCTGCATATCTGAGGTTACTGAAACCAGGAAAAAGCATCACAAAAATAGAAAATCACAGGCTAGTATCACTAATGAACATAGATATAAAAATCCTCAATGAAATTCTACCAAATAGAATCCAACAACCTATTAAAAGGATCATACACGATGATCAAGTCGGATTTATCTAAGGGATGCAAAGATTCTACAAGTTATGCAAATCAATCAATGTCATATGCCATATTAGCAAATTAAAAGATAAAAATCACATGACAATCTCAATAGATGCAGAAAACGCTTTTGACAAAATTCAGTACCTACTTATGATAAAAAAAAAACTCTCCAGAATATCAGCATAGAAGGAACCTACCTCAATATTAAAAAAACAAACAACCCAATGAAAAAATGGGCAGAAAACCTAAACAGATAGCTCTCCAAAGAAGACATTTGGATGGCTAATAAACACATGAAAAAATGCTCCACATCATTTAATTAATAGAGAAATGCAAATAAATACTACAATAAGATATCGCCTCACACTGGTCAGAATGGCCATCAAAATCTATAAACAATAAATGCTGGAGAGAATGTGGAGAAAAGGGAACCAACCCTCTTGCACTGTTGGTGGAAATGTAAATTGATGCACTCACTATGGAGAACAGTATGAAAATTCCTTAAAAAAAAAAAAACTTAGGAATATAAACAACCAGATGACCCAGCAATCCCACTATTGGTCATATACCCTGAGAAAACCATAATTGAAAAAGACACATGTATCCCAATGTTCACTGCAGCACTATTTACAATAGCTAGGACATGGAAGCAACCTAGATGTCCACTGGCTGATGAATGGATAAAGAAGTTGGGGTGCAGATACACAATGGACTATCAGCCCCTCCCCGCAGTGTGACGGAACTAGCTACCTGAATAAGAGTCCACCTCCACCCGCCTGTGTCAGGGTGGAAATGAGGCCCTGAAGAGACCGGCAAACAGAAGCCAAATAAACAAAGGGAACGCTTCAGAAGGGACTGGTGCAACAGATTAAAATCCCTGTAGAAAACACTGACTACACCGGAAGGGGCCTGTAGATATTGAGAAGTGTAAGCTGGAACGAGGAGCTATCTGAAACTGAGCCGAATCCACACTGACCGCAACAGCTCCAGAGAAATTTCTAGATATATTTTTACTTTTTTTTTTTTTAAGTAAGAAAAAAAAAAATTTATTTTATTTTATTTTTTCTTTTTTATTTTCCTTTAAAATTCCTTATTACTTCCCCATTACTCCTTAACTTTCATTTTCATAAATTTTTACGATTTTTTTAATTAGGGAAATTTTTTTTTCTCTTTTTTTTCTCTTTTTTTCCTTCTTCTCTTCTATTTTCTATTTTTCTTTTTCTTTTATTTCTTTTAAAGTCCTCTAGTACTCCTCTACTACTCCTTAATTTTCATTTTCAATACACTATAACCTTACAAAAAAAAAGAAGGAATAAAAAGAAGAGAAGCCCTATTTTTAAACCAAACCTCATATATATTTCTAAAAAATTTTTTGGGGTGTTTTGGTTTTTGTTTTTAATATAGTATTTTTAAGAGTCTAACCTCTACTCTAGATTTTTAATTTTTGTTTTTCAGTATATGATATAAACTGTGAACATTTAAGAATCCAATATTCAGTTCCCATTTTTATTCAGGAGTGTGTTGATTATTCTCTCCCAATCTTGACTCTCTGTTTTCTACCTCAGAACACCTCTATTTCCTCCTTTCCCCTTCTCTTCCCAATCCAATTCTGTGAATCTTTGCTGGTATCTGGGCTGTGGAGAACACTCTGGGAACAGAGAACTGTGTAGATCTGTCTCTATCCTCTGGAGTGCCCCTTTTCTCCTCCTGCTCATCTCTATCTCCCTCCTCCCTCTCCTCTTTTTCATGTAACTCTGTGAACCTCTCTGCATGTCCCTCACTGTGGAGAAACTTTTCACCATTAACCTAGAAGTTTTATTATCAGTGCTGTATAGTTGGAGAAGTCTTGAGACTACTGGAAGAATAAAACTGAAATCCAGAGGCAGGAGACTTAAGCCCAAAACCTGAGAACACCAGAGAACTCCTGACTACATGGATCTTTAAGTAATAAGAGACCGTCCAAAAGCCTCCATACCTGCACTGAAGCCAACCACCGCCCAGGAGCCAGTAAGTTTTAGAGCAAGACATACCACGCAAATGCTACAGCAACGCAGGAACATAGCCCTGAATGTCAATACCAATACTGTCTTAAAAAGGAACACATTTGAGTCAGTTCTGGTGAGGTGGATGAACCTAGAGCCTGTTATGCAGAGTGAAGAAAGTCAGGAAGGGAAAAAACAAACCTTGTATATTAACGCATATACATGGAGTCTAAGAAAATAGCACTGATGAGCCTGTTTGCAGGGCAGGAACAGAGAGTCAGACAGAGAAAGCAGACTTATGGGCATAGTGGGGGCAGGAGAGACCGGGCTGAACTGAGAGAGTAGCACTGAAATATATACATTGCCACATGCAGAACCGCGAGCTAACGGGAAGTTGCTGTGTAACACAAGGAGCTCAGCCTGGCTCGGCTTGACAACCTAGAGAGATGGGAGGGAGGGGAGGGGAGGCAGGCTCGAGACGGAGGGAACACGTGTGTATCTACGTCTGATTCATGTTGATGCGTGGCAGGAACCAACGCAACACTGTAGAGCAGTTATCCCCCAATCAAAATAAATGTAAAGAAAAGAAAGCTTACTGGTTCTAAGAAATTCACAGACATAAAGTTGATTTACAGATACCAAGTTGAACGCGAGAGAAGTCAAAGTTTACAGTTACAAGTCAAGACTGGCTTTTCCAGGAACAAGGACAGGGTCTCATTAAGAAAAATATCAGTCTAGGGCTTCCCTGGTGGTCCGGCGACTAAGGGTCCACCTGCCAATGCAGGGTATGTGGGCTCGGCCCCTGGTCTGGAAGGACTCCCCATGCCACGGGGCAACTAAGGCTGTGTACCACAACTCCTGAGGCCCGAGCACCCAGAGCCGGTGCTCTAGGAACCGTCACTGTGAGAAGACAGTGCACCAGAGAACGGCCTCCACTTGCCACAACTAGAGAAAGCTGGCGTGCAGCAACAAAGATCCACTGAAGTGAAAAAATAAGTGTTTTTAAAAAATTAAATAAAAATTTTAAAAATATCAGTCTACTCAGTCACTCTGGCTTGTATCTGTTGCTAGATTACATGCTCACAGCCTACATGCACAGGGTACTTACAGATTCTCTGGAGGGCGTCCCAAAGAACAATAAGTACAAGAAACAAAAAAGGCCTTAATTTAGCAATTCAGACACGTGATTTGGCGGGGTTGGTAACCTTGCTAAAAGATCTGGATGCTACATTATTGGGATGCCATGCTGTGCTTAGCCACTCAGTCCTGTCCAACGCTTTACGGCCCCACGGACTGTAGCCCACCAGGCTCCTCTGTCCTGGAATTCTCCAGGCAAGATTAGTGGAGTGGATTGCCATTTCCTTCACCAGGGGATCTTCCCAACCCAGGGGTCGAACCCAGCACTGCAGGCAGATTCTTTACTGTCTGAGCCACAAGGGAAGCCCAACGTTATTGGACTATTATCTAATAACGCTTGCTAGCATTTTCCAGTGTTTAAATATTCACTGCAGGCTGTGATTCTTGGTAAATAGCTTCCCAGCTTAATATTTCTTATTAATCAAGTAATTTAGATATTTATAATAATGAGTTTTAAGATATGAAGAACTTTGGGTGTATTTTTAGAATAATTTATAATTTTGGAAATTCCCCAAAATTGTAAATTCTTTTTGTGAATCCAAATATTAATATAAGTCTGGAACTTGGAAACCATAGTGGTTTGCTTTCCAGGCATCGCAAACAGACATTTAAAATATCACATGCCCATCATTCCTGCCCTCACCTGGGAGATGCCCTGGGAGATGCCCTTCTCCCCTCCTCCATCACGTGGCCATAGTGGAAGCTTCCCCATATGTGTTCCAGGACCACAGGTGATTGGTCCAGAAATGACAGCTGAATTCTTCTCTGAGCTTTTCCAGATTGCCCCTGAGAAACAGTCTACAGCTGCCTGATGGCAAAAGCTGTACACGATATAAAGAGCACAGACAAACCTCTAGGAAAGGCATGGAGAGAAAGAGAAAGAGGAAGATGGTCAGGGAGTGAGTTCCTGTTGTCCGTGAATCTGCCTCCACCTCTGTCTTTCCCTTGGGTTGATGGTCCAACCTTGTTCTCGGCTCCTATCCTGGTTTCCTCCTCTTTGCTTAAGCAGTTCAGGCTGGATTCTGTTTCTTACAACCACAGGAAGTTCCAATTAATATAGAGAGTGAATTTATTTAATCACAATGTAGTTGGTCTATTTGACCTCTGAAAAGAGGTAATCATAATAGCTAACCTAACAATAATAGTGATTTGTTTAACAGCAATGCCTGTGGGAGCTGGAACACAGTAACACCAAGTATTAACGCCTTGGGGTAAGCTATGAGAACTCGAGGTTAGCAGGGTAAGCTCCAGGCTCCCTGAGCACTCTGTCTTCCTTCTTTGAAACAGGACCTGGAGCCAAGTTAGATGCTGGGGTTACAGCTCTCACCTGCAATGCTGTATCCCCAGGGTCTCACACAGCGCTGGACACACTGCAGTTGCTCCGTAAATATTTCTAGAGAGAAAACAAGTAAGCACACGAGCACAGAAAAGTGTGAGGGGCCCAGCACGTGGATAGGGAAGCGGTGGAACTGGGGACTGGATGCAGATGTCTGATTGGAAAGGGGACGGAAGCAGGCACGTGCACTGATCAAACGGAGCAAAGCTCAGACAGCAAGACAGTACCAGCTGCCTGAGACCCCGGGACCGTGCTCTTGAGATGGGACATGCAAGTGCTGCCCAGACAGTTTTCCCCAACTCCACACCATCTGGACCAACCCTCGGGGCCAGGCCCCTGTGGGTCCAGGCCACTGTAGGGTCCAGACCACGGTGGGGTCCAGGCCCCTGTGGGTCCAGGCCACGGTGGGGTCCAGGCCACGGTGGGGTCCAGACCACGGTGGGGTCCAGGTCACTGTGGGTCCAGGCCTCTGTGGGTCCAGACCACGGTGGGTCCAGGCCACGGTGGGGTCCAGGCCACGGTGGGGTCCAGGTCACTGTGGGTCCAGACCATGGTGGGGTCCAGGCCTCTGTGGGTCCAGACCATGGTGGGTCCAGGCCACGGTGGGGTCCAGACCATGATGGGGTCCAGATCATGGTGGGGTCCAGGCCTCGGTGGGATCCAGACCACAGTGGGGTCCAGGTCACGGTGGGCTCCAGGCTGCTGTGGGCTCCAATAAATCTCTTGGGAGGTGGAGGGACTCTTCCCTCAGCTCCCAACTCCAACCCACTGCACTCTGAACTGGACCAGGGAACCAACAGGAGGGCAAACAAACTCTGCAAACAAATCCCCTGGGGTTCACTTGAAAGCAACAGCCACAGAAGGGCAGGATGGACGCTGAGGTTGGAACCAGCTGCCTCGTGGCCTCTTAGTGACAGAGTTAGGAGGACTGACAAAAAAGGTCTGGTAATTTTAAATATGGAATTTCAGCTTAAGTAAGCTTTCTTTTCACACACATGCTGAAGCTGATTGGCTTAGGTTGGAGGGTGTAGAAAGTAGATAAGCAGCTTCAGCAGATTGGAGATGAAGGAAGATATGTTTTAAGGCTGAGACCTAGACAGAGGCTGGGTCTTAGTGTATGCCACTCTAGGGGGTGTGTACCTTATCCCTTACAAATCTCCTACTGAAAATCTGGTATGGGGCAAGCAAGAACACAACCATCTCTCAAAATAGAGTCTAGGGGCCCAGACCTACTGAACCAGAATCTGCACTTTACAATAGCCTCAGAGTACTTGAATTCACAGTAAACTTGGAGAAGTGATGTTCTAAGAAACATGGACTTGTTAAAATTTTGTCTGGGAAAGTGCCATAAATACATATATGTTTCAGAAAGGAGAGGGAAGATTAGGGAACTAGTATGGAAGCAAAGACCGGTTTAAAAAAAAATTATGATGGTTTAGGCATGAAATGATCTGGGCTTGACCATCAAGGTAAGATGAAATAAACCATCTAGAATTAATATATATTTTAGAGTAGAATCAGTGGAGCCTGGTGATACGTCAGATAAGAGATCTGGAAGTGAGAGAGGGAGGAGAGGAGGTGGGTTGGAAGGTAGGTTGTCTCCCAGGCAGACCGATGGAGAAAGTGGTGGTCCACCCCTCTCTAAGCTCAAGAATACTGAGACAAACAACAAGCACAGAAAGGAAGAATTATCATTTTAGTTTTGAACATATTAACACCTAAGTATACTGTGAAGAAAGTGGAAAGAGTGGTTGGAGAACCTCACAGATTACTGTGAAAGCTAAATAAAGTACTGTAGCAAAAAGACATGGAAAGCCATAAAACACTACATAAATACAATAAATAGTTTTCAAACAAATTGTAGCTTTTCCCTCTTGGTGCTTTTTTAAATTATTATTCTGATTTTGTGAAGGGAAGAAACGACTCAGAGACATAATTATTGTCCTTGTGAAATCCTCATTTGGAGCCTAACAGTGGATATGAAATTGAAAGAGCAGAGATGAAGGCAAGAAGTAAGAAACCTGGAAGATGGGGAACAGTAAATGGATGGTTCAGTGATGACTGAAAGAGGTAATGTGAATGCAACCACAAGTCACTGCTAGTATGCAGTACAGATCTACACTGTTTATTAAGGTAGCAACTAGCTACATGTGGTTAAAGTATACAAAGTGTCACTCATCAAACTGAGATGTGATGTGAACAAAAAAATATGTACTGGAATCCAAAGGCTTGATATTAAATAAAGAATGTAGCATATTGTTAATACTGATTTCACCTGTAGCATTTTGTATTTGTAGCCTGCATTTATGTCTTGTGTTCTATTTCCACTGGACAGCACTGGTGTAGGACATGACCAGGGGGACTTCCCCGGTGGTCCAGTGGTTAAGAATCCACCTTCCAAAGCAGGGCGTGTCGGTTTGATACCTGGTTGGAGGCACTAAGATTCCACATGCCATGGGGCAACAAAACTAATGAACTGCAACTGGAGTCCATGAGCCACATCGAAAAGATTCCTACTCTTTGCTGCCATCAAGATCCTGCATGCTGCAACTAAGACCTAACACAGCCAAACACACAAACAAACCTTAAAAAAGAAAAGAATATGGCTATGAAGCTGCCTGACACTGAGTCCTTACTTCTTGCCCCTCATTTACACACACGTCCCCTGTGTCACATGGACTGGCTCTCCAGACACTCCTGGCTCCACCTTGATTCCCCTTTGCTCATTGCTTAGCATGAGAAAGCAGGGTAAGTAGTGGAAGGAGCTGGTCTCTGACTGCATGATTCTTTCGGACAGATCTTCCCACACAGCCTGTCCTTTGCCACGAGTGGTCTCTTGAAACAGGTTCCAGATGCTAGGATTGGAAGTAAACCTTAAGATAATCCAACCCTACACCTTTCATTTATGAATAAAAAAAAATCCAGAGGTCCAGAAAGGCCAAGAAGTACACCTAAACTATGTTTTTTCCACTACCCAACACTTTCCTTCCAGAGGGGCTGGTGGACCTAAACCAGAGTTTTATCTTCAAAACCACATATTTGCACAAAGACGTGGGACGAGATGCAATGCCAGCTTGAACTCTTCCTCAAAGATAAGAGAAGAGTTGAAGGGATTCATTTTATGAATCTTCTGTTTTACAAAATGAGTAGGAAGACAAGTCATCTGGAATCAGTTTGCTTGGAAGAGGATAAACTAATGATTTGCAGAGCATAAAAGACACTTAGGGAAAACACAGGGAAATGGAAAAGGATTCAACAAGAGATGAACCAGGTTTCCAGGCGGCAGTGGAGGCTTTGTCTCTAACCATACATCACAGTGAGTAGGTGTCCAAATAGAAAACGTTATCAAAAGAAGCATGTGGGAGGCTTACAGTCCTGTGTTCCCACCGCTAAAAGTAATTGTTCATGGCTGGTAGCAATTAATTTGGTTATAGGCTTGGAAAATATGTGATACTTCTGTGATCCATCAGTAGTTCAGTTTCATAATCGGACCAGCTTTCCTCTGGCCAGATGGGATTTTTAAAATATAGGGTGTATTAGGTTCTGGAGCTGCTGTAACAGAGTACCGCAGGCTGGGTGACTTAAAGCCACAGAAATTAATCGTCTCACAGTTCTGGAGGCTAGAATCTCAGGTCAAGGTGTTGGCAGGGCTGCGTTCCCTCTGAAACCTGAAAGAGACAATCCTTCCTTGTGTCTTCCTGTTTCTTGTGGTTCACTGGTGTCCTTGGCATCCTTTGACACGCAGCTACAACACTTTAATCTCTGCCTGTGTCGTCACATAATGTTCTCCTCTAATGCATCTCTATCTTTGTGTCTCTTCCCTCTTCTTAGGGACCCAAGTCATATTGGATTAAAGGCTCACCCTATTCCTGTAGGAACTCATTGTGAGTAATTATAACTGCAACAAACCTACTTCCAAATAAAGTCACATTCTGAAGCACTGGGGGTTAGGCTTTTGAGAATCTTTTTGGAGGATAAAATTCAACCATAACATTAGGTATTCCTTCTTTGTACACACAGTACATTTGAATTAAATGTTTACCTAAAACTTTGGGTCCAAGCAAGATATTGTAAAGCCATTTCTCTACACTCCTCCCTGCCTAGTAAAGTTATAAACTCTGAAAATTTAAAAAAAAAAAAAAAAAAGAGGCAACAAAAGCAGAACTCTAAAAGGTGACAAGATGGTGGCAAACTGGTTTGGGGCCCCAGAGCCTGGAGGAAAAACGCATCAGCAGCATGTCTCACATTCCTCCACCCAGAAAAGGGTGATGCAGACTCAACACTCCCTGACCTCAAGCTAGCACAGGAAGACAGTCTAGGTAGGCTTACTCCTCCTGAGGGTCAAAAACCTTCTGACAACACCAGGTGAACCTCTGGTCCCTCCAGAGCAGGGAATTGGTTGAGCGCTTCACTCACAATCAATGGCCAGGACGAGTGCTCTCCTTTCTGGCAGGGCCTTACCTCCCCCTGCCTGAAGATGCCGAGGGGGTCCAGCAGCTCAAAGATGGGTCTCATCACAACAAGCCTGGCCAGAAGTCTCACTGTCTCCCCAGGCCTGAGACTCCCTCCCCTGCCCAGAGACACAGGGGTGGCCAGTGGGCACCATTAGGGGAGATCCTGCCACCACAAGCTCCTGGCCTGAGAAACGTTCTGCATCTCCCACAGCAGGAATTGTAATGCTATCACTGCAGGAGCCTGTCCAAGGAAGCCTCTTTTATATGAACCTGAGACTCCCATCCCCTACTAAGAGCAACCTCGTGGTGCAGGATGGAGAAACCTTTCCCACTCCTTAGGCAGTATCAGTAGGGATTCAGGGGGCCCCAGTGGCACCAGATAAGCCAGAAGACCAAAATAACACCGTAAACTCTTTAAAAATTAAACTGACATTGGGACCACAGTCCATTTAAATGTAGGTGGACTCTACACATAAACCTAAACACAGTGACTGCATGCTAAATTACAAGAGTTTAGTAGGACCCAGAGTTTCTTGACATAATAGACAAAATGTCCAGGATACAATAAAATAAAATTACTTGTCATACTAAGAACCAAGAAAATTGCAACTTGAATGAGAAATGACAGTCAATTGATGCCAACACTGAGATAAATTGGATGCTGGGATAATCTGACAAGGGTTTTAAAGCGGCTGACATAAAAATGCTTCCACAATCAAGTACAAATTTTCTTGGCCTGAATAAAAAATTAGAAACTATCATCCAAGAAAGAGAAGTTATTTTTAAAAGTATCAACTGTAAATTATAGAAATGAAAAATACAATAACAGAAAATTTTTAAAAATCTGCATGGATTTAATAGTGGAGCAGAAATGACACAGAATAGAATCTATGGATTTGCAGACAAAAAAATCCCTGAATTTTTGCAATCTGACAATGCAAAGAAAACTTAAAAAAAAAAAAAAAAGACGAGAACCTAGGAATATGTGGGTCAATAGGAAAATATTCAACATTTGCATCCTCAGAGTTCAAGAAGGAAAAGAAAAAGAGATTGAAGATGAAAAAAATATCCAAAAAAATACTGAAATCTTTCCTAACTTGGTGAAAGACACAAACCTATAGATTCCAGAAGTTGAGCAAATCCGAAATAAGATTTCTTTCCCAAAGAAATCCATGCCAAGACATCATTATTAAACTTCTGAAAACTAAAAACAAGGGGAAAAAAAATCTTAAAAGCGGCTGGAAGCAACATATTATCAATAGAGAAATGCCTACTTGAATAACAACAGATTTCTCATCTGAACCCATGGAAGCCAGAAGGAAGTGCTACAACAATTTCCATACATTGAAAAAAAGAACTGTCAACTACAAATTTTTTATTTGGCTATATTAGTTTACTAGGGAAGTTGCATTAAACTGAGTGGTTTACAACAACAGAAACTTATCCCTTGCAATTCTGGAGGGCAGAAGGCCAAAATCAAGACATAGATAAGGCTGTACAGCCTCTGAGTTTTAGAGAGTAATTCATTCTTTGCTTCTCCCAATTCCCGGTGGCTCCAGGCGCTCCTAAGCTGCAGTCTCTTCCTCTATTTTCACATCTGTCTCTCTGTCCCTATTCTGTCTCTTACAAGAATAATCGTCATTGAGGGTAGGTGTCACTTGAATGATTTCATCTCACAATGCTTAACTTCATTATTAATAATCTGCAAAACGTTTTTTTTCCAAACTGGGCGACATTCACAGATCCTGGGTATTAGGACTTAAACATATCTGTGAGGACCACCATTCAACCCGCCATACTGGCAAAACTATCCTTCATGAATAAAGGGGAAATAATGACATTCTCAGAAGAAAAAAAAAGTAAAATATTTTGTTGCTAGCAGATCTATCCTTAAAAATCAAAGGACATTCTCCAAACAAAACTGAAATTAGAAAATGAACAAAGTTATCTTCTTCCTCAGAAGCAAGAACCACAGAGACAAGAAATATAGGTACATACAGTAAGCTATCATTTACTTCATGAATTCTGTGAATTATATTTGATGATTAAAACAAAATACACAAACGACCTGATATTTACTGCAATGATATTTAAAAGGAAGGAAGGGAAATGAACCTAAATGCAAGTGAGCTTCCCCTACTCGCTCACAGTGGTAGAATGGTGATACCAGTAGCTGTTACAATTACACATGTATCATATTGTACCCAGAGCAGCCCTTTTGAAAGCCCCACAAAGACACCCCAAAACACTATAAATAAATATAAAAAAATGTAATTCTAAATATGTTCACGTGACTCATAAGAAGGCAAGAAAAGAGAAACATGGGAATGGGAACTAGAGGAAACAAACCAAAGAGGGGGAAAAGTAAATAAAACACAGGGCAATTCTATCATATCACTAACTACTGGGATGTAAATTATTTAAATACATCAATAAAAAAACAGAGAGTAAATAGTTGGTTGAAAAAATAACCCAACTTTAAGCTGTTTACAAAAAACTCACTTCAAATTCAATATAGGTCAGTTGAAATTTTTAAAAAATAGTAAAAGATATCAGGCAAACATCAATTTAAACAGCAATGAAAGAGCAGGGGTGACTTTATATACGTGATAAAATTGTACAGAAGTAAATGTACACATAAAAAATCCAAGTACAAGTTGAGGAATCTGAGTAAGGCAGGTGGGCCACAGCCATGATCAGTGTCTGGGTTGTGATATTTAACTAGAGTTTTGCAAAGTATCTTCATTAGGAGAAAGAAATTAATAAAAGATGCATAAGTTCATTCTATAATTTCCTACTGTTGTATGTGAATCTACAATTATCTCCATGAAACTGTCAATTAGAAAAAAAGTTACCCTCAAAATAAAACAACCCTACAGAACTGAAATGAGTATTCTTGTAGCTCAAGTTTAGAACAAGATGGCAAGAGTCTGTGTTTACTTTCTCTCCCTTTATTTAAAAAGTCATACAAATCATATGGAGTTAACATTTATCTATCGCTTATATGCAGCATCACTAAGAAAACATTTTTACTTTAAAAGTAAGCCTCTTGATAAACAAAATAACAATGGCATTATAAAGTATAACTGTCTTTGTGAGACAGATGAGTTCCAGTGACATTATTAATAAACAGACCCAGAAAGACAAGCTGAAAAGCAGCCCAGTCTGTGAGGATTTCTCAGGCTCCTATCACATCACTAATTTTGTTTTAAAGGACTCAGATCAACACTTGCTACCTAGACCTGATAAGGAGTGAAAGATTAATATCTGCTTCTGCACTAAAATACAGATATCCATTTTTTATTCATGACATGAACCCAGTCCTGTTTTTTCTCCAGGCATAATTCATGATTGAGCACCATCTTCACTTCCAATCTAAATTAATGGGAAGCTAGTGATAGTTTTGCTTATGAATATTGACACAATCTGTTCTACATGGCAAGTAGGGTAAATCTGTAGTATCACTTTATGGGATTTTGTTTCTTTAAATTATTACCCTATTTAAATTACAGTCTTAACACAAGCATATAACTAAAAATACTCTAAAGATGTAAATAAAATAAACCCTGAGAAAAATGTGTGCTGTCATTACTAATGAAAGAGCCTGCCTTTGGGAAATGCTATTTACAATAATGCACAGAATGAATGAGAGACAGTGAACCAAGAAATAAACCCACACGGGCCTCACTAGAAGGACAAGTGCAGTAGGTCAGGGAGTCCCCACCCCAATGCTATGGACTCCTCAGTACAGCCTCCAACTACTCCACGGCCAAGGAGCAGGACTGTCCAAGGGAGAGATGGCAAGTCTGCATTTTGCTTTTCTTCACTTAATTTTGATGTATATGTTCTACTGAGAAAAGTAGAGAAATCAGCGTACTAAATCAGAGTCAGCAAAGTTTTTCCTGGAAAAGTACAGTCAGTTCCTATTTTGAGAATTGGGGTCAAATGATCCCTCTTGACACTATTCAACTCTCCTTGAAAGCGGCCACAAAAGTGAAAGCGCCAGTTACTCAGTTATGCCCAACTCTTTGGGACACCATGGATTGTAGCCCACCATGCTCTTCTGTCCATAGAACTCTCCAGGCAAGAATACTGGAGTGGGTAGCCATTCCGTTCTCTAGGGGATCTTCCTAACCCAGGGATCAAACCTGGGTCTACCCCATTGCAGGCAAATCCCTTACCATCTGAGCCAGCATGAAAGCTGCCATAGACAATGTGCAAACAAGCAGTTGAGACTGTATCCAATGAAACTTTACTTACAGATGCTGAAATTTGAATTTCATAAAATGTGCACATGTCATGAAATGTGGTCCATTTGATTTTTTTCCAGTCATTTAAAAATTAAAAAAAAAACACAGTTAGGTCTCAGACTGAACAAAAATAAGTGGTAGGCAGGCCTGTCCCGCAACCTGGATTTGCTGACTCCTGTGTGATGTTATCAATGATATCAATATTTCCTTCATGAGTAATAATGATAATTTATTTAATATTGCTTCAGATCAACCAGAAGAACTCAGTATCCATTATAACTCCCCCCCCCCCTTTTTGAGTTAATATTGTCAAAATAGTTCAAAATCCTGTGCAACTTGAAAGTTAAAGATAGAAAAGATTGAAATAAATCTGTCTACGTAAATGTTGATTCCCAAACTCCCTAACTGTGTACATACTGCTATATTTAAAATGGTTAACTAACAAGGACTTACTTTATAGCACAGGGAACTCTGCTCAAAGTTATGTGGTAACTTGGATGGGAGGGGGTTTTCAGGGAGATTGGATATATGTCTAAGTATGGCTGAGTTACTCTGCTGTGCGCATGAAGCTATCACAACATTAACTGGCTATGATCCAATATAAAATAAAGAGCTTCAAAAATAAACACAATTAAAAAAAGAATAAAGAAAAAATGTTAATAACAAAGAAATCTGTCTATACATGCAGCATGGCCTACCAAGGCAGCATCTAAAGTCTCTGAATGACAAACAAGAGGTATTTAGTGCATAAGTCAATTTAAGGAACTCCACTGACAAATTTAATTCTATTCAGTTCACTGTATTTGTATCGCTGAAGTTACTACATGATGTATGATGGTCCATTTTATGTAATGGAACTTTAAATGGTGTTGGTTTAATTTGAGTAGCTTTTTAATTAAAATAAACCAACATTTGCTGTTTATTGCCTAACAAAATAAATTGTGAGTGAGCATTATACATGAATATGAAAATATGGATAATTTAAAGATGACTCAAGATCTTCTCCCATATATTTTCTCTTAATGAAACACAAATGAGGCTTTAAACTGTTCTGTGTAACCATGGAATAGGGCTTAAGCTATCTCTTTATGCTACTTCAGGTAAAATATAGTACCTTCTCAGGTGGCACTAGTGATAAAGAATCCGCCTGCCACTGCAGGATACACAAGAGACGCAGGTCCAATCCCTGGGTCAGGAAGATTACCTGGAGGAGGGCATGGCAACCCACTCCAGTATTCTTGCCTGGAGAATCCCATGGACAGAGGAGCCTGGCGGATACAGTCCATACGGTTGCAAAGAGTCTGACATGACTAAAGCGACTCAGCACGCATGCAGCGCAGGTAAATGTTTAACCTTGAGAGAAGGAATTCAAATCACCAATGCAATCTCATCTGCAGCTAAATGGCCTAGATAAATTAAAACTCCCAACAAGTAGGGGACGACAGAGGATGAGATGGCTGGATGGCATCATTGACTCAGTGGACTTGAGTTTGAGCAGACTCAGGGAGTTGGTGATGGACAGGGAGGCCCTGCATGCTGCAGTCCATGGGGTCACAGAGAGTCGGACACGACTGAGCCACTGAATAGACTGACTGAGGGGACTTGTAATCATTGAAAAGCCATTTGGTTTTTTGCTAACAGAATTCATATTATTGAATCCAAAAAGGTATTCAACAAGCACTTATTGAATGCCCACTATGATTTGGACAGAGTTACAACACAGCTGAGCTCTCTCCATATAGATTTTCTTCTAGTCTGGAAAGAGGCAGATAACAAGCAACAATCAAACAGACAGCTTATCATATGGTGATAAATACTACTGACAGGGGTGAGATAATATGGTGTAGGGATAGCCACTATTTTCTATAGAATAGTCAAGAAACAGATTCTGCAGAAGTGATGCTTGAACATAAATGAAGTGAGGGAGCAAGCTGTGTGAATGTTTGGGAGAAGAGCATTCCCACACGGAGAGAGCAACAGACACGAAGGCCAGAGATGGGAAGATGCTTCGAAGTCTTCAGGAACTGCAAGGAGACCACCGTGGAGAGACAACCGTGAGCGGGTGGTGGAACTCCACAAAGACAGCGTTTTTTTTTACTCTGGTCACTTATTTTCTGCACATGAGACAGTGTCTAGCACACAGTCGCACTAAGTAGATACTTGCAGAATGAATGGACAAGTGAACAAGTGTATAAGAGAACAGGGAGGCAAAAGCAGGTGTACATCGCATCAGGCATCATAAATCATTGTAAGAACTCTGGATTTTATTTAAGTAAGAGGAGTAGACACCAATGGGCTCCGAGTAGAGAAGTGTCAAGAGTCTGCGGGACTTTTAAAGGACCACTTGATTTCCAGTTGACTAAACCGTAGGAGGAAGGACGGAAGAAGGAAGAGGAGTATTTCAATAATAAATAGCACTGAGAGAAGTAACAGCAGATGCTGTGCAACAGTTATCTAAGATCTGAGCTATACAGGGATGTATAAAACTGGCGTGGTGTTCCACGTTAAACATGGAGTCAGAGCTGTATAGTGAAGAACCGGGCCAGCCGAGATTTCCAACCAGGTTTCTACCGAAGCGGGAGCGCAGCAGGTGACCTGAGTTTGGTGCTGGGAATTTAGACTCTTCATCGGCCACGCGGCAAAGACTCTTGAACTCAGCTTGAGCAAGTCCCCATCGAGAATTCTGCCGACACATCCTGCAGCACCCAGTATAAGTCATTGGCATGAAGAGAGCCTGAGCAAGCAGGAGGCCAACCAGGAGGTCTCCAAGGTGCCAACTGATAAGGGCTGCAAAAGCATCACTGGAATTACGGCAGGACTGAAACAACTGATTTCATCTAACTCCTCTCAGAGAGACTAGTCTCTAAAGAGAGCTAGTGAACCGTGCCCTCCCGGTTCATGATCCTGTGTATTCACCCACCCTTTCTTTAGATCTGGACTGGGCCTGTGACACGCATTTTACTAATAAAATGACGTGGAAATAATCATGAGTGACTTCAGGGACCAGGTCACAAGTCTTCCTCTTTCTCTCTTCTTATCTCATAACATTCATTCTGGGTAAGCCATCAAGTATGTAAGAAGTCCATCTACCCTACCGTAGGCGCCATGTGGAAGGCTTTACACCACTCTGCTGAGGCAGCTGGCGTTCTTAGACCCTCAAGGCCACCAAGTGACTCCAGTTAAGTAATCAGTTGGTCCAGTAGCTAAGAATCCACCTTATATTATCCCGATGTTTAGGGGACGTGGGTTTCAGTCCTGGTTGGGGAATTAAGCCCCTACATGCCATGGAGCAACTAAGTCTGTGCACCACAACCAGAGAGACCCAGCACCACAACTAAGACCCAAGGCACCCAAATAAATAATAATAAGTATTTTTAAATAAGAATCAGCTTACTCAGTCCTGCCTAAATTTAAGACTCATAAAAGTCATGAAAAAAAAAGGTCGTTTTCAGTTTTGAGATAATTTATTACACAGCAACAGCTAATGGGAATAATAGTATATGTGATTGATAGGAATAATTTAATAAACCCCTTTAGTAGAGGTGGGCTTCCCTGATAGCTCAGTTGGTAGAGAATCTGCCTGCAATACAGGGGACCCCGGTTCAATTCCTGGGTCAGGAAAATCCGCTGGAGAAGGGATAGGCTACCCACTCCAGTATTCTTTGGTGTTCCTAGTGGCTCAGCTGGTAAAGAATCTGCCTGTAATGTGGGAGACCTGGGTTCGATCCCTGGGTTGGGAAGATACCCTGGAGAAGGGGAAGGCTACCCACTCCAGTATTCTGGCCTGGAGAATTCCACGGACTGGATAGTCCGTGGGGTTGCAAAGAGTCGGACACGACTGAGCCACTTTCACTTGAGTAGCAGTAATATCCCTGTGGGCATAATCAAACGGCCACTGAGGACCATTAACCAGCTTCTGAAGGAAAAGGCTGGGTGCAGGCACCTACTCACAGGGCAGCAGAAGAGAGGAGCCTTGCCACCAGCAGTCTTCACACATCCTTCCTTCACAGCACAAAGTGTCCTCCAGCACGGGTCTCACCCAGGGCCTCTGCCCTTGCTTCTCCAGTCAGGAGACCCATGCAGAAGAAAAATAAATCAGGCATCAGGATGCTGCTCTTGGAACAATGGATTAGCACCGGGAGAGTAGATATCTATCTCTACAGAATAATTCCTCCATTTAGTCATTTGAGGTCGAAACTAGATGTCTGAGATGAAAACATGATTTTTGAAATTGCTGGAAAGACAAAATTCTGACTTCTCTTTAACAAGAGCTTGTATCGTGTCTTTTCTTATTGGTTTAAGATGGAAAATACTAAGAAATGGCTATTGGTTCCCGTGTACAAATGCTGTACGTACTTTCATGCTCAACACAGGAAATACAACACGATCACAAAGTGATCTGGCAATCTTCCTCTAAGATTTCAGGGAGCAGGCATATTTTATGATCTTCTAAGTTCCTTCCAAGACATCCTTCAGCAAAACTAGTTAAGCTTTGCTTTTTTCCCCTCACTTATGGGCTCCAGTGTGTAGAAATGTTATTAGTATATACTATCACTTGGCCTGGAAAATGCTATTTTAGAAGATAAAAGGTAGAAAACTCCATTTAATCTTTGTTCACAAGGACAGTAATACTTAACAGTAGGCAACTTTTAAGGAATGTTCATTTATGGCAAGCACTATGCTAAATAAGTCTTGCAAATATCGTGTGAACACTATGAGGTAGGTTTTATTATAATTTACATTTTATGTATTACAACACTGAAATTTAGAAAGCTTTAATTATTCACTCAAGGTTACACAGAAGTGCCTGATTCCTAAGTCTCTGTTCTTAAAACACTACACTACGCATCATCGCGTGCTTGCGTGCCAAGTTACTCAGACATGTCCCACTCTATGCAACCCTGTGGACTGTAGCCCACCAGGCTCCTCTGTCCATGGGATTCTCCAGGCAAGAACACTGCAGTGGATTGCCATGCCCTCCTCCAGGGGATCTTCCAGACCCAGGGATCGAACTCGAATCTCCTGCAGCTCTGCACTGCAGGCGGATTTTTTACAGCTGAGCCACTGGGAAGTCCACGATAGATCATTACAATAAGGCAAGTCCTTCCTCACTACAAGAATTTATCAAGAAAAATTTCCAACCCTAAAATGATGGAGTTTTTTAAGTTTAGAGAAACACTATGTCAGTCTTCAAAATATGAAAGATAAAATACATTTGTATAAATTGTTTATTGAACACTGGAAACTATGGAAATGATAATTTTATAATAGATTGCCATCACATAATACCATATGTAATTGAAGAAGAATTTCTATTGATCAAAACCACAAAAGAGTTCACTATCCAGAAAGCATTTAACAGAACTATTGTACTCTTGAGATAAATAGAGAAAAACAATAAAATCTTGAAAAACATCCAAACCCATTTCAATATCATTTGTGATTCTGGCAGACTTCTCTTCATTTATTTGGCCTATAGAAGTTTCACAGTACTGGTGACATGCCCACAAAAAAGAAAAAAAGATAGCTATGATTGAAAATATGGATTTTATTTAAACACTCATAAAAATTCCTATTCCAACACCCAGTATCCTGGGTGTTTTGTTTTGAGATTTTTTTGTGTGTGTGGCCAAAAAACATAAATTTACTTCATATGAAAACTGGTAAATTTGGGCATTTCCATTTAAAAGGGTGTTGAGCTAGCCTCTTCGCCTTCCAACTAAATATCTTTGAAGTCAGAAAAGCTTACAACAATGCTGAAAATGAATACAACTGATTTAAGGCCAGCATCTGGAAGAAGTTCCTAACTATAAAGCTGATGGAACTGGATGGGGAAAAACCAGAGTGTGATCAACTGATGCTTTGCCCCATGAGAGAGAGCAGTCTCTTCCTGCTAAAAGAGTAGAAAGAGTGGCATGAATACTTCGTTCGTTTTCCACTTTTCCCAACTGGGCCTGGAGCAATAAGAAAAATGAGCAAAATTCTCCTGCCCTGCATTTCCGGGTTTCCAAAGGAATACCCTTCAAGCACTTTCACAACCATACTGAAATGTGAGCTGCCACAGCATGGTAGGATGAGGACAAGAAGGAGTTCAGCTGGGGGAGTGAGTCGTAGCCGGGCGGGCCGTGCTGCCTTTTATCCCTACTCCCAAGGAGCAAAGAGCTACCAGGGGAACGGCCTGGGATGCTGTGGCCTGAATTGTGTTCCCCGAATCCATATGTGGAAGCCCCAGAGTCCACTGTGGTTACATTTGAAGACAGGGCTTTCATGGAGATAATTCAGTTTAAATGAGATCATAAGAGAGGGGCTGTGATCCCAGAGGATTCGTGTCCTTTTAAGAAGAGACATCAGAGAGCTCTTTTTCTCTCTCCCTCCCTCCCCTCCTTCCTTCTCTCCCTGCCCACCACAGGCATATGCAGGCAGCTGTTCCTAAGCCAGGAAGAGAGCTTTCACCAGAATCAAACCAGCTGGCACCTCTCTCTTGAACTGGTAGCCTCCAAAACCTTAAGGAAATAAGCTTTTGTGGTTAAGCCACCGTCTATGATATTTGTTAGGGCATCTCAAGCTGACTAAAGTGCACTGTATACAGGAGGTCATCTTGTCGTGTATTTATCACGTCAGCCCTACAAAGAATTAGGCGTTGACGGCAGGAACAGACTCCAGCTCAGTACCCTAAGTGATCCCTGGTGTGCAAAGAATTATAGAAATTTAGTGAATAACATTACAGAGTACCACAGCGCATGAGGAAAACTGTCAGGTGCATGAACACAAGATGCAACGCTGTCAGTGTGTTAGTCTGATGCATTCCAGAAAGGAGGCCACACGATTGTCTATAGTTCAACAAGCTTCTTCCAAAAATTATACGGCAGAACAAAGGATCAAGATACAAAGAACGTTCAGGAGGTAAAAAAAAAACAAAAAAAAACAAGGAGGACTTGCTGTACGTGATATTAAGACTCACTATAAAACTAGTAAGCAAGACTAATGTATTTGGTGCAAAGATAAACAAACAGAAGTGAATAGGAATCCCAGAACCAGTACAACATGTGTATGGAAACATGTTATTAAATAGAGCTGACATTTCAGATGAGTGATAAAAAAAGTAGATGGCTGAGTGGGTGGAGAAAATGTGAAATTAGGTCCCTATATCACATTATATGTAAATATCAATGTCAGATGGACTGATGATTTACACGTAAAAGGCAGAATTTCACAACTGTTAGAACCAATGTAAGAGAGTACCTTTATGACATCAAGATTAATAAAGCAGAACGCAAGTCAAGCAAAAGCCTGAATAGCAATGTTAATATTAGACAAAATAAGGGTCAAAGCATAAAAGATAAAGAACAAAAATATGTAGTAGAAAAAGGAAAAGCATGAACGTATGCACCTAAGAATATAGGCTCAAAAAATGTAGAGCAACAACTGAGAGGAAGAACGGGAAAAATAGATACAACAGCACTTGCCACTGGAATTGAAGATTTCAACATGTCTCTCTCAGACCAAATAAATTAAACAGCTAAAATGGGGGAAATTGCTATAAAAACTAATTTATAGACCTATATAAAAACTGACATGGATTTTTTGTAATAGAGAACACTCACAAAATTAACTATATCAAGTAACAAAATGAAAATCTCAGCAAATTAAAAAAATTAATATCAGGACATGAAGGGGATGAGTGAAATAGGTGAGAGAAATTAAGGGGTACACACTCCCCATTACAAAACAGACACTGAAATGAAATATCCCTCATGAGGAATACAGTCAATCATATTGTAGTGACTGGTGACACAGGGTGAGCGGCGTGTTGTGATGACCCTTTTGTGACACATAGAGATACCGAGTCACTGCACTGCACACCTGGGAATAATAGCACAGGGTCTCAGGTCAATTACGCTCAGCAACAAACAATGGCAACTACATGAGGTCATGGATCTGCCAATTAGCTTGACTGTGGCGATCATTTCACAATACATACATATATTAAATCAGGTTGTATGCCTTTAAAAATCACATTGTACAACTAAGTATAAACAATGTACTTGTCAATAATGCCTCATTAAAGCTATAAAAATTAAATTTAAAAGATGAATATCTTACCTATTGTATTATCTGGACATTAGGGAAAAATTGGAGAACAATAACAGAATAAGTTTAAAAGCCATATGAATATATAGAAATGAAATAACTTGTTACTGAATAGCCCCTTCAAAGGAAAAAATCCTAGGGGAAATCTAAAATTACTAAGAAGTGGAGAACTATGTAAACATTTAATAAAAAGGTTTATGTCATGGCTAAAGCGATATGCAGTAGGAAATTAATGGCCATAAATGCATACAGCAGAAACAAAAAAAATTTTTTTAATTAACAATGAAGGAAGTTGGGAAAAGAATAGCAAAGAAAACCTAATGACACTAGAAGGAAGGCAATAATTAAAAATAAATTAAATGATAAATAAAAACACACCAAAAGAATCATGAAGATTAATAAAGTCAAAAGCTAGAATATTGAAAACTTTAATAAGATAGGATGATGACAAGATAATTAAACATTCCATTCACTTATGAACATGGAACCAAAGTTAATTAAATAGATGATAGAACAAAACCTTCTGGCTAATGTGATCAATAATATTATAAAAAGAAAGCCATGAATAAATAGGGTTTATTCCAGTAATGCAAGAATGTTTCACATCAGGAAATCTATCGATGCAATACACCATAGCACCATAGTAAAGAATTAAAGAATTATGATTATTTCAATAGATGCTAGAAAGTAATAGTAAATGCTTATTATAAATTTTTTATTAAAACACCCAAAAAACTAGAAATAGATAGAAATTTCCTAAATTTGTAAATATCTATATATTTTTAAAACTGTAACAAGCATTATACCAAAATGGAAAAACCATAGACACATTTTAATTAAGGTGCTAATTAAAAAAGAATGCTATTACCACAACTATCAAATATAGGACTAAAGTCTTATCCAAAGGTATATGCAAAGCAAAAGAAATAAGAAGTGTAAGCATTATTTCTCAGACAATTATTTCTATTGAAAACACAGATGAATCAACAAATACTTAAATTAATAACAGAGTACAGTCAGGTTGGAAGATATAATGTCATTCTTCTAACTTTTTTTTTTTTTTAAATATTATTTTATTAGTTGGAGGCCAATCACTTTACAACATTTCAGTGGGTTTTGTCATACATTGACATGAATCAGCCATATAGTTACACGTATTCCCCATCCCGATCCCCCATCCCACCTCCCTCCCCACCCGACTCCTCAGGGTCCTCCCAGTGCACCAGGCAAGAGCACCTGATTCATGCATCCCACCTGGGCTGGTGGTCCGTTTCACCATAGATAGTATACATGCTGTTCTTTCAAAACATCCCACCCTCACGTTCTCCCCCAGAGTTCAAAAGTCTGTTCTGTACTTCTGTGTCTCTTTTTCTGTTTTGCATATAGGGTTATCGCCACCATCTATCTAAATTCCGTATATATGTGTTAGTATACTGTAATGTTCTTTATCTTTCTGGCTTACTTCACTCTGTATAATGGGCTCCAGTTTCGTCCATCTCATTAGAACTGATTCAAATGAATTCTTTTTAACGGCTGAGTAATATTCCATGGTGTATATGTACCACAGCTTCCTTATCCATTCATCTGTTGATGGGCATCTGGGTTGCTTCCATGTCCTGGCTATTATAAACAGTGCTGCGATGAACATTGGGGTGCACGTGTCTCTTTCAGATCTGGATTCCTCAGTGTGTATGCCTAGAAGTGGTATTGCTGGGTCATATGGCAGTTCTATTTCCAGTTTTTTAAGAAATCTCCACACTGTTTTCCATAGTGGCTGTACTAGTTTGCATTCCCACCAACAGTGTAAGAGGGTTCCCTTTTCTCCACACCCTCTCCAGCATTTATTGCTTGTAGACTTTTGGATAGCAGCCATCCTGACTGGCGTGTAATGGTACCTCATTGTGGTTTTGATTTGCATTTCTCTGATGATGAGTGATGTTGAGCATCTTTTCATGTGTTTGTTAGCCATCTGTATGTCTTCTTTGGAGAAATGTCTGTTTAGTTCTTTGGCCCATTTTTTGATTGGGTCGTTTATTTTTCTGGAATTGAGCTTCAGGAGTTGCTTGTATATTTTTGAGATTAATCCTTTGTCTGTTTCCTCATTTGTTATTATTTTCTCCCAATCTGAGGGCTGTCTTTTCACCTTACTTATAGTTTCCTTTGTTGTGCAAAAGCTTTTAATTTTCATTAGGTCCCATTTGTTTATTTTTGCTTTTATTTCCAATATTCTGGGAGGTGGGTCATAGAAGATCTTGCTGTGATTTATGTCGGAGAGTGTTTTGCCTATGTTCTCCTCTAGGAGTTTTATAGTTTCTGGTCTTACATTTAGATCTTTAATCCATTTTGAGTTTATTTAAAACTCTCCAGAAAGCAGGAATAGAAGGAACATACCTCAACATAATAAAAGCTATATATGACAAACCCACAGCAAGCATCACCCTCAATGGTGAAAAATTGAAAGCATTTCCTCTGAAATCAGGAACAAGACAAGGATGCCCACTCTCACCACTACTATTCAACATAGTGTTGGAAGTTTTGGCCACAGCAATCAGAGCAGAAAAAGACATAAAAGGAATCCAGATAGGAAAAGAAGAAGTGAAACTCTCGCTGTTTGCAGATGACATGATCCTCTACATAGAAAACCCTAAAGACTCTTCCAGAAAATTACTAGAGCTAATCAATGAATATAGTAAAGTTGCAGGATATAAAATTAACACACAGAAATCCCTTGCATTCCTATACACTAACAATGAAAAAACAGAAAGAGAAATTAAGGAAACAATACCATTCACCATTGCAACAAAAAGAATAAAATACTTAGGAGTATATCTACCTAAAGAAACAAAAGACCTATACATAGAAAACTATAAAACACTGATGAAAGAAATCAAAGAGGACACAAACAGATGGAGAAACATACCGTGTTCATGGATTGGAAGAATCAATATTGTCAAAATGGCTATTCTACCCAAAGCAATCTATAGATTCAATGCAATCCCTATCAAGCTACCAACGGTATTTTTTACAGAACTAGAACAAATAATTTCACAATTTGTATGGAAATACAAAAAACCTCGAATAGCCAAAGTAATCTTGAGAAAGAAGAAAGGAACTGGAGGAATCAACCTGCCTGACTTCAGACTCTACTACAAAGCCACAGTCATCAAGACAGTATGGTACTGGCACAAAGACAGAAATATAGATCAATGGAACAGAATAGAAAGCCCAGAGATAAATCCACGAACCTATGGACACCTCATCTTTGACAAAGGAGGCAAGGATATACAATGGAAAAAAGACAATCTCTTTAACAAGTGGTGCTGGGAAAACTGGTCAACCACTTGTAAAAGAATGAAACTAGAACACTTTCTAACACCATAACTTTTTTATACTGTTGATGGGAATGTAAATTGGTGCAGGTACTGTGGAAAACAGTATGGTTGTTTCTCAAAAATCTAAAATAGAACTACCATAGGACTCAGAAATTCCACTCTGGGGTATATATCCAAAAACACAAAAACACTAATTTGAAAAGATACATGCACCTCCATGGTTCATAGCAGCACTATTTACAACAGCCAAGACATGGAAGCAACCTAAGTGTCCATCTGCAGAAGAATGGACAAAGATGCGGTACATGGATACAATGGAATATTACTCAGCCATAAAAAAAGAATGACATCTTGCCACTTGCAGCAACACAGATGGACGTAGAGGGCACTATGTTAAGTGAGAAAAGTCAGACAGAGAAAGACAAGTACTCTATGGTATCACTTACATGAGGAATCTGAACAATATAACAGAGTACTAGTGAAAACAACAAAAAAAGAAGCAGACTCACAGATACAGATGACAAACTCGTGCTTACCAGAGGAGGAGAAATTTAAGGGTAGGGGAAGGGGAGGTGCAAACTGCCAGCTATAAGATAGGATCAAGGATTATTGTACAACCCAGGGAACACGGCCAATATTTACAATAACTGTAAATAGAAAGTGATCTTTAAAAACTGTATAAAAAATTTAAAACTTCAAGTCATTTCTCTATACCAGCAATAACCAAATAGATAATGATACAGACTATAAGTAGTGCAAGGAAAAATAAGACATCTGTGCAAAATAGCAATTAAAAATATAAAGTATCTATCAAGATCCCAACAGGGAAAGACAAACAATTTTTCATTTTTTAAATTAGAGAGGATGAAAGCTGTGGGCTGGTTTCAAAAGTGACGGAAGAGCTGAAGAGCACGAGGTGCAGTGACACCAGCGTGAGAAAGACCCCATGCCCCTGCTGAGTGGGGGAGGGGCGGCCCACCACTGGGGAGCTGGGGCCAGGAGGGCCCACCCAGAGGGATCTGCAGCCTCAAGGAGACAGACGGAATCACTGGGGCTTCTCCCTACACTCTCCACCAATTTCCCACACTGCTTCAGGTCCCCATCTCCAAGCAGGAGGCCAGCTGACACCAGAGCGGAGAAAGCATGTCTTCTAGCACTGGGAGCCAGCTCACGAGGCTGGCCTCCCTGGTCACTGCCAGCTTCCTCTGATCGCCCAGGTCAGGGCAGGCTTCCAGCTCCTGCTAGTATCTTGCTGCTGCTGCTGTTGTTCAGTCGCTCTGCTGTGTCCAACACTTTGTGACCCCATGAACTGCAGTACGCCAGGCCTCTCTGTCCATCACCAACTCCCAGAGCTTGCTCAAACTCATGTCCATCGAGTCAGTGATGCCATCCAGCCATCTCATCCTCTGTCATCCCCTTCTCCTTCTGTCTTCAATCTTTCCCAGCATCAGGGTCTTTTCAAATGGGTCAGCTGTTCACACCAGATGACAAATACTGAAGTTTCAGCTTCAGCATCAGTCCTTCCAATGAGTATTCAGGGTTGATTTCCCTTAAGGTTGATTGGTTTGATCTCCTTGCAGTCCAAGGGACTCTCAGGAGCCTTCTCCAGTACCACAGTTCAAAAGTATCTATTCTTCGGAGCTCTGCCTTCTTTACAGTCCAGCTCTCAAAACCATGCGTGACCACGGGGAAGACCACAGCCTTGGCTTTACGGACATTTGTCAGCAGAGTAGTGTCTCTGCTTTTCAATGCACTGTCTAGATTTGTCATCTCTTTCCTGCCAAGAAGCAATCTCTTCTGATTTCATAGCTGCTGTCACCGTCTGCTGTGATTTTAGAGAGAAGAGGAACTCTGTCACCACTTCCACCTTTTTCCTTCTATTTGCCATGAAGTAATAGGGCCGATGCCATGATCTTAGTTTTTTAAACATTCAGTTTTAAGCTGGCTGTTTCACTCTCCTCCTTCACCCTCATCAAGAGGCTCTTTAGCTTCTCTTCAGTTTCTGTCATTAGAGTGATATAATCTGCACATCTGAGGTTGTTAATGTTTCTACCACCTATCTTGATTCCAGCTTGTAATTCATCCAGCCCAGCATTTCTCATGATGTGCTCAGCATATAGATTAAACAGACAGGGTGACAGCCGACAGCCCTGTTGTATTCCTTTCTCAATCCTGAACCAATCAGTTGTTCCATACACGGTTCTAACTGTTGCTTCTTGACCCACATACAGGTTTCTCAAGAGACAGGTAAGATGGTTTTGTATTCCCATCTCTTTAAGAGCTTTCCACAGTTCATTATGATCCACACAGTCAAAGGCTTTGGCGTAGTCAATGAAACAGAGGTAGATGTTTTTCTGGAATTCCCTAGCTTTCTCTATGATCCAGCAAAACTTGGCAATTCGATCTCTGGTTCTGGAACTAGAGATCAAATCTTGATGCTTCCCATATCTTTTTTGGTTTTCCTTACCCTGTCTGCATGCATGCTAAGTCACTTCAGTAGTGTCTGACTCTCTGGGACACTATGGACTGCAGCCCGCCAGGCTCCTCTGTCCATGGGGTTCTCCAGGCAAGAATACTGGAGTGGGTTGCCATGCCCATCTCTGGGGGATCTTCCCAACCCAGGAACTGAGCTCACATCTCTCTTCTGCAGTGGCAGGGGACAATGGAAAGTGTTTCCGGAGGAAAACACAGTCTGGGAGCACAGTGCAAGGAGACTGTGATTTATTAGTGGAGTATGTGTTAGCAAACTTTTCTTACTTAGCATCTATTAGTCAGGATGGCACACTTAGAGGATTTAACTGAAAGTTTAATGAAGGGACAGAAAAAAAAATTATACTCCAGATGGACAATGAGAGGATTTGTTACTAAAATTTGAAATAAGATATAGTTTAATCTATTAAAAATGCAACTCATTTCAAGTCTTCTTCCTCCAGTTAGGAAAGTTCTTCAACAGTGGTTTGACACTTGTGTTTCCTCAAGTAGCCTGGAGGGGGTGAAGAGCTTTAAAACCAACCAAAAAATAAAATATAAAAAGCCCTTTGTAGGACACACTATACAAAGTGCTTCCAGTCACTGGTTTCCAATAACTATCAAACAAGAACTCTATTTAAGTTTTTTATTTTTCTTTTTTTATCTTCTTGATGCTGAATTTTTTTTAAGAAATGAATAATTTAGAGAGAGCAGAAGTTGTCATTAGTAAATTTTTATTGTTCCTTGTTAAATAACTATACTACTTGGCATAAGGGCACTCATAATAGACATTTTCATTTCACTATAGCTATTCTCAATTTCTGAACAAATGCCTTGGAAAGAGTTATGTGTCAATTTCACAGAAGATACTGTGAATTAAATCATTTCTATATGCAGGAAAAAATCCAAATCTACTAATATTAATGCTATAAGTAGCAGTATTAGAGCTTTACTCCTATTCTTGAACTATTTCCTTCTCTATTCTCAAAATCTTGATACTAACCCAGTCAGGTTCCTTGTCTAAATTTACTTTCTACCTGTATCATTGGCTATTATATTGATTTTCAATTTAGAAAAAAAATGAAATTAATTTTATAGAGTTTGGTGGCACATGTTCAGGCTTTTCCTATAGAAAGTTCACCATATACTCTCTTGGTGAGACCTAAAGTCACTCGGGTCACAAGAAGGACAGAGAGAGTCTCTGGCTCCCTTGGGAGTCTCGTTTTTCGTTTAGGGAACACTCTCAAATGCCTTTTTCATTGGAAAAAACAATAAATTGATCATTAATTTAAAAAAAAAAAAACTAATGCAGTATCTTCATTAAATGTTGTAAACTGTCTAAACTCTAAGCCACACTCTTCATCACAAGCTTTCTTTTCATAATTTGATTTGTATAAGAGTAGTTATTGGATACGGACTTCCCAGGTGGTACAGTGGTAAAGAATCCACCTGCCAATGCAGGAGACCCTACATCGATCCCTGGGTCTCTCCATCATTATGATGAAAAATTTTACCCAAGATTTTCCCTTATGATATTTCATTACTTTTCCTCCAAGAAGGGAAATAATTCAATTCTGACTTGAGAGATTCCAAGTAACTCCTTCAACTGTCTCTGCTAGCTACAGAATACAGGAAGAAGTTAAGGTTATTTTCTATTTTACTAGAAATGTATTGTTTTGTGTGTATGTGTTTAAAATATCCTACTAAACACTCTTGAGAAGACAGAGAAGCAAATGCTTTGGACAAGGTGTCTCCTTGAATGGTATCATTGATGTTTCCAAGGGCACCACAGCCTCGTGGTGGGGAATCACACCCACAGTAAAGCTTTACAGATCTCACCCTATCTGTATAAGCAGTCTATTTTTTACTTGATTCTATTATTTCTGGCAAATGTGCATATATTGTAAAAAGTTATGCGATTGGACTTCAAATACATCTTTAACAATGTTCACTTCAAAGAGCTATCGCCTGGTGTTTCTCAACACAAAAATCAGCAAGGATGATTTTTTATCTACCATACTTAAACAAATGTTTAAATATGTATCTAAGTTCAAGGTCATAGGCTTCTGTGGCTAATAATCAAGTCACAAGTGGAATGAGAGAAGTGTTCCCAGCTGCTTCATTCACTTACAAGGTGATTGCGATGAGCTCAGGGGAAAACTGATTCTGTTAAAGATCTTAATAATTTTGGGTGAGTCATAATTTTCATCATCATCATGTGTCATTCAGTGATGTGAGTGGAAATTAAGGAAGCTAAGCCAACAAGCATTGACTTTCATCCTAGAAGATCATGAAAAAATAGGAGATAGGGGAAGGAAAAACTCGAAGTAAACACAGTCATAAAAGCATGGGCCCTAATGATATTTTGGGCTGGGTAGTTCTTTGCCAGGGGTATCTACTCTGGACATTGTAGAATGTTGAACAGGATCCCTGGTCTCCAGTCAACAGGGGACAATAACACCCCATGCCACAGTTTGTGACACAGACACGCCTCCACTCTGCCAAACATCTCCTGAAAGAACAGCTCACTCCCTATTGGGAATCACTGGCTTAGAGAAAGGAATATTTCCTTAAATAAAGGAGTAGGTGGGGCTTCCCCTCATGGCTCAGAGGTTTAAGCGTCTGCCCACAATGTGGGAGACGTGGGTTCAATCCCTGGGTCAGGAAGATCCCCTGGAGAAGGAACTGGCAACCAACTCCAGTATTCTTGCCTGGAGAATCCCATGGACGGAGGAGCGTGGTGGGCTACAGTCCACAGGGTCGCAAAGAGTCAGACACAACTGAATGACTTCACTTTTACTTTCACTTTCAAAGGAGTAGGTGAATTCAAGAAGCTGACCATGAAAGAAAAGTAAGAGGTGGAGCAGGGTTCAAAACATGCAGATGAGACCAAAAGTGCTTATACAGGAACTCAAAACTGATAGAAAGACAGAAGAACAATGATAGACGGGAAAGGATGGGAGGACAAGGGAAGGGTTTTAGATGAGAGAGGAAGAAGAAACTTCTTACTTGAGAAAAGTAGACACAGGGGGCCCAGGTGGGAATCAGGACTTGAGATAGGAGTCGCCGCTCCTGGAAAATAAGGAGGAGAAAGAGAAATAATTGTTAAATAGGTCATGGCTCCATGAAAACATGGAGGCTCTCTAGACAGGAGTCAGTCAGGACAAACAGATTTACCCTGTTGGGATACTCAGCCAATCATAACTGTCCTGTCACCTTCTCCAGAAAAAAACTCAGCTTTGAGATGGCCAGCTAATGGAACTGATTTTGTTACTACCAGAAATTGGGAATTAGCAAAGCTCAAAAGCCAGAAAGTGAGAGGAGAAACTATTTCTGTATAGTTATTGCAACACTCCAGAGAAGCAGCAAGGCTCAGGTAAGCAAGGGCGCAGTGGAAAATGAGGGCGGAAAGGTTTCTCAGTAACAGACAAGGGCGGGTTCTGTACAAGTAACAGTGAGAGACAGAAATGGACGTCATGGTCCAAACACTGAATTTCAGAGCTAGGAATCTTTACCAGTTCCACATGAAATAAAGAGCCAGAGAAGCTGTTAGAAAAATGAGGAGGAGTCACCATATTGGAAAAGCCATAAATACTGACACTAAAATAACCAACCAACCAACCAAACAAACAAAAAAAAAGATTAGGAAAAGAAGGGTAGAAAAATATTTCAAGTAAATAAATATAAATGATAATAATAAAAACAGTGCCCTTAATTCAAGAACCTTTTAAATTTTCAAATCATTAACTACATTGACTTTTAAAAGAAGGAACTTTAATCCATCATCTATATCCAAAAACACTAAATCAAAATGTTCTGTAAAGTTCCCACAAAATAAATTAATCAAACTTTAAATACGCTTCACAATTTTTCTTCAAATTTGGCTTCCTTTTCACTTCTCATTAAGAGCTGAAATTCTGCCAAAGTTGAAATGTATAGTTTTACCTATTTTTAGTTGAAGTTCAAAAGACATTTTAATGTTTTTTTCATTATCTCCCCATGCAAAGGAAGATTTTGGATAACCTGTTCAAGGTTCCCTCAAACAGGCAGGATTTTCTTAAAGGATGAAAATTTTAACCTCACATCTATTCTTGAGTTAATTCTTCCAGTAAAAGTTTTTCTTTCATTATTTCTGACCCTTTTCATCAGTGAAGAGGAGCAATGTGGAAAAACAGTCTTTAAACTACTTCTTTAAACTTATTCCTTTATATTTAAGTTAAACTACTTGGTCTTTTAACTACTTTTAATGCAACACTAAAGACTAGGTTTGGATGAGTCTTGGCTTACAGAGGAAAGAACTGATCCCTAAAACTAGGCAGGCAGAAAGGGAGCTCGTCTGATATTCCTCTGTAAACTGTGTCTATAAATGACTACTAAGTCAGACTCTCTCACTCTTAAGAAATGATTCCAATGTTTACTTTCTACAGTTTGTTAGAAAAACAAAATCTATTGATTATGCTTTTTCAAGCTAAACATTCTCCTCCCCTTATTCTGAATCTTCTTTATTACCCGTCTAACGTCCTTACTTAACTTAAATGCAGAGTACATCATGAGAAACACTGGGCTGGATGAAGCACTAGCTGGAATCAAGATTGTCGGGAGAAATACGAATAACCTCAGATATGCAGATGACACCACCCTTACGGCAGAAAGTGAAGAAGAACTAAAGAGCCTCTTGATGAAAGTGAAAGACGAGAGTGAAAAACTTGGCTTAAAGCTCAACATTCAGAAAACTAAGATCATGGCATCTGGTCCCATCACTTCATGGCAAATAGATGGGGAAACAGTGGCAGATTTTATTTTGGGGGGCTCCAAAATCACTGCAGATGGTGATTGCAGCCATGAAATTAAAAGACACTTATTCCTTGGCAGGAAAGTTATGACCAACCTAGACAGCATATTAAAAAGCAGAGACATTACTTTGTCAACAAAGGTCCATCTAGTCAAAGTTATGGTTTTTCCAGTAGTCATGTATGGACGTGAGAATTGGGCTTTAAAGAAAGCTGAGCACCGAAGAATTGATGCTTTTAGACTTTGGTGTTGGAGAAGACTCTTGAGAGTCCCTTGGACTGCAAGGAGATCCAACCAGTCCATCCTGAAGGAGATCAGTCCTGGGTGTTCATTGGAAGGACTGATATTGAAGCTGAAACTCTAATACTTTGGCCACCTGATGTGAAGAGCTGACTCATTTGAAAAGACCCTGGTGCTAAGAAAGATTGAAGATGGGAGGAGAAGGGGACGACAGATGACTGGATGGCATCACCAACTCAATGGACATGAGTTTGGATAAACTCCGGGAGTTGGTGATAGACAGAGAAGCCTGGTGTGCTGCAGTCCATGCATGGGGTTGCAAAAAGTCAGACACGACTGAGCAACTAAACTGAAATAACAGTCCTTAACACTCATCATGTTAAATCTAGTTTTTTGTAATCCTTTCCATTTTTTCAATTTTGATAAATACCAGTTAGTCACTAATAGATTGAGGTCATATCACTAAGAAATAACTCGGGCTGGTCATCACTACAATCAAAGTATGGAAAAAAAACAAATTATTGAAACTGACATAGAGTTTTACTGAAGGTATGTTGACTATAATATGACCCAGAAATTGCACTCAGAGGTATATATCTGAGATAATACGTCAGATTTATCTATGTCCATTAAAAAGCATATTAAAAAATGTTCCTAGTAGTGTTATACAGAATATTAAAAAACAGAAAAGAACCCAAATGCATATTTTTCCTGCAGTAAAAATATTGAATAATAAATTCAGCAGTGTGGTAGGATATGAGAAAAATATTTTTCAAAATCTGATAAGGGGTTAATAACCAAAAGATACAATTAACTCATACATGTTGACATCAAAATCAATACCCCGATTTTAAAATGGGCAGAGGATCTGAATAGACATTTTTCTAAAGAATAAATGGCCAAAAGCACATGAGAAGATTTCAACATCACCAATCCTAAGGGAAATGTAAATCAAAACTGCAAAGATGGAACACTCATATCTGATAAAATAACTATCTTCAAAAGAACAATGAATAACAAGCATTGGTGGGGATGTGAGGAAAGGAAACCATCATACACTGTTAGTAGGAACGTAAACTGGTGCAGCCACTATGGAGAACAGTATGGAACGTCCTCAAACAATTAAAAATAGAACTGTTATACAAACTAGCAATTTCATACATATACAGCCTTGACATACTCCTTTCCCAATTTGGAACCAGTCTGTTGTTCCATGTCCAGTTCTAACTGCTGCTTCTTGACCTGCATACAGATTTCTCAAGAGGCAGGTCAGGTGGTCTGGTATTCCCACCTTGTTAAGAATTTTCCACTATTTGTTGTGATCCACATAGTCAAAGGTTTTGGTGTGGCCAATAAAGCAAAAGTAGATGTTTTTCTGGAATTCTCTTGCTTTTTTGATGATACAACGGATGTTGGCAATTTGATCTCTAGTTCCTCTGCCTTTTCTAAATCCAGCTTGAACATCTGGAAGTTCATGATTCATGTACTCTTGAAGCCTAGCTTGGAGAATTTTGAGCATTATTTTACTAGCATGAGGGATGAGTGCAGTTGTGTGGTAATTTGAACATTCTTTGGCATTGCCCTTCTTTGGGATTGGGATGAAAACTGACATTTCCCAGTCTTGTGACCACGGCTGAGTTTTCCAAGTTTGCTGGCATATTGAGTACAGCACTTTCACAGCATCATCTTTTAGGATTTGAAATAGCTCAACTGGAATTCCATCACCTCCACTAGCTTTATTCGCAGTGATGCTTCCTAAGGCCCACTTAGCTTCACATTCCAGGATGTCTGGCTCTAGGTGAGTGATCACACCATCGTGATTATCTAGGTCTTGAAGATCGTTTTTGTATAGTTCTTCTGTGTATTCTCGCCACCTCTTCTTAATATCTTCTGCTTCTTTTAGGTTCATACCATTTCTGTCCTTTATTGAGCCCATCTTTGCATGACATGTTCCCTAGGTATCTCTAATGTTCCCTTGGTTTTCTTGAAGAGATCTCTAGTCTTTCCCATTCTACTGTTTTCCTCTATTTCTTTTGCATTGCTTGCATTGATCACTGAGGAAGGCTTTCTTATCTCTCCTTGCTGTTCTATGGAACCCTGCATTCACATGGGCATATCTTTCCTTTTCTCCTTTGCCTTTAGCTTCCCTTCTTTTCTTAGCTATTTGTAAAGCCTCCTCAGACAACCATTTTCCCTTTTTGCATTTCTTTTTCTCAGGGATGGTGTTGAACACTGCCTCCTGTACAATGTCGCGAACCTCCGTCCATTGTTCTTCAGGCACTCTATCAGATCTAATCCCTTGAATCTGTTTGTCACTTCCACTGTATAATCATAAGGGATGTGATTTAGGTCAAACCTGAATGGTCTAGTGGTTTTCCCTACTTTCTTCAATTTAAGTCTGAATTTGGCAATAAAGGAGTTCCTGCTCTGAGCCACAGTCAGCTCCTGGGTTTGTCATTGCTGACTGTATAGAGCTTCTCCAACATTGGCTGCAATGAATATAATCAATCTGATTTTGGTATTGACCATTTGATGATGTCCATTTGTAGAGCCTTCTCCTGTTTTGTTGGAAGAGGGTGTTTGCTATATGCAGAGTATATCATGCAAAACGTCAGACTAGATGAAGCACAAGCTGGAATCAAGATTCCCGGGAGAAATATCAATAACCACAGATATGCAGAGGATACCACCCTTATGGAAGAAAGTGAAGAAGAACTAAAGAGCCTCTTGATGAAAGCAAAAGAGGAGAGTAAAAAAAGTTGCCTTAAAACTCAACATTCAGAAAACTAAGATCATGGCATCCTATCCTATCACTTCATGGCAAATAAATGGGGAAACAAAGGAGACAATGACAGATTTTATTTTTGGGGGACTCCAAAATCACTGCAGATGGTGATTGCAGCCATGAAATTAAAAGACACTTGCTGCTTGGAAGAAAAACTGACCAAAGCTAGATAGCATATTAAAAAGCAGAGACATTACTTTGCCGACAAAGGTCCAACTAGTCAAAGCTATGGTTTTTCCAATACTCATGTATGGATGTAAGAGTTTGACTCTAAAGAAAGCTGAGCACTGAAGAATTGATGCTTTTGAACTGTGATGTTGGAGAAGACTCTTGAGAGTCCCTTGGACTGCAAGGAGATCAAACCAGTCCATCCTAAAGGAAGTCAGTCCTGAATATTTATTGGAGGGACTGATTCTGAAGCTGTAGCTCCAATACTTTGGCCACATGATGCAAAGAACTGACTCACTGGAAAAGACCCTGATGCTGGGAAAGATTGAAGGTAGGCAGAGAAGGGGACAATAGATGATGAGATGAGAAGGTTGGATGGCATCATTGACTCAACAGACATGAGTATGAGCAAACTCCAGGAGTTGGTGATGGACAGGGAGGCCTGGCATGCTGCAGTCCAGGGGGTTGCAAAGTGTCAGACACAACTGAGCGACTGAACTGAACTGATATTATGCTACAATAAGGATGAATCTTGAAAGCATGATGGTAAGTGAAAAAAACCAGTCACAAAGGACAACATTCTATGTATATCCATTTTATTGAAATATGCAGAATGGGCATAACTATAGTGATGGAAAGTAGATAGATTCATGGTTTGGGGGGGCTTGGCAGGCTTGGGAGGGGAATGGGAAACGACTGCTGATGTGTATGGGATTTCTTAGATGATGTTAAAAATGTTTAAAATTAGATTTTGGTGATAGTTGCATAACTCTTTGAATATACTAGAAAATGCTGAACTATGTACTTTAAATGGATGAATTGTATCCTTTGCATAATAAATGTCAATAAAGCTGTTTTTTAAAAAAGAACAAGACCCAGCAATGATATACACAACATTATAAGTGAATCTCACAGACATTTTTATGAGCAAAAAAAGCCAGACATAAAAGAGTATACATAGTATGAATCTATTTACATAATGCTCAAGACCTGATCAAGTTGATAATAATATAAGCCAGAATATTGGTTACCTCTGAAGAGCTACCTCTGGGAGAATAGTGGAGAAGGAAATGGCAACGCACTCCAGTATTCTTGCCTAGAGAATCCTATGGACGGAGGACGCTGGTGGGTTGCCGTCTATGAGGTCACACAGAGTTGGACATGACTGAAGCGACTTAGCATGCGTGCATGCATTGGAGAAGGAAACAGCAACCCACTCCGGTATTCTAGCCTGGAGAATCCCGGGGACACAGGAGCCTGGTGGGCTGCCATCTATGGGGTCGCACAGAGTCGGACACGATTGAAGAGACTTAGCAGCAGCAGCAGCAGGAGCAGCTGGGAGAATAAATGCTGACCAAGAAAGGGCACAAAAGAACCTACTGGGGAATACGTGTAACTCTATGGCTGATTCATGTCAATGTATGAGAAAACCCACTGAAATGTTGTGAAGTGATTGGCCTCCAACTAATAAAATAATATTTAAAAAAAAAAAAAGAAACTACTGGGCTGCTGGAAACATTCTATATCATGATTTGGACGGTTGCTACATAGTCATAGCCAGATATATTTCATCAGTCTCTAATGAGTCCACTTTATGCTCTTTACAGTTTATTAAAAGTTAAAAGGAATAAACAATTGTGTGTTAGCATTTTCTTGGTCACCTAGATGTAGCTAAATGGTAAGTTGTTAAGAAGACAATATCTAGAGTTAAAAATTCTTTATTCCAATACTGGTTTCCCATTTCTTGGCTAGGATATTTTGTGTGAATTATTTAATATGTATGATTCTCTGTGTTAAAAAGATGATGATAATGATAACACCCACTGGAAAGTTGCCTTGGTAGGGAACCCATATGAAAGAAAGTATTTTGTAAACTGCAAATATTGGTAAATTTATTACAACCTCACAGAGAATGAAAAATTCACATTTTAAAAAATAAATATGTAGAAGAGTTTTCTAGAATGTTCTTAATTTAGATTCCTGGTATAACACTCTTACTAAATTATACTTTAACACAGTTGGACTATAGTGAAGATGCAAGAAAAAGTAGTCCAATGGAACTCACTGCTGTATTTTTTTTAAAGGAAAGTCAAAGTGTAATGTTTAAATAATTTTCCTTCTTTGTTTTTGGCTGTGCTGGGTCCTCGCTGCCGCACGGGGGCTTTCTCCAGTCCTGTGAGTGTTTCTCGTTGTGCTGGCTTCTCCCGTCACCGGGCACAAACTCTAGAGCACGGGCTCATAGCTGGGGCGCCGGAGCTCAGCTGCGCCGAGGCCTGTGGGATCGCCCCTGACCAGGGATCAAACCCGCAGCTCCTGCAGTGGCAGGCAGATTCTTTATCTCTGAGCCACCAGGGAATCCCTGTGGGTTTTTTTTTTTGGAAGAAAGTTTTTCACTCCATTTCTCAATGAAGATCCTTTCGTGAAGATCCACAGGCAAAACTTCCATATTTTTAGGTGCGTGAGCGCTAAGTCGCCTCAGTCGTGTCCGACTCTGAGCAACCCTCTGGACTGCAGCCCACAGGCTCCCCTGTCCGTGGGGTTCTCCAGGCGAGAAGACTGGAGTGGGCTGCCATGCCCTCCCCCAGGGGAGCTTCCCGGCCCAGGGACGGAACCCGCGACTCTCGGGTCTCCTGCACCGGCAGGCAGGTGCTTTGTCAGTAGCGCCACTGGGAGGTGCCTATATCACCTGAGAGCTGGTTTTTTTGACTTCTGGAAATCAGTGATGTTTTTTCTTTAAAATACCAAATGAAACAGAGGGAAATTTTTGGTCTGTGCCTAATGAGAAATGGGTCTTGTCTACATGCATTTTGTTCACTGTTGTCAGTCTGAGGTTTATGCTATTTGTATTCTCCCTCTGCTTCAGTTCTCTGACTCTAACTTTTTTTTTTCATCACCTTTGCATATAGGTTGGAAGCCTATTTCAAGTCACCTTTAGAAGCGGATGTTATAATCAACAAACAGCAACAACAGAAGAATTTAATTAAATCTGAATACAATGTTAATCTCTCTGCTACAGAAGTCAAAAACACAGACAGCAATACAAGAAGAAATACCCACAGATATAAGCACAGGTGCCCTATTTCACAGAATTTACTGAAGGAGTGTTTTGGTGCCCTTTACGTTGATTTTGATATCAGAAGCCTGCAGCCTGGCATGGAATCCTCAGAGGGTTAGGGATCTGGGTCCATTCTGTCTCAGAACAGTGCCTGCCTCACAGTTAACTCTCAATGCTTGTTAAATTAATTAGTACTACTTCTAAAATGTAGCCTTTCACTTCCTCAGAGGCATGGTGACAATTACACCAAATTTCTTTCTAACTACCATGAAAACCTGTTATAAATGTATGGTTTATGTGAGAGGCAGAATGAAGAGAAAAGTGGCTCATTGATATTGGCTAAACCAGATACTCTTTTAGTTTTTTTTGTTTTTTTTCTTTCACTGCAGATAATAAAACCATCTGCTTCCATATGGAATTTTCCAAGTGAAATGCTTGTTACTTTAAAGCCTACAAATGAGATGCTTGATTATTCTTTTCTTACATAAGTATAAAGTATTACTAAAATGTAATATATAACTTAATTTTTTAATAAAATAAGTAATTCCTTTAAATCAGTGATCTTGCTATTTCAATTTCATATAAAGTATCCTCGCTGTACTTTATAGAAAAGATGAAGAGGTTTCTCAGAAACACATACAGGAATGGGAGAACAGGAGAAGGGAGGATAACAATAAAAATATTGCATGCCTGGAAGCAGATGACTGAGCAGTCATTAGTTAGCAGGACTGGAGCCTGAGTTGGCAGCGGGGAACACGGAGAACCCACTTCATCCCTGCCACAGAGTTCTCAAAGGACTCAGACGCTGGTAGCAACAGGCACTTCTGGAGCAGGGTGAGGAAGAGAGAGGCTCCAAATAAAACACCCAGGTAAGGGGATTGAAAGAAGCAGTCACACATCCCAGGGGAGACCCCACCCCTCCGCAGGGAGAGTCCTTCCCTCGTCCCGGCGGAAGGCATAGATGGATTCTCAAGAGAGGGTAAATGTACCAGGGATACTAGGCAAAAAACAGGGAGTCAAAAAATGGGAATTAAGTGGAAATGTGTGTACTGATTTTCCTGAAATCCCCAACCTCCAGAACAATGGCAGCCAGAACATTATGGTCTAGACAGATTAGAAAACTCTTCTCTGAGGAATCAACCAGCCCAAGAATAAAGATATAAAATATTTACAATGGGATGTCCCTGTAAACAACCAAGACCACCTTATACTGAAGCTAAATGTCAGCCAGTCCCTCTTTCATGCAAAAAGGGTATCGTCAGCTTTTAGTATATAAAAATGCAATTTTTTGTACATTGACATTTTACCCTATAACCTCTCTAAATTAGTTTAATAGTTGTAGATGGCAGTTGTTTATAGATTTCTTATAATAGTCTACATAGTCAATCAAGACATCTTCAAAAAGAGATAGTTTTACTTACTTTTCAGATCTTTTTGCATTTTATTTCCTTTCATGTCTAATTGTGAAAGCTATACTTTCTGGTAAACTGTTGAACACAAGGGGTGATAATTAGCACCCTTGCCTTGGTCCTGATCTCAGGGAGAAAGTATTTAATTTTGAAACATTATGTATAATATTAGCAATAAGTTTTTCATATGTACCCTTTATCAGAATGAGGAAGTCCCCTTTATAACTTGATTAAACGTTTTATCATGAACGAATATTTTTAAACATTTTTCTACATTGATTGAAATGATAATTTTTTCTCCTTTATTAAGTGAATTATACTGATTGATTTTCAAATATTAAATCAACTTTACCTTCCTGGATTTATTTGTTAGCATTTTGTTAAAAATCTTTGAGTCTCACAAGGATTACTGGTATGGATGGATGGATGGATTTTTTAGTGTTTTTGTCTGGCCTCATATTTGGGAGATATTGACCTCAAAAAATGAGTTTAATAGGACCATCATTCTCCATATTATGAAAGGTTGTGTATAATAGTGTATTATTTCTTTTCTTAAACGTTCAATAGAATTCACTAATTGAATCATCCGGGCCTGAGTTTTCTAGTCAGTTTTCCAGTCTTCCTTGCTTAAGCAGACATAGACACAGAGACATCCAAGGATTCCCCAGATCTAAACAGAGAATCAATCAGCAAGCTTTGAAGAAATATGTCCCAACAGCAGAGGTTTGGATTTTATTGGTCTGTGGTCCTGAGCATTAGTGGTTTTTTTAAAGCCCTCCAGGTGTCTTCGGTTATATTCAGAGTTGAGAACCTTGGCTACAATGTAAAAGGCAAAAACAAAAACAACCAGAAAAGAGCAAAGTGGAAAAAACGGAGACTGTAAAAGGAAATGATAATTCTAAAGAAACTAGTAGTGATATTATCGAAGACATCAGAGATGATATTGAGACCATAAAACAATAAAAAATAAATTAATAAAAACAACTTGTTAGGACTCAGCAGTTAAAGAGAACTGATTTCAAACACTGAATCTCCGTATCTACTGGCTTTGTGAAAAGTGAAAGTGATAGTCACTCAGTCGTGTCTGACTCTGAGACCCCATGGCCTGTAGCCTGCCAGGGTCCTCTGTCTGTGGAATTCACCAGGCCAGAATACTGGAGTGGGTAGCCTTTCCCTTCTCCAGGGGATCTTCCCAACCCAGGGATTGAACCCCAGTCTCCCACATTGCAGGCGGATTCTTTACCGTCTGAGCCACCAGGAAAGCCCAGGTTACTGGCTTTGTTCATTAAGATATTCACTTAAGTTCTTGGAGACACTATTTCCTCATCTGCAAAACAGCAATAACAACATAGCATCTACCTCATGTTTTCCTGTGAATAGTAAGATAATACTTGGAAAGTAGTTAGGAGAGTGCCTGCCACATGAATTAACTAGTTCATAGCAGTCATTCTATTAGGAACTCTTTTCATTGTTATCTGTTATACTTAGTCAATAGGAGAAAATGCCATTGGCAGCATTCAATTAAATAAACTATCTAAGTAGGGAAATTACTATCCAGATCTGAAAAGCAGACAATGCATCAGTCAGTGGAGAAGGTTGGAATCAGGGGGAAAGGATGTAAATTCAAATTAGTTTAATGTAGTGACTATTTATTTCTAAAAAGTGTCTTTATTTATAAAAATTAGCTTGGAAATTGCTTGCTCACATTTCCTCAGCGTTTGGTACAGGTTCAAATTTTCACAAAACCATCAATACTTGACAGCATCTGTGCAGGAAATCAGAACAAACTAGAAGGGTGGCTTTTATGGGTGCTTCTCTCAAGCTTTAATCTGCCTTCATTTTCAGGATTCTCTAACTCAGTAACATTTCACTTTTAAAATAAACCACCATTAAACCTACAATTCTCTACTTCTGTTACAGATTATTTAGACTTCTCAAGACTACAAGGAGGATTAAATAACAGTACATTGATTAATAACAGTACATTGCTTAATAACAGTTTGATTATACCCTCAATAAATGGACATCATCAGCATCAACATTATGATCCAGGGTAAGACTCGCTAATGATAAACTTAAAACCCCTCACAGGGAATGTGAGAATGTTTGCTTAGAACAGCTCTGTAACTCCTCGCCTCAAGAAGTTCACATAGAATAGCGACTAAGAACTTGACAGTGACTTATTCTCAGGTATGTTCTGTTTATGGCCTCTCTGTAGTGTTCACTGTGTTACCAAATGCAAGCTCACATGCCTGATGCACAGTGATGTCAAATAAACCGAAATGCTGGAGTCTGGAGCAGAGGAAGGTTTTTGCAGAGCTGAGCAAGGAGAAAGGGTGGCTTGTGCTCAAAAACGCCCAAACCCTCTGAACAGTTCTGGCAAAGCATTTTAAAAAATATTTAGTTTTATTTATGTATTTATTTGGCTGTTCTGGGTCTTAGTTGTGGCACACAGGATTTTCTAACTTCATTGTGGCCTGTGGGATTTTAGTTGCGGCATGTGGGATCCAGATCCCTTGCCCAGGGCTTGAACCCAATCCCCTTACCCTGGGAGCATGGCGTCTTAGCCACTGGACCACCAGGGAAGTCTCGGCAAAGCATTTCTAAAGACAAATTGAGGGAAGGGCATGGAGGGTGTGTGATCAGCTCATGCACAATTCTCTGATCAATCCTTAGCCTCAGGAAGTTCTGGGGGCTACCTGCCCATGATCATCAAGTAGTTAATTTCTTCCATTTGGAGGTGGTTTTAGCAGCTGAAAACCTGGGAAATACACATGGGAAACTGTTATCCAGGTCCTTCAGAGAGGAGCTAAAGCAGGAGGTGTGGGGAAGGTGCCTGTCCCTGGGAAAGCCCCTGTAGGATCCTGCTGGGTTACAGTTGTACTAATGATGTGCAGTTTGGGGCCAGAATCATTTGGTCAGTCCCCATTCACTACTTCAACATTTTGTTTTTGGAACCAGTCAAAAAATGTGAAAAATAGCCAGCCAAAAATGTGAAAAATGTGAAAAATAACAAACAAAAATAGCTCGTTCAAGAGTTAACTTGACTAAAAGAACAGATTCTTAAATAGACTTAAATGGCAAAATGCATTTCCCTGGTAGTTTTTATCTACTGGAACTTTGGGGATGAGAAGAATTAAATTTTCCAAGGTGGCATGAGTCTCAGCAGTGGTGTCATCTCACTTAAATTGACTACTTTCTCAGGAATCTATGTACCACCTCTCATCTCTCCATGGGCTGTTAGACAGATTAGACATCAGTAAAGCTCCATAAAACTCAGAAAGAGACTTGACTGTCAATACACTTCATTTGGAATTTTCAGACCTGAAATTAATAGTGCTTAGATAATCAACAAAATGTGTTTCAGAATCGTCTTTCCCAGAAATTGGCAATAAAGGAAAATAATAAAATTTCTCAGGTTACAAAATACTAACAGGAAATGGCCCACTTTTTATGCTCCAACAACTGTGACTTGGGAGAATATGTAAAGTCTAGAAATTGTCTGTTCCAAATAATCTCTGCTGGCAATCAAATAAAACTGTCGCTCATAAAAAGGAATATTCTTAAAATCTTGGTTAGTGCCACTTGCAGGAGGTGCCATCAGTTTAGCAGAAGCACCTTCAAAAGGCAAAAATGATCAGTGGAGTGAGGTCATTACACAACAGGTATCTGGGCAAGTGAAGGAAATTTTCATCTTTTCTTTATCTTTGTATTCTTAGGAGCATCTGGCCTATTTAGAAAAAGTAAAACAAAAATAACACCAGGAATATAACAATCATTCTAACATCAGGTGAAAGGCCTGAAACAATATTTTTAGAGCTACTCAAATGAAAAATGCAATTGTACATTCTCACATCAAGAATCCTAACTTTGAGACTGCATTTCTACTTAGAAAATGTCTCCTTGGTGACTCAGATTTCTCCTTCTTTGGAGGAAGACTTGTTAACTTTAGATCCAGCACTTTCCATTCGTGGACCCCCTCCCAATGCCTTTGGGGGCCAAACAATTCCTGCAAGGGCTCCCAAAAGGATATGCCCACCAAGATTTATCCAAAACATTGGAAAGTTCAAGAACCACTGTTTTCACCCAAAGGTTAAAAACTGTATGACTATTTTTTCCCTTCTACTCCTGTGGTGCTTTATTTACTCCTTCTGTGCTTTCCTTTCCTCAGAGAATCTCTAAGGAGAGATTTCACCAAGATGAGTGTTTGCCGTGCCATTTGGAAGATTCCTTCCCAGTGGGGAGGGAAGACCAAATCTGGGGCAAAACCCGTGGCTTGCATGACTTCTCTCATTGACAGCGCTTTCCCTGGAAGATCATTAAGTAGATGACTAGACTCTTTGTACTGTGGATATATCAAACATTGCCATACTTTTAGTTGTCCAAGAAGAAGAAAAATCTTAATAGAAAACTCAGAAGGTGTTTGTTGCTTTAAACACTAGTGGTTTTGTACAGGGGCTGTAAATCATCATGTAAAATGATTCTTAATGGGAGGTTCCTTGCAGAACGACTTCCTGTTTTGCTCTTCAGATAAATAGCAACTGTGTTTCACATGGGTTTGGCCAACAGTGCAAGGATTCCTTATGGCATTGGATTGTATTTTATTTCTTCCACACTTGCTACTCATAGATACCTCTGAGACTCACCAACATGACAAACTAATTTCCAAAAACAGGCTTATAGTCTAGAGGAGTAATTTTTTAATTTTTATTTTTAGAGAAGACAGAAGGGCATACTCCCACCTAAAGAGAGGTCAGCCGGCCTGAAAATTAGCCAACTGCTGTTGTATAATGGAAACTGACCCTGGCTCAGAAGGCTCACTTGGAGGCTTCCAGCAAGATTTCATCACTACATGGGTTGTGGCATTTAAAGGGATGGGCTGGTTTAATGAGCTGTTTCACCAGCTTCTTAACTTTCACTGCAAATATTTCTCCAGAAGCCAAAGCCTCCAGTCCCCTCATTTTGTGGACTTGAAGTATTAATTAGGGCTTAGATTCTATAAAAAACAAGTGGGAGAGTCATAAACTTCTAGGTCTACTGGCTCCCAAATTGCTTAGCCATGACTATTTTTTAACTCTGTGTTAGCCCCAGTTAGCAGTACATTCAGTGTTTTAGAAAATCAATATAATCTGTATTGAAGTTTTCCATAAATCAAATTCCTTAAAGGTCCATTTGTGTCATTTTACAATATATGCCACTGGTTCAAGTTTAAAAGCACCATGAAGAGGAAAATGAATTACTCTGTATGCATAGACCAAATATATCTCCAATCTCAATTTAAGTCATCTAAAGGCGACTGTTATGTCAAACTATTTTTGTGACTCATTTTTTAAAAATTTGTATATCAAACATTTATTCCTTTTATTAAAAGAAATAAACAAGAAATATTTTACCATCTTGCCCCGATTATATGAAAATAAAGTTTTTTCCTAAACCTCCATTGTTATATATTTATGCTCATAATCATTGTGTGCTTATTATATGATTGCTATTTATTATTTAGCAGAGTTTTCAGTGCATCTCTGAAGTCCACATATTGTCAGATTTATAGGTAATATAGCATTTTACTGTTATATCACAATTAACTATCTCACTTCCCAGTATTTGGGCGCTTGTCATGATTTTTAAATAATCATGACTGCACTAAGATTATGACATGTGGTCAGTTCTTAGGGCTACTGTAACAAAGCGCCACAAGTTGGATTGGCTTAAGACAACAGAACTGTATTTTCTCACTGTTCTGGAGACTGGAAGTCTGAAATCAAGTTGCTGGCAGGGCCATGATCCCTCTGAGCCCCCAGAGAAGGGTCTTTCCTTGCCTCTTCCAGCTTTTGGCATCAGTTCCACTCCCCACTTTGGTCTTCACATGGCCATCATCCTTCTGTGTCTCTTCTCGTTTTATCAGGACACCAGTCATAGAAACTAAGGATTCATCCTATCCCAGTAGAATCTCCAGCTTAGCTAATTATATTTACAACCACCCTGTCTCCAAACGATGTCTCACTTGGAAATTCCTGGAAAGACATCAGATTTGGGGGGACACTTTTCATCCCAGTGTAGGTGCCCTAAACCACTATTTAAAGAGATGAAACAGTCTCCATTTCTAAGGGACAGGAAAATAAAATGCTCTCACACTTTCAAAATACATGATTAAAAAACAAAAAAACTTTATGTATATGTGTGTTATTTGTCTTAACTCTCCAATCTGTAATTTCAAAGAGCAAATGAATTTTACTTTTCATCTTATTTTTTAAAATCCTGATTATCTCACAAGCACAAAAATTCAACGCAACATTGGAGGGAATAAAAATGTTTCATAGAGATCATGAATTTACTTTCATGTCCTTTAATCAATGCTCTTTCTTCCCAGAGACAATAAATTTCCCCACAGAACCTATCTTTGATGAGGATTTACAGAAAAATAAACAGCTTTCTATTCCTCAAAGTCTATAGAGGGTATCACACATCCCAAAAGAGAAGAGGACTTACAAACAGGGGGATAGAAAAGGACTTCCCTCGTAGTCCAATGGTTAAGACTCCAGGCTTCCACTGCAGGGGGTGCGGGTTTGATTCCTGGTCGGGAAATTAAGATCCCGCATGCTGTACAGAGTAGTCAAAAACAAAACAAGCAAAAACCAGGGGGAAAAAACAGCATGTGTGTTTCACCCTTCACCATTATTCAACATTCAACAGTATTTCTTGATCTTTAAGAAGCCCCCATGCACCCCTGTCAGGAGGGGAAATCCAGTGTGAGAAGAGGCAGCACACTCTTCAATGTGGAGAGTCTGAAAAGCTAAAGTGCCCAAGCCGCTCAGCTTTGCAAGCATTCCATGAGAAGGTGGGTCCGCCATATATACTGTGGTTCAGTTCAGTTCAGTTCATTTCAGTCGCTCAGTCCTGTCTGACCCTTTGTGACCCCATGGACTATACCACGCCAGGCCTTCCTGTCCATCACCAACTCCTGGAGTTTACTCAAACTCATGTCCATTGAGTTGATGATGCCATCCAACAATCTCATCCTCTGTCGTCCCCTTCTCCTCCCGCCTCCAATCTTTCCCAGCATCAGGGTCTTTTCCAATGAGTCAGTTCTTCACATCAGGTGGCCAAAGTATTGGAGTTTCAGCCTCAGCATCAGCACTTCCAATGAATATTCAGGGTTGATTTCCTTTAGGATGGACTGGTGGGATCTCCTTGCAGTTCAAGAGATTCTCAAGAGTCTTCTCCAACACCGCAGTTTAAAAGCATCATTTCTTTGGTGCTCAGCTTTCTTTACAGTTCAACTCCGGCATCCATACATGACTACTGGAAAAACCACAGCTTTGACTGTCTTTAAAAAGGAGTAGACATGGATCACCCCCATTCCTTTCTCCCCGATTCATCTCCTGTCAACACATCAAAACATGTTTCCAAGGGTCTGGAAGGAGCACAGGACACTGTCTGAGGGTAAAGGAAGAGTGACACCACAGTTATTCTGAAGATCAGATCACTGGCAGAATATTACGTTTGTTGGTTTTTTTAATTAAGACTTTATTCATTCAGCTGTGCCAGGTCTTCCTTGCAGCATGCAAACTCTTAGTTGCAGCATGAAGGATCTAGTTCCCTGACCAGGGATTGAATCCGGGCCCCCTGCATTAGGAGCACAGAGTCTTAGCCATTGGATCACCAGGGAAATCCAAAGGCTTTATTTTTATACAGCAATTTAAGGTCCCTGCAAATCTGAGGGGCAGATACAGATTCCCCTGTACCGATCACACACCCATGCACAGCCTCCCCATGGTCAGCATCGCCCACCAGATGGGACATTTGTTACAACTGATAAACCTACCTTGTCACCTCATAGTCGCCCAGAGTTCATAGTTCATACTGTGGTTCACTTTTGATATTATATTATACATCCTACGCTTTGGACAAATGTATAATGACATAAGTTCATCATTATGGTATCACTCAGGCTGTTTACTGCCCTGAAAATCCTCTATGTTCTGTCTATTCATCCCTTCCCCTACCCTCCAATCCCTAGCAGCCACTGGTCTTTTCACTCTCTCCTTAGTTTTGCCTTCTCCAGAATATAAGATGGTTGGAATCAAATGGTAGGTCACCTCTTCCAACTAGCTTCTTTCACTTAGGAATATGCATTTTAAAGTTCCCTCCACATATTTTCATGTCTCTCTCTTTTTTTTTTTTTTTTTTTGGCTGTGCCACACGGCATGTGGGATCTTAGTTCCTCAACCAGGGATTGAACCCAGGGCAGAGTCCTAAGTGCTGGACCACCAGGGGATTCCTCTGTCCATACCTTGAGAGCTCATTTCTTCTTAGCACTAAGCAACAACCCATCATCTGGATGTGCAACAGTTTATTCATCCACTCACCTTAAGGACATTTAATTGCTTCCAACTTTTGGCAATGCTGAATAAAGCTACTATCAGAACTTCTGTGTGGGTGTTTTGGTGGATAAACCTCAGTTCCTTTGTGTAAATACCAAGGAACATGATTCCCAGATCCTATGGCAATAGGAGGTCGAGATTGTAAGACTTTGCCCAACGGTCTTCCAGGAAGCCGTGGCTTGCTCTGACCACACTGGGGAAGGAATACCCCCACCGGGGAGCATATTCAGGTCTTCACAGCAGCTGTTTCCCAGATAATGCTAATGATGTTTCATAGAGGATTATGTCTTACAGCTTTAAGCGGTCCTCTTTCCAAAGAAATAAAGTTCTCCCGTAGCCTTATATAATCACTGTGCATATGCTTGAACTACATGTCTTATTCCCAAGAAGCCCCACATGTGAAACATATATGATGCTCGTAATACTTTCTATTTCAAAATAATGGAATAACTTTCACCGGAAGACATTTTTAAAAATGCATTTTAAAATGCACCCTTCCCCAAGTGACACCCGTGACACAAAGACAGGGCACTTTTAGAATCAGAGGTCAAGGAACTGGACCTTGCTGCTCTGCAAGGAACAGGAAAAATGAAACTGCACAGTTATTTGGGAATCTGGCTCTCTAAGAACAAACTGCCAGCCTTTTTTTATTTTCCCCTCTCAATAAGGAAAGTGAATGCTCAGCTTTGAGGTATGCTCGGCTTTGAGGTATGAGGTATGTTCTATTTGTTTTGGAGGAATTAATGTAAACTGTCCACAGTTGCATTGCCAAGATGAAATAGAAAAATAGGAATCAAGAGTTCACCAGTAAATACCACTGCTTACAATCAGAATTTTATAAAGCTCAGAAGTAACTGCTTTCCTAATATGTCAGACCAATATGGAGCCCTTTCCTTAAATTATGGAGGGAAAAAAGTATTTTTGAGTTATTCTGGTCATCTTACTAGTTCAGCTGGATCCAGTGTAGTAGTGAAATAAACAGTGAAATAAATCACTTTCTGATCAGCAATTATGGTGGCCAAAAAATTCAAAGAATCAAGAAGCAAATCTCTTTAGCCAAGAATATGAGGTCCCACCTTCCCCTCTCGTTTTGTGGAAAACTGTCTCTCTGCTCTGACACCACTTAAGTTACCACATCAGCCTCTGGTTCTCTTCACTTCATTTTGAAAGCCTTTTTCCTTTCCTGTCAATGTGGTTTCCCACCGTTCTCTTCAAACTGCTCTTAGAAGATGCAGGGCCCTGGGATTCTCGAAGACGCCATGTCACTGATGCCTGCGCCTCCTTCTGAAAGCCCCCTTCTCTCCAGGCTCAGTGAGTCCTCTTCGGGTTTCTCTGAGGACTTTTCCTGTGTGCCGTGCTGAGGCCTGGGTTCCAAGGCCCAGGTTTCGTGGGTTGATTTCCTCAGGCATTCCACACATAACTGTCCAGTGCCCTTTAAGTGCCTAGCAATGTCTTAAGGTTCTGACTTCAGCTCCATTTTCTCTCTCATCTCTGTAGCTTCTCCCTCTGCAATGTCAGCCTCCAGGCTTTATCCACCCTCTTCACCCTTTCCTTTTGGGCCACTGCTTTAATATACATTCTTTTTCTTGCCTAAATAATTTTATTAACTACCACTCATCCTACAGAAAGTATCTTTTCCCTGTCTTTCCTTCATTGACTTCTCTTATATTTAATATAAAATGTTTCAAAATTTCCCCAAATTTAGATAACTAGGAAGATGAGAAAAATGGAAGATAAGCTCAGACCCAAAGTCAACCATTTCACCTTTACTGTGCTTTCTGCCAGAATTTTTGCAGGTATTTTTTTTTTTTTAAACAAGTTGAGAGGATAGAAAAATTATTTCAACCTTCAAAAGTTACCAAAATGTGAAGAAGAAATCTTTCAAATACCTTTCTTGAAGCCAGCAAAATGCTGAAAAGAAACTTGACATAGGTATCTCACTCCCCCAAAATTAGAAAGAAAACCAAATAAAGATCAATATCACTTCTAGAAATTATGCATTAATAATAAATTAAACATGAGCAAATATAATATAGGAGAAAAATTTTAAATGGTAAATAAAACACTGAAAAAATAGCTAAATAGTAATAACTTTATTGCATTAAAATGGCATGCTACTAGGACAAGGATAAATTTTAATCACTGCTTCAAATAATGCAAAATTTGACTTCTGATAAAATTAAAATTGCACTCCTAACTTAAAAGAAGTTTGAGCAAAAATAGGAACAAATGATATATTCTTGACATGATATTAATTTCATTTCAGCATCGTGCTTAATAGTCAAAACTGAGAAAAACTTCCCTTGATAAGGGAAAATAAAAGAAATTTCAATTTACTCTTGTTTGCAAAATACCAGACAACACATTTAGAAAAGAGAAATATGAGGTATAAATACAAGAAATAAAGTAAACTTATGGCTATTTTCAGATGATTTGCGAGTATCCATGGAAAACAAGATTATCAACTGAAGGAAAGTTCTAGAAACATAAGATCTTATTCAGTATTTTTTGCATAAATTTCACAAAAAAGACTACTGGTTTCCTTCAGAAGAGCAATCTATGAAACAGTGCTCGTTGCCACTGCAAATACAATTTGGAAGTGATTCTTCTTTTTATTTTGAAGCCATTTAAATAAACTGAATTTATCTGATCTTTGAAGACTGAACAATTAACATATTAAAAAATGAAAAAAGCAAAATCCTACATCTGATAAAAAGCTTGGTAGGAAGCTAGTAAAGTAGTTACAAAACAACTAGACAAAAGACGACAGCTTTTTAATAAAAACAATAACCAGACAATATAGTACATTTAAGGATACTATCTACAATAGCAAAAAGTCTACAGATGAATTTCAAATGACAATGCAGCGGGTAAAAAAGAAAATACCACTTTAATACTCTGCTGAGATCCATAAAGGTCATGAATAAATAGAAAAGCATATCTTAATATTGGATAGAAAATGTCAAAAATATAAAGAATGCTAATAATTGAATTTCTAAATTTGATGGGATCCTAATGAAAACCTACTGAGAAGTTTGGGGAGTAGCAGGGCTTTAAAAATACTGGGTGTGTGAGGAAACCAGATCTGAAAGAGACACAGGTACCCTAATGTTCATCGCAGCACTGTTGATAATAGCCAGGACACGGAAGCAACCTAGATGCCCATCAGCAGACGAATGGATAAGGAAGCTGTGGTACATATACACCATGGAATATTACTCAGCCATTAAAAAGAATTCATTTGAATCAGTTCTAATGAGATGGATGAAACTGGGGCCCATTATACAGAGTGAAGTAAGTCAGAAAGATAAAGACCAATACAGTATACTAACACATATATATGGAATTTAAAAAGATGGTAACGCTAACCCTACATGCAAAACAGAAAAAGAGACACAGATGTACAGAACAGACTTTTGGACTTTGTGGGAGAAGGCGAGGGTGGGATGTTCTGAGAGAACAGCACTGAAACAAGTATACTATCAAGGGTGAAACAGATCACCAGCCCAGGTTGGATGCATGAGACAAGTGCTCAGGGCTGGTGCACTGGGAAGACCCAGAGGGATGGATGGGGAGGGAGGTGGGAGGGGGGATCGGGATGGGGAACACATGTAAACATGTAAACCCATGGCTGATTCATGTCAATGTATGGCAAAAATCACTACAATATTGTAAAGTAATTAGCCTCCAACTAATAAAAATAAATGAAAAAAAATAATAAAATAAAATAAAAAATAAAAAAATAAAAATATTGGGTGTGCAAACTACATGTTTGATGGGGGTTAATGTCTAAAAATATATATCATACAACTTAATAGCAAAAAACTATATGTAGTTAACCCTTGAACAACATGGATTTGAACTGCACAGGTCCACTTACACTCAGATTCTTTCCAATAAATACTACTATAATACTACACAATCTATGGTTGGTTGAATCCAAGGATACACAACAGCAGATATGGAGGGCCAACTGTTAAGTTACACATGAATTTTCATCTGTGTAGGAGTCTGTGTCCTTAACCCTCTTGTTGTTTCAAGGGTTAACTGTCATCTGATTAAAAATTACACAAAAGATCTGAATAGACATTTTTCCAAAGAAGTCATACAAATGGCCAACAGGTATATAAAAAGGGCTCAACATCGCTAATCATAGAGAAATACAAAGCAAAACCACAGTGAGATATCAAGTCTCACACCTGTTAGGGCAGCTTTTATCAAAACATCTAGAGATAACACATATTGGTCAAGAGGCAGAAAGAAGGGAGCCCTTGTGCACTGTTGGTGGGAATGTTCATTGGTGTAGCCTATATGGAAAACAGTAGAGAGACCACTCAAACAATTTAAAAGAAAAAAAAAAGACCTACCATGTGATCCAGTAATCCCACATCCAGGTATATACCTGAAGGAAACAAAATCAGTACCTGAAGAGATAGCTGAGCTCCCCTGTTCATTGAGGCATTATTCAAATAGCCAAGATGACTTAACAACCTAAGTATCTATTGATGGATGAATGGTTAAAGAAAATGTGAAATATACAAACAATGGAATATTATTCTGCCTTAAAAAGATCCTGCATTTGTAACAATATGAATGAACCTGGAGGGTATTATGCTAGGTGAAATAAACCAGAAGGAAAAAGACAAATACTACATAATTCCACTCATATGTTGGAGGGAAAAAAGGCTAACTCATAGAAATGGAAAATAAAGTGCTGGTTACTAGGGGCTAGGAGTGAGCGATATGGGAAGATATTGGTCAGAAACCTTTAAGTTGTTAAGATGATTAAATTCTGAGGGTCTAATGTACGACACAAGGACTATAGTTAATGATACTATATTGCAAACTTGAAGCTTGCTAAGATGGCAAATTTTAAGCATTTTGACCACACAAAAAAATAAATAAAGAGGTAATTATGTGAGGTGACAGGTATGTTACTTTTAACATGACTATGGTAAATAATTCATAATGTATATTTGCATAGTATCATTACATTGTCCACTTTAAATATATGCAATTTTATTTATCAGTATACCTTTAAAAAACTGGAAAAAAGAAGAAATTTTTTTCAATTTTAAAAATAAAAATATAAATTACTCTGAAATTCATCTGGAAAAAAATGAATACATTAGAATAGCTAAGAGAAACCAGAAAACATAGGAGTGATGATGAAATAATATATACGCAAAAATAGATAACTGAATAACTTTTGCTGCACACCAGAACCTAACACAACACTGTAAACCAACTACACTTCAATTCAAAAACAGACAAGGGTAATGAGCAAAGACAAGCACCATCAGCATTTTAAAATCTTTAAAATCATAATATTTAAAATAGCATTACACAGGTGGAGGAGTGAACAGACACAGCAATGAAACAGAATCCAGAAATGGATACAAATCCATAGGGTGATTTTTTCGAGCAAAGACAAAATTTTTAGTTAATGGAGTAAAGATGAATTCTTTAATAAAGGGTAACTGAAAACAGACTAATCACTGGAAAACTTAACTGGATCACTGCTCAATTCCTTACAACAAATTAATTCTAGAAAAATAAAAAATTTCAATTAAAAAAAAAATAAGACTTCAAAATATCTAGAAGAAAATTGGTGAATACCCAAAAGTCACATAGGCTGTTTGTTCTATTTGATTAAAAAAAAAATACATTTTATCATTTGTTCAGGCAAAAATGACAGTAAACAAAGTCAAATGACAAATGAAGAGTCAGTGCCTTTATAATACATTCAACAGAGTACGAGCTCTAAAGATCTATTTGACAAAGTGTCATTTTAATAGAAAAAAATGTTATCTTTGTTTTAACTTTCATTCTGTAATTAAGAGTGAAGTTGAACTTCTTTCCATGTGTTTATTGGCCAATTACATTTTTGACCTACTCTGATAATTGCCCACTTTATGCCGTATAGTTCTATTGCTCTGCAGGAGCTCTTTGATTGTCAACAGTATTATTGGTCTGCTAGATTTAATTGCTTGTCTTTCTGCATCAACATATAACAGTACAGAATTGTAAATTCTATCAAATCTACAATCTCTTTCCTCATGGATTCTAGATTTCATACCTGTTTTAAAAGGCATCTCTTCCTATCCAAGTTAACAATATGATATTATAGCAGATGTGTGATATACATGCAATAAATTTATGTGTATTGTGATGTGGGAGGGTCTACATTTATTTTCTCTGCAAAAAGCCAAGCATCCTAACACAATTTACTGAATTATCTGCTCTTTCTTCACTTCAGGCAAACTTTTGATATATTAAGTTGCTACACATCCTTAGATTTGTGTAGGACTCTTAATTCTATTGCATGAAATTATTTGTATTCATGCCATCATTATAAACACCAAATTACAATAACTTTTTGTTTTCTGTGCTGCCCGAGAGGACGAGTGCAATATGCATTCTTATTTTTCAAAATATTCTTGTCTATTTTCACACAGGTTTGTTATTGGATTTTTTTTTCTTGTTTTTAGTTTGGTTTTTGCAAATAAATATTTGAATCAGTTTGACAGATTCTCCCAAAATTCCACTGGGATGTCATCAGATTTAAGAGTCTAATTGAGAAGACTGACACTGCTCCAATATGGTCTTCCTAACTAGAAGCATCAGTTGCCTACGCATTTATCTTCTTTTACATCTCTCTGTAATGTTTTATAGCATTTTCTTCCCAGAAAGGTTTTGTATCTTAAATTAATTCATACATATTTGGTGCTTTTGTGGTCAACCAACGGGCTAATTTTCATTTCATTTCCTGAGCATTTATTCCAAGCATGGAAGGAAGCCTATGATTTTGTATATTTAGATTATGTCCCTTTAGGGAACTGTGCAGTTTTAAATAAACTATCCTACCAACATCCTGCATCCAGTGTGTGGGTGCCCATTAGAAGCTTCAGTCGTGCCCAGCCCTTTGTGATCCCACAGACTGCAGCCTGCCGGTCTCCTCCGTCCAAGGGGTTTTTCAGACAAGAATACTAGAGAGAGTTACCATGCCCTTCTCCAGGGGATCTTCTCAACCCAGGGATCAAACCCACGCCTCTAGTGTCTCCTCCGTTGCAGGCAGATTCTTTACTGCTGAGTCACCAGGGAAGCCCCTTGTATTCAGTTTATTACAACAATTAACCATATATATTGATCTTTCTGCAATATTTCTGTGTCTTCACAGATAATGTCTGACTTGCCGTTGTGTCAGTAACACACAGAGCCGTTAAATAAATACTGGTTTAATGGGTAGTTCTTCCTGAATGCACATGCCAATCTTGTCCATAAGCTGAAGACTGAATTTCCAACAGTGTGCTGAACATCTTCATACTGGTTTTCTTCTGGCACCTCACATTCAATGACTGTCACTAGACATCTCAACATCCTCTTTTCTTCTCTCTTCCTACCTCCTCTCTCACATTCAGTCCTTTACTACAGCTTAAAAGTTCTACTTCTGGACTTCCTGGTGGCTCAGTGGCAAAGAATCCACTTGCCAGTGCAGGAGACACAGGTTCGAACCCTGGTCCGGGAAGATCCCACATGCCACGACGCAGTTAAGCCCGCAAGCCACAGCTACGGAGCCTGTGCTCTAGAGCCCGGGACTCGAAACTGCACGTGCTGCAATGACTGAAACCCTTGCATCTTAGAGCCCACGTTCCGCTGAGATGCCCAAGCACCACAACTCGAGAGTGGCCCCTGCTTGCCGCAACTAGACAAAGGCCTGGGCAACAACGAAGACCCTGCACAGCCAAAAGTAAATTATAAAAAAAAGTTCCACTGCTGCAGTGTTTTCACCTCATTTTCATATAAAAGAAACAAGTCCTCCTCCTATTTTAAAACCTTCCGTGGTCAGTTCCCCACTGCCTAAACAAAACCTAAACTCAGGATGGAATCCGAGACCCTCCCCAGGCTGGTTCCATCTATTTTCCAATTCCACCCAAGTTCACTCTGACTGCCGATAAGCGGAGACTGAGATGGGGACTCAGATGGATTGGGGAGCTAGTGCTCCCAGGAAAAAGGAATGAAGGGAAGTAGGAAGGGGAAGGAAAGGAACTAAGCTCAGATGTCGCCCCACCTGCAGCCTGTGTCAGCCGGGTCCCTAGGCTGCTCCCAACCAGAAAATTTAGCTGGTCCCCCTGAGAGGGGCTTACTCTCCTGTAGCCCATGCCAGTCAGGCACATGAGCCAAAGATGCAGCAGAGGTAGCAGGTGAGCTCTCTGTTGAGGTGGGTTCCGTTCACCGGAGGGTGATTCTCTGAACAAGGGCAGACTTGTGGCCTCATTAGAGCTGGGAGAAGGGTAACCTGCTAGCAGGGATGTGGGGAGGGCAGCAACAGCATCTCTGGCCAGCTCGAAACTTGTGTCCCCTCGTCGCCCTGAGCTCCAGCCACTCAAGAACACTCATGCTTCCTAAATATGTCCAGCACCTCCATCGCTCCATACCTTTTCCTGGAACAACCTTCCTACCTCGTCCAACTACCAAAGACCTACTCAGATTGCAACATATTCCAAACCCTTTCTCATCTGTGATAATCTCGTGTCTCCTCTCACTTCATTAGCCTTGTGTCTTCCTTGGGAGTTTCTTCCTACCTCTCCTGTAGCATTTATTTGTGTGCATTTTTAATATAGTTTAATATTCACAATTTTTTTTCCTCCAAATCAATGTAGAAGTCATTCATTTTACCTGCTCTCATTTTATTCTCCTGCTTGTAACAAATAATTAGAAGCATCTGCTTCCTCACATTTTATTTTATTTTTATTTTTCAGTGGTTTTTTTTTTTTTTTTTTTCTCCTCACATTTTATAAATGCCTTTGGTGTGAAAACAGTCAAAGCCATCTTTTTTTTTTTTTTTTTGTAAATACCTAGCATGAAACCAAAGAAATACTGAATTGAGTTGAATCCAGAATAATATAAAAATAAATAAATAAAAAGCAACCTTTTTTCTTTGTGCTCCATCTGGCATGGAAATAAAGAGACTTGTTTGCAGCCTTTCTTTTCATTCTGTTCCTCTCCTGTTTTATGATTCTACTAAACCTTCACTATAAACATTTTATTCACTGTCTAGATTTTTTTATGTACTGACAAATATCATAAGGCAATTGACTACTTTCTATTATAAGTCAATCTTTTATATCTCTTAATGGTGATAATTGAGAAATCAAAGGTTTTGTGTTCTGTTTTTAGAGTTTCACCATCAATTTCTTTTATTATGTTGAGATCACTTTATTGCTCGGAAAAATATGTGGTCCAAAACATTGTTTGAAAAGCATTATCTTTTCAAGGACTTCTTATATTAGGCATTTGACACTGGCTTTTGATACAGATACAGACTTGAATCCTCATGTAAAAAGTAGACTCATTTACTAGAGACAATCGATGCCAGTTTCCAACATGCTCATTCTATAGTCAGGGAAATTGAGATTCAGAGGTCACGATCAAGTTTCACAATTGCTTAAAATCCTTTAATAACTTTCCAAGGCCATAGGACAAAGTGAAGATGTCTCAATATGGCATGCAAGGCCCTCCATGACTTGGTCTCTGATTAATCACGCAGTATAACTCCAGCAAAAAAAAAGAAAGAAACTTATATTCTGCCAAACTCAGTGTGTGCTCTGAGCCTCTCCCTGAGTCTTTAAAATATCCTGTTTCCAGTATTTTGAAATACACGTCAGCACTCTCACTCCTATGCCATCAACCAGTTAGCTCCTACTGATCCTTCAGCTCTTCAGCAAGATACAACTTCCTCCGTGCAGTCTTCCTAGACACCCCTGGATGATTTTAGGTGACCCTTCCCCTTCAGATGCTCAATATACTCTCAACTTATACTCATGATGCTGAGCTGTAACGTCTACTTCCTGGTCTATGACTCAACTCTGTGCCTCCCTCACCCAAAGTTACCCATCCTCCTTACTGTGTTCTATTTATTTATTTAATGCTCATTTTATTCTATTTTTCCCCTCTTTTGATCAAACCAAAAGGCATGTGTGATCTCAGTTCCCTGACTGGGGATTAAATCCACTACCTCTGTACTGGAAGCATGGAATCTTACCTGGACCTCCAAGGTGCTTCTATTCTTTCTTTCATAACATTTATTACCTTCTGACATCCCATCTCCAGTCTTTCCGATTCTATTGTTTTCCTCTATGCACAAAGACTTGGGTTTGCAGGACAGTGTGTTGGAGAAGAGGGAGCTATGAAGAGGAGGAGCTCCACGAGGTTCCAGAAGGAGAAGGGGAAGACAGAGGATGAGATTGTTGGATGGCATCACCGACTCGATGGACATGAGCTTGAGAGAGCTCCTGGAGTTGGTGATGGACAGGGAGGCCTGGCGTGCTGTAGTCCACGGGGTCGCAAAAATTCGGACACGATTGAGTGACTGAACACACTATCGAATTACTCAGTGTTCACTGCTGGTCATGATAGAGTAACTCATATTGAATTAGCACTACTGATATAAACAGTTGCAAAACTGGAAGAAAATATTACACAAATATATTCAGATATTGGACAACAGGCAGCACTGGGTTATAGTCCCTGGGAGAAGAATTCCAAAGCAGGCCCCATAATAGCCTTGGCTTTCTGCCTAGAGTCACTGTCCAGACTGCAGTGCAAGTGGGGTGCTGCCCAAGCAGACCTTGAGGGTCTTGCTGACCTAAGGAGAGAGATTAGACATCAGGGCTGCTGAGGGAACTTGGGTTTGCAGGACACAGTACTGGAGAAGAGGGGGCTATGCAGGGAAGGACCTCCATAAAGTTTCAGGCATTTCCAGCAGTCATAAACTGAATACCAGGCTGTGCATGTGAGGACAAGACCCCAGAAAGCTCAGAAGAGAGACGTGTGAGGGTGATGAGCTGAACACAGCTCCTGGAGCAGCACAGCGCTGGGAGTCGCGGGGCCTCCGGCCAGCAAGTGCCCCCGGGAGGATGTCAGCCAGGCACACACACCTGCATACAGGTCTGCAGAAGAAAAGGAAGAATGAGGACAAAACATTTTTTTTAGAAAAAACAATGGCTAAGAAAAAACTGTTGCTGTTGTTTAGTTGCTAAGTCATATCTGACTCCTTGTGACCCCATGGCCTGTAGCCTGCCAGGCTGCTGTGTCTGGGATTTCGCAGGCAAGAATACTGCAGTGGGCTGCCATTTGCTTCTGCAGGGCATCTTTCCCACCCAGAGATCAAACTTGAGTCTCCTGCATTGGTAGGAGGATTCTTTACTGCTGAGCTACCTGGAAAGCCAAGAACAAAAAAACCCACAAAGCTACCAACACAAAAAGCTCAGCTAATCCTAAGCAATATTTTTAAAAATAAGAAGAAACAAAGAAGAATCAAGACTACATCCAGGCATATTCTACTCCAATGTTCAATGCAAAAGGAAAAATCTTTAAAAGTAGCCAGAAGGAGGGACAAAAACACATTTCAAACAGAAAACAATGCAAGGCAGAAGACAATGCGACAACATTGCTAAAGTGCTGAAAAGAAAAAACTGTCACCCGTGAATTATCCAGTGGCTCAGACAGTAAAGAATATGCCAGCAATGTGGGAGACATGGGTTCAATCCCTGGGTTGAGAAGATCCTCTGGAGAAGAGCATGGCAACCCACTCCAGTATTCTTGCCTGGAGAATTTCATGGGCAGAGGGACCTGGCAAGCTATAGTCCATGGGGTCACAAAGAGTCAGACATGACTGAGTGACTCACACTTTCACTTGCTCACCAGAAACAGTGCAAGGCAGAAGACAATGCGACAATGATAAAATGCTGAAAGGAGAAGGCTGTCACCTGTGAATTATCTATCTAGAAAAATCGCCCTCCCAAACGAAAGCAGAATAAGAATATTTCAAGATGAACAGACACTGAGAGAATTTACTACCATCAAATCTGTTCTACAAGAAATGTCACAAGAAGATTTTTTAGGCTGTAGGAAAGTGATGGTGTGCAGAAACTCAGCTCTGCAGAAAGGAACGAAGAGCACTGGAGACTGTGCCTATGATGGCAGCAGGAGGAGGTCCCAGAGGAGCAGAGCCTAGGATGTGAACTCAGCGGCTGAGTGAAAGACAGCATCCAGGACAAGAAAAGGACTGTTTCCAAGACTGGACAGGAGAAGTAATAGAAACTGGGAACTTTTGTTGTACCAAAATCAAGGACATGGTCAAAGAAAGATGGGGACATGTCAAAAGGACTCAGAAGCCAACTAGAAAGTCAACAAAATAATTCCTAGAGGCAAAATGAATCATGGCAAGCATTAATTGTATCCTGTTGATTAAAATGTGAAGCCATGAGTCCATACCGATATAAAGAAAAGAACAAATGAATTCAAAGTTTATGAAGAGCTGGAGATCTGCTTAATGCCAAAGTACACCCTTGTAAGATGTCTGTGAATCCTGAAGGAGAGAAAGTGTAACTTCACATAGCCTACAGACATCATCATAATCAGGTAACCAATGCAAGTGTCACCAGCAAGGGACAAACTGAAATTGTGTGCCACTTGATACAGTCAGAACGTAGCATCAGCTCTTTGGTATTCTTGCCTAAGATGCATAATCTGAACCATAAGAGAAAACATAAGGGAAAAAAATCCAATAGCAAGTCTACAAAATAAACATAATGACCTTTCCTCTTCAAAAGTGTCAAGGTTACAGAAATCAAGGAAAGACATAAAAACTAAAGACAACAGATGATACTGAAGGGAAACTTTTGCTCTATATAGAGGATATTATTGGAACAACTAGGAAAACTTGATTGAGGTTTGAAGATCAGGTGGCAGTAATGAATCAATGCTAACTTCCTGATTCTGGTGGTGGCATTTTAAGTGTGTAGGAGGATGTCCTGGTTTGTGGGAAATGTGCAATAATGGAAAGTATAATTGTACTAAATCCTCCTAAAGGTAGAGACTCTCATTCAAGATAAAAAACCAAGATCCTGCTATACCCCATGTACTAGAAACACACTTTAAAATATAAATAATGCTTTCAAATATAACGTTCATTGTTTGCTTTCCCCCACTAGTCTGTAAAGCTCATGAAGACAGGGATTTGGCACACAGCAGTCACTTTAAAAAAAAAAAAAGCTTGTCATATGAATAATTAGGTACTCCTCTTAGACTGTACACTTGAGGACATAGCCCATGTTTCTGGAATCACTGTTTCTCCATGGCCTGGCAAACAGAAAGCCCTCAATAAACATTGGTGGGATTGTAACTGAAAGTGAGGTCCAGCTGCTTGCTGCTCAGAAGTCAGTAAAAAGCTAAAGCTGGTGGAAAGGAGAGTTTGCTTTATTTCGGAGGCGATAACCTGGGGCAGAGGGGGGGACTCTAGTCCAAAGGCTGACTCCTCCCACCCCCGCTGCCCCCAGCCACTGACAATCAGGGGGCAAGAGCTTTTATAGATGGGGGGGTGGGGTACTGCCCACAGCAGCCATGCAGTCAACTCTGACAGTCATCTTGAAACTGGTCATGTGATGGTCTGACCAGCATCATCGTGGTTGTTTCAAGTTCAGCTAGTCTTTAGTTCCAAAGCTGACGTGCTCCCATTTCTTGGAGGCCAGCTATTGAAATTGAGGCAGTTTCTGTCATGGCTACATTCTGGTCATTATGTAGTTAACGTCCTCCATCTGGTAGGGGTTTCAACATCTACAAGACAGCTCAAAGGATATGGCTCAGGATAATTTCCATAGCCCTTGAGAAGGGACTAAAAGTCCCTGACTTTGCTTAATCACTGAGCTATTATTATTTAGTGTTGTTGGAGAGTTTTCCTTTGCTTCTGCCTTTTCTCACTTCTTTGGTTAAGCTCATGGTTCAGCAAATTTTTTTCCATGACAAAAGCCAGGCTGAGGACGTGGAGGGAAGGACTCTATGGCCCTGCCCTATTTTAATCCCCACTTTTCTTTGATACTCCTCAATCTTAAAGAGGGACAGGTACAGAACAAGAGAGGGAATAAAGTTTTGCATAAAGGTTAGTCATGAACTTGGCAGAGAACTTGGCTTTTGTTCCATCGCTGTTTCAATTTTCCCCAGTTATTTGAGAGAATGGTGCTCGTGTGACGATTGCTGGCTACTTTCTGCGGAAGTGGGGCACAGTCCTGCCTAACTGGGGAATGGACACAGAGTTGGAAATATTCTCAAGTTCCAAGCTTACCATCAATATTTTATATTATTAAAATATTATCTTTGATTACTTTGTCATATTTGACCTGGACAAATATTTGAAAACTAGTAGACATACTGCAGTGAGAATAATAATCAAAATGTGTCTTTATACTATTCTCTGAATGTGTTTTTTTCCCCCCATAATGGTCAAAGCAGGTGTACAATGTTTGTTTAATAGGCCACAAACAGGCTATCTTTGTTATCTTAAAATTCAAATTAAATCATATATGTGCCAGAACAACTTCCCCATGTGAACATTTCTTCCATCATTTTCCCCTTTTAATCACAAATCTTTCCATAGAAAACATTGATAATATATTTTTCCAGTGTTGCCAGAGTGGCTTGTTGCCTACTCTGGGTTCATTGATGTCCCTTGGTGCTAGGTTTACTATTTGTTTATACATTGGCCTTGTTATCCACATTGGGGGAAAACTAATCAGACATAGCAAACAAGTACAATGGTATGCTGATGGGGAAACATTTATATAGGCTATTCATTTTATCACTTAACACCCAAACGTCACATAAGCATTGTACGTGTGCTTTTAGCAGTAAACTTAAACCAGTAGTGATACATAACTCATTATATTCTGTGATAACTTCACTAGACATTTTTTTCCATCTGAACACTGGAATCAAAAATAGTTCAAAGCAAAACAATAGATTTCCATTAGAAATTTTTTAAATTTTTTAACCAGTTCAGCAGTATGACTTGAAAGATCTCAGATGTTTTCCATGTAATTTAACATACCAAATAATCCTAGTTACTTTCATATTTCTTCCCAGATGCCTAAGGGCCATCTGAAATACTCAGAGTTAGCTAGAGAGAGAAACTTACAATCTGTTATCAAAAGCAACTTAATATACCAGGAAAATTTTATTCTGTTGACAGGGAGAAATAAAACCAAACTCCAGTCTTGTACTAGCTTACTATTAATAACAAAGTTCATTTACCTAATTAAATCCAATCTAATTTTAATCACTCCTGACAACATATAAAATTTTTTTCCTCAAAGTTCTCTTTACTTTCACAGTTTATCACTTTCTGGATATTAATTTGTTTCTTATCTTCCCCCAAACACAAGCAACCAGCTCTAGGATAAAATAATTCCTTTTTCCTCAATAAAAATATCTCCACTCTTTTTTACCTCTTGTCAACAAAACATTTCCCACTTGCTTTACATACTGAAATGTTTCCCTTATAATTCTAGTAGTTTTAATTACATATCACAATAATTGTCCATTAAAAGACCTTAATAAGTGTTAACTGACAAAGGATTAATTTCCAAACTATACAAGCATCTCATACAGTTCAATATTAGGAGAATGAACACCCAATCAAAAAATGGGCAGAAGACCTAAACAGACATTTCTCCAGAAACATACAGAGATGGCCAATAAACACATGAAAAGATGCTCAGCATCACTCATTATTAGAGAAATGCAAATCATAACTATAGTGAGTACCACCTCACACCAATCAGAACAGCCATCATCAAAAAACTAAATGCTGGAGAGGATGTGAAGGAAAGGGAATCCTCTTGCATTGTTGGTAGGAATGAAAACAGGTACTGCCAGCATGGAGAACACTATGGAGACTCCTTAACAAAGTAGGGCTAAAACCGCCATGTTCTTGTTTAATCGCCAACTCGTACCTCTTTGTGACCCCATGGACTGCAGCACACCAGGCCTCCCTGCCCCTCACCATCCTTTTCTCAGAGTATATCTGCATCAGTGGGATTTCTGGGTCATATGGCAGTTGTTGGTGTTTTTTCACAGGTTTTTTTGTACAGTTTTTTTTTTTGAACTGTATAAAAAAATAACTACCATATGGCACAGGAATCCCACTAATGAGGATGCACTCTGAGAAAACCACAATCCAAAGAGGCACACACACCTCAGTGTTTACAGCAGCACTGTTTACAACAGCCGGGACATGGAAGCAATCTAGACGTCCATCAGTAGATGAGTGGGTAAAGAAGCAGTACCTACATACAACGGAGTATTACTCAGCCATAGAAAGGAACAAACGAGTCCGTTGTAATGAGATGGATGAACGTAGAGTCCGTTATACAGGGTGAAGTAAGTCAGAAAGAGAAAAACAAATATTATAGATTAATGTATATGCATGGAATCCAGAAAAATGGTACTGATGAACCTATTTGCAGGGAAGGAATGGAGACGCAGACATAGAGAGTGGATTTGTGGAATGGACTTGTGGGCACAGTAGGGTAAGGAAGGCGAGAGGAGGACAATTGAGAAATTAGCACTGACACATATACACCATCATGGGTAAAACAGATAGCTAGAGGGAAGCTGCTAGATAGCACAGAGGCCCTGCCTGGTGCTCTCTGATGGCTTAGAGGGGTGGACGAAGGTCGGAGGGAAGTTCAAGAGGGAGGGGATACATACAATTATGGCTGATTTGCATTGTTGTATAGTAGAAATCAACACAACATTGTAAAGCAATTATCCTCCAATTAAAAATAAATAAATAAAAATATATTAAAAAGTAAAAGTCCTTAACGAAACCAGGAAACAAGTAATTGCACTGTTATACCAGTATTTTCTGACCGGCAAACTTAAGAACACACTCCATAACCTCTAAAAACATACATTTCTCTCATAGCACAGTTTCTCTTTAATGGGTACAAGATGCATGTTTAGTGAACCCAAACACCTTTTAAACGTCTACTAATTAACCCAAAGCTGAAGTCTCAGGCAAAGTGGTCTATGTTTACGTTTTAAGGACATGATAAGAGTTAACTCCAAGCTTTCTCATAGGCATATTTTTTGTACTCTTGGGGTAAAAATTCAGAAAGTAGTTTTTTATCAAGTTAGCTTTCTCCAAATACATATGCAAAAAGATCTAGTTTTGGAATTTCAAGAGTTTCATCTTAACCAATTTTCTCTGGAGAATACTGCTGCCATTCATTATTTAAAAAAAATCTTTTTCTGTAGTCATTATTGCATAACTCTGCATTCAGTTGGGTATATTTTTCCCTCTCTCTTTTGCCTTTTGCTTATCTCCTTTTCTCGGCTATTTGTAAGCACCCCTCAGACAACCATGTTGCCTTCTGTCATTTCTTTTTCTTGGGGGTGGTTTTGGTCAACTCCTGTACAGTGTTACAAGCCTCTGTCCATAGTTCTTCAGGCACTCTCTCTATCTAATCCTTTGAATCTATTTGTCACCTCCACTGTATAATCATAAGGGATTTGATTTAGGTCATACTGGAGTGGGTAGCCTATCCCTTCTCTAGGGGATCTTACTGAGCCAGGAATTGAACTTGGGTCTTCTGCATTCCAGGCAGATTCTTTACCAACTGAGCTATCAGGGAAGCCTCATATCTGAAAGGCCTAGTGGTTTTCCCTACTTTCTTTAATTTAAGTCTGAATTTTGCAATAAGGAGCTGATAATTTGAGCTACAGTCAGCTCCAGGTCTTGTTTTTGCTAACTGTAGAAAGCTTCTCCATCTTCAGTAGCAAAGAATATAATCAATCTGATTTCGGTATTGACCATCTGGTGATGTTCATACGTAGAGTCATCTCCTGTATTGTTGGAAAAGGGTGTTTGCTGTGACCAGTATGTTCTCTTGGTAAAACTGTTAGCCTTTCCTCTGCTTCATTTAGCATTCCAAGGCCAAATTTGCCTGTTACTCCAAGTATCTCTTGACTTCCTACTTTGACATTCCAATTCCCTTTGATGAGAAAAGAGATTATGCTCAAAATCCTTCAAGCTAGGCTTCATCAGTACATGAACCAAGAACCTGCAGATGTACAAACTAGATTTAGAAAAAAGCAGAGGAACCAGAGATCAAATTGCCAATACCTTTTGGATCGTAGAAAAAGCAAGGGAATTAATTCTGCTTCATCGATTACGCTAAAGCCTTTGACTGTATGGATCAAACAATCTGTGGAAAAGTCTCACCAGATCACTTTACCTATTTCCTGAGAAGGCTGTATGCAGGACAAGAAGCGACAGTTTGAACGGGACATGGAAAAATTGATTGGTTCAAAATTGGGAAAGAAGTACATCAAGGTTATATATTGTCATCCTGCTCATTTAACTTATATGCAGAGCACATCATACCAGGCTGGATGAGTCACAAGCTGAATCAAGACTGCTGAGAGAAAGAGTCACAACCTCATGGCATCTGGTCCCATCACTTTATGGCAAATAGAAGGGAAAAAGTGGTAACAGTGACATATTATTTTCTTGGGCTTCAAAATCACTGCGGATGGTGACTGAAGCCTTGAAATTAAAAGAGGCTAGCTTCTTGGAAGAAAAACTATGACAAACCTAGGCAGCATATTGAAAAGCAGACACATCACTTTGGCAACAAAGGTCCGTCTAGTCAAAGCCGTTTCCAGTAGTCATGTATGGATACGACAGTTGGACTACAAAAAAGGTGAGCGCTGAAGAATTTATACTTTTCTAACTGTGGTGTTGGAGAAGACTCCTGAGAGTCTGTTGGACCACAAGGGAATCAAATCAGTCAATCCTAAAGGAGATCCAGTCCTGAATATTCATTGGAAGGACTGTTACTGAAGCTGAAGCTCCAATACTTTGGCCACCTGAGGCAAAGAGCTGACTCATTAGAGAAGACCCTGATGCTGGGAAAGATGGAAGGCGGGAGGAGAAGGGGACAACAGAGGATGATGTGGCTGGATGGCATCAACAACTCAACGGACATGGGTTTGAGCAAACTCCGGCAGCTGGTGAAGGACAGGGAAACCTGGCCGGCGGCAGTCCATGGGGTCACAAAGAGTCAGACAGGACTTAGTGACTGAATAACAACAACTTGCATAACTAAAATTTTTCTAATGAACTGAACCTGAATTTCTCATTTTACAAAAGACAACAAAGTTACCAATCCTACAAATGGAACAGACGCTCAGGGAAGGCGAAACTGCCATAAATCCCCCAAGAGGGTGACTGACAGGGTCCTCAGCAAACACGTCCCAACACAAATGGTCCTCGAAGTCAGAGACGCAGCAGAACCAACAAACAAAGACGCCCAAACAGCACCCTCTGCCCCAAGGAGAAGTTTCCCAGCGTGCACACCGGAGGACTTACTGGGCCTCGGTCTCCTCAGCGCGTCCAAAGGCGTGTTTCCATTCCACCAAGGAAAAGCGTTGGCCGGCAGCCAATGCCAAGCAGGGGAGAAACGGGGATGATCCCTGAGACAAGTGGCTGAGGCGGCTGCCCGGAACATGCCCCCCAATCCTCCGCTCAGGGCGAGCGAGCCAGCAGCGTGGGACCCTCACAGCACCCCGGCCCCCTCACAGCACCCCGGCCCCCTCACAGCACCCCGGCCGGCCGGTAGTAACGGTCGCGGCTCTGCCGGTGGGGGTGGGGTGGGGGAATCAGCAGCCAGATATCGCGAGAGCGCAGCAGCCTCACGCGGGGCACCCACAACGGCGTCACGGACAGCGGGAGCGCGTCTGCCCGTAGTTCTGAGGCCAGTACAGAGGTAAGTTGGTGGAAAGGGAAGTCCGTTTCATTTCAGAGGCCAGCAGCCAGAGAGTGGGGGGATCTCCTATCCAAAGGCTCACCCCCCACCACCGACAGTCAGGGGACAAGAGCTTTTCTAGATGGAGAGGGGGCTACCTGCAGAAACGGCACAGTCGGCGCTTACAGTCATCTCGCTGTTGGTCACGTGGTGGTCTGATCAAGATTATCTCGATTTTAGGTGCAACATGCGGGATCTTAGTTCACCGACCAGAGATTGAGCCCAGGCCCCTTACACTGGAAGCATGGAGTCTTAACCACTGGACCACGAGGAAAGCCCCAACTGTTGTTTGAGTACAGATAGTCTTTAGTTTCTCTTCCCTCCCATTTCCTTGAGGCCAGTTCTCAGGATTGTGGCAGCTCATGTCATGGCTACAGTCTGGCCATCGTGCAATTAAGTTCTTCCACCTGCTGGTGGTTTCAGCATCTCTCAGACAGCTCGCAGGACATGGCTCGGAATATTATCTGCAGCCCTTGAAAAGGAACTGAAGGTCCCTGACTATGCTCAATGAGTACATGATTATTATTTGGTATCCTTTGACTGTTTCCCTTTGTTTTTACTTTTTCTCACTTCTCCGACTAAACTTATTCTTTGGCTAAAATTTTTCTACAGACAAAAGGCAGGCTGAGGACATGGCGGGGAAGAACCATAGGGTCCTGCTCCATCTCACAATGAATACACAAATTAAGAACTAAGTCATCTGCCTCGATACTATGGAATAAGGCTAAATTCACATGGAATTTCTTGCCATTAAAAAAAAGAAATTAAAAGAAATTAAAAAATTAACTTAAGCCATTATTTATTAAAAATTGTAAGACTCCTGAACCATGAAGACATACATTTACTAAGTTATCTATTATCTACTGCCACCTCTTAAGAAAAAAAAATCCTATAAATGGAAACATTTTACCAAGGTTTTTATTTCTGCTGGAGTAGATATCCCAGGTATTCATTACCAGATGGTCATGATAATGGCTGTGAAATTTCATTACCACTAAAAGTGCTGGGCCCAGCAAAACCTTGCTCACAGAGGTTTTAGGTTTCTTATACGATATACTGATAACATGAATTAAAATATCTTCTTTTATTTTTGCCCTGATTTTATTCTTGCCTGGACTTTCATGCATGAGAAAAAAGGATTCACTTTCCCACTGCAATCCAATATATATTAAACCATTTTCCTTCCATAGAAAATGCAACTGGTTTTAAAAACCAAAATAGGAAATAATCTCAATTTCTTTAATAAAAAAAAAAACCTTCAGCTGACTCTGTAGTGTCACTACAAAGCTAATATTTGACTCAAAAATGCCTCACCCATATTCATATTTATTCATCTCTTCTTTCTGGTATTAATTCATATACTGAGAAATAGAGTAGTTAAATCAGATTATAATAAAAGTATTCACACCAGGGCTCAGCGAAGTGACCAGCAACACTTCATCGAGACTTTGTCTCCGTTGTAAACCATTCTACCTGAAAATGATTGCGGACCCATCACATGCTATTTTGTCAACCCTCTGTATACTTCATTGCTATCTGGTGTTATATTTGAAGCTCGTTCTTTGCAGCAAGAACTATGTCTCCGTGTATCACTCAACATACACACTCTACTGGCCCATCTCTTTCACTCGGCTGTCACTGATACTATGGAGTTGTACAGATTACAAGTTCTGCCTTAAGCTCCAGTCAGCTCTTACCCAGTAATTGGATAGACAGATTTGGCCCAGCTCAGCAAGTCTGTACTTCTGAATGTAGAAGCAGCCCTGAATTGAAATGCAGCAGCCTTGCCGGTTCAGGATAAACAGACTTCCATGGGGGAATTTAGAAAATCGCCTTAACGAGCACGTTGAGTCCCCTTTCTACGTCTTTACCAGTTGAATTTCATAGTTCACGAATACATATGCACCCTTACATATTAAAATAATAATCCAGAACATCAACTTTGTTGAAAAGCATTTCTAAACTTTAAGTTTCAAGATGTTGGCTTAATTAAAAGTAGATATTTTCTAACTTTCTGCATCCAGGTGTGTACAGACTTGAAGCTGATTTTCAGACCATGATTTTTTGTTGCTGTTTTCAGGCCAAAGCATTGCTACAAAAGAGAAGCAAATTACATGGACCCTGTGAGCAGCTATTTAATTTCAAGAATCCTAAAATCTAATGTGATCATAGCATGCTTGCTCTATAATGAAGCTTAAATCTGGGCTATTCTAAGTAGTACATTTATGTTGAGTAAGGGTACACTTATGACACCGTGAAAAACTCCACTTTTTCACTTCATAAATATACTGCTGTACTGACCCCAATATAAGGTTCTGTAAGGCTGCCTTAATTTTCAAAAGAGGGGGAAATTTCAACTTGCAAAATAAACTCTTGTCACATAAAACTTTCCATTTCTAGTGGGTAGGCAATGGAAGGAGGGGAAATGTGTCCTGACACCCCTTCCTTCCGTCTGCTTTAGGTGGTTCCAGCCGGCGTTACTGATACTGAAATTTAAATACAATTGCTACCTTAGCTTGCCAGTCAGTCTGTTTCAGAAGTTGCATTCTGTTTCTCTCAGTTCAGCTCAGGGGTAAGCTCTCTCACAGAATCAAGTATTGTTAGAAACAGAAAGCCTTTGGAAACGGAGATCTTAGAACAGATTTAAGGTGATTTAATCGCCTCCCTCCTCCAACTCTTCCACCAGCCTCTCTCCTCACAGTCTCCAGAGGGAGGCTTGGTGAGGTAGGGAGAGGGAATAATTCTTTGCAAAAGTGGGGAAGGCATTTGTGAGCTGTTGTTTTTTGCTCCCGGTCCATGTCAAATCTTTTAACTTGAAGAATCCGGACCCTCTGCAGGCACCACCATTTTAAGTGTGAGTCCTGACTTTCCACTGACTGTGCAGCTTATATTTAAGTTCTCTACCCTCTCTCAACCAGTACCATCATCTGTACAATGGGATGACTGCTCCCTACTTTACAGGCTTCTTGTGAGGATTAGGTGAAAAAATGTATATGAAACAACCTTTACCTCAGGAGAAGCACTAAGTCATATTAGCTACTATGACTACAATATCTGAAAGAACACGGTGGTGTACCCCAGGCTCTACCGTCCACCCCAACTCCATCTCCTCTTCTCCACCACACAGCTGGGCTGCTCATCCGAGGCTTCTCACAGGAAGAGGGTGTGTGGCTGAGTTCTAGGCAAGATGTAAACAAAAGGAACGTGTGCCTTTAGCTCAAAGCTTCCGGTCCCCAGCTCCCTATGGGAAAAATGCTGGAGGAGCCCGGCTGAAAGACACTGAGATTTGTTCAGCCGAAAGATGCTGAGTGGTTAGGGAGGAGGCTGACCTGATATCTTTCCTCAAATTTTAGCTACCTTGAAAATAACTTGTTGGGATAAAAGTGAAAATATTACATGTGAGCGGTCAACTCCAGAGAAGGGACATCACCTCCCAGCCGACAATGGCTTTTCCAGGCAACGGAGAAATTCACAAGAGCGGTGAAGGCAAGTCCTCGCCGGTTCCAGCCATCCCTGTAGGGAAACTCACTCATTTTCACGTTAAAAACTTGCTCTGCCAGGTACACGAGTAAGAACTGGTCACTCCATGATCCGAGCACGCACATGGTCTTACACAACCAGAATTAAAATACACGAAAGGAGCTGAAACAATTTTAAGGTAAAAACCTAGAGGACTTAAGTTCATGAGCAGCACACTGGCCCACCACACAACTTCACTAGTGAATTTTATCCCAGACAAATTCAACTTTAAAATGGGAAATAAATCTCTAACAGAAATGAGGGGCATCAGAGAGTTAGCCTCTAGCTAACATCCTGGCCAGATTCATATATATATATGGAGCTCTTTTTTGCAAGCACCCACTTCACCGGGAATTAAAGGAAATCTTGCCCTGAAAATGACTAAGATGGGGCTCTTTTATTGCATATACAGTAAAGTGGGAGAACGCCAGCTTGATAGAACATCTTTTCAGAATTCTGACCTTAAAGAAGCAAAGCTCTTCCCGGGAACTTGCACCATTTGCCTTCATGTGTCTTTGAGATGTAAATGTTCTACTAGATCTTCTGTATTTTGTGTGCGTGTGCGCGTTGCGAGCTTGGTCTGTTCCACCCAGAAGGCACACACATGGTGTTCATTTGGCAGCCAATCAAATAAACTGGGGTTCTGAGCAATCTTTTGTCTGATTATAACAATTCTCAGGGGCTTTTTACCATCTTAACCTTCTTTGTGTCAGCTTGTGCAACAAAAGCCTTTACTTTCTTAGACTATTTTTGCGAGCAAACTTTCTAGATCTTTGAAAGCTACATCCTTCACACTATCTGGTAGGGAAGACTCTTGCAACTTACTGCTTTGAGTCACTATTAAGATATACCTCATCAATGACCAGAGGATGGATCCTTTAAATTGGAGAAACTCCTAAATTAGTAAATGTCTGAGAGCTCTCATTATCAACAGCTGTTTTATTGGTAACTATGGGGGGAACACAGCTTGTCTTTTTCCACCTTCTAGCTGGTTTGTCCCCCCATAGTTACCAGCAAAACAGCTGTTGATAAAGAAAGCTCTCTATTCTCAGGAGATAAAAGAAAGGAAAGCTTCTAGGACTCTTTTTGAAAGATCAAGACTTGTTGGTTGGGGCCTAATGAAAACCAAAATCAAAGGTATAAAACTTGACAGAACTGAGATGAACATTTATAAAAATTAGTATATATAAATGGACTTTGTATAAGATGGTTACATCTCTTTGGCTTAATTATATTAGGGGATAGATATGTTTTGCTGGGAAATATTTCCTCTGCCTGGTATTATAAGACAGGGCATATTTATTTGTGCCTCAGGAAATATACTTTACAATATAAAGTTAAACTGGGGACTAACATTCAGGGGCTAATAAAGGTAATAATGGAGATTTTGCTCTGGGTCTAACCTGTGCACTCAGAAAGAGGGCCTTTGTTGAAATGCCAGCATTTGAAGGCATGATAAATTAAACCCTAAAGTTCTAGAACACAGAACTCTTAAGTTTCAGTTTAGTTGGAAATCTCACTGATATAAAAAAGCAAATTAAAGAAAATATGATACACTAAATCAATCTTTTAATATCATTTAAGTGACAAATGAGTTCTATGGAGGATTAAGAGCAACTACTTTTGTCTTGCTAATCTCTGCAAATCAGAAATGTAAATATAAACCCCAATAACCTGAGACTGAGCCCAATTAGCTCAATCAGGTAAAACCTGAAACCAAGAGGTAAAAAAAAAGAGAAAAAGGCCTTTTAAAACTCAAATTGCTGAAAAGGCTCCTTCACCCAAAATCTTCCATAGCCTCGTTAGCGGTTTATCAAGGAAAAATACAAATGTTAAAACTCTTTTCCACAGCTAGTAAAGCCTTCATCATCTGAGCAAATAAATTTAACTTATTCCAACTTTCAAAATAACTAGTAAGTTTTTACTGTAATATAATTCTATGACTGCATTATTATCTTAAAAAGTTATATGTCACAAGAATATCCAAGTTTCTTGTAAACTGCATTGTAATCAGATCCTTAACCATGTCATTTTAAGCCTTCTGTCATTTATAGACAATTTACTAATTTAGTAAATTTTTGGTCCAGGAGACAGAAAGGCAAGCACATATCTCCAGGAGCTGTGCAGTGTAAACAATGTTGGAGGAAAATTCAGCTCCAGAGAGAAACTGCATGGAGGAGCAAATGTTGAAAAACCTAAACTGGACCTTTCATGAATTGAACATTTCTTATTTGTTTTATAAATAATAACAATTTATTTGTTTAAACTTTTTTTTAATAAATTGCTATACCCTGATGCTTTCATAAAATAAAGATATTTAAGAAGGTTTGTAAAAAGGACTTCTTGACAAATACAAGTTTCTGATAACTTTTAGAACATACCACTGGCCTGGGTAAAAAAATTACAAAATTCAACTGGAAAACCTGATGACTTCATCCAGATTAATGGAGATTAACTTCATGGGGCTGAATGAACTGATAAAACTTATTTACAATTTTATGACTTTTTCTGAAATATACTGGCTTTAATCTTTGTTTTCCAGAAAAACCTTTCTTACACTCTGACCTACAAGTTCAAGCAACTTTTGTGAATAAAGATACAAAATTTATCTTTTTCTCTCTACCTGATCCTTCCAGATCTTGGCTTCTGCAGCTGGCTCCCCTGCAGATCTGTAGTCTTACTGTGACCAGATTACAACTAAATTATACATTGGTATTGTTTTAATTTGCTCTCTCTTGTTGCTTTCGAATTATTTATGCTTTGTGTATCTCTCCTCTGCACTATGATTTCATTAATGTTACTAGCTGTATTATATCCTGTTTAATAAGATTGTTTATTGTATTACCCAACTGTAACCAGGCCTTTGAGAAAATTTCTGATGACTTGATGCTTTCAAACTGTGGTGCTAGAGAAGACTCTTGAGAGTCCCTTGGACAGCAAGGAGATCAAAACAGTGAATCCTAAAGGAAATCAGTCCTGAATATTCATTGGAAGGACTGGCTCTGAAGCTGAAGTTCCAATACTCTGGCCAACTGATGCAAAGAGCTGACTCACTGGAAAGGACCCTGGTGCTGGGAAAGATTGAGGACAAGAGGAGAAGGGGACGACAGAGGATGAGATGGTTGGATGGCATCAATGACTCAATGAACATGCAGTCTGAGTAAACTCTAGGAGACAGTGAAGAACAGGGAAGCCTGGCGTGCTGCAGTTCATGGGGTCACAAAGAGTCAGACACAACTTAGAGACTACACAACAACAAACGTTTTGAGACACTTGATCATATAAATAACTCTACATAGAATAACAGTTAATAGAGCAACTCTAGATATGGAAAGAAGCAACAAGGGAAAATATTTTCTGGATTGTAATAGACTAGTAAAACAGGTGATCCAAGAATTTTGGATTATCTATAGGACCTGATCCAAAAATTAACACATTGAGTGGCCTATCAGTAGAATCTTCACCTGATCTAGGAATGAGGCTTCCTAGCACAATGGGACAAAATTGGTCATGAAATGCCTCACAATTATCAGAGTTATGACCGAAAGGAGGCACTGTGGATGAAGAATGTGCCTGCCATATCAATAAACAAAGGATATTGAGGCCATCAAGGCAGCAGCCACTGCAGCAGACCCCAGACTGTGCACCCTCAGGTATTCAGAATGGAGCAAAACAGGGTCTGGCCCTAGACAGTTGAGTTCCAAGTCAAAGAAATGACTTCAATGAACTCAAACTTTGCATCTTACCATACACAGAAAGGCACTAAATTCATTTACTTGATATGTCTAGTTTTCTTTAATTAATAGTAATCTTTAGATGTTCTAACTACCTGGGACTTTTTTGTTGTTTGATTGCAAAAACTCCTATATATGCTGGCTCCTCCCTTTCCTCTTCAGAGTGGTCCTTCAGAGTGATCCGAGAGGTTCTCTTCTGGGCTATGTCCTCAGAAAATCTGCCAAATAAAACATACTTCTCAACTCTTAGGCTGTGCATTTTTTCCCAGTGGACAAAAGTTAGTGCCCCCTCCACTCTGCTTTCCCCTTTCACCTCATTGTAGTTGTTCAGCTGCTCAGTCATGTCCGACTCTTTGTGACCCCATGGACTGCAGCACCCCAGGCTTCCCTGTCCTTCACTATCTCCCAGAGTTTGCTCAAAATCATGTCCACTGAGTCAGTGATGTTATCTAACCATCCCATCATCCGCTGCCCCCTTCTTTCGCCTTCAATCCTGCCTGGCATCAATGCAAAAAATTATAAGCCCCTAGGACATAGAGAAGCCACAGAGGCAGAAGCCAGAGTCCCAGAATAACGGCGTGAAGGAATACAGCCACCATTACACTGCAGCCCAAGCCAACCTGCCTGCACTGCTTTTTTGTGCCATGATTTGGGGATCTATGTGTTACTACAACTTACCTGGACGACTAAAACAGCTACATTCACATGTAAAACACTCTTCATCTGATGGGTCAGGAGTTCTCACTATAAAACAAGTAAAATTTCAATTAATAAAAAGCCAGCTTAGCCTTTCACCTTCACATGTCCATGCAGTTTCTATCTCCTTCATCAAAATGTCAGACCTTCTTGGCCATAAAACGAAAAACTGTCAGTGGTGGAACTGTTCAGCCTGGCTACAGATTAATAAGTATCAACTGTTTAGCAATCACAAGCTTTAAGTGAAATGTAAGAACTCAAACAGTATGGTATTTCTGTAGCATGTCATCAATGACAATGTTAAATCAAGGTTGCTTTTTCAGTGTAAAACACCTTGCAGCAAAACAGCAAAATATGCATTTCATTACCTAAGGCAAGTGCTCCTGTCCTCAGCCTTTTAGAAAAGTTAAGGTTTCCCAAATGCCAGATGTGATAGATACAAATGGCCTCTGAGCCAATGCACAACTGTGCCAATGACTTGAAGATAGCAGAGTGAGGCAGTCCACAATCAGAAAATTCAAATTTGAAGGCAAGTTTGGGTGCTTTAAGCAATTGCCCAAGACCAATCTGAAAGCCACTTAGGCTTTAGTATATTTCTAGGCTCAGTGGTAAAGAACCTGCCTGTCAGTGCAGGAGACATAGGAGACACTGGTTTGATCCATGGGTCAGGAAGATCCCCTGGAGTAGGAAATGGCAATCCAATCCACTTTTCCTGCCTGGAAAATGCCATGGACAGAGGATCCTGGCAAGTTACAGTCCATGGGGTCACCAAGAGTCAGACACAACTAAGCACACACAGACATAGCAACAGCAAGCTAAGATCACAACCCAATTTGCAAAAACAAAAAAAAACCAGTGACTTTCTAATGTGCTATTAACATCCAGGAATAAAAACCCTGAAAACGCATAAGCAACAATATGGAGGAAGCCATTATCTGAGGTTTAAGTAACTGCATCGGGCTATTTTAATTATACATCATGGGTAAACTGTGATTGTGTCCTTGCCAGTATTTTATTAGAATATCAATTCAATTGCATTACATCCCATGGGAAAGATTAGCAGGGATTTTAGTACGGATGTGTGAAAGTGTTGCTGTGCTCAGGCCAACTTTTAAAAGTTGTGTGCTAATTAGAGTGAAAATGGAAAGAGAAGTGTGAGTGTCTCAGGTCCAAGAAATCTGTAGCCGCTCTTTCCACCATTCCGTGGTAATTCTCACTGTGTTTGCAAATGGTGCAAACTGAACACAAAGCCTGCCAGACATCAACACTGCACTGTGAGCATTAGGAGGGGATAAGAGGGATTTTAGGATGAGGAAATGTGTGTTCAGACATCTACTCCTCAGCTTAAAGTGGGGAGGGAATTAAATATTAAGCCATACACCTGATGGAAATTTATTTGAATCAATTCTTTTAATCTCTCTCAAAAGAAACTTGGAATAGCAGACTTTGAGATCTGGGGTCACCTGTGGTAACACCCATATTTTACTAAAGAAACAGAAGCAGAGAAAACGGGATCACCTGATAAGAGAAAAGAGTGGCAGAGAAAAGGGCTCAGATCCCCCCAAAGTCACTCCACGACCTTTCTTTTCTACTATCATTACACTAGTTTCTGGATGGTGCACCAACACTTTACATTTTGTCTTTTTTTTTCTTTTTTGAAACCTATAATTACGGGGGAAATCTGAGTATATAATACAGGCAGATGATTATTTTTCTTGGCCAAGTAAAAATAGAACCAAGTAAAGGAAATGGGTAAAAATGAGGGAGGGATGTATTGGTATACTCTTCTCCCCCCCCTCCCCAGACCAAACAATGCTTATAGGTTACTCATCCTCAAAAACTGGCTGAGCCAGTCCCTAAGAAAAGGCTGTGAGCCTCTCTCTCTGTGGCCCTCCAGCTCCTGCAGGGTTCTCTGTTTTTAATCCTTAGTGTCTTCAGGAGTTGCCCCTGGCTACCCAGATGAAAATTATAATCAATTGAGAAAAACTTTGGTAAAGAATCCTCCTGCAATGCGGGGAACCTGGGTTCCATCCCTGGGTTGGGAAGATCCCCCTGGAGAAGCGAAAGGCTATCCACTCCAGTCTTCTAGCCTGGAGAATTGCATGAATTGTATAGTCGATGGGGTCGGGTCGCAAAGAGCCGGCCACGACTGAGCGACATTCTTTCACTTTCAAAACAGGATCCCCTCCTTTGTGATGACCGGGACATTAAGTGGCCCTTTGACGGTGCTTTCTAAATTAAAATGGACGCCCCAGAACCGGCGACGTCGGCGGACGGCCTGGCCTCTGCACTCTCCCTGGTACTGACCCCGGGAGAGAGGGAAATCTGGCTGGGGGAGGGGAGGTTGGACCAGGGAAAGAGAAGCTTCCCCGTTTTTAGAAAGAAACTCGGGCTGTGCCCAGGCCACGAGCTCCGGCAAGTCCCTCCCTCCGCCCCACCTCCCCGCCCGCGGTCCCCAGCCTGAAGCACAGGCGAGGGACCCCGCCCCGCGCCGGGCCCGGGCCAGGACCAGGTAACGGGCAGGTGGCTACAGGCGGCCGGGCCGCCGCGCGGACGAAGTCAGGCCCGCGGAGAGGATCAGGGCTCCTGCGCCTGCGCAGACGCCGCTCGCACGCCGGCGGCCGCGGCTTCGGGAAGCCCGGGCAAGAGAGCCCAACTTGGCGACGCAGGGACTCTCCGCGCGACGGTCGCCCGTCCTCGCTGGCGCCCATCCCCGCTGCCCGACTCCCCGGCCGGGCCCTCCTCCCCGTCCCCGGCCACGCCACCCCGACTCCGGGTTCCGTGGCTTCGCCTTTCCCTGCCCCGCAGCCCCTGGGGTCCCAGCCCCGCGCCCACGCTCCCTGATGGGCGAGAGGAGCGCTCTCCCCAGACGTCCGGCGCACTCGGGTCCTAGGCCGGGGCTCCGGGGAGCCGCCCACCCTTTCGCCCCCCAGCGCCGGCCTACGGGGCCCCCACCCCGGGCCGTCCCCGCAGCCCCGGCGCCCCCTGCCCTCCGCCGCGGGCTCCCGCGGGGACAGGCGCCGCCCAGCCCTCCCGCGGCCGGGCCGGGTCCGGCCCGAACGCCGAGCGACCCCTGCGCAGACCCGCGGCCGTGGGGAGAGCCGATCCCCGGGCCCCGACTCGGTGGAGGGGAGCGCCGGGCACGTGGCTCCCGGGACGCCGGAGGCGGGGCCGGGGCTCGAGGCGGAGAAGCGCGCGGCTCCGTAGGGCGCGCACCCCGGGCAGGCACGCCCCGAAGCTCCGGGCGCCCCCCCGCGCGCCCTGCGGCCCCTGGAGGCTCAGCGTCCCTGTCCCCGCGCGCTTGGGCCGCCCTGAGCGCCGGCCGCTGGGCGTAGCCAGGGCCCCCGGGGCGGACAGACCCACCCGCCCTGAGCGAGCCCCGACTCCAGGGCTCCAAGCCCCCGGCACTTGTTTAAAGGTAGTTGTTACAGAGAGCTCCCACACTCTCCCGGGCAGTCCCCCTACGATCTTGGTGTCCATTTCATTCTCGTCTGGACTGTGTGAAAGTCGCAGAGTGCGCAGCTGGACCGACGTTCCCCAAGTGCACACACCGGTGTGAACAGCCGCCAGACCAAGACACGCAACGAGACCAGCATCTCTGACACCCCCTCAGCTCCTCCTAGCTCCTCCCCATCCATCCACCCCCAGCGGTGACCTCTCTCCTGATTTCTAAGGCTGAGTTTTGACAGGTTTTGTACTTTACATGCATGTGATCCTAGACTGTGTGCTCTGCTGTGACTGGTTTCTGCTCCTTCAACAGCACATCATCTTGTTAGTGGGAGTTATGCCTGGTTTTGCTCTGGTTGAGGGCTGTCATTTCTGTATAGTATTTCTTTGTATGGATGTACCACAAATTATCCATCTATTCTGTTTGCATGGAGATTTGGGCAGCTTCCAGTTTGTGGTTCTTAGGGAAGGTGATACTCTGAACATTCTGGTAGGTGCCTATTTCTGTATAGTATTTCTTTGTATGGATGTACCACAATTTGTCCATCTATTCTGTTTGCATGGAGATTTGGGCAGCTTCCAGTTCGTGGTTCTTCGGGAAGGTGATACTGTGAACATTCTGGTAGGTGCCTTTTGGTGACACATGTGCACGCGGGTGGACACACACCTAGGAATGGAATTGCTGGGTCTTGAGAAGGCTTGTGTTGGGTGTTATTAAACGTGGCCAAAGGGATTTTCAAGGAGTTGTACCTCTCACCAGCCATGTGTGAGAATTCCTAGGGCTCCAAGACCAAGGATTTATGGAGGACCTGTTGCAGCACAAATAGAAATGAGTCAGCAGCCTTTGGCACGTACCAGCCAAACAGGCCTGCAAGAGTTAAACAATCTTGGTTTTTCTTTACCTCTTACTACTAACAAACACTTGTAGCTGACTTGTCCTTCAAAAACAATAGTTACTCTGTCTCCATATAGATTATACTCCACACCTGGCCTTCTTCTCCCCCACGCACTCCCTTGTAAGATTCTGCATCTCAGAGGAAAGGTCACAGGCTAATAACTTCAGGGATACCAAAGCAGGTTGCTGAGCCACTTTTTTCACTCTCAACTTGGATAAAAAAAATGCAAGACCTTCATGAGGATTTAAAACCTCACACAGTTCTTGAGGCATTAGCCTGCTGTGTTTCCCTTTTGCCTGGCAAAAATGATAAAGCTGCTCTTTTCTATTTCCTCCACATTTTGTCTCCTTCCTATTTGGCATTAGTGGTCAGGGAGCCAAGATTTTGGCAACAGACCTACTGTGTGCAGTGAGCGGAATACACTGAGCCCCTATGCTGAAGGAGTTCTAGCAGAGAGAAACAGTGCCCACATTGACAACTACCTAGACAAGCTAATGCCAATGGTTAAGTGCTGAGAAAACAGTAAATCTGGGCCATGCCATCAGACAGAGCACTTAAGATGGGCTTGTCAGAGAGGCCTCTGTGAGGAGGTGACAACTGAATCCAGACCTCAAAGCCAAGAAGCAGCTCTGGGTAGAGACAGGCCACAGGCATCAGGCTCGCCAACTCCCTCCTTTTTCTGCTTCTAGGTGACTGGGCTCCTCCAGGCTTGGGGAGCCCAGGCTGCAGTTTCCAAGGGCCTCATGTTCGCAGTGCTGGTGCTTGGGCAGGAAAGTCCCAGGAAAGGCCCTGGCTGGACCACCCATCTCTCCTGGCCTCTGAATTCCCAGCCGCTTCTCTCCTAGGGCAGTTCCACCCTCGGTTGTACAATTAATGCTCATTATGCTTTATGCTTGCACTCCGCTTTTTGCCAAGGACTTTACCACTTGAAAAATATTCCTGAGTTCCAGTCATTGATGAGGCAGTCTGCTGTTATACACACATGGAGTTCCTACAGAGGAAAGAGAGCAAAAACATTAACATGTGCAAGGCCAAAGGGCAAGTCAGGGAAAGATCAAAGCCTGCTCTGGGCAGTTCAGCCCACCCCCCAGGTGCTGTGTGGAGTGCTCTTTAATTCCACAGCAGACCTGCCAAGTGAGCAGCATTAGCTCCTTTTAACACATAGGAAAACTGAAGCATTTAGCTAACTCACCTATAGTCACTTAGTTCATTAGCAGAATCCAGTTATAGCCCCAGAACTGTCTGATTCTGAAATCCAGTGTCTCAAGTCTAAAAACAGTCTGTGACCATGATTCTGGTTGAAGCAATTTTTGTGCAAAATGCTTTCAAGAGAAGAGGAGGAACACCATTGATGCGAAAGTAAGTTGGTGAAGCCGCTATGGAAAATAGTATTTGACGGTTCCTCAAAAAACTAAAAATGGAGCTATCCAGCAGTCCTGGGCACATGTCCTGGCAAAAATACAACTTAAAAAGATGCAGGTACCTCTATGTTCATAGCAGCACTCTTTGCAGTAGGCAAGACATGGAAACAATCTAAAGGTCCATCAACAGATGAATGGATAAAGAAGAAGAAGTTGTGTGTGTGTGTGTGTGTGTGTGTGTGATGGAATATTACTCAGCCACTCAAAAGAACAAAATAATGCCATTTGCAGAAACGTGGGTGACCTAGAAATTATCATAATAAGTGAAGTCAGAGAAAGACAAATACCATGTGATATTGCTTCTATGTAGAACCTAAAATATGACACACAAGAACATATTTACAAAGAAAAACAGACTCACAGACATAGAGAACAGACGTGGTTGCCACGGGTGGAGGTGGGGGAGGGTTGGATTGGGAGTTTGGTATTAGCAGATGCAAGCTGTTACATATAGCATGGATACCATAAAAGTCCTACTGCTGTATAGCCCAGGGAACTATAATATTCAATATCCTGTGATAAACCATCACAAAAAAGACATAGAAAAAGAATGTATATAACTGAGTCAGTTTGCTCTATAGCAGAAATTAACACAACACTGTAAGTCAAATAAAAGTCAATGAAATAAATTTTTAAATATTAGAACAGTAGGAAAATGTCAGCTTTCTATGGTTGTTTGAATTAACCTTGTGGTCTGAAAAATGTTAGAAATAAGTATCACTTTTTTTTAAGGAGAGGGACAAAACACTTCTTCAACTACAAATCTTAATTAGCAACATTTTTAATGGTGAGTAGAAAATCAGAAATTATTCAACATTATAACCACCTCTAAACCCATCTGATTTTAGACAGTTGGGGGACAGGTCAGGTTGTCTATTCTGCATTTTTGGTCTGCTTGCCCTAGTAGTGTTTATTGTTCAGTGTAACACTGGTTAACTCCAGGTTTTAGGCTAAATTCGCTAAAGTAATAGTAGAAGATAACCTATTAAAGTATTCAGATTTATAATTGGCCCAAGTTACACCACAATGTAGATAATTTTTAATGCAAGTTATCCAGCCCTGACCTTGGTCCATAGACTCTTCATAAATGTAGCTAGCCATAGAAAATAGCCAAATGATAACGCTGGCTCTAATTCCAATTTTCTATTGAATTAATTGAGTTAGTATTAGAGCACGATATTTCCCATTTAATTTGTATGCAAAACTTCTGATTTGCTTTCTGCAGTTAAACACTTCAAAGAATTGTTGGCATAAAATAGCATCCTACCTGTTTTCCATCAATTAGTGGTTAATTCTGTTAAAAACCGCCTAAGGAATATTAAAAAGAAGGCATTGAAAGTATAAATTTTATGAAAGCACTGTTTAAATTATGAGATGTGTTTCCTGTTAAATTTATTTAAATACCAAATTTAGCAAACAAGGTACCTGTTCTTTAGAAGTATCTTTTCTCCTCAAATAAGAGTGATTTGAAAATTAGCAGAAGACATATTTTTAAATTTATCTCTCTTCATTGCTTCTCAACCTAAAATTCAGGCAAAAGGCTTTTATACAAGTGTGTGTGTTTATGTGTATGTATATGTAAAGCGATAGAGATGTAAATATTTTCGCCTATTTTCCTGCATAGGTTATTTTCACTGTAAGAAAGCATGGTTTATATCAATTTGTTTGACCTTTGAAATAACTTTTAAAATGAGATAATTTGAATACAGCTGGTTTAAAAACTGTTACCTTTCTGATAACTTCACCAATGCAGTAGCAGATGATATATTTTATGAAGTACAATTTGTCAACTTTTAAGATATGGGTTGAACTTGCTTGTTCAGATTTGGGCATAGATAAGAAACCCGAATATTTAAGCAAGACCTACTCCAGTTTTACAGTTGCTCAGAGATTTATAGAAGGCGGGATGATTGTCTATTGCAGCTCATAATAATGCTCTTAAATTTAGAGCTCCAAATACCCCCACTCACCAGTCAGCATGCTTCTCAAAGCTTCCAGACTGAGAAACTGCAGCTGTGTTTATGCGGTAATTTAGAGCCCCTATTACATATGCAAGCAACCAGGCTCCATGGCTCAATCACAATGCATTCAATTTGCTTTTTTTGTACCAAAGAAATAAAATCAGAGGACTATATAGCATTATGACCAGCTTTAAAAAAAATCACAAAAATCAGGAGATTGAAAATTATAGTCTCACAAAAAAACACCAGTCTTTCCACTCCCTATTAAGTTCACAACAGAAATTCCTGATATGAGTAGCTAAGGTGTGGTAGTCAGCTCAGCAAACATTTATTAAGGCAAAAAACCCGTGCTACAGTCATGAGAGAAATTAAAGCACGAATAAGGCAGGCCTCTTACCTTGAGGGTCTTGGAGCCTAACAGAAGATACTTGGAATCAAATACTGTGTGTGTGAGTGTTCACGCATGAAAATCTCCATAAAGGCAATATTCTTTATGGAAAACACCAATAAACAGACTAATTTCATTTCCAGTTATAAATAAAATTCTGGACTATTTTCCTTTGCAGATATTACAGATCTGTGCAATTGTATTACTTTAGGATTCATATAGCTACAATTTCTAAAGTGTCTGTTTACTATCTGGATTCACAGTGACTCTAGCACAAATATATGCAGTTCATCTCACTATATGGGGCACCCCTGTTGGCTCAGCGGTAAATAATCCACCTGCCAATGCAGAAGACGCGAGTTTGATCCCTGGGTTGGGAAGATCCCCTGGAGAAAGAAATGGCCACCCACGCCAGTGTTCTTGCCTGGGAAACCTTATGGACATGGACAGAGAGCCTGGCAGGCTACAGCCTGTGGGTTAACAAAGAGGCAGACATGACTTAGTGAGTAAACAACATCTCACTCTATACAATAGCCAAATTGTGAAAAGTTGTGTAAAAATGTGCTTTTGTGTAGATAACATGCTATTTTAATAATACTTAATGATGAACCCACATTTAGATTTTAAAAATCATTCCAATTTAGATATTTTTATAAATCCATACTTTCTCATATTATTTTTGCTTACCCAATATATGTGTGCCTGGAATGAGATGAATACATTGGCTTAGTACAAGAAAAACTTTATTCTGAAACATTCAAATATTTTCTTAAAGGTGCTCTGGAGAAGTGAAACTTTTATAATTATACTGGAATGTCACAAAGGCTATTTCCAGTATACTCTTGGGTTACATTTCAGATGTGAAGATGATTGAAATGCAGAAGTTTCTACTGGAAACAACCTTTTGCATGCTGGCTTTTCAAGAAAACTACACAAAAGCAATTAGCTTATTTAAGGTCCTCAGTGGTGTGTGACACGTTGTGACCCCATGGACTGTAGCCCGCCAGGCTCCTCTGCTCATGGGACTCTTTCAGGTGAGAAGACTGGAGTGGGTTGCCATTTCCTCCTCCAGGGGAATCTTCCCGACCTGGGGATCGAACCCTTGTCTCCTGCACTCTTGCATTGGCAGATGGATTCTTTACCAGTGAGCAAGTTTATATAAGGCATCAGTTCAGTTCAGTTCAGTCTCTCAGGCATGTCTGACCCCATGGACTGCAGCACACCAGGCTTCCCTGTCCATCACCAACTCCCAGAGCTTATTCAAACTCATGTCTATTGAGTCAGTGATACCATCCAACCATATCATCTTCTGTCGTCCCCTTCTCCTCCTGCCTTCAATCTTTCCCAGCATCAGGGTCTTTTCCAATGAGTTAGTTCTTCGCATTAGGTGGCCAAAGTGTTGGAGTTTCAGCTTTAGCATCAGTCCTTCCAATGAATGTTCAGCACTGATTTCCTTTAGGATGGACTGGTTGGATTTCCTTGCAGTCCAAGGGACTCTCAAGAGTCTTCTCCAACACCACAGTTCAAAAAGCATCAATTCTTCAGTACTCAGCTTTCTTTATAGTTCAACTCTCGCATCTATACATGACTCCTGGAAAAACCATAGCTTTGACTTGACTCTCTAAGGTATGGCTCAGTGATAACTGTCCTTAGTCTTTGTTTTCTTCAACGTTTGAGTGCTCCGGGGAGGGAGATGGATCCACTGCCTTCTTATTCCTCCACTTTAGTCCTTAGGGGTGTCACAGCCTCTTAAGTGCAGAGATCTCTAAACCAAATCCTCTAAAGTGATGAGAGAGGTGATGGGGAAGAGACCTGAGAGGTAGGACAACTGAGCTGCAGGGCCTGGAAGGTGGGTCAATGGTAAGGGAACTTTTTCTTGCTTTTCTAAGTAGCTATTGAATTTATTGCTACCAAATTGATCTGGTCGACCAAACCTGCACTGGGGTCCTAGCCCAGCCCAAGGGCCCTCATCTTGGCCAGAGAGGTTCTTTTCCCAATGAGATTTGCGCAGCCAGTAACGAAACCGATACTGAGGCAGGAACAGCACCAGCTTTATTCAGTAGCCAAAGAGTGGAGAAGCAGGAACCTAGTTCACAGATCAACTAATCAACCCAATTCAGGTGAAGGCACCAAATCTCTAGGAGGGTCAAGGTAAAGGACAGGGATTTGGAAGGAGTAGGAGGGATATTCATGAGTTATCCAAGAACAGGGGTGTGGTTTTGACCTGGAACTAATGCAGCTCTCCTTTTCAGTCCTTGTAAGGGCTTTTCCAGTTGTTGCCTTGGCAACTGTCAACTGCCTTGGTGCTGGTGGGTGTGTCATTTAGCTAATGAATCTCAATGAATATATAATGAGGCTCAAGGTCCACTGGAAGTCAAATCCTCCACCACCTTGGGTCTGGTAGATTCTAGCTAGTTCTTGTTTTTTTGTCTCTGCAGTTTCCTTCTGAAATTAAATAGGAGTAATCGGTTTCTTTAAATAGAAAGAGGGGCTGGGGTATGATTCTGGGGTGACAGGCTTGATAACACTATCACTGAGAACAGTGAAATTAAAGAGACATCAAGCAGAATGCCTCCGTCTTATGCACTTTCTGATCTTCAAACAACTAATAGATGAGGAAGATCAAGATGATGATGGTAGAACGATAGATGGATGATGGCAAGGCAGAAGCTTTGTGACTCAGAGGAAAAGCCAAGGATATACATGCAGTATATATCTGATAGCTACAAGCCTGATTTCAAAGTCAGACTATGTGAATTCTAATCTCTGATTCACTACTTGGAAGTTTCATGATTTGGGACAAGTACTTAAACCTCTTTAGGTTTCTGGTTCCCAATCAGAAAAAAAAAAAGAGGCAAAACTACTACTGAACTCTCAGGATGTGGTAAAGGATCAAATGAGATACTCCATGTAAAGTGATGAGCATGCGTTCAGAACCTAGGAAGACCTCAATAATCAGAGCGGCTGCAACAGCAATAGAGTTGGCATAGAGTTGAAGACTGCAGGGATCTGGAGAAAAGCAGATTTCTTTTAACAGGATCAGTTCCGATTTAACTAGATTTGTGACTCTGCCCAGGTCATTCAGTTTCCTTAGGTCTTGGTTTCCTCAGGTAAAATAAGGGGGTATTTCCAAATAAACTAGTGCCCCTTGGATTTCAGTGTGCATAGAATCAGCTGAGAATCTTGTGAAAATGTAGAATTTGGTTCAGCAGGGGTTTGGGTGGGGTTCAAGATCCTGCACTTGTGAGAAGCTTCCAGAATGAGATGCTACCAGCCTGCATATCGTGCGTGTGCGTGCTAAGTAGCTTCAGTTTTGTCCGACTCTTGCAACCCTGTAGACTGTAGCCCACCAGGCTCCTCTATCTATAGGATCCTCCAGGTAGGAATACTGGAGTGGGTTGCTGTGCCCTCCCCCAGGGGATCTGTCGGAATCAGGGATTGAGCCTAGCCTGTGTTTCTTAGGTCTCTTTCATTGGCAGGCAGGTTCTTTGCTACTAGTGAGCGCCACCTGGGAAGCCCACATGATGATCAGACTTGGTAGTAAAGGTGTAGGTGGTATCCAGCAAGTCTCGTCTAGTTTCGGAACTGTAGTTTATAATCGTGATAGTGGCCTGTTTGTCCATAAAGAAAGGGTAAAGGACTGGGTTTGTTTGAGGGGAAATCCAGTCTCTGTTTATTCTGGGTGTTATGTCTTTAGACTTCCAGTGGACTTTGGAAAGAAGGGATGGCCAGAACAAAGCTGAGGGGCTGGCTGGGCATGGGCTGCTGAGAAGGGGTTTTCCTGATGTGGCCCTTGGGACAGACGATGTAAGAAGTGGAGGTAAAGAGGGAGAGAAGCTTGAGGGAGCTGAAGTTGGGGAAGGCATCATAGCATGCTAGTGAAGAGTGAGAGCTTGGGGTGTGTGTGTGTGTGTGTGTGTGTGTGTGTGTGTGTGTGTGTGTGGGTGTGGTGTGTGGTGGGTGTGTGTGTGTGTGTGTGTGTGTGTGTGTGTGTGTGTGTGATCAACCAGACATGGGCTATTATCCCAGGTCTGCAACTAATGGCTACCCTGGGGCAAATTGCTTAGCTTTTCTTGACTTCATTCTCTCCTCTGTACAATGGGATAATAGTACTTCATTGAGGTTTTGGGGGACTTAAAGAAGATAGCGCAAGGCTTCAATGCACAGAAGTGAAAGAAAAGATTAGTTGTTCAGTCGTGTCTGACTCTTTGGGACCTCATGGCCTACAGACCGCTGGGCTTCTCTGTCCATGGAATTCTCCAGGCAAGAATACTGGAGTAGGTAGCCATTCCCTTCTCCAGGGGATCTTCCTGACCCAGGGATAAACCCAGGTCTCCTGCACTGCAGGCAGATTCTCTACCATCTGAGCCACCAGGGAAGCCCTTCAATGCACAGAAAGTGTTCACAAAAGGTATCCATTAAAACTCTCATCATCTCACCATTATGATTAGGTCAGGGGCCCTGGAAGGCTGAGCTTTACTATCCTAATTCTGTTTCCTTTTCTAAGGCAGGGGTTCTCAAACTTCAGCACGCAGCAGAGTCAATCAGAGGGCTTGTTACAACACAAGTCAGGATTGCTTCTCGTAGTGACGGTGGCATAATATCCGGCAGGTTGGCCACCGCCTTGAAGGATGTGGTCTTTGTTGACAGCATGACTGCAAATGAACTCTCATCCCCAGTAGCAGCCTCCTTGCTGCCTGCTCAGCGTTTACCCCTCACACACGCTTTCTCTCTTCAACCTGTTCTTAGATTGCTCTTTCCACTCTCCAGAGGTCTGTGAACCCAGCAACGAAACTTGATAAGAAATGTAAATACAGTGAGAGGAAGCAGACCATTGAAGAGCGTACGTGACCGTTTGTGGGGTTTGGCTTGGGGGGTCTCAGGGTGTTTCCCCTTCTAGGTCTGTTTTGGAGGAAAAAAACTACCCAGACCTTGGCCTCCAGAGCCATCCCGTGTCACCATGAGGCTCGGTCAGCTGTCAGTGATCAGTCACATTTCAGAGAGGACTGTGTTCATTTTATTCAGAGGTGACTAAAAAGGTTGCTGCAAATGAACAGAAGGTGAAATAGCATAATGCTATATATTCTGCTTGAATACATTTGTTGTTCAGTTCAATTCAGTTACAGGACTTTTCCCTGGAGGTCCAGTGGTTAAGACTCCAGGTTTCCAATGCGGACAGTACAGGTTCGATAACTGGTTGGGGAGCTAGGATGCGCATGCTGAGGGACATGGCCAAAAGATAAAAAATGAATAAAGAATTTAAAAAATTAAATTTGGCTACAAGCTCAGTGTTACGCCAACTGTCCTGTATACATATATATATACATACCCTACAATCCCCAATCTCTCTATTGCCAAGGAGTTAACTCCTAATGACAGATGGGAAGATGTTTTAATTAGGAAAAGAGTTCAGAAAACAAAAACTAACAAGGAGTTACTGTGAAGCATACAGCACTCTATTCAATATTCTGTAAAACCTGTATGAGAAAAGAATCTGGAAAAGAACGGACATGCATGTATATGCAAAACTGACTCACTTTGCTCTACACCTGAAACTAACACAGCTTTGTAAATCAACTACACGCCAATAAAAATTTTTTTAAAAAAAGAAAGGAAAAGAGTTCAGAGGAAACAGGTGGATTGACTGCTTCGCCCCACTTCTGCTTCCGCAGGGTGGCATGCTGTCAGTCAGGACCCCCGAACCACACTCCGCTCTCGCTGATAGGTTGTCTGCTGAGCACTTATATCCTTTGGGCAAGGAGTGTCTTCAGTCAAGGCTAGGTTAGGGTCTGATGGGTCTTTATTCCTACTAATCTGTGGAGTATCTGCCTGACTTGCGATTTTATTTCTAGGGTAAACAGTTTGCTAACTAGCCATCGATCATGTAGGCACTGTATGACTCCCTCCTTGTTTATCCTAATTTTGCAGCTGACCTTCACTGCGTAAACCACGTCCTTTTTGCCCTCGTGATCTCGTGATGTTGGTCAGCGCTAGCAGCGAGTATGCCTAACTTTCTCTAATCCACGGCCTGAGAAAAGGAACTTCTTTGTAGAGTCCCTCGAGTAGGTTATTTATCTGCTGATGTATTCTGAAGAGATGAGTAATGGGGTAGCATGTGAGCAAGGCAAGAGAAAGTCTAGAATGACACACTTGAATGCACGGTTTCTGTATTCAGAGTCATCTATCAAAGGGGATAAGATATTCAGATCCATTCTGCGGATGCTGTGTATTTCCTAGGTTATTAATTTTCTTTGCTACATTTTTAGGGACTTACTGTCAAACAAAAGAATTGCAGGTGATTATAATTAGTGAACGTGCTTTTTTTCAAAAACTTTGTGCCAACATTTGTAAAATCATCTCATTTTTTGGTATCTTCATTTCTGTCTGTTGGGTAGTTTGTGAGACATATATTACTTAAAAGTGTCAGGCTTGCTGATTTTTCCCTTGTCCCGTATTTTGAGGAAAACATTAAGTTTTTGAGTCAACTAAATGGCTTTAGGATAGAAATGGATTAAATAATATGTTCTTAGTAATTGTTGCATTTTCTTTCTTCTCTATCATGCCAGTAAGCAGTTTCTGAATCTAGAAAATCATTTCAGCAGTGGTCAAACTTTCTGACAATAAGGGAGAAAAATAGCTCTCAACTGGGAATGAGTCTGCTCCCTAGGACACCTGTGGCAAATTCTAGAGACAGTCTTGATCGTCACAGCCTGGGGAGGGGCAGGGAGGGGAGGATAAGGTGGATGGATGCTCTGCTGGCATCGAGGGGGTTCAGGCTAAGGACGCCTCTCTGCTCCCAACAGTGCAAAGGTTTGAGAAAGGTTCACCAACCCAGAACAGTGCTGAGCCTGAGAACACCTGGCCGCAAATCTTGTTTTAAATGTAACGGCAACAGAAAGGGGGTCTGAACTTCACATGCTGGATCACGATCCTTTCCGAAGGTGAGGATGTAGCAACCCTAAAGGTGAAACTCAGTCTTGGAGATAAGAAGAAAGGAGATTTCTGTTCCTTTGGGCTCAACTAAATGGCTTTAGGATACAAATGGATTACATAATATGAGATATTTTTAATATCTCACTAAAAAAATGCAAGTGCGTGAACATTTCCGTGACACTGAGCCATGACCGCTGGCTCATTTAGTTCCTATAAATCATTTTATTTGTTATTCCCAACTTTAAAGTGCTGTAAAATCAGGGTATGGGATAATGACACACCAGGAAATTTGCTTTTCCCTTTTCTGATGTTGAATAAATGGATGGTTAAATATGGTCTTGCACTTATAAAAGTATACGCTACCCTTCTGTTTTTTTATCCTGTTTACGGAGCACAGATTTTGAAACAGGGTGATAGTTTAAAACAAGGATTCTTCTAATTTATGTTTTGTTCAAATCCAGCAATATTATAAAAAACAAACAAACAAGCAAAGACCAGGGAAACCTTGATGGGGCTTCAGGATAAAGGGTTCTACGTACAACACAATGATTTGAGTGTTGGTTCTCTTCTTTTCAGGATACTTCGTAGAGGATTTTCTTGCCATTTCCTTCTGTCTTACCCATTGCTTTACCCTGACTCACTCCTGGTTTCTCATATTATATATGTTATACTCATATTCTACTATGCCCATGATAGCTTTTCCTTAACATTTCCTCCCACTAGATACTGCCATATATTATAAAACCCTTTCTTATAGCTCAGAGATTAAGCAAATTATCTTAGGCAATTTGCTTCATTTGTTGCAAGTTTCAATTTTCCCATCTGTAAAATGGGAATAATACTGTCTCTCTAAGAGGGTTGATGTGTATAATAAGTAGGAGCTTAGAAGGTGTCTGGCACATAATAGATGCTCAGTAAGTAATAGCCTTTATTCCTCTTTTAAAAAATCAGAGCAGGATTTTGAAACCGTATATTCACCAACTATTTAGTGAACCTTTTCCTTGGGTTTGGTCCTATGCTAGGTTCTTGGGATACTTTAGAAAACTTACAAACCCTGCAGTCATGGGACTTGGACACACACACACCCAAAAGCAAACACATATACACATGTAAAAACACACACACACACGATTGTATAAACATTCAGTGGCTCTTCCCTTACTCATTTTAGAACCTTACTGAAAGTAAACACTCCCTCCAGTGGGCCAAAGTGGCACGCTGAAGAGCAATGACAGAAATCTAAAGAAAAGCCCTCCTTTCGAATAGCATTTCCTTCAGATTTTGAAGAAGCTAAAGGAGTATTTCAAAAAAAGAACATGACCTGTCTTGAGAAGAATAGCACACAAAAACGCAGTCAGTACAAGGCCATAGGGAAGCAGGCGGGAAGATTATTCAGATACTATTTCAATTGTTCCAAGAAAGACTGAAGAAGACATGTAGCCACAGAAGATCTACTGACTGCTTTTGAATGTGAAAATTAACAGCTCCTAGACTGCAGACCAAATGAATAACAGTGCAGCACAATTGCTAAAAAATGTATGAAAAGGCAATAAAACCTCATCAAACAATCTATGAGCCTTCCACGGTTCATGGCAGAATCCTTTTTTCTGCCCAGGAACTTTGCTATCCCTTCTCCTAGAATGCTTACCCTGCTCCCTTCACACTGCTGCCCCCTGCCCACCCCTCCTCTGAGCCGAAACGTCCTCGGAGAAGCCTTTCCTGGCCACCCCGGGTACTTTAAGTGCCTTCATCTATCATCCTTTTTTATGCAGCCTTCTCTTTTTCTTTGCTTATCTATCTATGTGTCTATTTATCATCTATCATCTATCTAACCAAGTAGGGAAGCCTGGCGTGCTGCAGTCCACGGGGTCGCAAAGGGTCAGACACGACTGAGAGACAACTGAGCTGATCCCAGCTATCTATGTGTCTGTCTGTATGTCCAGCTATCGTATATCTATGTCTATCTGTCTATATATCTGTCTATATCTATATGTCTATCATCTATCTATATCTGTCTACATGTCTATATCCATCTATCTATATGCCTATCTATCTGTCATCTATATTTATTTGTCTATCTAACTATCATCTATCTACATCTATCTATCTGTTAAGTCTGTCTCTCTACCTACCTGTGTCTATCCAACTATCTGGATATATTTTTAAAAGTTTTTCTACTCCACTTGACTCTAAGTTCCATGAAAGGAAAGATTATCTTACTTCGTTCACTGTGATCTTTAAGAGCTCAGTTCCTGATCCCACCTTTGCCCTCAATGAATGTTTATGGGTGAAGTAAAAAGCTGCCCACTCAAGGCGTATTGACTGCTGTCGATGAGAGTCTGTCTTTTGGGCTATAGTCCTCAGGTTGGTTCAAATGAAACTATTTTCTATTTTTATTATAGATTGTTGATAATTTTCTATAATAAAAATAGAAAATAGTTTCATTTGAACCAAACAGAAGACTATAGCCCAAAAGACAGCCTCTCTGATTACTCTGAGGAACTTCTGCAGAGATACGTGGTTTTCAGCACAGTTTTATATCTTGTCATAACAAAGGACATCAAAGAAGTCAGGCAGATATCCCTTCAAGGTTTCAAAAACTAGACCACCACGTACACAGTGGGTCAGTGTGGGCTCAGCATCTGAGAAGCGAGCCTTCTCATCAAAGGAGGACCAGCATTGGCATCCCAGGAAGAGAGGTGTTTCATCTTTAACATGGACACTTGTTACTTCTGGTCAAGGGGCCCTTTTCTTTTATCGTTAAAGCAGGAGAAGGCAATGGCAACCCACTCCAGTACTCTTGCCTGGAAAATCCCATGGACGGAGGAGCCTGGTGGGACACAGTCCATGCAGTCGCAAAGAGTCGGACATGACTGAGCGACTTCACTTTCACTTTTCACAAACAGGGTAGGCCACAAACAGGGTGTTTTAGTTGGCATAAAATTCAAGTTAACTTTATGAATTTTTGCCTAGCTAAAAAATTTATGACATTTTGATTCCACTTGTTTACTTAGTATGACTAGAATGCTATACTGCTAATTTTTTTAAAAAAATAGATATTCAACAGGCAATAGTAGCACAGGGAACTATAGTCAATATCTTGTAATAACCTATAATGGAAAATTATCTGAAAAATAATATATGTGTGTATGTATAACTGAATTTCCTTGTTGCGCACCTGAAACATTGTAAGTTAACTCTACCTCAATAAAATATGTATGTGAAGGGAAAACAAAGAAAAAAAATCCTAAAGGAAATCAACCCTGAATATTCATTGGAAGGACTGATGCTGAAGCTGAAGCTCCAATATTTAGCTACCTGATGCCAAGAGCCAACTCATTGGAAAAGACTCTGATGCTGTGAAAGATTGAAGGCAAAAGAAGAGGGTGGCTGAGAATGTGATGGTTAGATCGCATCACCGACTCAACGGACATGAACTTGAGCAAATTCCAGGAGATAGCAAAGGACAGGGAAGCCTAGCATGCAGCAGTCCATGGGGCTGCAAAGAGAGGGACCTGACTTAGCAACTGAACAACAGTAACTACTGCTCTTGGGGAAATGCTGATAGCAGGGGAGGCTGTGCCTCTGTAGTGGGGAGAAGTATGGAGCCTCTGTGTCTCTTTTGATCAATTTTTTCTGTCAATTTAAAACTGTTCTACAAAATAAAGTCTATTTTAAATGGGGAAAAAAAATTCAAGTTAACTCACGCATAAGCCAGAATGACGTTCCCATCCCTCTGTATGTGAACATTTCTCTCATCACTGCTAAGAGCACTGAGATGGTCGGAGGAGGTTTCCTCCCTTCGGCTATGATGAGGTGAACACACAGTACCACCTTGTTCTGTGTGCAGATACATAACATTATTTGACCTTGGTTTATTTTCTCCTGTATGTCTGTAGCATAAACTGAGGGTGAACTCTGACCTGTAGAATGTGGCAGAGTTACGCCAAGATCGGTTCACAACGCCACACACAGTGACCTTTGCTCTTGGCGTTTGGTATCAATCTCCGAAGCCACATGGGAAAAATTTTGGCTAATCTTGATACAGAAAAACTCCTGGCATGGTGCCCTAAGCAGAGCAAAGACCCGGGGATAGGTTAGGGCCCTTTGAAGATGTTGGTCAGTTACAAGGGGAAAATGAAAGGAACCTGCGATTATTCTCATTTAAAACTTCTCAAGCCAGACACTTGGCTCTGTGCCTCTGAGTAGCAGTCATTTCCCTCAGTTGCATCCTAGAAAAACGATCCTCCTCATCCCCCGCTTCAACAGGTAGAGCCTGCTTTTCCCTCCCTCCAGTCCAAAGTGAACAAAGAACACGTTTAAAGTGCGATTTTAGTTAGTCGCTTTGGCAGCGAGGATTTTTTTCCATCTTATAGGTCAAAATAACTGAGACACAAGGAAGTTAACTAATAGTCTGAGGGCAATCCTGTGGGTGCCTCAGCATCAATTCTTACAACTGGCATTTCCTCACCAGCCACAAAACCTTCTTTCAGACACCCCACTGAAGCCTGAAGGAAGAACCAGGAAGTAGGGACACAGCACAGGATTGAGACGCCGCCTGGCAGAGCAGTTTCAGGGCAGTCAGTCCAGCAAGCCACTCCTTCTGTGCTCCTGGTGGCTCGGATGCTGGAGTGTCTTCCTGCAGTGCAGGAGACCTGGGGTCCACCTATGGGTCAGGAAGACCCCCTGGAGATCTTCCTGAAAGGCAACCCACTCCAGTACTCTTGCCTGGAGAATCCCATGGACAGAGGAGCCTGGCGGGCTACAGTCCCCGGGGTCGCAAAAAGTCAGACAGGACTGAGCAACTAACACTTTGGCACTTTCAAAACGGATTTGAGAATTAACCTAGAGGGAATGACCACCACCTGCTTTTAAAAAAACTCAAATGTCCTCATTATCATTGTTAATATTATTAGACCTTCATTTTTAGAGTAGTCTTAGGTTCACAACAGAATTAAGAATTAAGTACAGATGTTCCCCATACATCACCTGGCCCGACACGTACATACCCCTCCCGCATGGTTCACATTCTCCACCAGAGTGGGACGCTGGTTACAAGCAGTGAGCTTGCACTGATGTGTAATCGACCAAAGCCCATACTTAACATTAGGACTCATTCTTGGTGTTGTACCTTCTATGGGTTTGGACAAGTGTGTGACGACATGTATCTATCATGAGAGAATCACTCACAGATGTTTCACTGTCCTCCAGTCCCCTGTGCTCTGCCTGCTCATCCTTTTCCCAACTGCCAGTTCTTGGCAACCCCAGATCTTTTTACTGCCTCCATAGTTTTGCCTTTTCCAGAATGCCGTATAGCTAGAATCATACAGTGAGTAGCCTTTTCTAACTGGCCTCTTTCACTTAGTAATATGCATTTACGTTTTCTCCAAGTCTTTCTGTGGCTTGGTAGCTCATTTCTTTTTGGTGCTGAATACCATTCCATTGTCTGGATGGACCACTGTTCATCTTTTCCCCTACTGAAGGCCATTTGGTTGCTTCCAAATTTTAGCAATTATAAATAAAGCTGCTATAAACAATTGTGTGCAGTTTTGTGTGTGTGTATGTGGACTTAAGTTTTCAACTCCTTTGCATAAAAACCAAGGAGCATGATGGCTGGATAATATCTTACAAGTATATTTAGTTTTGTGAGATACCACTACATTACCTTCCAAAGTAGCTGTACCATTTTGCATTCCCACCGGAACTAGTGAGAGTCCCCTTTGTTCCACATCCTTGTCAGCATTTGATGTTGTCAGTGTTCTGGATTTTGACCATTCTAACAAGTGTGCCTTTATTATTTTAATTTGCTTCTTCCTGTTGACATAAGATGTGGAGCATCTTTTCACATGCTTATTTACCATATGTTTATCATCTTCAATGAGGTGTCTGTTAAGGTCCCTGGCCTCTTTTTTAATTGGGTTGTTTGTTTTCTTATTGTTCACTTTTAAGAGTTCTTTGTATATTTTGAATAACAGTCTTTTATCAGATATGTGTTTTGCAAACATTTTCTTCCAGTCTGTGGCTAGTTCTCTCATTCTCTTGACATTGTCTTTGACAGAGCAAGAGTTTTTAATTTTAACGAAGTTCAGCTTATCAACTCTTTCTCTTGTGAATTATGCCTTTGATGTTATAAAAAAAGTTATGGGGATACCCATGGTCATTTAGGTTTTCTCCTATTATCTTTTGGAGTGTTATAATTTTGTGTTCTACATTTAGATTTGTGACCCATTTCAAGTTAATTTTTGTGAAGGGTGTAAGGTTTATGCCTAGGTTCATTTTTTTTTTTTTTTTTTGGTGTGTGGATGTCCAGTTGTTCTAGCACCCTTTGCTTTTAAGTTTTTGGGTTTTCTTTTTTTTTCTTGGTTACTTAAAAAAAGTATTTATTTACTTGGCTGTGTTGGGTCTTAGTTGCAGTATGCGAAATCTTCCTTGCCACACATGGAATTAAAAAAGAAATATTTATTTATTATTTACTATTTTTGGCTGTGCTAGGTCTTCATTGCTTGCGCGGGCTTCCTCTAGTTGCAGCAAGCAGGGGCTGCTCTTTAGTTGCGATGCATGGGCTCCTCACTGCAGTTGTTTCTCTTGCTCCGGCCTCTAAAGCACAGGCTCAGTAGTTGTGGAGCACAGGCTTGGTTGCACCGAGGCTTGTGGGGTCCTCCGGGACCCAGGACCCAGCTCACGTTCCCCACACTGGGAGGCGGACTCTCAACCACTGGCCCAGTCCTGGTTACTCTTCAAAAAAAGATGCTATTTATTTTTAATTGGAGTCAATTGCTTGGCAATGTTGTGTTGGTTTCTGGCATACAGCAAGGTGAACGAGCCCTAAGCATACATGCCTGCCCTCGCTCTCGAGCCTCCCTGACACCCTCTAGGTGGTCACGGGGTAGCCGCTGAGCTCCCTGTGTTTTATAGCAACGTCCACCACTTGTTAAAGAGACTATCTTTGCTCCGCTCCACAGCCTCTGTACCTTTGTCAAAGGTCCGCTGACTACATTTATGAGGATTTCTTTCCGGGCTCTCTGTCCTGTTCAGTCGATCTTTTTGTCTACTTTTGCCGGTACCCCTGCCTTGATTACTGGAGCCCACTATAGTCTTGGTGTCGGGTAATGTCAGCTCTTCAATCTTGTTCTGTTCCTTTGTTATTTTATTGGCTATTCTGGCCACTGTGCCCCTCCATATAAACTTTAGAATTGGTTTGCCATTGTCTGCAAAATGATAGCTGGCATTTTGGTTGGAATTGCATTGAATCAACAGGTCTATTTGGGAAGAACTGACATCTTAGGAACACTAAGACTTCTTACCCGTCAGCATGGGCTGTCTCTCCACTTACTTAGTTCTCTGATTTGGTGCATCATCGTCATTTTTTAATGTCATGAATGAGTACCAGAATGAGTAAAAATCGTTGAAAGTAGTGCCAGAAAAGAACATTTGGTGATCTAAAGTTTTAGATTCTCTTGCCATTAAGTAAACCAAACAGTGATGGCAAATTCAACCTGTTGTTTACCCAAACAAGCAAATAAAGCCTCCTACCATTTGTCTTACATGTCTAATTGAAAGTACTATTAAAACGATCAAGATAAAGAAGATTCTTTTCTCTTTCCCTCATCAGGTGGAGGACAATATCAGATTCAGCTTTAAAAAATTAAATTTCCCAGGTTCTTAGTTTAATGGGTACAAAAATATTGTTAAGAAAAACTAAAGAGCTTTCCATAAAATAAAGGTCCCTCTCTGGTCATTAAATAGGGACGAAAGTGCATTCACTTTCAGAAATTAAGTGCTGGGATGGATTTTAGGAATTCATAATTCCAATCCCTTGCATTTATTTATGTGAGTGGAATGACCGGAAAAGAAACAAATGAGCAGGTCAAGGTAATACAAATAATTATGACTAAGGCTCAGATAGATCAGCTCAGTGCTAAACCCAGCATTTGGAGATTTGTGAATGACTGCATTTTCACCTATTGGAAAAAAAAATCCAATCATCCTAGAAACTGGATAAGTTAGAGAAAGGTATTTTAACTTCAGAGTTTAGTTGCAGCTAGGAAATGCTATGGGAAAAAAATATTCACGAAAAGATTTTTCTAAGAACTGAGTCATTTCCCTTAAAATATCATCATTAAAGGCTAGAACTTGTAGATCAGCAAAGAAGTCTGTCGCCAGAAGCTATTCTCTCTGCAAGTCTGAATTCAGCCGTGTATCTGGTTTGTGCTTAATCTTTGCCAAGACAGGCGCGTTCCTCCTCCTTCAGAGAATTTACATCCTGCTCAATGATGTTCAGCCCCACAGGGGGAGGGGATGAATTGCCCTGCTGACTGCTCTCTCTCCAGAGCCCGTAATAGTGCCAGCCCAAGCCAGGGGCAGCTTGGAAGCAGTGTTACTAATTTTTGTTGAGTTAATTAGCTTATGAAGAAAAAATTTTTAGCAGTTGGCGTTTTTCTGAGTTTTCCAATAGCATCAATTTATTTATTTATTTATTTATCCAAAATAACAGATAATACTCCCTGACCACCTGCGCTGTGCCAAGCTCTGTGTACAGGACACCTGTTTACTTTCGCAACGAACGCCTCACGCCATCCCTACCAAGCGGGCATGCCTATCTTCCCCACTGTGACAGACGAGGAAGCGGAGACACACAGGAGCCCACTAACCTGCCCAAAGTGTCCAGAAAAGACACAGACCTAGAGCTCATGCCTCAAGCCAATTATCTGGCATGATCAAAGAAGGAGGTTTTGCTCTAAATCTATATAAATGGTAATTCATGTGGCAAACTTGGGTTAAGACAAGTTTATTGTGAAAGAGATCTATGATACATGGAAATAGAAAGTATCGATAAGACCTGTACTGCCCTCAAACTGAGCATCTCTTTTAAACTGACAAAGACAAATAAATTTGAAGTTATGACAGTCACAGCAGGTATGACTCAGGGATTTTAAGAATCTGAAAATAGCCCTTAATACTAAGCATTGTATTATATGAGCTATTATTTACAGATGAATTATAGTTGATTTCCATGGAAATGAATAAGATTCACTGTATTCCCTTCCTAAATAGAAATAGTATTTTCACTGAATTTTTAAAAATTACATTTCCACTCTTGATGGATATAAACATAACTCAAAAAAAGTACACTTAACTGACATGTTTGGGGATGATGTGTATTAAACCACTAGATTTCTTCTTTGACTGACAAAGAATTTACCACCACAGTATATTTTTGTGTGCTCACAATGAACATAGGTTATTACAGTCCAATTAGCAATTACTCAGCTCATCTTAAATTGATCTTTCAGATAGCTGAAAAATCAAGATTTAACATAGAAGTGTTTTGGTATCCTTACCTTCCTTTACCCACTCACCTTTTTTCCAAATGCACTTTAATTAATCAGCATCTTCATTTATGCATACTTAGGTTTTTAGTCAGTGGCTTAGTTCATAGGAAATAATTCAGTTCAGTTCAGTTCAGTTCAGTTGCTCAGCCATGTCCGACTCTTTGCGACCCCACGGACTGCAGCACGGTAGGCCTCCCTATCCGTCACCAACTCTCAGAGTTTACTCAATGGACATGAGTTTGGGTAAACTCCGGGACATAGGAAATGATTGGTGGCTGCAAACAGAGCTTGTAATTGGTATATAAGGCACTGCTAGCTTAGAATATTATGTTGAGGATTTTCATACTTGTGATACCATTTGTTCATTCAGTTTAGACTTCACATGATTTTATTTGGATATTTTATTCGTGATAACTGTAAGAATGAACGGAAGTCAGCAGATGCTAATTGCCCATCTACTTGTCCATCACTGTGCTAGCACCTCAGAGACCCTTGACAGAATGATTAAGAAATGATATATGACCAGCAATTCCACTCCTAAGCATATTCCCAGGAGAGATGATTGCATGTATCCACAAAAAGAATTGTTCAAACACAGATGCTTTATTTGTAGTAGCTCCAAACTGGAAACAACCCAAATGTTCATCAATTGTGAAATGCTCACACATGTTTATGAAAAATAGGAAATCTTCCTCATTTACACCATAGCATGGACTGAGCTCAAAAGCTTCACCTTCAGTAAAAGAAAACAGTATGATGTGATCCTCTTTGTATGGAGTCCAAGAACTGGCAAAGCTTATAGCTGATGGCAGGATTCGAAATAACATTTCCTCTAGAAGGGAAGGGTTGTCAAGAGAGAAACGACACAGAGAAACTTTCTGACTTGCTGGAAACATTTTTGATCTTGTCTGGATGTTGATTACACAAGGATAGAAAAATATGAAACTTCATCCAACTGAAAACTGAAGATTTGTCTATTTTACTATTATGTAAGTGTTAGTTGATTCACTCCTGTCTGACTCTTTGCAACCTCAGGGACTATAGCCCACCAGGCTCCTCTGTCCATGGGATTCTCCAGGCTAGAATACTGGAGTGGGTTGCCAAGCCCTCCTCCAGGGGATCTTCCCTACCCAGGGATCAGACCCAGGTCTCCTGCATTGCAGGCAGACTCTTTACCATCTGAGCTACCAGGGAAGTCCTAATTAAATGAAATTTGAATTGAAATTACATAAATTGAATTTGATTGAAATTATATAACTCAGTTGGTAAAGAATCTGCTCACCATGCAGGAGAACCGGGTTCGATCCCTGGGTCGGGAAGATCCCGTGGAGCAGGAAATGACAACCCACTCCAGTATTCTTGCCTGGAGAATCACATGGACAGAGGAGCCTGGCGGGCTACAGTCCATGGGGTCACAAAAGTCAAATACGACTTAGCAACTAAACCACCACATTTCAATTAAAAAATTATCACTAAACTTTTTTCAACACAATATTTTGTTGTAAGGGCTTTATGCATGTTGAAGTGCCTAGGCCTGTTTCAGTATTTGCACTGAATCTGTTTACAGCAAAGATGGTTTATGTTCTGTTGGAGTTTGGCTTGGCTGATGGGTGTGTTGGGATAACACTAAATTACTGCAACAAATAAACCTTCACTTTTCAGCAGCTTCATACAACAGAAGTGGATGACTCAGATACTGCCCAGGCCAGTGTGAATGTTCTCAGATTCCTCTGTACGGTGATGCAGGGACCCAGGCTCCTTCCAGCTTGTGGCTTACAGCTTCCTGCCCAGGAGCCTCAGAATCTTCCACTGTCAGTTGCAAAACAAGGAGAGACAATGTAACAAGGAATTTTCTATGTTACTGCTGGTAACAGGCATGTGCTGTTTAGGCCTCTTCTGGTTGTCCCAGAGAACAACCCTTTCCATGAGGAACTAGAGAGCCATCTCCTGACTCCCAGAACACAGAACACGTGCACGTTTTCTCCACCCAGGAGCCTGCCCACCACTTCCTCTCCTGCATACACCGAGCAGGATGGGCAGGTTAAGGGAACAGCCTCCACCAGTAGTGTCTGGGCTCGAGCAGATGCTGTCTTCTTCCAGGGTCTTAGCTCCCACATCTGAAAAGCAGAGTGCATAAGAATACTACTCCTCAGAGCTCTAGGGCAAATTTTAAAAGGGTCTGAAGTATTTAGGACAATACCTGGAACATAATACGAGTTTAATAAATATCAACTGTATCAGCCACCTCTTGCCATAACCAGCCATTTCAGAAGTTCTGCTTACTCTCCAGCACACCCTAGGTTCCTCCCACAGCGAACAATCAAGTCCTCTCCCCCAGCCAGCTTCACGGACATGGAATCTGTGCAGTCACACGGGGCCCCTCGCTTGGGGCCTGGCAGTTAGTTTAACGCTCTGACTGTACCATTTTGAAACTGCTAGTAATTTTATCTTTGAACTTGTGTTTTGTAAATGAAGTCTGGAGCAGCAGAGATCCACACGAGGTACATGTCCACTGTGGTCTTCCCACCCCACTCGCGTGGGGCAGTCTCGGTGCCCCGTGAACACAGAATCCTGATGCCCTCACGATGTCTGGGAGGTGAGCAAAGCTCAAGTCACGTACCAGGCAAGCAAGTTACAGCTGCAGCTAAGTGGGACAACCCACGGGGCCAAGTTTCCTATTCCAAACAGAACATGTTCTGAATGCAAAAAAAAAAAAAAAAGACAACAGCCAAGGAACCCTATCGTGTCTTTTCTTACTTGTTTCCCTTCCCTCTTTTAACTAACTGAAGACAGAGAAGAAAAGGGCAACCCAGAATTTATTTTCTTTGCAGTCCTTCTTAATTCATCTGTAAGTTAAAGATGGAGTATGGATAGAATGGGCGTATATAAAGAAGCTAAGACATGGAAGCAACCTGAATGTCCATTGACAGAGGAATGGATAAAGAAGACGTGGTACATATATATAATGAGATATTAGTCATCGGAAAGAATGGAACAATGACACTTGCAGCAATATAGGTAGACCTAGAGATGATCATTCTCAGTGAAGTAAGTCAGACAAAGACAAATATCATATAATAGCACGTATTTGTGGAATCTAAAATAATGATAAAAATGAACTTATTTACAGAACAGAACACACACAGACATAGAAAACAAATTTATGATTCTCAAAGGGAAAAAGGATGGGAAAGGTAAATTAGGACCTTGGGATTAGCAAAGAACTATACATAAAGCAAATAAGGTCCTCCTGTATAGCACAAGGAACTGTGTTCAGTATCTTGCAATAAATTATAGTGGAAAGAATATATGTGTATGTTTATTATAACTGAGTCATTTTCTGTACACCAGAAACTAACACAACATTGCAAATCAACTATACTTCAATTAAAAAAAAAATGTTGAGTCAGTTTTGTGCTGTGTTCAACTGTTCTGGTGAGAACAAAACATATCTGCATATGCAAACCACAGAGTATCTGCACATACTTGCTACAAAATACAGATTGAGTAATTGTGTTGATTTCGCAATGAGTTAAATGCGCCTATATTTTCCCTTAAAACTAGCACTGCATGATCTAAAAATGAGCAGTGAAATTGATGCTAGTCATTTAAAATGCTTGTTTTCCTTTACTTAGAATGATATTAAATAGCAAATAAAAAATACCATAATCATTCCAAAGAGAGAACATGGAACAAAAGAGAGAGCTTTATATATTTTTGTCTTTAGTGTGGCACTTTTTTTTTTCCTACTTCTTGAATAAAGGGCTCTGCATTTTCATTTTCCACTGGGTCCTGCTAATAATACGGCTGGCAACCTCCTTTCTTTTCTCCAGCTTCTCCCCAAATTTCCACCCAGGACCTTCGACAGAAAGTCTCACCTCAACCAGTCTTCCTCACCAGCAACTACCTAGTAATTTACATTTATATATTTCTCATTGCACCTTGACTTTTAGCATTAACTTTGAGCATGGATCTCCCTATTAAGTCTGTCTTTTCTCTGAAGGGCAGGGACAGACTTGACATTTTTATTTGACTGGCCATGAACCAGAATCACTGGGGCTCTCATAGCCAAAGTAAATTCCAGCAACTGACAATCAACAGATAGAATCAAGAGCTCCAGGGTTGGGTAATTTGGTTGCACAGTGAACGTGAGAAGCAGCTGTGGAATGAATGAGTGAAAACCACTGGTTCTGGGGCCTACAATGGTACTTCTGGTTCCAGCACTTCATGGTGAAATCTGGTCCGTCCTCAACGGACCGGTTTAAGTGCAGCCCTGTTCAGTGAAATCTCCCCATTTTCCCGTTCCCACACACCATGTTTCTAAACCTGACATCAAGTTCCTCTGTCGTTGTTAGTCACCAAGCCGAGTCCGACCCCCATGGACTGTGGCCCGCCAGGCTTCTCTGTCCATAGGGTTTCCTAGACAAATGAGACCAGGCTTCCATTTCCTTCTCCAGGGGATCTTCCTGACTCAGAGACCAACTCCATGTCTCCTGCTTGGCAGGCGGATTCTTTACCCCTGAGCCACCTGGAAAGCCCTGAAGTTCCTTACCATAAACTAATTATCTTAAATACTAATATAGTTTGAATTGAATTTTACTTCTCTGGTTAGACTCTGCTAACACTTAGGTCACAGCAGAGGGAGCCCAGGCTGGGATAAATGAGGCTCTTGCTTCATTTTGAGTGCAAAATTTAAAAGAACATTAAAAATTCAGTAGTTGAGAGACAATATTTTAATGCCATATTTTAAACATCACAATGAATGCAACAAATTATCCAAGATGAACAGTGGATCAAAATGTTCAGTAGAGAGAGGCTTGGACCCTGTTTGGTACCACCGGTCTCATTGCTTCCAGTGTCACCCCAGCCCGGCTGGATGCTGTTTTATTTATCTTCTTACCCCGGCAGTTGATGAATACATGAATATATGAATGGTTTGCTTCCTTGAACCAAGTCACCAGCCTGCAATTTGTAGCCCCTGGTAATGATGGTGGCTACGGTGAAGGGTGAGCCTAGGTCACGAGAAGAGTTTTGGCGTGCCCTCTCAGATCGGAACATAGGACCCTGTGGTCTAAAATTTGAATACGACTTTCTGCCTTCAATCAAGTCCCTGTAAAATTCTCCTCCAATGTACCCCCTTGTGTAAAATTAGAAAAACAAACAGCATGTCCTGTTGGTAACCCTTCCTCACTGTGACGCAGCCTGGAAGACTCAGTGGGCTGATTTCGGATGGAATCACGCTGTCTCAATAACACTGCACTCACATTGCTCTGGCCGGGGGCCTTCCCTGGAGGCCCAGTGGTCAAGACTCTGAGCTCCCCACACAGGGCACAGGGGATGATGATTGGTCTGGAAACTAAGATCCCACATGCCAGTGTGGCCAAAATAATAATAATAATAATAAAATTACCCTCACTTATTGTTGTATAACATTGCTTCATTAATTGCTTGAATAATGCCACATTGTTTATTTAGCTTTCATTTACTCTTTATTTCAGAAGTTTCCAGGCCAAATGAGATCATAAAAACAAAGTCAGGGAACAAAGGGAAGCAACAGCTTTTATTATATTCCGTTCTCTGTGTGATGTTTCCTACTTAAGAAGGAAGTGAGCTCCCAGTTATACTCGGGAAGAGGATGCAAACTATAGGATACATAAACATAAGGTCCTGTATATGGAACTATATTCAATATCTTATGATAAACCATAATAGAAAGGAGTATAAAAAAGTGTTTAGATGTGTAAAACTGAATCACTTTGCTCTGCAGCAAAAATTAAACACAATATTTTGCATCAACTATACTTCAATAAAATTAAAAAAAAAAAAAAAAAAAAAAGAAGCCCCAGCGGATTAGAACCTAGCACCCACCTCCTGTCCTTCCAAAGCAGTTCTAGGGGCTCCAGGGCCCCGGAAAGACCAGGTGTCAGCCGTGCTGGCCTCTCAGGGCAGGCTTTCCCTCAGTGGCCAGCCTTTCGCCCACGGTCAGCCACCAGAGGGCCGCCTGTTTGGTTCACATGGTGCAGACGCCACAGCTTTCCTCCAAACCAACCAAAACATCCCGGGCTGCTTTGGAGCAAAGCCCAGGAACTTCCCTGCAAAAGGAGAACAACTTCTCTCCGGCTACAAACCCTGCAAGTCCTAGGGTGCCGCCTTGTTCAGCGTGAAGAAAAAAAAAGCCCGGATTTCTTGCCAAGGACCGAGGGGGAAAGAAGGTCCTTGGAGTCTGAAAGGAGAGGTCCCTCCGTCTCGCCAGGGAACCCTGGGGTCTGCAACTCCCTGGAGCGCTCAAACGCTGCGCCCCGGAGCAGGGCAGTTTCTGAATTCTTGACAGTTGTGTCAAGAGGCGTCTCGTCCCTTTCCCCGGAACGCTCACAAGAATTGGGACTAGAACACACGCCACTGGCTGCAGATCTAGAAAACTCTCCAATAAATCCTCGTTCAGACAGTGAGGCTAAAAAAAGTCAAAGCTCTGTCAAAACAGTGGGTTATGCTAATACATGTGTACACTGAATAATGAAGTCGGAATTATTTTAATATTATCTGTAAGAAAATCATTATACCCTGTCGTCCAAATAGCTCTCTGGCAACCCGGGCTTCTGACCGATGACATTTTCGTTTCCTGGGTACCGAGAATTTTCACAAGCACGCTTCTAGCCCAGAACCGCAGAAGCCTGCTTCCTCTTCTCCCAGCCTGGACCCTCGGCCTTCAGGACTAGGGTGGAGGGTGGATTTTAGAAGTGCGTATCTGACTCGGGCAGGACTTTTCAAGAGTATAAATTATTTTTGTCTTCCGGGTTTTATTTGGACGTGTCCCGGGCAAAGACAAACGAGCCAGGCGGTCTTTCTGGAACCCGTGCGGGGGTCTCCACCCCGCGCCGGGCTCCCAGGATGTGCCGGGTGGTGCGGAGGGGGTGTCTCCCGCAAGCGCAAGCCAGGTATTTTCCAAAACTTCCAGCCCCGGGGTTGGCGATGGGGGGGGGACCGCCAGACGCCCGGCGGGAGCGAGGCCCCAGGAGGAGCCAGAGCGCCGCGTCGGCCCCGACACGCGCCACAAGTGGTTTGGAGAAGGAGGGAGGAGCGCGGCGGCCGGGGCCCGGCGGAGCCCGAGCTTCTGGCAGTCACCCCTCCCGGCCCCGTGTCCCCGGCCCCCGGCCCTTCCTCTCTGCCGGCTAGAGGAATGACGCCCGAGCCCGAGCCTCCCTGCGCACGCAGCCGGGTGGGTGGACGCGCGGCCACCAAAACGGCCGCGACATCGCCGCCGGGGGAGGACTCCGGGGTGGAGGGCACGGCCCGGACGGGGCCCGGGGGCGCCCGCACCTGGGGCGGCAGGTGCGGAGGCGGTGAGCCGGGCGGCGCGGGCCGGGCGCGCGGGCCGGGGGGCGCGGCGGGCGCGTCGAGGGCGGGGGCGTCGGGGGCCGGCGGGCGCCCGGGGCGCGCGGCCGGGAGGCCATTTCCTCGCGGCGCCCCGGGAGGAGTCGGGCCGGCCTGCTCCGGGCCGCCGCCGCCGCCGCCGCGCGAGTCGGAGCGCCGGGCGGGCCGGAGGGGAAACCAGGTCACCGGCTGGCAGACGCGGCGCGGGCGCCGGGGCCGGAGGAGGGCAGCGGCCCGGAGCGGGCCGGGCGCGCGGGCCCGAGAGGCGGGGACTCGGCGGCCCGGCCGCGCTCGCCGCCCGCGCCTATAAAAGTGGAGCGGCCCCGGCGGGCGGCGCGGCCCCGGCCCGGCCGCCCCTCTCCGCCCGGGGAGTTGACATTTTGCAGGACGCGCTCCCGGGACCCCGCCGCCGGGAGGAGGGGGCGGAGGAGGGTGGAGACTGCGGGGCTCGGCCAAGGCGGGCGCGCGTCCTCGGGCGGGCGGCCGTGACGCGGCGGGGATTAACTTTGCATGAATAAGGCGAGTGCGCCGGGGAAGCGGCCCTCCAGCTCCGGGCTCGGGCAGCGCCCGCAGGCTGCCTCCCCCGGCGGGGGCGCCCCACCCGGCCGGCTCCAGCGCCCCGGTAATTCGGCGAGAGGACGGCGCGGAGGCGGGGGGTGCGGGGGCGACAGTCCCGGCTGTCCGGAGGGCGGCGGGCGGGGGTGTCGCGGGAACCCCTCGGGGTGCGAGCGGCGACGCCGAGCGCGCGGGCGGGCGTGGGTGGGGTGTCAGCCGCCGGGCGCCCGGCGCGGGGAGGAGGTGCCCTCCGCCTCGGGCACCTTCGGGGAGACGCGGCGTGGGCAGCGGCGGAGCGGGGCGGCTGGGGCGGCCGTGGCCCTCGGACCCCGAGCCCCGGCTGGTTGCCAGACTCCTTGTGACCCGGAGTTTGGCATCCTCGGCGCCGAACCCAGTGGAACTTTCCATGATGAGGAAGTTCTATGACACGAGGGTTCGGAAAAGGTTGGCAGACAGCGGGGCTGAGGGGCGGGGGCGGGGGGGGCGGTGGAGCCGGTTTAAAGGGACGGCGGGTCCCCCAGCCCCCTGGTCTCCTGCCCCGGAGCTCCGGGCTTTGCAGGCGGCACAGACCCCGCGGGTGGCGTGCGCCGGTGCCCGCGCCTGGCGACTTGGCGTCTGCCCACCTCCTCGGGGATTTGCGGACGATTTCGCTCGCCTCCGGGTCGCGCTTCTTGCTTCGCTTCTCTTGACGCAGCACCTTCCCCTGGGCCGTCTGGAGTCGGTTCCGATCCGCGCAGTGGTGCCAGCTGCGCGCTCTCCCCCACCCCCGCCACCCCTTCGGAGAAGGTCTCATTTGGAGGAATTTTTGCTCCTGGTGGATGTGGTCCTTTTTATTTCCCGGCGACCATCATCAGGTTCTTATTAGTGTTGAATCTTAAGTCTTTTGATTTGTTTTCAGTGGAGGTGGGGTGAGTGTTTGGGGTCTGGAAGGTTCAATGTAGAATTTTCCCCAAATGGGAAATGTTCAAGGTGGGGTCTGGAATCATGACAGTTGATCAAGTGAAGCAAAGGAAGAGACAAGCGTTTACCTGAGCAGACACCCGCCCTTCTCACACACAGAATTTGTGAAGATTCAAACACTAAGCCTAGTAAACACATGAAACAAAGTCTTCCCTTTAGCCTGTTATTGATCCTTGTGATGCTTGTGAGAGTCGTTTTAAAGACCTGTTTTGAAGTTCAAGAAATTAAGCATTCCTTGGATAGTGTATTAATAACAGCAAAGCAGTTTCTAATAGTGTCAGAATATTGGGTAATGTAGACCTTTGGGGCAATAATTTTATATTATTTGACCTTTTAGTATGCATATTTACATTGCAGTAATATGTAGCATGCTCTGGATTGCAAAGTAATACAAATTGCATGTTAGTCAAAATATTTCACCGGTTCATTCTGGATATTCACAGTGACAGATAGCTCCCTGATTCACTGCTGCTCGCCTCTCTGATTCTGAAACAAGGCAGGGACTAGGAAACACGAATGAAAAAGGTGTTTTGATGAAAGTTATTCTAAGCAGTGGATGTTTTCAGGAGTTTTCATGCCAGTTGGCTAAGCGTTTTAATTGACTTTAACAGCAATTCAATATCAAGCAACTTATTCCAGATGAGATATGTGAAGGCATTGGTGAACAGTCATTTATTATTTGTGCATGTTGAATAGATATCATCAGAATCTTATTCTTAATGAGTTTCAAAGTTTAATTGTATGTTGAAGTTGTGTCCTCTGCTAGTAAAAGTGGTTTGCTTCTATTTTTCAACAAGTGAAAGTAAATGATACTGAATTTAGCCATAGACTTTTCCTAAATAAAGCAATTCCTGGTGGCATTACAATGCAAAGGCATAATTTTATTGACATTGAAAAATGATTTTTTATAAAGTAACTGACATTAAAAGAGAAATTAGCATTCCATTTCCCCCTCTTTAGACTCTTTGTAGCAAATTCTGCTCTAGAGAGGAATTAAGACTGATCCCTTTTAATTTCGCAACTTTGGGAAAAGGAGGTTTCTTGAACTTTCCTTCCCAATGGAGAAGGTCATGGATCCTTTTCCTTTCCTGGGATTTTTGCAGTTGCTGAAAACATGGCGTGTGGAGCCACAAATGATATTGCACATTTCCTTTTAGTAGGCTCATCTTTTTGAAGGAAATCAGAGTAAAGATGACTGGTTTCTTGAGCTCCTTTTTGTCATTGTACTGTAAGACTGTGTGTTGCTTCTTTTAAGAGCGCGTCCCTGACGTTGGAGCCAAGGCAGGCTCCCGTTGCTTCTCAGAACCCTGGCCTTGTTTTTGCTTCCCTGTATCCCTCTTCCGTGGTCTTATTTGGTATCTGAGTTGCTCATTTCAGTTGCTCCTTGTTGAGTACTTGTCTTCCCTGTCTAGAATATAGAGTCCATGAGAAAAAGGGTCTTGACTGCTGTGTTTACTCATGATTCTCTAGCATCTTGACTGGTGCTTAGCACACAGTAGGTGCTGGATAGATCTTTGTTGAGTAAACAAATGGTTGTGCCCAAACCCCATGTTCCCCAAAATACTTAAGTAAGCATCTGCGTGGGTATCAATGGGGTACGCCAAGATCTGTACTGTGTATGTGCCATATGTATGTGGTTCAGCTTCTCTCTTTTGATATGAAAGCTAGCCTTGTTTTGTGTAGTGACAACTCAGTTATTTCTGTGAGTTCTTCCTGGGGGCATTTGCCTTGAGTACCTGGAAATCCTCAGCAACAGTTTGTCTTACATGTTACCTTCATTCCCTGAAGACACTGACCTTCAACTCCCTGGGTTTCAGCAGAATCTTTATGAGTTCCAGAGCATTGTCAGTACCGAGAGTGAGATTCCAGGGAACAGACATCACTGGATGATAGCAATGCCTTCTCACTCAGCAGGTTCTGGCAGTGCCTTTGGCCTTGGCAGCCCCGAGGGGACCAAGGGCGTGTGGTGGTGTCGCTGGTCTGCAAAAGTATCTGTTGGGGAAGGGGCGGATGGGACTGTCACGACCCGGCACACGATACCCTTGCTGGTAGGTGAGGCAATACCCTGGGCCGCTACCCTACGTGTAAGTTAAGTCAGTCAACCTCGTCCCTGTCTCCTTGCCCCATTTCACAAACAGATTCTGAACCTGATAATTATGGAAAATATTGCACTATCAGAGTTTGCAAGTGACAGAGCTGTGATACCCAAGGGGGAGTCTTCAAATTAGCTATTCATGGAAACACTTGTGACAGTGGAGACTAGAAGGAAATTACAGTGGATGGTTCTGGTCATTTATTTTTGTTTATAGAGTATTGACTTCCAGAAACGTGTATCAGTAAATGCATAGTAAAAAGAAATCCCACAAAGTGATGAGACCAGTAAAAATTATAAAGGAAGAGAGATCAAAGTCTTAGGCGTAAATTAAACTGAAATAAGTGCTTATTGCTTTTCAGTTTTTAATTTAGCTCTGAATTTCTGTGTCCAGGTTAACAGGAAGAAAAGGGGGGAGGGGGCCACTGAGGTGGCAAGTGTGTACAGAACCTGTAAGGATAAATCAGATAACATTTGTAGAGGACGTACCTCTACGTGCGTGCCAACTAGTTATACTCCCATGAAATAGCATGTCATGTAACTTGAACTTCATTTCTACAGAAAATGAAGTAAAGTTATTTATATGGTAAAGTCAGACTGCAAGAGAAAAAAAGATGCAGAAAGTATAGTAACGGAAAATCACCTAGTGGGACTTTAGCTGTGGGGACCTGAGCTCCCATAGCTCAGTGGTGGAGATTTTGGACGCTGTCTCCAGTGCAGAAATAGAGCTCAGAAAAGCTAGAGGAATGAATGGTTAACATGTTCTTTAGGCTGACTTTCTCAAATGTCCAGTGTCTCAGCCAAGCTTTTAAACTGGAGCAGGCTGAGAGGATGGTTCAGGTCCAGGTACTGGAAAATGACCCTGCGGCCATAAACCTCTCTCAGCAGGTGGCCTCGATGCTTTATGCTTTAGTCTGTATTCCCAGGTGGTGCAGTGACAAAGAATCTGCCTGCCAGTGTAGGAGACAGAAGAGACGCGGGTTCGAGCCGTGGCTGGGGAAGATCCCCTGGAGTAGGAAATGGCAACCCACTCCAGTATTCTTGCCTGGAGCATCCCATGGACAGAGGAGCCTGGTGGGCTGCACTCCATGGCGTTGCCAAGAGTCAGACGTGACTAAGCGCACGCGCACACACTGTGTAGTTACCGACCTGCAGGACAGTTTGTTTGTTTATGTCTGTTTCACCTCTGTCTTCCCCTCTGAACGGTGATGATGGGCTGTGGGTTTCCTCATCCTTGACTCATAGTGCATCTAGCCAAGGCTTTGACACCCGGGTTCAGGGAGATGCTCCTTTGGAAGAAGGAATGGGAGGGGGAGAAGGGAAGATGGTTCTCTTTCCTGTCTGCTACTGTATCCGGTGTCATCTTCTGACTTAGTTTTGCTCAAGTGAATGTTTGCTGCCTGGCTTACATCGTACGTCCGTATCACAGCAGAGAATTTTGCTAGAAGGACTTATTCTCTTGCTTGAGCTGGTTGAACAATAGATGGCAGGTTAATTCCCTGCTTTATTTAAATTCATTTCAATTATCTGATTTGATTTCTCTTTCAGGCTACAAAGATTTGTGTACCTACTGTGTGCCTGGCTCCTCTGGTTGCTCTGCAGCTCAGCATGTAGGCTAGTGAACTGTGAGACACTAGACAGATGTTAATGCAGAGAAATTCTGAAATGGTCTCCACTGTGATGGAACGGAATGCCTGTCGGGGTCCCTCACATGGCCCCCCTAGATGAAATAAACTTCTTTTAATCTGAGGAGGTGATGGTTTTCTGAGGTTCGCCACCCATGTGTATTAGTGTAAATTGCACCACGATTCACCCAGGACTCTCTCGGGATCCATGTGGTCTGGGATTGAATACGTTTAGGCTGGTGCATCTCTGATTACGGATGCTCACTCTCCACCTTAAGGGCCTAAAGTGTTAGTCAGTTGTGGCATTTAGGCCAGTGGGTAAGAGGGGGAATGTCTGCATCACCGAGTCACAAATAGTATTTCCACGTCTTCTCAGGAATCTGCCCAACTGACAGCTAGAATTGTGATCCACATTTAATGCTAATGTTGTTTGGTCCATACTGTCCTAATTTCAAGGCACTTTGGAGACTTTATGTCCTGGCGGCTCTTCTTCTGTGGCACTATTTTTACTGAGTGAGAAGCTGAGCTCTGCTATGAACTTAAGTATCCTTTTCAAGTGACAAGTCAGGAGACCCGGGAGTTAGGACCCAGGATCTCGACTCTTTCCCAGGAAGCATACTATAGCTTTTCCTTCATGACAGAGGCTCTGACATACACATATTCATGTACAGATATGGATGTGTGTATACAGTGCATACAAAATATTTGTATTATTTTCATTGTGTAGATAACTGTATAGTAATATGTATAATAACATATGCATGTATGTGTGTTCATGTGTGTGTGTGTGAGTGTATGCCAAAAGTGGACTGTAGATGGGGCACATATAACAATTAGGAAACGACTGAGCTGAACTAATTACTCAACTTCCTAGTTCTAAAAAAAAAAAAAAAAGAGCTTTCAGGTATCATGGCTTCTCTTCCATGATCAAGAATGCAGGGTTTTTTTTTTTTTTTTTTTCTTTTTTCAGAAAGTCATGAATGATGAGCTGATGAAAGCAAAAGCTTGGGCAAAGACATGCTGTATACAGGTGTATCTTCTTCATTTGAGAAGTACGCTCTCTGACTCCTCTGGAGGCCCAGGAGTGTCTGAATTGAGGAGAGTGGAGAAGACGGTCCTTGTTTGGGTGGCAGACTGTATGATCGTGGCCTTCAGAGCCCATCGCGCCTTCTGACCCTTGTGACGTAGAACTTTTCCCAGGGAGGTCCTGATACATTCCTCCTTCCTTTTGTTTGTCTTGAGACTGTTTCCCAGATTTCAGCCCTGGTTGTTCAGAACAGCTGCTCACCCGTTCATGTTTGAGGTTAGCGATCGTGAGGGTCTTGGGTTAGGGTCAGCGTTTTCCGTTTTCTCTCCCGCCTGCATCAGTATCTCCCCACCTGCATGTCCGTACTCGCAGAGGCTCCTCTGACAAGCCTGTGTCCTGTTCTCACAAACAGCGAGAAAGGCACTGCTCGTCTCTGGCTTCAGCCATGGTTCCCATGGCGAGAAATGCCACCGCCATGCTGGTGTCCCCAGCCGCAGATCCTGTCATCAGTTTCCGTCCTCCTCCGCACTCCTGAGTGTTTGGGGACATCCTCGTCTGATTTTACTTTTTACTGGTTACTCTGTGGGAGGTCCTCAGTTTAACAACTTAAGGCAAGTGTTTTCAGAGCCTGTTTTTCATGCTTGTGTACAAGGACAGTGTGAACCAAAACTTATTTGATCAGCATATCCTCTGTGTGTGTGTGTGTGTGTGTGTGTGTGTGTGTGTGTAAAACCACAGTTGGCCAACGTTGGCTGCAAAAGGCTGTGAGGAATAATTCATGGTCCTCACACTTAAAAATTAGTCCCGTCTGCTTCAGAGCATGAGAACCCACCCCAGTATTCCTGCCTGGAGAATCCCATGGACAGAGGAGCCTGGGGAGCTGTAGTCCGTGGGGTTGCAAAGAGTCGGATACGGCTGAGGCGGTTTAGCAGGCAGGCTTTAACTTCTGCTACATTTTTAAATTAGCATTGTTTATTTTGGGCTGTGCTGGGTCTTTGTTGCTGCCGGGACTTTCTGTGGCGGTGGGCTTCTCTTGGTGCAGAGACACGGGCTGCAGGCGCCTCGGAGGTCACGGCTCTCTGGCTGGAGAGCATGCGGTCAGTGGTTACTCCTCTGCGCGTCGGCTCTTCCGGGATCGGGGATCAAACCCGTGTCTTCTGCACTGGCAGGCCGTTTCTTTTCCGCTGAGCCACCAGGGAAGCCCCTTCGACTACGTTTTATGACAAGTGATCACTCACAGTGAACCTTTATGCTCTCCTGTAGAAAAATCTATCAGTTTGTATTCAGTAGCAATTAATGCTGCCGTTGTGATGATGTAAAAATTAGGCTAAATCGCTGTTACTTTAGAAATGTTATAACCAGAAAGTATCTTTTCTTGACTTCATTTCTGGTATTTCGATATATTAATTGACTCCAGGCAGAGAATGGTTTATTCCTGCCTTATATGTTTTTGTTTACGTTTTTGAATTTCGCCTAAGATTCGTTGTAATTTTTCCTCCCTATTTTACTCCCAGCATCTGGAAATCTAGAATAATATATTTATAGCTGAATTGTAGTTACAACAGGAGGAAGCACACGGTTGTATATCCTTATATATATATATATATATATCCTTATATATATATATCCATATATATATATATATATATCCATATATATATATATATATATCCTTATATATATATATATTTTTTTTTTTTTTTTTAAAGATACCAGGGGAACCTTATACAGGAAATCTTTCAAAAAAACAATCTAAATTATGGCCTGTGTGGGTGATGAGCATATCAATTCACCCTGTAGTGTAGTACCTGTGAGGGACTCTTGAAAAAATAACCCTAGGCCTTTGGCTTGTCAATGTGATCTCACACTACAGATTCATACATGTGAGGTATTGCTAAGGCGAAGGCATCCTCTGGAATGTAGTCTATATGAATTCATTTACTGTTAATTAAAAATGTGTTTTCTGACTTATTTTTATTTCAGGTGCCACAGAAACCAAGCCTTAAAATAATAAACTTCTTTTCTCCTGAAATCTGTCCCTTCCTCAGTCCAGCCCTCTATCTCTACATCCACCCCCATCCACGCACCCATCCATCCATTAATCCCTCACTCCTGCATTCATCCGTTCACCCATCCATCCTGTATGCACTGGGCATCTGCTGGGTAGGTACCAGGCTCTGTGGCAGGTTCCAAGACCCCATGGTGAACCTTTAAAAATCCTTGCTATAGAGATGCTCAGTCTCCTGGGTCAATCTACAGGCATTAATTTAGCATAGAGCAGTGTTTCTCGGCCTCTGAATCATTGACATTTGGGACTGAACAATTCTTTCCTATGAGGAGCTGCACTGTTTATTATAGGATATTTAGCAGCTTCACTGGCCTCTTACCCCGCTAGGTACTTACAGCCATGAAAAATGTCTCCAGGTATTGCCAGATGTCTCATGGGAGCAACATCACCTGCACTGAAAACCACTGGTGTGGAATTAAGAACCTGGCTAAGAGTGGCCATGTGTGGCTTTATATCTTGTCTTTCCCTGACTTTGTTTCTTGTGCCCCTGTCTCCTCTGTAACACAGTCAAGATTAAATGCAACAATGTAGCGCTTGACCTGCAGTGAGGTGTTAAATATTAACTTCTCCCAGCAGTGGTAGAATTAATGCTTCAACAGTTACAGTCAGTTACAATATAGATAAGTTCTGTGATGGAGTGAGTCCAGTAGCGGGTGGGGACCAGTAGTCTGGAGTGGAGAGAGGTCTAGGAGTGGGGAAACCATATGCAAGTGTATGAAACGGGATAAAAGTGTGAAACATTCGGGGATTGAAAGGAGCTTAGTTGGACCTGCAGAGGACAGTAAATGAGGCCATGGGGGCAGCTGGAAGCCACATGATGAAGGCTTTCCGAGCCAAATAAGGAAAGTGGGTTTTATCTCGACGGCATGAAGAGACTAAGGGTCAGGGTATGAGAGTTTTATTTTGAAAGGGTTTTTTTTTTTGGAATAGGTCTTGAGTGGGACAGAGACTGGAAATGGTGAGCCCAGTGAAAGGTTCTAGAATAATACACTGACATGAGGGTAGCTGCTATAACAGGCAGTTATATGTTGCTCTGAAATCTTGGGGAACAGATTTCACTTTCTCCAAGATGTGGCAAATTTTTAACATTTAATTCCAATAAGGAATATTTTTAGCAAGCTGGCTCTACGTTTGGGGGAATTTCAAGTTTAATTTGAAAGCAGATTACATGATAGGTTCTCTATAAAGTATTTTCAAATGAAGCTTAATTTAAAAACTATCTTACAGCCTATTTGTTGCTCAATATTACTCAAGGGTTCCTCTGCTATTAAGTGTTGATTTTCTGATAGGGATTTTATTACTTTAATGATCAAAATTAGAGACGGGTGGAGAGTATGAATCAGTGAATGAATGAACAATAATGACCTTATGGAAGTACCACTTAATTTAGAATAAAAATATTTTGGGCAAGTCTCTTCACTTATCTGAGCTTTAATTTCCTTAGTCATGAAGTAGTTAGAGTAGGTGAATTAGGCAATTTCAAAGTTATTCTTTATCTGGGCATTATCAGGATTAAGTTCTTCGTATTGCAAATTTTAATTTTCAAAAATATTGCAAATATTTTACAAGGACAACCCTTGTAAGTCAAGGACAGCGTTACCTAGGGTAATACGAAGACAATCATTTCTTTTCCTTCTATATGTCCTTAGCATGATAGTTCTTATCATTGGTTGGTCTTGTTTCTTAGTAACCCAAAAGAGATCTTCTACAAATACTTTGCATAATAAGCCATTATATTAAATATTTTCAGCTTTTCAGGACTACTCTGAGAGTCCTACTTTTCAGCTCTCCTCTGCAGTGGAAAAGCAGCCCTAGATGGTATGTAAATAGTCATGGCTCTGTACCAATAAAGCTTTATTTACAAAAACAGTGCCTTGAAATTTACTGACATCTGCTATCCCAGCAGGAGTCCAATAGAATTATAAAGTGAACCACATAGGTACTTTAAAATCTTTTAGTAGCCACGTTATAAATTAGTAAAAAAGCAACCCGTGTGTTTGATTTCAACAGTATATTTTATTTCATCTAATAAATTCAAAAATTAGTGACATAATATGAAATAATAATGAGATTTTTACTTTTTTGTATTAAACCTTCCGTATCTGGTATATATTTTACACTTGTAGCAGATCGCAGCCTCAGCTAGCCACATTTCACATTTTCAATTGCCATTGGTGGCCAGTAGCTGCTAAAATTGGGCTGTACAATTTTAGCCTTAAAAAGCTATGGTTCTATCAAATTTCATGCAAAAAGAAACTCTGTGCATTATTTCAAGTGATTGAGACACTTAACCTTTTCTCGCCACACCTGTTGGTTAGGAAAACATCACGCTTTGAAATAAAAAAGGGCGCAGGGGCTAAAGAAAGTAAAATTGTATCTTTCACCCACGTGAAGTTGAAGATTGCTGTTCGCAGGAGCTCTGCTCTTGTGTGAATTTCGGAGACTCCCGATTTCCTGGGTCTTGGTCCCCCCATCTCCAGCTCAAGGCTTCCAAGGTCACGTCTTCGGTGCGTCAGGCCCCTAGAAGGGCAGAGCCGGTGCAGAAGCACACCCGCCTCTTCCCTGCCTCGGCTTGGAGGGGACACATTTCCACCCGCGAGAGCGATCACCGGCCCCCACCTGGTGAAGCGGGCCGGGACACACAGCCGCCTCCCGGACGCCCCTGGGCTGGGGGCGGGGAGCCGTCTGCCCCTCTCTGCCACTGTTTTCCGTTCTTGGGAGGCTCTCCTCAGAGCACCGCCTTGGTGCTTTTGGAGGCATTGGCACGTGGTGGAAACATCTCCTTAGTGAGGAGGTAACCCACGCCTGGGTTTTAGTGCAGGATCGCCCTCCTTGCTGACCCCGTTCTGTTTTCTCCCTTCCTGTCACTCTTACGGGGTCACTTCTAATCTGCCTGCACCTGCCTTTTCCTTTGAGTCTTCGACTGTCATCTTGAACTTCTTGATAAATCTGTATGGGTCAAAATATGCACATAGTGTTGGGGGTTTACTGATCAAGCCTGGGGTAACTGGCACATTACTGATGACGCTGATATATTTTAAACTTTTTTATTGGAGAAGAGCTGCTTACAATACTGTGTTAGTTTCTGATGTACCGCAAAGTGAATCAGCCTTACATAAACATGTGGACTCCCTCGGTGGCTCAGATGGTAGAGAGTCTGCCTGCAAAGCAGAAGACCTGGGTTCAATCCCCGGATCAGGAAGATCTCCTGGAGAAGGCAATGGCAACCCTCTCCAGTGTTCTTGCCTGGAGAATTCCGTGGACAGAGGAGCCTGGCGGGACTGAGCTACAGTCCATGGGTCACAAGGAGTTGAATACAGCTAAGTGACGGACACGCATGCATACATATATCCACTCTTTCCTGGATTTCCTTCACCTTTAGGTCACCACAGAGCCCCGAGTAGAGTTCCCTGTGCTATACAGGAGGTCCTCATTTGTGCTGATATTTTTTAAAGGAAACTAAAATGTAAAGTAGAGCTATCAGGAAGCAGAGGGCAGAGCTGATTCTTGGTGTGTTGACAGAGGAATTGAAGCCATTTTTCCTGGAATCATTTTACAGAGCTTTAGACAGTTTAAATAAATGACTCATTACATAATATCGTGACTAAAAATAGCAAGTTTCCTAGTATTTATTCTATTTATCATTCCTTACTACAATGGAGAAGCCCAATTTTTTTTAATCAAAAAGGACATTTGCTTGTTTTCTCCCCAAATTATAAATGTATTAATGTGTTTGATCAGATATTCAGCCAGTTTTGTAGAAATGCATCTGGTGAAGAAAGTGGAAGAGAGAAATGAATAATAAAAGTGAGGTCAGTGAAAAGAGCAAAGAAGTTCTTTCCTTCTAACTGTGCATATTTTACCTTTTTGAAGACATCAATTAATTATTATTAAAATACCTTATTCTGAGGATAAGAGGACTGGTACTTTATTAAGAAATAAGACCAACCAGTGATCAGAGGTATCATGCTAAGGACATGGAAAAGGTAAAGAAAGAATTGTTTGCCTTTATATTACCCTAAGCAGGGCTGTCTATAATGGCACAGTCTATTTTTGTGAAATATTTTTCAGTGGTCACGAAAATTAAAACTTGGAATATGAAGAAGTTAATCCTGAAAAGTGCCTCTCAAGTACAGAATCCAGCTAATACTTTTTTTAAATTGAAATATAGTTGATTTACAAGGCTAGGTTAATTCCTACTGTGCAGTAAAGTGATTGCATTATATATATGTCTTTTAAATATTCTTTTCCATGGTGGCTTATCATAGGATATTGAGTATAGCTCCCTGTGCTACAGTAGGGCCTTATTATTTATCCATCTATACAGTGGCTTGCATCTGCCAATCCCAAACTCCCGATCCACCCCTCACCCGGCTCCATCCCTCTTGGCAGCCACAGTCTGCTGTCTCTGGCAGGGCTTCTGTCTCTGTCTCATAGATAGCTTCATTTGTGCCATTCTCTTGATTCCACATGTACGTGACATCATGTGGTGTTTGGCTTTCTCTTTCTGACTTACTTCACTTAGCCTGATAATCTCTGGTTGCATCCATGTTTCCGCAAATGGCATTAGTCCATTCTTTTTTATGGCCGAGCAGTTATTCCATCATATGTATGCATGACATCTTCTTTATCCATTCCTCTGAAGGTGAATATGTAGGTTGTTTCTGTGTCTTGGCTACTGTGAACAGTGCTGCTTTTGGGGTGCATGTGTCTTTTTGAATCCAGTTAATTCTTGCTCTCCCGTCATAAGAAAGAACTGCTTTTCTCAAGTCCTCCCCCACCGGTTACTGCCCCCCACCGGGATCCCCGGGGCAAAGGGTCGCCTGCAGTGTGGGCACCAGGAATGTCTTATGTTAAAGTCCTGTCGCAGAGCAGGTAGGAGAGACAGTCCCCTTCTCTTAGAGACCAAGTGTGGATTGCAGGGAGGGTGGAAACGGGGGTCCGGGCTCCTGGCCTGGTTGAGAGCTGGGATGCTGGAGGGAGACCCAGAGTTATGAGTGGAGGGATGGCATCGCCCAGGTGTTGAGTTGGATGCCCAGCTTTGCCACCTTCTAGCTTGCAGTCTCTCTGATAAGTTACTTAACCACCTTGAACTCCAGTCACCCATCTGTACAATAAAAACAGTATTGATTCTTACTTCACAGCCTTGTTGAGGATGCTAAATGAGATCGTGGTTATGAACTGTGTTGCCAGTCCACAGTGCCTGGGAGGGCGCGGTACATGGGGAAACAGTCTTATCGTTATCTTATTATTTCAGGAGTCGTAAAATTGATTGTGTTACGTCAACCTGCACCCTAGAAGTATGGAGCCTGATTGTTCCAAAGGCAGGAAATCAAATTTCCTTGATCATTTTGTGTTATTCTTTTTTTCAGTTTTTAAATCATTAGGATGCATTTACTGGTAACACTCTCCTTTTTATACTGAAAGTGTCCGTCACTCAGTCATGTCTAATTCTTTGCGACCCCATGGACTTTAGCCAACCAGGTTGCTTCATCCATGGGATTTTCCAGGCAAGAATACTGGAGTGGGTTGCCATTTTCTTCTCCACTTTTTAGAGATGTCCTGGCATTTTTCAGCCTCAAGAGATATTTTCTTGGTCAGTCATTGAACTCAGGGAACCCTCAGGGTTTGCATAAAATAAAAATAATAGATGATCAGTTACCTTCCCAGGCCTCCAGCCTCTTGAACACAAAGTTGGTTCTCCCACTTGGACTGAGCGTGATGCTGAAGCTGATACCTTACTGACTTTTTTTTTTTCCCATAGCATCTACTCTTGCTTCTTGCTCTGATGCTTTTCTGCTGTCCACAGTCAAACTTCTGTCTCTTGTTTGTCTGTGCAAATCATATCCACCTCTTTGCAACTCACAGACTGTAGCCTGTTGGGCTTCTCTGTCCGTGGGATTTTCCAGGCAAGAATACTGGAGTGGGTTGCCATTTCCTTCTCCAGAGGATCTTCCCGACCCAGGAATGGAACTTGGGTCTGCTGCACTGTAGGTGGATTCTCTTCCATCTGAGCCACCAGGGAAGCCCTCTGTTCCTTACAGTCTAGTATATATTTTTTACTGCTTCTGTTTCAACCCAGCTTCCAAACATCCTTCATTCAGGGAGCTCTCCAGGCCTGCCCTGCTTCATTAGGATTGTGATCCAAATGATCTCTGCTGTTTCCTTTCTGAAACATACCGCTTTAATGACAGCTTCCTTCAACCCTTTGTCCAAAGGTAATAGTACATGTTAAATCTCTTACTATATGGATTTCTTCACTGTTCAGTGCCCAGACCTCACACTGGTCGAGGAGGTGGCTATTTCTCTGCTGGATTTGAAGTTCTAAGAGGGCAGGGGCTGTGTGCTAAACAAGTTTAGTGGAGTCTAGATGGCAGGCTCAGAAGGTAGGTGCTGAGTAATGCTGCCCTGCTGTTTTGACCAACCACATGCAGGCTGTTTTTGTATAATTAGGATGAATCTAATTTTAAAATGAACAACCGTGTGTCCTCAGATGAACCAGAATATACACTTACAAGGCGCTGCTGTCCTGCATTATAAATAAGGGAATAGATTGCCCGGCAGAAAAGCTCTGCTGTTCTTTTCCCTTTTTTAAAGAAAAGAGAAAGGAGGAAAGAAAAAAAAGCTTTACACAGCTAAGAACTGAGATAAAAGATCTTCCCGTCCTCCTCACCTATGCTGGCAAGAAATCAGGGCCCCAAAGTGGATGTTCTCAGCAAAGATGAAACCCAGTCGACACCCACAATCGGAGAAGAGTGGCTTCAAGGGACTCGTAAAGAGTCATCCTTAAGAATGGCTTCCTGTGGACAGACCCTGAGCTGCACGCCCATCCTCAGTGACCGTGGGACCCCCTCAGGGGAGGCCTCGGGTCCCCGCAGAGTTGAGTCCTTGGAAGGCATTGGATGCATCGCTGACTACCAGCCTGTTGCTGGTGTGGGGAGCCCCTTGATACACTGCCGCCATCACGTCCCTCAAACTCCGAGCATTTTCTTGAGCTTTCTTAGCATCTCAGGATGCCCACTGCAGGGAAGATGAGTGATTTAACGTCGCCCAGAGGGGGTTTACAGTTCACGTGTCTCCTTTGTCTCGCTCAGGTTTGAAATGGCTGTTCCGTGTTGCTGTTCCGTGGTTTTCAGTCCCCCTGGTAATCCATCCAAGTTCATTTGAACCGCGGCCGCCCTTGTTTTCAGCTTTGCCTGTTCCCGGCACTAGAGTAACACCTCCCTCCCAGGGTCAAGTGTTACTTATTTAAGTTCTTGCAGAGGTTTGACTTCAGGGGCACTTGAGACTCATAGGAATTGGGCTTGGGTTCCCTGCCAGCCTCGAGCTAACGATGTGGGAGAGACTGGGATGTACTTGGCACGAGCCACGTTTCTGATGGTCTGAAAGGAGTAGGTCTAGAGCCTGTGGCTCCGTGGATCCCAGGATTCTGTTCTCAGGACCTGGGGGTGGGAAGGTCGGACCCTCTGAGAGAGGGTGACTGAGAAATCAGAGATTTCCCACATCCGAGGAGCCTGAGGATCAAGTCACTGACACCTCAGTGTCCCTTCAAAAGACTTGCCATTAAGAGTTTGGGTTCCTCAGGAGCAGACCCTGAGATGAGAATTGAAATGCAACTTGGTTTAGGGGGACGGTGAAGAAAGCCCCCATATGAGAGTGGGGAAAGGGGGCCAGGACACGAATAGCCGCCAGTGAGGGGTGTTACCAAACAAGTCCCCGCCGCGGGTCCACTGAGAAGCCCCGGGGACAGCGTGAAGCGGGCCTCCTGGTTACCCAGCCCAGAGGCGGGGCCGGGCCTTATCCACCCGGACCTGCCGGGCATTGGTGCGGGACTGCCTGCAGAGGCAGTTGATTTCCTGGCATTTCAGGACTGCCACCTGGGCAGCCAAGAGCAGCCCTCGAGTCAGCACCTGCCGCCCGCGAGCCTTTCCCGCCAGAGGCGCCTCACCCTGCGGGGCCGCCTGGGGCGCGCATTTCCTCCCAGGATGGCTGGCTTCTCTCCAGCCTGCGCTTGGGAAGAGTCTAGACCGCCTTAAGCAGGAGCAGTGGAACTGAGCCCCCTGGAGATTGGTTGGGGATCCAGTGGAGGGGGCAGCCGACGCCAGACCCCCTTCCTTGAGCTCACCTCCCTCCACGCTGACTCCCTTCTCTCCCGCCCCACTGCCCGAAATAGCCCAGTGCGCCTGCTGAGTGCCTTCTCTTTCCTAGTAGCTTCTCCTCTGGCTCCTGTCAGGCTTACCTTTGTACCCCTGGGTCATGGTCTCAACGTGGGCACCGCAGACATCTGGGGGCCGCCAGCTCTGCTGTAGGGGCTGCCCTGAGCTTTGTAGGATGTTGGGCGGCTTCCCTACCCTCTACCTGCCGGAGGCCCTCATCACTCCACTCCTGAGTGGTGATGGTGAAAAATGTCTCAGATCCTGAATGCCAGTTTTCACATGGGAGGCATAACTGCCCGTCCCCCTTGAAAACCACTGCCTTAGACCTCAGTTCCATTCCTCACCCCCCCATCTCCCCCAAACTCCATGTTGATTGTCATTATCCTTCATTAAGATGCTGCTCCTCAGGGAGTGGGAAGAGGCAGCCGCAGTCAGCTGCCTCTTCCGCCTGCCGCCCCATCCCCCAGGGGTCAGGGATCACTGCCCTGTCCGTCTGTCTGTCTGTCTATCTCTTTTGCCTCCCTTCCCCTCCCTTCTCCCCTTCTGCATCGTGAATATGTGTGATTTGGAAGATGCCATTCTTCATTTCTGCCTCCCTCTTATTAAAGCACCCTGCTCTATTCAATAAAGCAAATGCTGTAATGAAAACTCCACTAATAAAGTAAGATGTCGCATTAAAAAAAATCATGCTCATACGTTCATGTTTTTAATCAAATGTGTATGTGCCAGGTACATGCTTGGGTGCAGTGGGTGAGCCCACTCCCTTGTCCATCCAGACAGGTGCACAAAATGATTCCACAAAAGACAGCCTCACCAAAGTTAAGACTGTTTTCATTTTATCAATACACATATCCTCCAAATTCTGGAGGCTGGAAGTGCAGAAAGCCAGTGACCATCAGTGTTTCGTAGTGTGGGGATTCTAACTCCATGGCTTAGAATTATGAAATCTTGCTTTGAACGCCAGGATTTCCTGCTGTCACATTCAGAAGTGTGAGTGTGTCCACCTTGATGAGCAGGTTACACAGTTTACAAGTGCCTGAAACGAAAGGTCAGTCAGTTACTCTCTTGTTGGCCGGTGTCATCTTTGCTGCCCCTGCTTTCTTCAGACAGACAAAGTAGTTGTCCGCAATTTGGGGTGATCCCATCCAGGGGGCTTCCCAGCAGTCACCAAAAGAACGGCCTTGTCCCTGCTCGTTTTGGCTGAGGTTGATTCTGGAGGAAGGACAGAAGAGTCCGGATCACAGAGGAGAAGATGCTGGAAGTGTAAGGGGGCCTCCTGTGCAGTGAATGTAGCCCCCCCTCCCGCTTAGAGGCAGCTGGGCTGTGCGGTGGTGGGGAGGTGTTGCACACCATCCTGCTCCTCTGCACCCCCTCTTCTTAGCCTGCCACCCCCAGACTGGTCCAACCACATCTTCACAGGTACAAAGGCAGAATCGCACACCCCAGCCCTGCCCAAGCAGACGCTGCATTTCAGCAAGGCCCCCGGGGGCTCACTGCAGTGGGAGAGGAACTTTTGTTCTACCTGCATCTTGTCTATGAAAAAACATGGGGTGCAAGCCTAGAAAAGAGTTACAGGGTAACCCTGGTGGGTATTGACTAACTCATTATACCTAGTCTGTTGTTTTTCAGACTTGATAATCAACACGTTAGTGGGCTGTGAATCCACATAATGAGTCACAAGCAACAAAAGTTGTAAGTAAAACAGACTAGAAGAGAAGGTCTTAGAGGAAGCCACAGTCTTCATAACATCTATTTCATTAAAAAAAAAAATACAGACACACCCCCTACCTTTATATGTATGTTCTGATAGGTGAATCAAGCAAACAAATAAACCCTCCTAAAATGAATGTATCACTTTATATATGTAGATCAGGGTTGTAAAAACTAAAATCTAACATATGCGTCTGATGAAATGTGGTCTCTTGACTCTACCCCAGAGATAGTGAGATTACATTCCCTAAACCAGATTCCTGAACGAGTATAGCCTATAGGAATGGTAAAGTGATCTCAGTTGCATGTCCATGACAATAGTATTTACATTTCACACTCAAGTCCAAAAAACAATGCTCTATCAGAGAATAATACCTCAAAATCTTGAAAAAGAAACCAAAGACAAGCTTGCTTTAGATCAAGAAAAGACAGCTGTAGAGTGATGGAAGGACATCCCTTAACTGGAAGGGAATAATTTAGAGCCCCAAAGGAACTCCCCAGGTTATGAGAGGTACAGGGTGTCTCAAAAGTGGCAGTGCTATGTTAAATGTCAGCATCTTCAGAAGTGTGACTGCTACACACTTACAAAAAATGGTCTGGAAGTTTAATCATTTTCATCTCTTCAACACTCATTTAGGTGTCTCAAAAGTGGCAGTGCTATGTTAAATGTCAGCATCTTCAGAAGTGTGACTGCTACACACTTACAAAAAATGGTCTGGAAGTTTAATCATTTTCATCTCTTCAACACTCATTTAGCTACACAGAAGTTGAAAAGTTAATTTTTACTTTATTGTTTCAGGCATTTGCCAGTTTCCATTAGAGAGACTGAAAAAAAAATTCAAGTTGAAAATCTTATTGTTCATAGAATTGTTTTCTTAATTTCATTTTCAGATTGTTTATTGCTACCATATAAATATACAATGGATTGGGAGTGGGGGCGATGGGAAATCTACTTTGCAAAAGCCGCAAAGCTCCATGAGTGTCCGAGAGAGAGATAATGAAGCTTTCCAGAGCTTTCTTGTGTGAGTTGTGTAGCATTAATCCCTCTGAAGATGTTAAAGGCCCTGGGAGGAGGAAGGCAAGCTTGTCACTCTGGGAGCACCAGTCGGTGTGAGACTGCGGCGCAGAGACCGTGAGAGTCGGGATTCCGCACACGTGGGGAGACCTGCCCTGGGCCAGGCCGGCTCTGTGAAGGGGGGTGCTCGGGGCAGGGTGGGCCGCGCTCACAGGGCCTGCTTCGTCCCCCCGACTCAGGGCCTCTGCCGGGCCCCGAGCCCCAGAGGGGCCTGCGGGGCGGATCCTGCACCTCCCCTGCATCCTTCCAGGCCCATTCCCACCTTCTTCCTCAGCCGCGGGGCCTCTGACTTTGCCGCAAAGATTACCTACCCCAGTGGTGCCTTAGAAGAACTCCACGGAGCCACCAAAGCATCATTCCATGAAGCAGGATTTTAAATACGCTTTGAAGGGGCCATTGAAGGTGTTCTTTTCATTTTCTTCTGTAATAAGTCTGTCAACTCTACAGACACCTTCTTTATTAAAACTGAAAACAAAAAATGATGGTGTCCATTTTCTTTAAGAATGCTGTGTTTGGGTGGAAATTTTGAAAAATAATTTTACGTGCTGTAAAAGGTGAGAAAATTAGTGCTCCATCTCTAACTGGGTGTTGGGGTTAAAGTAGGTGGTTTTGCTCATTTTTAAAAACTATCCTGTTTCTTTGTTCCAAAACTTTTTTGCTAGTACACAGCTCTTTGAGAATATATATATATATAGTATATATATATATATATATACACTATATATATATGTTCAAATTATATAATTTGTGAGTATATATGAGCATATGTATTTTGAGCATATGTTGAATATATCTTAAATATATATCATTGGAAACCAATATGAGAAAGGCTATTACAGATATCATAAATGGTAGCACTTTATGACAATCTGTTACATTTTATTTCTGAATGGAATAAATTGCAATTCCTCAACACTGTGGTTGACGTTTTTCCATATATTGTATTTTTACTTAAAAAAATAAAACATGAATTTGAATAATATGAATTTGAAGATATTCATATTTGTCATAATGTATTGTTTGCAGTTTTTTGCTTGTTTGAAAAGAAATCTGATATTTCAGGCCCTCCTTGTTGCATGATGGTTAGAATTATATAAAGTAGCACTGTTGACCTCAAGACTAATGAGAACATGACAAATTTTGAGGTCCGTGCCAAGAGAACATTTTGTTTTTAGAACATTAGCTGTAGAAAACCACATATTAGTGTCATGGTTTTCCTGTGTGATTTATCATAGATGTTGTGTTTTTTTCAGTTGAAAAGCACAGTTCATTGTATTAAGTCATTCTTCTATCCATAGCATTTTAGACAGGTTTCATATATACCATTTTCAAATTAGTAAGAGAGGTAAAGCTTTCAGCATGCCCTGGTCTGGTACAGATCCACGCGGTTGAATCAGCCGTGCCCATCTGTAAGTGTCTGAGGCTTTGATCCCCTCACTGTTCCTGTGAAGTAGCAGAGAATTTTTGCTGGATGTATTTGAATTACTGTAGCCTTCTCTTTTTCACATAAGAAACCCTAACTATAAGAGCAGCTGTTAATCCTACCAGTTCTAGGAGATCTGCCCCAGAGTCAAGGTCAAGTAGTTCTGTGCCAATTCAAACAGGTTTTGGTGGCTGACGTGTTTGAGCTTGGCAGTAGTGTTGTGATTGATTAGTAATATCTGTTGTGGGCTAATGTTTAGGAGTAATGGCCTGAGTATTTTTCAGGTATTTTTTTATCCTGTGCCCATACCTAAGGAGGATTAAATCTGCAAAACATTGTCCCATTGTGTCGCCTTGGGTCTCCCTTCCATGGAGATTGTACTTCTTTTGAAGACTTGTTCATTTTCTAGTCAATGGTAAATGAGAAAACTCATTTGTAAGTCAGGGAGACCAGGTAAGAGTGTTTCCATATTGGCAAGTTTATTGTGATATCACAAAACGAAGCACGCAGTGAACTTTGTATTTTTTTAATTGTCTCTCTGGTTTTCTGAGTCTTGACACTCAAATATATAAATATATTATTAATACTACTTTAAAACTGAAATACCAAACTTTGTTGGAACTCTTTTGAGAACATGCTAGGTTCTCAGAATTGAAGACAGCATTTTCTATTATATTTTAAAATGGCAAAAATGTGTGTATGTAATTTGTCATTTGAACTTCATGGTCTACTTACGTTCTCAATTGTAATATCATCCTTTCAGAAGGATTTGGCCAGCCCCTTAACATGGAAAACAGGAAGGAAATTGATTGTATATGAGAAGATAAAGCGGGTGGGCGGTCAGTCAAGCTTCTGCTGGGTCTACCAAGCTAGGAAGATGGAAAGTTTGGGACTTGGGCCCAACAGTGCAAAACTGAAGTTGGAAGGTCAACAGAGTGTGTGTTTCTTATTCCATCAAGTAAAACTGAGTCTTTGTTCATTAGTTTGATTGAACTCATTGAAATCTCCCTGTGAGAAGACCTGAATAGTCTTTTCCTTCCATTATTACTCACCCACCAAACTTCCAGGTCTACTAAACCTGGAAGGTCATAATTGCTTACATTACATGAAGTGATTATAACGTCTTCAGGAACTGATGTAAAGAAAGAAGTCTTTTGTACATGTGGTGTTGGCATTCTTTGCAGAGAGAGATGAATCATTTTCTTCAACAAGTCCGGGACTTGACTTTGTGAAGACTGTCAGAGAGGGCAGTAGGAGACAGCTGGCTTTGTGTTCCAGCCCCTTGCCCAGCTGCCTTTCCTTTGTAGGAGCTGGTATTCTTCAGGATGAAATGACCTGTGGCTAGATATGTCTTCACAGGGCTTCCCTCATGGCCCAGGAGTAAAGAATCCACCTGCAATGCAGGAGATGTAGGCTCGATTCCTGGGTTGGGAAGATTCCTTGGAGGAGGGCATGGCAACCCACTCCAGTATTCTTGCTGAAGAATCCTGTGGACAGAGGAGCCTGGCAGGATACGGACCATAGGGTGGCAGAGAGTCAAACACGACTGAAGTGATGAGCATGCATACTTGCACGTGTGTCCATACCTTAGAGGATTCTTGTAGAAGGAAACCAAGTGCGAGATCCCTGTGGATGTTTTAAGATGTTACCTTCCTGGAAGCTGTGACATGTGTTATTTTGACCGTCAATAATTGAATTTAATATTCTCTAGAACAAGGAGTGGGTTAAGAGGGTCTCAAAAATCATAATGAACATCTCTTTGAAACTCCGTGCCATTTTCAGCCACAGTAGTGTTAATGTAACATAGCAGGTATGATATGAGCCTTGGACAGACCTGAATATAAATATGAGTGTCCCCACTAAGCTAGCTGATATGGCATTAGGGAAAATTGATTAACTTCCAATTCTATAAAAATGTTTAAAAAAAAAAAAAAAGAAAGCCTGCCGTGTAGGACTATGGTAGAGTAGAAATATCTGGAAAAGAAGTCCTTAGTGTAAAATGAAAGGAAAAGCAGAGCTTTGCATTTAATATGAAAGCTTTGAGAGGTGCCTGCTTCCCGGCCAATCCTTGTTGGGGGAGAAGAAGGAGTAGAAAAAATGAAACTTAAGATGCCTATCAAAAGCTGCTCTGTTCATCAGGAATTTTTTGTAAAGCTTTTATTCAGGGTTTTAAAGCAAAGCTAGTCTCTCATGGTTTCCTGTTGGGCAAAGTGGAGATATGTGGGTTGATAATAGGAAATTTCACAAGTTGAACAACCATATGAACTGATGTTCTCGTGGATTAATGTCAGGCCAGAGGAGGAGGGTTTGCCAAGGACCCCCGGTCTTCTGCCCCAGCTCTGGGTGGATGCTGTGGGTGACACCCTGGAGACACGAATGGCATGCTCATCAGATGTTCAGAGGTCACAGAGGTAGAGGGGAGAAGCAAGGAAGCCCCACCCTAGAGTGTGGATTCAGAAAGATCTTGAGGGGCTGGAAGAGTGGCTCCAGATCACGGAGACCCAAAGGAGGGTTAAAAGCACAACACTACATTAAATACAGATTGGAGGCCCAAATTCCAGGAGACCACCCACTGTCAGTTTAGTGTGAGCTGACAAGCAGTGTGATGTCTCAACTTCTACCATGGTCCCAAATCCCGTGAAAACACCTTATCACTTGGAGGGCTTATTGACGTAAGACTGCGGGGCCCATCTCTATGGTTTCTGATTCAGCTGCTCTACACTGGAGCTGGAGAGGCCATGTTTTGACGAGATCCCAGATGATGCTGAGAAAGTACTGCGTTAGAAGAAAAACCTTGCTCAGATCTGGGAACATGGCTGTCATCTCCTGATGTATGGAAGCCATGTTGCATTTCATTCTTTCAGTTAGGTCAAAAAGCCAGAAGGATGAAAAGAATTCTGGCAACCAGGTACCATTAGGGGCCATGGAGGCATATGGAGAAGAGAAAAACTTCAGGGATGTAGTTAGTCCTACCTTCCAACCCTTGAGAGATCAACATGCGGAAGAGTCTTGGTTGAGTGTATACATTGGGACCAGATAAACCTGGATTTGATTGAGAATTCTGCCATCCTTTTCTGTATTTAGCAAATACTTCTATGGTGCCAAGTACGAGGCACTGTTGCAAATGTTTTACACATATGAAGTGAAAGTCACTCAGTTGTATCCGACTCTTTGCAACCCTGTGGACTATACAGTCCATGGAATTCTCCTGGACAGAATACTGGAGTGGGCAGCCTTCCCCTTCTCCAGGGGATCTTCCCAATCTAGGGATGGAACCCAGGTCTCCCTCCTTGCAGGTGGATTCTTTACCAGCTGAGCCACGAGGGAAGTCCCTTTGCACATAAAAGCTCATTTAATCCTCATAAAAAAAAAAAAAATCTCATAAAGTAGGTTCAGAGAGGCTGAGCAACTTTCCTAAGGTCACAAAGCTCGGGAGTGGTAGAACCGGGATTGAGGCTCAGGCAGCTGCATTGGAGTCCATGTTCCTAAATAGCACATCGTGCTGCCTATCTTCTATTCCCTCCTCTCCACTTCGTGACTGTGAGTCCTTAGCGACATCCCCAACTTCTCGTGACTCAGTTCCTTCAACTTTGAAGTAGACACCCTCCTTTTCTCATAGGATTGTTCCAAAGAGCCGAAAGGGATAGTGTTCATAGAGCATCTCGCTTGTGTCTGGTGTGTGGACTTTTGTGATACTCAAAACTAGGAGCAGTGGATAAAGTCGGGGTGGGCCCCCCTGTGACTGGGAAGTATTAAAACCTGTCTCATCGGTTCCTGGGTCTGGGAACAGCTTTGGTGGGGGACAGTCTCCCCCACCTCCAGTGGGACCATCAGCAGTAGCATGCACACCTCGATGGGGAGGCTGGACTAACTGATATTCTGGCTTTAAAACATTCTATGGCTGTGGAAAACATTGACTTCATTCATTGGAAGTATCAGCCTTCCTCAGATGGTTTGGTTATTTCCCCTTTGCTCGCTGAAAGACTGATGTAGATTCTCCAAGATTCTGCCTGTCACAGATAAGGTGGTTGTAAAAGTCAGTTACCCAACTATTTCCTATTTTCACCCATATCTCATCTTTACCGGTGCAGAACCTGTTCATAGCTTGTTACTCTTCAACACTGTCTTCTACATGTCAACAACAAGTACTAATATCCAGTAACTATTTCTTGCCTGGTTTCTCTGTACCTCCGTTTTCCTTAGTAACAATGCAGTTTGATTTTTTTTGCATATACCTGACACCTTCACATTTTAAAGCACTGGTGATTATTTTCAGAGATATTTCATTATACTCCTAAGAAGTAGGTTGAATGCTTTCCCTGAGATACATGTACAAATATGATAAGGAACACAAGACAACTGAGAGGAAAAGCTTATCTGGGTGCCGTGTTCTGTTGGGGAATTTCACAGCACGGGGTAGCACTGATGTTGATGCCCAAGGTTTGTGACGGTGGAGTTCACCTGAAGTCCTTTCCTACCTCCTCTGTGGCTCCTGCATGCAGGGGCAGCTCCCTAACTGGGCTGCCTCCAGAATTAATTTAATAGCTCATAAATCTATCGAGTCTATGAAATACTAGTCACTGAGCCAAGAGCACAGTGTTCTGTGAGTGCAGTTCTGTCTGTAATTGGATAGAACTGATTTTGGAGAAGGACAGATATCTAACTAGTCAATTACAGAGGCAGGGGGTTACCTGCAAAGATAGAGGCAAACTCTGGGTTCTATGAGCTAGCTCAGACTGGGTGTCTACTGGGAAGATCATGGAGACCTTCCCAGAGGAGGTACTGCTGGGTCTGTTTTGAATAATTAGTAGTAGTAAGACTGAGAAAGTCATAAGCGTGTGTGTGTGTGTGTGTGTGTGTGTGTGTGTGTGTGTGAATTAGGTAAATGTGTGCATACTGGGCACATGACTCCCAGGCCTCCTACACCACTAGGTTTTCAGAATCCTAGCACCTGGGCCTTCACTCTGCAGGCAGCAGTTTGAAAAAAGCTTTTTTTTTTTTTTTTCTGGAAAATCTGAGCTGCCTAGGAACAAGGATCTCAAGACATTGAATCAGGGGTACCTGAATCTGCCTGCAAAGCAGGAGACCTCAGTTTGATTCCTGGGTCAGGAAGATCCACTGGAGAAGGGATAGGCTACCCATTCCAGTATCCTGGCCTGGAGAATTCCATGGACTATATCGTCCATGGGGTCACAAAGAGTCAGACATGACTGAGTGACTTTCACTTTCTTTTTTTTCACCCTGAATTATGCGCAACCTTATCAATCTTAAAAGTAAAAGTAAACTTGAGAAAATCTCCTGGAAAGGAGAAGAAAAGGATGCTGATGGTAAATAGAAGAAAGAAGATAAATGAAGGGTCGGTTTCATAAGTCCAACATCTTACGAAGAGACGTATTGGAAAGAGAAAACAGGAAAAATGAACAGAAGGAACCCACTAACAAACTAACTCAGCACACAAGGGCGCAGAGATCAGGGAGCTGACGCTCATCCTCTCTGACGGTAAAGAAATTGGTGCCGCCTGAAGCTGAAATGTTGGGTGATACATTCATGCCGTCAGGAACATGGAGGTTAAAGCCTTCTTTTCCTTAAGTAAGTGAAAGCGCTCGGGGTGGTGATCCCTAGGGAGAGTGGAGGAGATGGGAGGAGGAGTTGGGAGAGAAGGTTTCCATAGTACATCTTTTAAAACTACTTGATACTTTATGTGGAAGTATACATTTGACAAAAATAAAAACCAAAAAACTTTCTAAAAATGTCTGGTGAAAGAATAGACTAAACACTAATGAGGCGTGGTGGGAGAATGACTGAGCTTGAAGATAGCATTGATGAAGTTGCCCAGCATACAGTTAGGATGTGGGAGTTCAGACTAAAGGACAGCTCTGAGTCCTGGACAGGATAACTGAAAGTTATCCTCACGGAGACTCAACCTGATGAGAATGCCAGTCAAATGGAAGGGAGTGGGGATAACATTACTTGCAAGGTAACCATCCTCAAACAGCCAGTTAACCTCCTCCCAGCAATAGTAGTAGCTGGATAGCAGCAGAATGTGATTTTCAAAATGCTGAGCAAAATCGTCAACCCGCAAATTCTGTACTGGCTAAGGGAGAACTCAAAACTGGGGGCAAATTAAAAACCTGTCCAAATGAATCAGACTGGGCTAATTAACCTTGCGGAAAGAGCTGTTAAGAGATATACTTGAAGGAGAAGAAAATTAAGCAAGAAAAATGGGGACAACAATGAGCAAAGAAATTGGTAAACATTATGGAAAATTTAAATAATCCCTGTTGGTAAAACAATAGCAACAACAGTAATAGTAAAAGTTTTTGATGAGTGTTTGTAAAAAATAATATAGAACTTAACTGTTGCAGCAAAATAGCATGGAGTGAAGGGGAAATGGAAGTAGTATCTTCCACATTCCATCTATTATTTTAGAGAAGAATAGAGATAGTGATTCTCTTTAGATTTTGGTTGGTATACAGATTTGGGGATGAACTCCATAGAAATAGAATAACTTATAAACCAGAGGTAGGGAATAAAGAAAATTTAATCAATTCAATAGATGCAGAAGAGAAGGGGAAAAAGGACCAAGGAAGAAGCATGGCCAATAGAAAATAACGTCAATAAATAGGTCCAAAGAAATCAGTCCAGCTGGAATAGGTCCAAATATATATTTAACCACAGTAAAAAGGTGAAAGAACTGAACTCTCCAGCTTGAAGACAGAGGTGGCCAGAGTGCATAAAAATTTGAGCTCCAGCTGTATATATGCTGTTACAAACATCATACCTAAAACAGTCTCAGAAACTTTGAGTGTAATGGGATGGACGTTGATATATCAGATAAATAGGAATTAAAGCTAAAGTAACAATATTAAGTAAAATATTAAGGTCAGACTTAAGAAAAGACTCTGTCATCACCATTGATCATTTGGACCAAAATTTAATGACATAGATTTATCTTTGTTTGTGCTGAAAAGCACCATATTTACCAAGTTAATACGGCCGTTTCTTAAGGATGTTCTTGGACCCTTTAAAAGTGTCAGCAATTCTTTCATAAAAGATACCATTTAACAGATCGCTTCATTAGTCTACGTGGTGGTGGTGGTGGTGTTTACCTGATGTGACTTACATGAGTAGTTCTTTATCCATGTTTGTTCATTATGTGTGTGTGTATGCTGTTGTGTTCAACTCTTTGTGACCCTACGGACTGTTGCGCGCCAGGCTCCTCTGTCAGTGGAATTTCCCAGGCAAAATTACTGAAGTGGGGCGCCATGTTCTATTCCAGGGCATCTTCCTGACCCAGGAATCAAATCTGCATCTCTGTGTCTCCTGCATCGCCAGGCAGATTCTTTACCACCAGTGCCACCTGGGAAGCCCATACATATGCATATATCCACTCTTTTTAGAGTCTTTCCCCACATGGGTTATTACAGAGTATTGGGTAGAGTTCCCTGTGCTGTATGTAGGTCCTTATTAGTTATCTCGGAGGAGGCAAAGGCAACCCACTCCAGTACTCTTGCCTAGAGAATTCCGTTGACAGAGGAGCCTGGTGGGCTGCCGTCCGTGGGGTCGCACAGAGTCGGACACGACTGAAGCGACGTGGCAGCAGCAGCATTAGTGATCTATCTTATGTACAGGACAGTAAGTTCCCTACATGGGAACCTTCAAGTTCTGTGCGTTCAAAGATGTGAGCTGTGTTCGCTCAGCTGTGTCCAATCACTCGTTAGTCCACGTGCATGGTGAGCATTGTTGTGTGCGTGCGTCCTCTACGAAGGGTTGTGTTCGTGTGCACGTCACCGTATAGAACTGTATACGGTACAGTAGTGCGGTATCTCTGTTCCAAGCCCAGGATGTTTGGAAGCAAGTGTAAAAGCCGTGGTGATGTAGCTGGTGCTAGTGTACGTTTCGAGATACTCTGCTGTAAGATCAGAAATGCTTTTTTTGTGTGTTTGTTTTTATGTATTGTTTGTGTGAGAAGTATTATAAACCTGTTGCAGTGCAGCGTTACATAGCGGATGGTGTTAGCTGGGCCTAGGCTAACATTATGGGACTCAGGTGCTCTGAGAACAGACCTCATTCGTCGCTAGGGGACTTACTGTAGCGGGTAGCATGCTTGACTTTTAAGCTTCCTTCACGTAGCAGTAACATAATTACCTGTGCCTCTAAAAAGAACGTCGGCAGGGTCTGTACAGGTGATTGTCAAATTTTAAAATGAGATGGTGTAAAGAGAGCTCTTTCCCACCTCCTTCAGCACACTTGTTCTACTAACAAAGTCAAAGTGAAGTCGCTCAGTGTCCGACTCTTTGCGACCCCATGGACCCACCAGGCTCCTCCGTCTATGGGATTCTCCAGGCAAGAATACTGCAGCGGGTTGCCATTTCCTTCTCCAACTGCTAACAAAGTTATGCAGAAATCTTAATCCGTTTAACATTCTGTTAAGGTTTCAGCTACTTCTTCCTCCCCTCATAAGGAGCCCTTGCTACAGAAAACAGGCCCAAGTCCTTACTAACCAGGCCAAGGCAATCTCTGTCAATCGCGGAGCCCCAGCAGATCCTGGGACAAGCACCCCTCCTCTGTCCAGGAGGGAAGCCAGGTCGTGTAACCCGACTCCCCGCCGGGAGCGGGGTTACCGGACGATGTGGGTGGAAAAAGCTTCTTGCTCCTGCACAGAAGCAGATCGGCTTTGGGGACTAGCTCCGCTGGGCTAGGTGCCTTGCCCAGAAGGGGGTAGGGCTGGTAGCCTGAGAAACTGGGTATTTTTCCCAGGCTTCTGGGTCACCGCTACCGCCTTTCAATGCCCTTTTAAAAGCACCTCGAGGAAACTTCTCGTTGGCAGCCGAGGAGCCCGCTAGTTCCAGGGGAACAATCTGAGCAGGAGGAGAGAATCGTCTCCCCTCTCTGTTTTGCAGGCTCCTGAAAAGTGGGATGTAGCACATTTGTTTTAGACCCGAGGCGGAAAGCAACAGTTTAAAAGGTGTTTTGTTCTGTTGGGATTCTTCGAGTAAGCTGATTTCCTTGCTACTTATTTCTGTAAAACAATTTTAATCACGTAGGTATTTCCCTGACAATTAATAATTTGGACCAGGTTGTAATCTTACCGATACCTTGCTCCCGAAATGCTGCAGGTGATAATTCTATTTATTTCAAAGGACTCCACGTCTGAGACTTCTCAAGAAAACCATCTCCTTCTCATAACCGTCTGTTCTGTTTGACTTGAGTCACTTATTCCAGGACTGTGGCTGTCAATTGTGTGATTTTTTTGGTTTTTTTTTTTTTTTTTTTTTTTTGTATTGATTTGTTTAGATCAAATAAAGCGTTAACCCTTTGTAAAGGTACAATACCATGTACCAATTGTTCAGGTTGTTTGTAAACCTGTATTTATGCTGAGCCCCTGACCCATTTCAAATATATATATATTTTTTACCTTTTATTGTTCTTAATTATCAAAGGAATAATTCTTATTAGTTAAAAAACAACAACACTGGAAATGTTGAAAAATAAGAGGACTTCATCCTGGGCTCACTGTGTGGCATCATTTAGCACCCATGGCTAGCTCTAATGTGGACCAGGGTCCTTGACCTTCCCCAGTCGATGAAAATTGACTAGACGCCAAACAAGAAATTCAGGCAAGGTTTTATTGGGGCTCCTCCTGCACGGGGGGCAACAGGAACAAGTAACAGGTTCCCTTATTCGCTCCTTGAGGGGACGGTGAGCTTGTACTCTATAGAGGGTGAGGGTGGGGGTGTGTCCAGGGGTGGGCTGGAGGGTCTTAGGTGGTCCGCCCTGCTCTTTGATGATGGTGAGTTCAGGGGGCATGCGCAGTACCCTGCTTTTGCCCCTGACTCTTCAGAAGTGGCAGTTGGGCTTTCTTGGTCTTCGTGTATCTTTTGCCCGTACTTGGCCCCAACTGCACATGCTCTCAGTTATTTTTAGTCCTTTGTAGTTTCTTTGTATTTTGTTGCTGGAGGAAAGTTCTGTCCAGGTGCAACTGCTACAGCAAAGGGTCCCAGCCTGTCTCAGCTTGGAAAACAAAAAGGGTTTCTGCAACACGTGGTCAGGCATCCGGAATGCTAGAATGTCAGACTGCAAAGGGAGAGGTTATTTGTTCAAAGCATCTCAATTTCAAGGAACAATATTTGGCCTCTAAATGGGGAGGTGATTTTGCCTGAGGTCATCATTTTAATGTGTCAGGGCCTTGGCCTTTAAACCCTAGTCCTTGACACTTAGGACCCCTTCTGGCTGTCACACTGCTAACAGGGTTTTAACTTGTAATCGTTCATTTTTAAGATCTTTTATTATTATTCTGATTGCAAAAGTAAGAAATGCTCTTCATGGACACTCATCTGTCATCTCCCCACCCATCACTGAAATGGCGATGTGTTTTCTTCCAAGCATTTTTCTGTGCCATCTTTGTACAAAAATGGGATCAGACTTCCCATAATTTTCTACACTGCCTTATTGTCTTAATATATGATGAATTTATTCCATGTCATTGAATGGAATTCCTTAAAACTATCCTTAATAACTGCAATGACAGTCTCTCCTATAGATTACCATAGCATCTAAGAAGTCCCATTCAGGGTCATTTGAGAAGGCACCCTTTTGTCAACAAGAAGATGTTGTCTTGAACACAGCTGGATGTAAATCCTTGCTTATTTCGCAGGCTGTCTAGAAACCCCTGAGCATAGAAATCATAGTTGGTCTATAATTTAGAAAATTCTTGGAAGGCTAGTGAATTGCTGAAACCCAAAGTTACTTCATGTCACTAGATTATATATTCTTCATTTAAAGTAAATAAAATCAGATCTCTTTAGAGAACAAATCTACTAACTCTGGCTTGGTCAAAGTTGACTTCAGTTCAGTCGCTCAGTCATGTCCAACTCTTTGAAATCCCATGGACTGCAGCACGCCAGGCCACCCTGTCCATCACCAACTCCCAGAGCTTACTCAAACTCATGTCCATTGAGTCGGTGATGCCATCCAACCGTCTCATCCTCTGTTGTCCCCTTCTCCTCCCACCTTCAATCTTTCCCAGCATCAGGGTCTTTTCAAATGAGTCAGCTCTTCGAATCAGGTGGCCAAAATATTGGAGTTTCAGCTTCAGCATCAGTCCTTCCAATGAACACCCAGGACTGATCTCCTTTAGGATGGACTGGTTGGATCTCCTTGCAGTCCAAGGGACTCTCAAGAGTCTTCTCCAACACCACAGTTCAAAAGCATCAATTCTTCAGTGCTCAACTTTCTTTGTAGTCCAACTCTGACATCCATGCATGACTACTGGAAAAACCATAGCTTTGACTAGATGGACCTTTGTTGGCAAAGTAATGTCTCTGCTTTTTAATATGCTGTCTAGGCTGGTCACAACTTTTCTTCCAAGGAGTAGGCATCTTTTAATTTCATGGCTGCAGTCACCATCTGCAGCAATTTTGGAGCCCAAAAACTAAAGTCAGCCACTGTTTCCACTGTTTCCCCATCTATTTCCTATGAAGTGATGGGACCAGATGCCATGATCTTAGTTTTCTGAGCTTTAAGCCAAGTTTTTCACTCTCCTCTTTCACTTTCATCAAGAGGCTCTTTAGTTCTTTTTTGCTTTCTGCCATAAGGGTGGTATCATCTGCATATCTGAGGTTATTGATATTTCTCCCAGCAATCTTGATTCCCCCTTGTGCTTCCTCCAGCCCAGCGTTTCTCATGATGTACTCTGCATATAAGTTAAATAAGCAGGGTGACAATATACAGACTTGACGTGCTCCTTTCCTGATTTGGAACCAGTCTGTTGTTCCATGTCCAGTTCTAACTGTTGCTTCCTGACCTGCATACAGATTTCTTAGGAGGCAGGTCAGGTGGTCTGGTATTCCCATCTCTTGAAGAATTTTCCACAGTTTGTTGTGATCCACACAGTCAAAGGCTTTGACATAGTCAATAAAGTAGAAATAGATGTTTTTCTGGAACTCTCTTGCTTTTTCAATGATCCAACGGATGTTGGCAATTTGATCTCTGGTTCCTCTGCCTTTTCTAAATCCAGCTTGAACATTTGGAAGTTCACAGTTCACATACTGTTGAAGCCTGGCTTGGAGAATTTTGAGCATTACTTTACTAGCGTGTGAGATGAGTGCAGTTGTGCAGTAGTTTGAGCATTCTTTGGCATTGTCCTTCTTTGGGATTGGAATGAAAACTGACCTTTTCCAGTCCTGTGGCCACTGCTGAGTTTTCCAAATTGGCTGGCATATTGAGTGCAGCACCTTCACAGCATCATCTTTTAGGATTTGAAATAGCTCAGCTGGAATTCCATCACCTCCACTAGCTTTGTTTGCAGTGATGCTTCCTAAGGCCCACTTGACTTCACATTCCAGGATGTCTGGCTCTAGGTGAGTGATCACACCATCGTGATTATCTCAGTCGTGATGATCTTTTTTGTAAATTCTTCTGTACATTCTTGCCACCTCTTCTTAATATCTTCTGTTAGGTTCATACCACGTCTGTCCTTTATTGTGCCCATCTTTGCATGAAATATTCCTTTGGTATCTCTAATTTTTTTTTAAGAGATCTCTAGTCTTTCCCATTCTATTGTTTTCCTCTATTTCTTTGCACTGATCACTGAGGAAGACTTTCTTATCTCTCCTTGCTCTTCTTTGGAACTCTGCATTCAAATGGGATTATCTTTCCTTTTCTCCTTTGCTTTTCGATTCTCTTCTTTTCACAGCTATTTGTAAGTCATCCTCAGACAGCCATTTTGCTTTTTTGCGTTTCTTTTTCTTGGGGATAGTCTTGATCACTGCCTCCCATACAACATCATGAACCTCTGTCCATAGTTCTTCAGGCACTCTGTCCATCAGATCTAATCCCTTGAATCTGTTTTTCACTTCCACTGTATAATCGTAAGGGAGTTAATTTAGGTCATACCTGAATGGTCTAGTGGTTTTCCCTTTCTTCAACTGAAGTCTGAATTTGGCAATAAGGAGTTCATGATCTGAGCCACAGTCAGCTCCCAGTCTTGTTTTTACTTAATCATTGTTTATTAGCCACGTGTCTGTTTTATTAGCCAACTGCAAGAAGATTTAGAATAATATGCCTCATTGCTTAGTAGATAAAGCCTCTGTCTTCAGAGTGTTATTTTACAATGTTAATAAAGCAAATAATAGTAATTATAGTAACAGCTAAGGAGATTCAAGAAGTCCATTCTAAAGGAAATCAGTCCTGAACATTCATTGGAAGGACTGATGCTAAAGCTGAAACTCCAATACTTTGGCCACCTGATACAAAGAACTGACTCATCTGAAAAGACCCTGATGCTGGGAAAGATTGAAGGCAGGAAGAGAAGGGGATGACAGAGGATTAGATGGTTGGATGGCATCACCGACTCAATGGACATGAGTTTGAGTAAACTCTGGGAGTTGGTGATGGGCAGGGAGGCCTGGCTTGGTGCAGTCCATGGGGTCACAAAGAGTCAGACATGACTGAGTGACTGAACTGAACTGAACTGAACTATTTCTTGAGCATATGCAGTATAATAGCTAGGTTGCAAGTTCTTTACAACATTATAGTCAGTCTTCATAAGGACCCAGCAAAGTAGGCACTAGTCTTATCCCACTTTATAGAGAAAGAAACTTTAGCTCAGAGAGGTTAAGTAACTTGCCTGATGTGGTGCAGTATGTGAGTGGCAGAACGCAGAGTTGAACCCAGGACTGCATCACTCCAAAACCCAAGATTGGGGTCAACTTATCCAAAGCAATTCTGGGAATTAGTTTTTTTTGTGATGATTTAAATTCCTTTCTTAGCAGTGGTTCTTAACCTTTTGAAAATCTGTACTGTTGCCTAGAAAATGGTCTATTTGAAAAGATTGTTGTTGTTGCTATTGTTTAGTTGCTAAGTCATATCTGACTCTTTGTGACCCCTTGGACTGTAGCCTGCTAAGCTCCTCTGTCGGTGGGATTCTCCAGACAAAAATACCTGAGTGGGGGGCTGTGCCCTCCTCCAGGAGATCTTCCTGACCCAGGAATTGAACCCCTGTCTCCTGCATTGGCAGGCAAGTTCTCCACAATTATTTAGTGAAATATGAAGTAAAACCTTCATGTTCTCCCTGCTTAGTTAGATTAGGGTAGGTTAAAGGAACACGGGTCAATTATTTAAATATTAGTCTGTATGACCTGTTAAGAAAATGGAAAAAAAAAAATCTGGTGCAAAAGAAAATCATGAGCATTATAAAACCAACACAATGGGTTGAACATTTTCTGTACCGCTATTCCCCACATTCATGCATATAATTGAGAGTAAATTGTTTTTTAGTGCAATTTTTCTGATCATCTCTGAACTCTCTGATGCTCCTGACGATGTTAGCTTTAGATTTTAAAGCAGTAGATTTGTTTTCTTAGTGTGCAAGAAAACAAGAAATAGTAACTTCAGCTTAATGTTAGATAGGTAAGTCACAGATGGATAAGCTTGTCATTTTAACTTTCCTGTGTATTTTGCTCTTCAAATGACAGAGTGCACCATGGTAATACATTCTAAAATGCCACTAAGATAATGTGCTAAATGAAATCTGTTTAAATTTCAGGGAAGTGGCAGCAAAGTTGTGGGACAGCCGCTAAGGTGTTAGGTAGATGCTCTCTGGTGTATGCGAAATGGTTTCTTAGAATTGAAAGGCTAAAATTTAACTCTTCTGCCCTATTGACTTCAATGTATTTTGAAAGTAAAATGTGATATTGAGCTTCTCAGAATACAATAAATAAGTTCTCAGTTAATATTTACATTATAAGTACTTGGGTACAGGGGCTTCCCTGGTGGTCCAGCGGTTAGGACTCTGCGCTTCCACGCAGGGGGCGCGATTCAGCATCTCTTCAGGCCCCTGGTGGCGCTAGTGGTAACGAACCCGCCTGCCAATGCAAGAGATGGAAGAGACGCAGGCTCAATCCCTGGGTCGGGAAGATGCCCTAGAGGAGGGCATGGCAACCCACCACAGTATTCTTGCCTGGAGAATCCCATGGACAGAGGAGCCTGACGGGCTATAATCCGTGGGGTCACAGAGTCAGAGCGGAGTGAAGCAACTTAGCATACACGCATGCAAAGATCCCACATGCCGTGTGGCATGGCAGAAAAAGGAAGTTAATGTAAACAAAAAAGAAAAATTAAAAAAAACACGACTTGCAAGAATTCTTTTCTCTTTAGAATATGTATAATATGTAATCTATTTGAGGACTAAAGGCTATCTGAGGGTCTATCTAAACATCACCTTTGTGTTACTGTGGGTTCGGAGTTGGGTCTTTCTTGTTGAACAACGTGAGTCTGATTCTCCCTGGGCTTAAATCACACCTCGGCCATCAGCTGGATATTTTTTCAGGCTACTGATATGAGATTTGCTGTAGTATGAGGGAAGGAGAGGACTCTTGACTCAGTCAGTTTTACCATTTATAATAGGTTTGACGGAGAAAATTGAAAGTCAGAGCTAAATTATTAGCAGCCAGTGCATGAACTGGTACCCTACCGAGTGGCTTGGAAGAGTTGAAAATATTTAACTCACTGAGAGTCAATGAGATTGCAACTTGGGAGAAGGAAGTGTTTTTTGTTTGTTTGTTTGTTTTTAATGCCCCAAAGTAATTGAATGTAAACTAAAGACCATCATTTCAGCCTTCTGTCAAAGTTGCAGGGTCTGGAGCCTAGGAAGCCAGCTGACCAGAGTTCCAAAGGCATCAACCAGTCACAGCTGCTGCTGCTTTTAGAAACAAAAAATGACCCCCAAATACATTACTGGCCCAAAACGACCGCTGTCATTTAGCCTCACGGTGTTTTCTCTTGTTATCCGTTGCTCCGTCTCTTTAGAACCCCACTCTCAGATGTGGGCCCTGGCCCAGCCCCGCCGACCCCTGTGAGCTTGTTAGACACGCAGAATCTCAGCTCCCCACCCAGCTCTGCTGGCCCGGGGCCTGCATTTGACGGGGCACCCTGGGGATGCCTGAAAATCCGCCAAGCTTTGCTGTGAACGAGGCAAGCAGTGAGTAAATGGCTGCTGCTGTCACGACTCCGAAGGGTTCTGGGAGCTTCCAGATAGTCCCAGCTCTTCTTTCAAAGCGGTGTCCGAGGGCGGACGTGCGCACGCAGCGGGGAGAGGGTGGGACGGATGGGGACAGCAGCGTCCAGGCGTGCGCGCCGTCGGGTGTAAGGCGGGAGGCTGGAGCGCGCGCCTGCAGCGCGGGATGCCCGCTCTGCCGTGGGTGATGACCCGGGGGGCTGGCGTGAGGGCAGGGGACGGGGCTCGGGAAGGAGGGGGCGTCGGGACAGTTATCGCTGCTGCGGAGCCACAGCAGAGACCACAGCACTGTACAACGTAAAATGTATCTATTAAAAATAAAAATAATTTAGAAAAGAAAAGAAAAGTGATGTCCTCACCAGGAAGCCCCACCTCTGGCTTAGAGAATTGTGAGGCCAGAAAGCTCCTTTCCACCAGCAATTCCTTCCCTGCCTCCCTCACTTCTATCCAGAGAGTGTGTAGTCCATCAAAGCCTCATCAGTCCCACAGTGGGTGAAATTTGCCAGTTTGTGACACTAAAAATACTGGAACCCCACAATCTTTTTTAGTTTTGTCTTCTTTTCCACCAAACTACTTCTAGAAGGACCAACAGATTAGCAATTAGAGGGATTCGCAAATCGCCACCTTTACCCCCTCACTTTCAACCAAGGATAAATGCTAACTCACGGCTAAATGAATACAAAGTCTGGAAGAGCCTTGTTAAATCAACCTGGAGAGTAGACAGGCCGGTTACTGAATGAGGAAAGCGGGTGAATGCTTTCGTCACTCTCCAGTACAAAACTCTATCTCAGAGGCTGGGATTGACGTACACTACTGTGTACAAAAAAGAGAGTTATGGGGACCTGCTCTTTAGCACAGCGGGCTTGACTCAGTGCTCCGTGGTGACCTTAATGGGGAGGAAATCCGAGAAAGAGGGGCTCGATGGGTACATAGAGTGGATGCATTTTGCTCAACAGTAGACATTAACACAACACTGTAAAGCAACTATACTCCAATTAAAAAAAAGAGAGAAACCTCCATTTCACAGTCCCACAAGGTGGAGAGAAACCTTGGTTTCTTTTCTTTTTTTTAGTTTTTATTGGACTATAGTTGATTTACACTGTTGTGTTAGTTTCAGCGAAGTTTCAGGGTACAGCAAAGTGAACCAGTTTATATGTATCTCCACTCTTTTCTAGATTCTTTTCCCATATTGGCCATTACAGAGTATTGAGTGGAGTTCCCTATGCTCTACTGTAGCTCCTTCTTGTCTATTTTATACATAATAGTGTGGCTGTGTCTGTCGGAACCTCTTTTTCTTTGAAGGCAGTTTCTATCCAGTGACAGCCAAGACAGATGGAATGAACGCATTCCTCTAAGCTTCAAAAATTCTTTCGACTTATTTTTAAACGACTTGCTTTCAGAGTCTAAAAGGGCCATGTACTTTCTTACCAACTTATGTGAGAAGATAATAGTTTGCAGAGAAATTCAGTGAAGCAGTTTTAAAAAAAAGCTTTAGAAATATTTTTTTAGAGAGTAGAGCAGTAATAGGGATGTCAAACAGTATCCCTGAGTTTCCAGCCCATTTAAACCAGCCCCAGGCCCAGCATGGCTGTTTCTGCTCGTCAGCCAGAAGGAATAGAGGAGTAAAAATCAATCCTGTATTTCATTGACTCTTAGATACACTTCTCTTCACCACCTGTTAATAAAATATCCCCTTGGAAGGGAGCCAGTCTTCTCTTAGGCAGTTCAAACTTTCTGAAATAGAGGAAAATTGCAAAGGGGAGGTAGCAGAGGAATATAGAAGTAAAAAATTAACTTTTGGGGTCAAAAATTCTTATCTAAACAGACTGGTTTGATTATTTTTTTAAAGCATTGTGTTCATACCAGTGTTTAAATTGAATCATGGGTAATGATTTAACTGAAGTTATGCTGCGTCGTCAACTCTTAGGAACACGGGGGAAACAAAATCAGTTCTGAATTCACATTTCTCACGGACAGAAGATCACAGGGTGTCACTGAAGGCCTCCGTTGGGTGAGATCTCTCGGGGTCTCAAAAGCAGGGGTGTGGGGAAGAAGGGAAGGTGGGAACAGACCGGTTTGCTGAGTAGGTTGAAGAGAGGATTCAGAGTCCATTTCAACACCCCATTTGCTTTCACCTCTACTTGCTGCTGCTGCTGAGTCACGTGGTGACTGGGTTTCCCTGGTGGCTCAGTGGGTAAAGAATCTGCCTGCAGTGCAGAAGACCCAGGTTCGACCCCTGGGTCGGGAAGATCCCCTGGAGAAGGGAAAGGCAACCCACTGCAATATTCTTGCCTGGAGCATCCCAAGGACAGAGGACGCTACACTCTGTGGGGTCACAAGAGTCAGCCACGACTTAGGCGACTAAACCACCACCAATGGAGGTGCCCAGCCCAGGAGCTCAACGTCATGACAGCCTGACTCTTGGTGTTTAGAGACCCAAATCTAAATTTCCCAGTTTCCTTCTGTCTTTAAAAAAACAAAGTGTGTGTCTTTATTCCCACAGTGCCTAGGGCGTGGCCAGGAGCTCTCAGTGCTTACTGAAGGGATGAGCCTGGTGCCTGTCCTTCTCAGACTTTGAATGGGATTTCCTTTCCATGCAGGAGACTCAACTGTGCAGAGCTCTGGGCTGGGGCCACCTTGGAAAATGCCACTCATGGCTCTCCCTTCTGTATGGTGATGCCACAGAATAAAAACAAATCTTTGGTCTGGCAGTCTCTGATTTTCCTTCTCCTTACCTTTCTGATCTTGGAAAAAATATTTATTCTCTCTGGAGCTTAACTTCCTTCCTCTAAAATGATCATTTCTTCATCTCATCCCACTCTCAGTTCGGTTCAGTCGCTCAGTCGTGTCCAGCTCTTTGCGACCCCATGGACTGTAGCACGCCAGGCCTCCCTGTTCATCACCAGCTCCCAGTTTTCTCAAACTCATGTCCATCGAGTCGGTGATGCCATCCAGCCATCTCATCCTCTGTCCATCCCTTTCTTCTCCTGCCTTCAATCTTTCCCAGCATCAGGGTCTTTTCCAGTGAGTCAGTTCTTCGCATCAGGTGGCCCAAGTATTGGAGTTTCAGCTTCCCACTCTAACATTCTATTAACCTGGCCCCGTGTTTCAAGTCTGTCTCTAAACAAGGACAAAGGTAGGAAACTAGGAATGATGAGAAGCGAGGGAGTCCATAAATTCTTCATGAGAACATTTCATCCAAAACTCATCTTCTGTGCTTGAAAGTAAATTATACTCTTTAGTTAAGTCACACCTACCCTTGTAAATGCCAAACATAGGTCCAGCTTTAAAGTGTTGTAAAAACTGTATTCCATCAGTTTTGTAACAACTTTATTGAGATGTAATTTACATGCCGATGCAGTTCACTCATTTCACGTGAATTAAAGCTCTTCACAGAGTTGTGTAACCCTCACTGCCTCGTTTTAGGTCATTTGTATCTCCTCCGAAAGAAAGCTGGTACTGATTACCCCTGGTGCGTCATTCTGCCTCCAGCCCTAGACAACCACTCATCTTCTTTCTGTCTATGGATTTGCCTGTGGACATTTCATATCTGTGGAATCACAACATGTGGCCTCTTGTGGTGGCTTTGTTCTGCTCAGTGTTTTCACGGTTTATTCATGCTGCAGCATGTAGCAGTGCTTCATTTCTTTTTACGGCTGAATGATATTCTATCACGTAGATGTGCAGTGCTGAGTTGTCTCACTCATGTCTGAGTCTTTGCGACCCTCTGAACCATAGCCCGCCAGGCTCCTCTGTCCATGGGATTCTCCAGGCAAGAATACTGGAGTGGGTTGCTATGCCCTCCTCCAGGGGATCTTCTCGACCCAGGGATCGAACCCACGACTCCTGCAGCTCCTGCATTGCAGGCAGACTCTTTACAGCTGGGCCACCAGGAAGCCCATTACTTGGATGTATCATAGTTTATTTTCCGTTCATCAGCTGATGAATGTTTGGGTTGCTCCATCTTTGGCTATTATGCACAAATGCTGCTATGATCATTTGTGTGCTAGTTTTTTTATGTTTTTATATGTCTTCATTCCTCTTAGGTGTATAGCGAGGAGTAAAATATCTTTGTCATACAGTAAGTTTATATATAACCTTTTTTTTTTTTTTTATATATAACCTTTTGAGGAACTGCCAGACTCTTTTCCAAAGTGCTACACCATTTTACATTCCCCTTAGCAGTGTATAAGGGCTCTAACTTCTCCACATCCTCTCCAATAATTAATATTTTCCTCTTTTTTTCTGGGTCGTTACTATCCTAATGGATATGAAGTGATATTTGTTGTGATTTTAGGTTTGCATTTCCCTTATGACCAAGGATGTTGAGCATCTTTTCATATGTTTATTGGCTATTTTTATATCTATCTTGGAGAAATGTCATCAAATTCTTTGCTAATTTTTAAATTGTGCTGTCTTCATATTATTGAATTCTTTTTATATTCTAGATGCACATCTCTTATCAGATATATGATTAGCAAAATTTTTCTCATAGTTCATAATGAATTTTTTGGATTCATTCATTTTCTTTTTAGAAGTGTTGAAATCTGAAAGAACAGGTACCTTAATCTCAAACCAAATGATTCTCTATTATATAGAGAAAAGAAGTATCTGTATATATTCATAGAACATCTGTGACACAGCAGAGCAGTAGAAAAATCACGTGCAATGAATGGTTTGCTGCTTCCTGATAAGAGATTTGGCACCAATGGGAAGTCAGCCTCTAAAGTATGAAGAGAAGTAAGTTGCCAAAAGATGTGTGATTGAAATCGCTCATCACTTATCATTAATATATATTTATGGAACACCATTCTGTATTGGGATTAAATAAGAACAGTCAAGAGTTTGATTCCCATCTTATTGGGATTGATAGTCATGATGACAACACAAGAGCTTTTGAAAAGCCTCGATATCCTGTAAGACTTTTAACAAAGTAATTCTTTAGAAATTTCTCTTTTTTTGTTTGCTTCTATGCCTTTTCCAAAGATTGAATATTTGATTTAAGAATTTTTGTTAACATATAGGAAGTAAAAAAGATTTCATATATACATATATTTTTTCCTTTTGAGTCTCAATGATGTTTATTAAAGTGCTTTCTTTGGTTAATGTGTACAAATGTTTAAAAATATTTAAAGATCTTTAAAAGAGCTGCCCCAGAATTAATTTATTCTCTGAATGAGTAATTACATTGTTTATATTTATGGCTCTGGGAAAAGGGACCGGGAGTAAAAGTGGTGGATGAAACACCTTGACTGTGCCTCTTGGAGCTCACAGGCAATCAACAGGTAAAAAATACAAGTAAATGTAGAGTTAATACATTTTAGGATTGCTGTGAAGGAAAAGGAGAGGGTACTGATAATAATGTGGAGATTTCTTTAGGCTGAGGGGTCAGGGAAGTAGACTAGGATATGTGGAGGGTTAGATAGACCAGCCAGAGAAGGAAGAAAGCCCTGCAGGAAAGAACATCCCAGGGCATGGGAGTGCAGGGAGGCTGCTTAGTCGGATAGAAAGGTAGAACGTGGCGAGATCTGGGAAGAGCCAGTCCATAGAGGAGGTCATAGCCCACACTGAGGAATTTGAACTTCATTCAGAGTGTACTGAAATGGTTTTGAGAGTTTTAGCAGAGGAAATCACATGACCTGTGATTGAAAGAGGTCTTGAAACTTGAAAAATACCATGTTGGCTGCTTCATGAAGACTGATGTGTAGAGATGAGGTAGGAGTGGAATCTAGGTGACCCTCTAAGAGGGATTTGCAGGTGCCTGAGAGAGTAATGACAGTGGCGTGGACTGAGACCGGGCAGTGGGAAACCAAAAAGGTGAATGCGCTTGAGATTATTTTGGAAACAGGGTGTCATGGTTACGAGTGTGAGTTCTAAAGCCAGACAAACTGGTTAGAATACCAGCTCCCCCTCTTACTAGCTGTGTGACCATGAGGAAACAAGCTTCTCTATAATAGGAATCATCTCACAGAGTCATTATGAAGACTGAGTGAGTTATTAATTCTCGCCAGGCATCGTAAGTGTCCACGCAGAGTGAATGCTTTAGTAAACGTTGTTGTGGATATTGCTTTGGTATTTAAATGGACAGGTGTTGGTCACAGTTTAAATGGGGAAGTTGGCAGGGGGTGGTGTCAAAGGCAGTTGCCAGGTTTCTGGTCTGAGTGCCCACCTGGTGTGGATGATGCCAGGCCCTGAGATGGAGGAAACCCAAGAGAAGCAGCGTTGGAGGGGAAGGAAGGACAAGAAGCCTGTTTTGAACGTTTTAGTTTCAGACGTGCCTGAAATCCTCAAGTGGAAACACCAGGCATTTGGAATCTGGTGCTCAGTGTAGTGTCCTGGGCCAGGGATAGAGCTTATATTTTAGATCGTGCTCCTTGTCATGTGTAAATTTGTAAAACAGTCAGCACTTGGAAATAATTTGACATTCTCCTGGATGGGCCCACCCAGGACCGAGATACTGAAGCAGTGTAGTGACCCTGACTCTCCTTGAAGAAGTGGCAGATAGGGGAAAAAGGGCATGGAGGTTGTCATCAAACAGGCCATCTTGTGATGTTTACTCCTCCACTTACTATGTAGATGACCATGAATGGTTTTAAGTGTTGGCAATGAATTCAGCAAATCGCAGAGGAGGAATGATGGACCTTTCCCAGGATTCTGTCTTCAGTATCAGGGACCTGGTGGGGCCAGTTCCCGAGAGGGAGGAAAGTGAGAAGGAAGACTGCTTCTCCAAGTCGCCACTTTCTCAGCTGGAAATTAGTATACTTTCCTCTTAGGTGAGGACCCAAAGAATGTACCTAAGATGCCTAGCATAGTACCTGGTACAGAGAAGACACTTTGGGCTCTTCTTCCTCTCTTATCTCAGCTGCAAGCATCACAAGCATCCTGCCTGAATCTGCTTCCAGGTTAAGATGTAAATGGAAGCAGTGTGGTGACAGAGCTTGGCCAGGAACAGGGTCAAGTGAATGACGCCCTCAATGAGGGTACCAAAAAGAAAAAAAAAATGAAGTAATTAGGATAAACATTATTTCAATGCAATATTTTGAAAAGTGAAAACACATGCCCCAGATCCATGATGACTAACGTCTATTTTTAATGGACAGAGGAGCCTGGTGGGCTACAGTCCATGGGGTCATAAGAGTTGGACAGGACTTGGCGACTAAACCACCACCAGCACCAGCACTCATTATGGAATACTATGGCTAGTGGAAAGCAAAGAAAATGAAGCTTCAGTCCCTGGGCCCCCAGGACTCTTTCTCCTTTCTTCCGAAGTTGGTGGCTAAGAGTCCTCCCAAGATCTCTCTCTGGATGCAAGAGAACATGTTCTAAGTCGGGATACCAGGTGTGGGGCCTCTGCTGGCCCAGCCCCCAAGCCTGTCCGGTCAGGGCCACGTGGGAGCTGGGGCCCGGCTCCCGCTCGCCCCACCTGGAACACGCAGACCCTGCTGACCCGGAACGCTTGAGCAAACACGGAGTGCTCTATTAGAGGCTGGGGTTTAAAGGTCAGCTCTGTGCTTATAGGCTGAGTCTGACTCTCTGTCTCCGTGACTCTCAGGGAGTCTGATGCCTGCAGAGTGGACCGAGGGGGTAGATGAGTCTTTCCATGCAGAGCGCGGAGCTGTTTGCTTTGCAAGGAGCTGTCTCTGCCCACAGGAAGCCCGCAGGTCAGCCGCAGGCGGGAGACGCGCCGAGGGCCCCTGCGTCGCACGCTTCCTTCTGACTCGGACTTAGAAAGCTCGAGGTACCTGTGGTCGTTGGTGGCTTGTGGCTTTCAGCTTTTTCCTGTGAAAAATCAGAAGATTTCCAACTGAGACAATTTGGTGATTTCAACATGGGCCGCAGGCAGGCAGTGAGTGAGGAAAAGACAGATTTGTCCAAGCCCATATCTACCATGCAGAGACCAATGGTGGAGGTTTTGAGCTTTTGGGTCGCTTTAACAAAAAACTGGGAATGGGAATATAATTTTTAAAAGTTCTGTTCAGGATTTTTATTTCAATGTAAAGAAAAGAATGTCCCTAATTTTTAAAATGTTTTACTGTAAATGTAGCATATGCTTGTCATGTATGAATGATTTGGGCTAAGACAGTAATTAGCAAAGGGGAAGATTGTTCCAAGCTGCTAATGGACACTCTTCATGTCAATGGCACTTTAAGATTGCAACATTTTGTTTGGTGACCTTCATACCAGTTGACTGCATGCCCCTTAATCTCTTGCTCTCAGAAAAAGCTGAGCCTGCTATAGATTTGGTCAGTTGTGTGGTTTTCTTTTTTTTGTTTGTTTAACCCAGTTTTTCATTTACCTACTGCTTTATGACTCCTGGTTTAATTTGTACAAAAGGATGAAGTTCATTATTACATAACTCTGAAACTCATCTTTAGGAAAAATAAGTGCAAGGGTTGCCATGGATTGAGACTGATACACGTCTGTATGTTTTTGGGGTACACTTTTAAGAGTATAAGAATGCTTTGGAACAGCTGTAAATTAGGGACACAAATGCACAGGGAGAGAAGAAATGCCGTGTTGGGGGAGTAATGTATCTTTGAGGCTTGAACCTACAACTGAAAGTTCAAAAGCAGAGTAAATGTTGGAACTTTTAAGCTTGTGTGAGGGATGTCAACTTGTAGATATGGCTTCTGCGTAGATCTCTCTTGTTGTGCAGTTCCCTGCCCCTCTGGTTTTTTAGTATCTTGTCTTTATTTGTCAAGAATTAATGCAAATACTTTTCAGACTATGAATAAACAGTGCAGGGTCCCTGGACATGGTTGCACAGCATACCCATGACGGTTTTATCTTTTAAAGAGTTAAACAAGATTTTTAAATGTCTGAGTACAGATATTAAGTAATTGAGTTGTGATACTTATTCAAGGGGGCCTAATTTCATCCCTTTATTCTTACCTCCCTTCCCTCTCTCTCTCTCCCTCTCTCCTCCTCCCTTCTTTTCTTTGCTCATTCATTCTTATCATGTCCACTTGAGTGCTTAGATTATCTTACTTCTATCTCTATGAGTATTAGTTTTAAGTCAAAGCTTTTAGTTCCACCAAGAACCTGGAAGTCAAGTTAATATCTTTTTTTAACCTACTATTTTTCATCTAAACGTCTTCTCTGTTGCCCCATTATTACAGTTCAGTTGCTCAGTTCTATCAGACTCTCTGTGACCCCATGAACCGCAGCATACCAGGCCTCCCTGTCTATCACCAACTCCTGGAGCTTGTTCAAACTCATGTCCATTGAGTCGGTGATGCCATCCAACCATCTCATCTTCTGTCATCCCCTTCTCCTCCTGCCTTCAATCTTTCCCAGCATCAGGGTCTTTTCTAATGAGTCAGATCTTTGCATCAGGTAGCCAAAGTATTGGAGCTTCAGCTTCAGCATCAGTCCTTCCAATGAATATTCAGGGTTGATTTCCTTTAGGATGGACTGGTTGGATCTCCTTGCAGTCCAAAGGATGCTCAAGAGTCTTATCCAACACCACTGTTCAAAAGCATCAACTCCTCGGCCCCATTATTACAGTAGTTACTAAAGTTAGCATTTGGACAGAAAGTCACACCAGTAAACTGCCTTCTTTGGGTTTAGGTATTCTCATATGTATAGTATGCAGCTAAAAGATAAGAATAATAAGCTATAAACTGGCTACTCTATTTTGAAAAATCATCACTTACCTCTCTAAACCAAATGTGAATAGTCACAGAATTTATGGACAATAGTATGAAGAAAATCATTAACCAGACATTCAGTTTTCAGGAGAAAACATCAAAAATTCCACTATAAATTGGAGCTGTTGGACTAAACATTGATCCATTAATAATCAGGAGAATAATTTGACTACTTTCCTGCTGAGCTAAAATCTAGCGCTGCCATGTTTTCTCCCGTGGTGCCCCCCAGTGTGGGTTAGTTACTTGCTCCTGGGAATTTCCTGTTGACAAGTGCATCTCTGTCCGTCAGCCATCACCTGTTCCTGGGAATGGCTAACGGCAGTGGTACAGCATGCTGAATTTTAATGTGAGAGTGGCCTGCTCTGGTTTCAGAAATGGGTCCTGCAAATGTGAACCCATGAGAACCGTTGGGAGCAGTTTTAGAGTCAGGAAAATTCATCATACGTGGTATGGACAGTGTTCAGCATGCTGCTACTGACACACATCTGTAAGTAACTTGCGTTCAGGAAGGGGAAACCCTCATCTCTAAAGAACTTGCGGTTTCTCCTTATCCTTCCTTTTATTTTCATTGACCATCTTTGCAGCCACGGCTCTGTCCCCGCTCACTGACTGGGTACCTGCCCGCCGCTGGTGTTAAGTTCAGAGTTGGATCCAGGCCCTCCAGACTCCAGCCATTCGGCCCTTACTTCCTCGTGCCTTCCGCGTGTCCTTGACCTGAATTTGGCTGCTCGGTTTGCCGTTCTCCACACTCGTCCTCCCTGGCCTTTGTGTGGGCTCACCTCACGTTTATTTTTAACTGGTGGCACGTGGCCCTTCCCTGTCACCGGCCAGCCTGTGGTCTCCGCTCCTCCAGAGCCAGCCCAGGTCTTGTCTTCTCTGGAAAGACCTTCCTGTATCTGAATCTAGATTCTGTACCCAGGACTTGCTCACTGTGTTTTGTTTTTTTTTTTTTAAGAAATTTAAAAAAATTGAAGCATAGTGTTGTGTTGATTTTTATATAATCTCTATATAATTAATTTTTATATAATCTATAATGTTAATATGTCCAATATTCTTGCCTGGAGAATCCCGTGGACAGAGGAGCCTGGTGGGCTACTGTCCATGGGGTCGCACAGAGTCGGACACGACTGAAGCGACTTTGCATGCATGCATGCGTTGGAGACGGAAATGGTAACCCACTCCAGTGTTCTTGCCTGGAGAATCCCAGGGACGGGGGAGCCTGGTGGGCTGCCATCTGCGGGGTTGCACAGAGTCGGACACGACTGAAGCAACTTAGCAGCAGCAGCAGCAGCATAATGTTAATATATAAAAATGTTCATTTTTATATAATCTATAATGTGTTAATTTTGGCTGTACAGCACAATGATTCAGCTATACACTAAATGCAATCTTTTTCATGTTCTTCTCCATTATAGTCTATCAGAGAATATTGAACATAGTTTCCTGCTAACAACCTTAGGCCTTTGTTTATCCATTGTGTACACAACAGTTTGCCTCTGCTCATCCCAAATTCTCAGTCTTCCATCCCCGCCTCCCCACCGCTTGGCGACCACCAGTCTATTCCCTCATGCAGGGGTCCCCAACCTCTGGGATCTAATGCCCGGTGATTTGAGGTGGAGCTGATGTAATAATAATAGAAATAAAATGCACAATAAACGTATTAGGCTTAAATCATCCGAAACCATCCCCTCCTTCCCAGTCCAGGGAAAATTTGTCTTCCGTGAAACTGGTCCCTAGTACCAAAAAGTTTGGGGCCCACTGCCCTGTAGGACTTGCAAACTCTTGACCCTCCAAAGACACATGTCATCAAACAACCTGAAGCTGTTGAAACCATTCAAAGACTGAGAGTCTCAGCCTTTGTTTTGTGTTTGGTAATCTCGTGGCAGGTACTTTGTAGAGTGTGTCTCAGCTTAGGAAATGAACTTCCAGGAGGTGGCCCTGGCAGAATGGGAGGTAACCAAATCTGTTTTAATGAAGATCCATCTCTAAAGGGTGCTTTTTGATGGAACAAGCCAGGGAAAGACCTGCTTATCTGTGTATTTTAGCTTTCCTAATTGGTAACAGTTGTCTCTGGAAAATTGTTCATGTGGTTATCCAAGGTGATCATTAATATTCTTAACATTGTAAATTTCATTGTCTAATCTCTTTGGAAGTTTTTATTGCCTTGCTCAGAGTTAATCAATAACAGTTTTGCTCAGGGAAACTTTTTTCCCCTTATCTTAACCATTTTTAAGCAGACAGTTAAATGCTATATGTGTTTATGCTGACTATTTCACATATGCAGGTCTTTTTTTTTGTAGTTATTAGGTTATAGCCCTTTGATTGCTGAAATTAGATTATGAAAGTATTAACTTGATTTTCCTTAAATCCTCAAGGTGCTAAGGCATTCACAATTAATAGTAATTTTCTATTTTATTGTGCATAGGAGAAGATACATTTTATATCTTTCAGGGAGAAAAGATTTTGTTTAAAAAATTGCTATTTTTAGTCACCAAAATGTAGATTACATTAGTCATAGCTCAGAATTAGACACATTTTAGGCATTTACAAAAATATAAAATCATTTTAAAATACACAAAATGTTTTCATTATTAAAATAATCATATTACAAAACACTTGAAGAAAAAGCACTATAGAAAGCCTAGAAAAATTCCATCTCTTAAATAAGTTAGAATTTTAGAGTCTTCCCTCTAGTCTTGTTTGCTTGCACATATTTTTATTTCAGTTCAGTTCAGTCGCTCAGTCGTGTCCGACTCTTTGCGACCCCATGGACTGCAGCAGCCAGGCCTCCCTGTCCATCACCAACTCCCGGAGCTTACTCAAACTCATGTCCATTGAGTCGGTGGTGCCATCCAACCATCTCATCCTTTGCCATCCCCTTCTCTCCTGCCTTCAATCTTTCCCAGCATCAGGATCTTTTCCAATGAGTCAGCTCTTCCCATCAGGTGGCCAAAATATTTTTATTTGCATGGTTTCAACCGTGGTATGTTATTAAATGCCTTTATATCACCAAGAAAGAAAAGCTGTCCAACAGAAATCCAGGCAGCTTCACAAAAGGTATGAGCCCTTACTGGATTGAACCCAGAGGTCGGTGTGAGAGCAGGTCAAGCCTGTGGGAGAAGCGCAGTTACCGTGCGTGTTCGGAGCCAGGCCCCTTCTGCTTGCGTGGGGAGTGGCGGCCGCGCGGACTCTGCGGGGCTGGTGGGGCCACGTGCTTATGGGAAACGGGGCCGCTGCGGAGCGAGAGGGAGACGGTGGCGCGGCCGAGCTGCGCGGGCGGTGGGAGACCCTGCGGCATCCGGGCGGTGGGAGACCCTGCGGCATCCCGGCGGTGGGAGACCTTCTGCGCGCATCCAGGCGGTGGGAGACCCTGCGGCATCCGGGCGGTGGGAGACCCTGCGGCATCCGGGCGGTGGGAGACCCTGCGGCATCCCGGCGGTGGGAGACCTTCTGCGCGCGTCCGGCGGTGGGAGACCCTGCGGCATCCGGGCGGTGGGAGACCCTGCGGCATCCCGGCGGTGGGAGACCTTCTGCGCGCGTCCGGGCGGTGGGAGACCCTGCGCGCGTCCGGCGGTGGGAGACCCTGCGCGCATCCGGCGGTGGGAGACCCTGCGGCATCCCGGCGGTGGGAGACCTTGCGGCATCCGGGCGGCGCGGACCCCCTTGTCCTGCCGCCCTTCCTCGGGGTCTCAGGGCGCCTGAGGACCCTCCCGTAAAGCTCTTTTCTGATTAGCATCTGAACGTTGAGGTTGACTGGTGCCTCTTGCCTGTGGGCCGTCGTCCTGTTGGTGTCCGAGTGATTTACTGGCTTCACACGCCTCAAGCGGCTGCTCCGCTGGGCGTGAGCCTCACCCCGCGCCCAGCAAGCAGGCAGCTGGCTTTCCCTGGGCTTCTGCGACTGGCACCTAGCAGGCCCCCAGGAGATGCTTGCTGAATGAAGCAGTCCTCTTTTCATCTGTCCTTTTAAATGCTGTAGAGTTGATATGGAGAATGATAAAATATAAAATTAATCTTTAAAATAATTTCGATGAGAAATTAAGTTGAGAAGGTTATGGCAAAACTGCAAAAAAAATGCAGTTTTTATAAAGTTTAAATATAAAATTAAATATTAAAATATGGAATTTTTAAATGCCCAAATCTGGATATTAGTTACTTCCTATTGAAAAAGACGGAATCATAAAGTGGTATTCAGGGCTCATTAAGTGCATTGTCATGTTGGGTTTTTTTTTTTAATTTTTAAAAATTTATAATTGAAGTATAGTTAATTTGGGCTTCCCTGGTGGCTGAAACGGTAAAAACTCTGCCTGCAGCACAGGAGACCTGGGTTCGATCTCTGGGTTGGGAAGAGTCCCTGGAGAAGGGAATGGCAACCCACTCCAGGATTCTTGCCTGGAGAACCCCGTGGATAAAGAAGCCTGGCGGGCTGCAGTCCATGGGGTCACAAAGAGTCAGACATGACTGAGTGACTAACAGACACACACGCATAGTTAATTTACAATGTTGTGTTAGTTTAGGTGTACCGCAACATGATTCAGTTATGCATACATACATATATATGTATTTCACATTCTTCTCCATTATAGGTTATTGTAAGATATTGACTATTGTTTTCTGTGCCACACAGTAGGAGGTTATTGGTGATCTATTTTATACATAGTAGTGTGGTGCTGTTAATCTCAAATGCCTAATTTATACCCCATCCATTCCCCTTTGATAACCATTAGTTTTTGTTCTCCGTGACTCTGTTTCTATTTTGTAAATAAGTTCATTTGTATGATGTCAATAAATTTCACATATAAGTAATATCCTATGGTATTTGAGTGAAGTAATTTTGATGGCAAATGCACTCATTCCTTAAAACCTGTAGCTATCTTGTTGGGCACCAGGAAGGAACTACTTGTGTTTTCATTGTTCAAAACCTTCTGATACCAGTAGGTGACCACTGAATATGCGTCCTTCTTTCCACGTCTCCTGTTTGCAGAGCACTGACCACTGACAGATTCTAAGCACAGAAGTGATCAGATTCTTCACTTTCAGTGGTGGCTTATCATCTAGCCCCACCCACTCTTCTATTTTTTTTTAATTTTTTTAATTGATTTTTTTAATGAAGGATAATTACTTTACAGAATTTTGTGATTTTCTGTCATGCATCAATGAGAATCAGCCGTAGGTACACCCATGTCCCCTCCCTCCAGAACTTCCCTCCCATCTCCCTCCCCATTCCACCCTTCTAGATTGTCACAGAGCACTAGGTCCTTAGATGTGTGGTGTCTAAGACTTTAAAGCCACATTAGGGGTGACCACCATGGTTCACCCTAAGAGGAGGGTCCTGGCATCACTGATTATTCAGAGGATAAGTAGAAATAAATCAGAAGAAGTAAAGATATCCTTGTGTCATAACAGCTGAATAGTGAACTTGGAACTAATATATTAACAGGAGAAGATAAAACATACTCCCTCTGGGATCATACCTTTCCCATTACTGCGAAGAAGGGCATGGCATGAGAAAGCTCTCTCCCTAGGTTTATTGCAGCTTCACTTAGACCTGTGTTGTTGAAATTAAGTTCAGGAGTTAACTTTTTTCTTATGGCTAAACCTAGTTAATTGTTACAGGCTGATGGAGTGTATAGAATACTCAACAATACATGAAAAGAGCTGATGAATTTTGCTCATGGTAGTTTAATTTATAACATTTATTAAATGCTTCAGATCTTTTTCCTACTTGAGTTTAAAAATAAATAGGTAGTTCTTTGAAATGTCATTGATTTGAGTTGAAAATTAGTTGGAAATGGGGTACTATGCTTGCTAATTTTGTAATTAAAATATACATTGCTGAAAAGTTTTCATCTACTTTTGTTTTAAAATTACTTGATTTCTTATTAAAAAAAAAAAACAACAGAGTCTATGTTTGCATAAGTGTGTTCCCTATAATGATGGGAGACTGGAAAGCTGCAAAAAATACTTTGTAAGGAGAGCAAGAGGGTCAGTCATTTGCAGCTGGGCTGGTAACCCACTCCAGTATTCTTGCCTGGAGAATCCCACGGACAGAGGAGCCTGGTGGGCTACAGCCCATGGGGTTGCAAGAGTTGGACACGACTGAGCAACTAAACCACCACCAGAGAGAATGTAGTGTATGTTGAACTATGGCTTAGTCCCTTTTGGAAAATAGAGGAGTGATTAATACCCTAACAATATCATTACTTGGTGTGGTGATGATCCCAAAGAGCCAAGTGTACCCCTATGATAATTTATAAATCAACGAAATATTGATACTGATGAAGATTCTTAGTCAATAGAAACTGATCGGAGGCCAGACAAGAAATTCAGGCAAGGCCTTACAGGGACCCCTGCTGCAGCAGGAGGGAGCAAAAACAAGGATTAGGTTTCCTTGCTTGCTCCTGAAGCCGGTGAGCTTGTTCCTTAAATGGGGTGAGGGTAGGGGCGGGCCCAGGGGTTGAGCTGGAGGGGTGGCTGAGGTGGTTTGCCCACCTTTTTGTGGTGGTGTGTGCAGGGGGCATATGCAGTACCCTGCTTTTGCTCCTGATGCCAGTTTTTGTTTGTTTGTTTGTTTGCTTTGGCTCTTCAGAAGTGGCAGTTGGGTTTTTTGTTTGTATCTTTTGGTCTAGAATTTGCCCTAACTGTGCATGCATGTGGTTATTTTTAGTCCTCAGAGCGTCTTTGTATTTTGTAGCTCAAGGAGAGGTATGTCCAAGTGCAGGCACTGTAGCCAAGGGTCCCAGGTCCCAGCCTGTCTCAGTATCACTTTAGGACTTCAGACTTTAAGATCAGAAGGAGAAGGAGGCCAGGCAGTGAAGGAGGAGAATGTAGCTATATACTCTGGGTTACATCAAACTAGATAACAAAAATCTATTTGCCTTCCCAAAATGTCTATTTTTCATATGAATGCATGTATGTCCCATCAGCTGGAGTGTGAGCTCCCTGTGGGAAGATGCTACAGAAGATGGGTTTATAAAGACATACACTTACCCTCTGGGAACTTAACTTCCTGATGGGTGAGTAAAAATCCCACCTATGAAGACAGCTAAAAATACAGCATGTTTCAAGTGTCATAGAAATTGATAGAGTCTACCAGTTTGTTAAACTTGTTTCAGTTACAAGGAAGTAGTTTAATCACTAGATTCATCCCTATAGCCTCAGGCTCAGGAATGCAAAGCAATTTGCTGCCATTAATAATGTTAATATAAACAGATGTTGAAAAGCTTCTATAGTCAAGTAAGTTTAGAGAATTTTGGATTAATCATAGTGAAGAGTATTCAGTCTTTAAGATGCTAAAGTGCATTGTGGCTTTCCAAAAGGGTGACACAATGTATTCATCTGCCTAGTGAACACTTTAAAATTGTGCAATGGCTGGTAGGACTTGCATTCACTGTAACACAGTTTGGGACATTCTGGCAAAAATAAGAAATAAGATGATACATGTTCAACATGGAGTCTCTAGCTTTCATTGAATATCACTTGTTCACTGGCTATTGCTGTTTGAACAAATTACCACCAATTCAGTAGCTTAAAACAAATTTATTATCTTATAGTTCTGGAAATAAAAGTTCAAAGTAAAAAAAAAAAAAAAAAAAAAAAGTTCAAAGTAGGCCAGCCAGGTTTTGTTCCTTCTGGCTACTGTGTGGGAGAATCTGTTTCCTTGCCTTTCCAGCTCTTAGCGATTGCCCGTATTCCGTGGCTTGTGGCCCCGAGTCACCTGACTTCTGCATCTTTCATCACATCTTCTGATCCTCCTGCCTCTTTCCCTTACAGCAACCCCTGTGGTTATATCGGGCTTCACCGTCTCAAGATCCTTACCTTAATCACATCTGTAAAATCCCTTTCGCCATGTAATACAATATATTCACATGTTCCAAGATGAAGATGTGGACATCTCTGGGAACCATTATTCCCCAGATCCACGACCCACATGATATTTCCCAGAACCCGAGGTGGTACCCAGGCTTCCCTGGTGGCCCAGCTGGTAAAGAATCTGCCTGCAATGCTGGAGGCCTGGGTTTGATTCTTGGGTTGGGAAGATCCCCTGAGAAAGGGAAAGGCTATACCCAGTCCAGTATTCTGGTCTGGAGAACTCCATGGACTGTATAGTCCATGGGGTCATAAAGAGTCAGACATGACTGAACCACTTTTGCTTTCATTGAATGGTACCCAGTAAACATTTGGTGTATATCGTTCATTAAGAGGCCAATTCAATGATTTTTAGTAAAACTCCCTGAATTATGCTGCTGAAAGAGAAATGGACTTCTGGCATCATCCGTGCAAGTAGATTTTGCAAGAAATTTTAAGAGCGTAGGGTTTTTTTGTGTGTGTGAAAAGTCTTCCCGATGTAGAGTGTGTTATGAAATGATGATTTAGCAGAGGCAGACGGCACTTCTGCAGAAACACACATCATTCCCTCAGCAATCACTCAGCATGCTGACCTCCTCCAGACCTGCTTCCTGTGTTGGGACTATTTTGTTGTGGCCAGACTTTGAGTGGGAAGAAGGTGGAGGTTGGCAGAGTCTAGTGGGAGGAGGCCAGAGAAGGAATTAGCCAGATCTGATGGAGAAATGGCTTCTGGGATGCCTTTGAGAAGAGGAGGTGCTTATGACACACTTGCTCCATCATTTCCTTAAGATAGAAGGACAGAAAAGACAGCCGTCTTCATTTCCTTAGAAGGCTGTGTCCAATACGCCTGGCTTCTTATTTTTCTTGTCAATCATTGGTTTATTTTTATTCTTTCAGAAATCAACTTTATCCTGATATTTATTGTAGAAAATAAAAATTACCTCGTCTAATGCTCAGAGATAAGCCCTATAACATTTTAGTACCTTTTCTTCCATTTTTTTTTCTATATGTATTGTTACTTTATAAAATCAGGACTGTGGTCTAGATACAGTCTTGTATCTTATTTATGTTAACTTGACTAGGAGCATCTTCTTGTGGCATTAAATAGTCTTCAAAGCATGATTAATTAATGACTATATAATATTGTACTTAGGAGTGTATAACCGTAGTTGAATGCTCATGCTTTGCATTCATCTTTTGCCACTTTCTTAATTGCTTCTACATGATAGTAGATGTAATCAAAGGGCATGAACGTGTTTATGCTTCTTCTTAGACGTGGTTGAAGGTATTCGTTCATTTACATTCCGGCTGGCTGGTGTATGAGACTGTCTTCAGGTCCTCCCATTCAGCAGCAATAAGCATTAATCATTTAAAATTTTTGAATGTCAGTTGGATATGTGTAACAATTCTTTTGTAACTTGTTTTTCCGTGTTCTTTGCCCATTTACCCACTGAGGTGTTAATGTTTTGCTTATGAACTTTCTACTAAAGAGCCTTTCTATGCTGCATCTCTGGACATTATTTCCCTAATTTGGTGTTTGCATTTCAATCTGAGTGCTGTGCTATTGGACATGTGATTTTTTTTCATGTTGATTACTATAGTCAAATCTATTACTACTTTCTGATATACTTTACTACTTCTGTGTTTAGAAATTCTTTGTTTGGCCCAATATCTAATAAATAGCCACCTATATTTTTCATAATCTTTTATAATTTTATTTTTAAATTTAGTATGTAATCCATCTGTAGTTCAGTTTGACACATTGTATGAAGTAGGTATGTAATTTTTTAACTATTCAAATAGTTACTTCAGTATCATTTATTGAGTAATCCCTTTATTCTATATTGAGTTGTGATTAGATCTATGTTAATTAAATCAGTATATACATTTTTGGTATCTGGGGTCTTCATTCTATTTCTTTAACATCTATTGTTTAGGGAAGCAGAACCATATTACATTTTGTATAGTATTTTCCATTTCTGATATAATAATCCCTAACTCTTTCAATATTCCATACTTTAAATGTACCTTAGCCAGTTATCATCTGAGCATTCTTCCAGGTGAATGTTGGAATTAATTGTCAAATAAAAAATTCTGATGTATCTGCATGGAATTATGTATGAACTATGAAATATTTCAGAAGAGTTTTCATCTTTACAATTTTTGATCATTTCATAATCTGTCTGTTTTTTAAGTCTAATTTGATACAACAGAAATATTATTTCTTCACACAAGTTCTGCATATTTTTAAAGGTTATTCCTAGGTATTATATGCTTTTTATTTAATGATATTTGGTATTTTTCTAGTGTTTTCTAACTGGTAGTTACTGTTATATAAAAGCTGTTGATTTTTTATTAATAACTGAGGTATAGTTGAGCTACAGTATTGCAAATGTACAGCAAAGTGACTCAGTTATATAGCTGTTTATTTATCTTGGAAATTTGCAAATATTTTCTCCCATTCTGCAGGTTGTCTTTTAGTTTTATTTATGGTTCCTTTACTGTGCATAAGAAAAAGAGATGAATCCAAATTAAAGGAAGGAGTAAAACTGTCACTGTTTGCAGATGACATGATATTATAAATATAAAATCCTAGATACCACAGGAAAACTACTAGAGCTCATCAATGAAGTCACTTAAAGTTATTGGTTTTATATATTGGTTTTGACTCTGTTTATTAATGATAATCATTTTTTCACTTAGTTCTCCTGAGTTTTCTAAGCAAAACTTATAATATAGCGAAGAATGATTCTAATACCTTTCTAAAGAGGCTATATCTTATTCTAGAACTGTCTTATAGCATTAGCACAAATTTCCACAGCAGTGTTAAATATATTTAATGATACTCTTATCTTGTTTTTTATTTTAATAGCTAGGATAGAATTTTCCAACCATGTTAAAGAAGCTTCATTGCATTCCTAATATGCTGAGAGTATTTTTAATCAAAAAGGAGTTTTGAAATGCTATAAAATGTCTTTTGATTATTTTGGTAGGTTCAGTCCCTGGGTTGGGAAGATCCCTTAGAGAAGGGAACAGCCAGGTACCCACTCCAGCATTGTGGTCAGGAGAAGTCCATGGACAGAGGAGCCTAGCAGGCTACAGTCCATGGTGTCGCCAAGAGTCAGACATGACTTAGCGACTTTCACTTTCACTTTTCCATCCTCTGTGAGGAGAACATCACGTAGAGATCAGATCATAGAATTTATGACCAGACAGACCTGGGATCATATTGCACCTCTTCCTCTTAAATTGTATATCACTCCATGAGTTATTTGTTGTCTTCCAATTTCAGTTTTTTACAGTGTTATATGAGGATAAAGAGTATTTTGTAAAGATATTGTGAGTATCCAATGAGAATTGCTTACAATTCACCAGACTTAATACAGAGTACCATATTCTTTTTGAAAATTACTGTGTAATTTTTACCTTTGATCTGTTAAAATAGTGTACTAAAAAACTTCTTAGTATTTACTTATTTTTTAATTTTTGGAGCAAAGCCTACTTGGTGTGATGAAATATTTTCTTAACTCACTGCTGTATTCAATGTTTGTTCCAGATTATTGCATCAATTTTAATAATAATTTGGTCTTTGGATGAATGTTATATTGTCTTTCTAGTTTTGACATCAAAATGTTAAGTTCTTATAATGATCAGAACTTTTTAATCTTTTTTTGTGCTTTGGACCTGTGGGGATTATATTTTCTTTGAGAATGCAAAAGAAGTTCCCTGTGGAATTTTCTATGCCTGGATTATTTTTTGAACCAGATAATGCTTTTACAACTTTTTAGATTATTTTTAAATTTGTAGTTGTTTATTTTCTCTAATCATTTGGTCTGTTCCGTGTGTCTGTTTAAGGCTTGTGCCATTTTAGTAATTCAAATTATATCTAAAAATTATCTTTTGTTAGTATTTTTAAATAATAAGCATAGAATTGAACACAGTACTCACTCATAATTTCTAAAAATGTTAGTATCTGTGCTTCTCTTTTTCTTGTTTTTTGTATAATTCTGAGGTTTATGTGGCTTGTTTTAAAGAACTACCTCCTGGATTTATTTATTATTTTTTGTACCCCTCACATCTGTAACATAATCTCACAGTGATCAGACTTTAATTATTATATACTTTTGACTCTGCCACCTCAAAAGTCATCATTTATAAAGTGGTCAGCGATCATTTATCAAGTACCTCCAAGGCCCCCCTTCACAGAGTAGCTGGCGTCTGTTCTCGCCCTAAGGCTGGGAACTATGGCAGAACATTCTGTCTAGGTTCACGGCCAAGCTCCACTACTAACAACCTATGTAATCTCCAAGCTACTTCAGCTTTCCGTGCCATGGTTTCCTCATCCGAGTAGGAGGATATGAAGCTCTGAGAACAGTCTCTGGCAGGTAGTCAGTAGCTTTTAGTTAGCTCTTGTCATTATTGTATTTTAGAATAAACACTGTGATTGTCCTCAAGGTTACAGTGTATAGACAGAGTTGCTAATGGAACTCAAAGACAAATGGAACAAACAGTGTTTTTACTTGCAGTGTTTGGAAAGATTTTAGCCTTCAGAAGAACCAGACACTGTGAATAAAGGTTACAGCAGACCATGACGTTACAGTTCATCTGTTCAAAATCCATATTGGTGGAGAAACAGCAGTCCCTCACATGCTTATCCCATCTGTGTGGGTCCTCACATGTCTGCTGATTGCTGTCCAAAAGTCAGAGATAAACGTGTTTTCTTTTCTTTTTAAAAAAACATTTTATTGGACCATGGTTGATTTACAATGTCGTGTTAGTTTCAGGTCAATCAGTTATCAATCAGTTATCCATACACATGCATCCACTCTTTTTTAGATTCTTTTCCCACATAGGTTATTACAGAGTACTGAGCAGGGTGCCCCGTGCTCCACCGCAGATCCTCATTAGCTCTCTCTTCTATATATAGTATTGTGTGATGTCAATCCCAATCTCCCAATTTACCCCCTCCGCCCAGAAGCTTGTTTTCTTCCCCTGTGATGCTGTTTCTGTTTTTAAACGCTTTTCTTAAACAATATGTGTTTTTGGCTGTGCTGCATCTCCAGGGCAGCACCTGGGCTTTCTCCAGTTGCGGGGTGCGGGCTGCTCCCTGCGGTGGCTTCCCCTGATGCCAAGCTCAGGCTCTAGGGCGCTCAGGCTTCAGGAGCTGTGGCTCTGGGTCTTGGTTGCCCCAAGGCATGTGGGATCTTCTGGGACCAGGTATCGAACCCGTGTCCCTTGCGCTGCAAGATGGATTCTTAACCACTGGACCAACAGGGAAGACCCTTAAAGGTGTTTTCTTGAGGAAGGGAGCAAGTTAAAGGAGTATAGGCTCACGTCTTACATTTTTTCTTGTAAGTTTAGGGATTCGCGTTAGAATGTTTCTGTTTGGAGAGGGCTCTCTAGTGATGCAAGTTACGCGCGTTCTTTCCCGTCGGGTGTGTGAAGGCCACTCCTCATCCTGGCAGCGCACGGCAGAGCACGGTGTACCTTTCTCCCACTGTCGTGAAGGCAAGCGAGGGGGTCAGTTACGAGCAGCTGATTCATGTCTGTGTGTAGGCGACCCATGCTTTCCCTGCATCGCCTCAGCTCATCGCACGGTGTCTCCGGCACTGCTGCGCTTCCTAGAATACCGTCCTCACCTCCACCACCTGCGCCACCTCCCCGCACCTTCTCGAAGGCTCAGGCGTCCGTCAACATGCCCGCACTGCTTTCAGGAGAAAGCTGAACCTGCCGCAGGGCGCCGGGGGCTTCTCCAGCCTGTGTCCTGCTCCTGACCGTCCTGGCTCCCTGAGTTAATCACTGTGGGGTGCTCTGAGGGTGCCCCGGGATTCCCACGCCCTGCTGGGCACGCCGCTTGTGAGCCCCTTTCTTCGCTGAGGACCGGACCTGGGAATATGATGGGACTGTCACTCTCTGGGTCACTTTATATGGACAGTACCCCAGCAGAAGGCAGAGAGAGAGACTGCCGCTGGCCTTGAAGAAGCAGAGTGCCGCGTAGTGGCCACGGTGGGGGCGGGGGCTTTGGGAGCCTGCAAAGAAGTGCAGATCTCAGTTTTGCAACACAAGGATCTGAATTCTGCAAACAGCCAGTGAGCCTGGAAGGGGACTGAAACCTCAGGCAACACCTTGGTTTCGACCTGATGCGGTCTGAGCAGGGGCCAGGCTAACCTGACCCATGGGACTGACCCATGGAAACTAGGGGATAACAGATTTGGTTGTTTGAAGCTACTACATTTGTGGTCATTTGCTATGGGAAGAAGTGAAAATTGCTCAGTCGTGTCCGACTCTTTGTGACCCCATGGACTATACGGCACGTGGAATTCTCCAGGCCAGAATGCTGGAGTGGGTGGCCATTCGTTTCTCCAGGGGGCATCTTCCCAACCCAGGGGTCGAACCCAGGTAAGTGGATTCTCCACCAGCTGAGCCACCGCGGAAGCTACGGAGCATTAGAGAAATAACGCAGTTGGTCAGTCTTGTCACCTGCTTGCCTCAGGTCAGGCGCGTTCCACGTTCCCTCAGCCACGGCTCCCCACGGCCCCTCCCAGACTTGTCATCTTCTCAATGGGAGAAAACAATGTTTAAATGCTAAAATCATCCCCTTGGATTATTTTTAGTCACAAAATGAGTACCAGCTTGATATTCTGTTTTTCTATTAAATGAATGAAAGTGCAAATATTTTATTGGAAATTAATTATCCTTTGAAACTCAGCATATCAGAATATAGACCTGAAAGAGTCAGTTGACGGTCAGCTTTAGACTGGGTCTGGGAACAGGTATGAATGAAGCTGTGGGAGGACTCCCGTGCTTCTGGGAGGGAGTCCTTAACGGTGGGCTGTGAGAATCCCCTCTTGGCCCTATCAAAGTGTTCCTTTTAAAGAGTCACTTTTTAAAGATGGATGTATCTATTTTTGGCCGTGCTGGGTCTTTGGTGCTGAGTGGACTTTCTCTAGTTGCGTCGATCGGGATCTACTCTCTAGTTGCGGTACGCGGGCTTCTCATTGCAGCGGCGTCTCTTGTGGAGCACGGGCTCCAGGGCATGCAGGCTTCAGCAGCAATGGTACCTGGGCTTAGTTGCCCCCCATCATGTGGAATCTTCCTGGACCAGGGATCGAACCCATGTCTCCTGTATTGGCAGGCAGATTCTTAACCACTGGAACGCCTAGGAAGCCCAATGTGTTGTTTTATATCAACAAGTTTAGTGAAGATATAGACTGCCTGTTTATCAAAGTTGTGGTGGACATAAGGCCTTAAAGCAGAGCATGTACTTTAAGTAAGACAATTAGGATCCAAAGAGATCATTTCAGGTGGAAACGATGGTGGGCCACCTCATCCAAGCTGGACTTTGAGCTGAATAGGCATAAAAGTCTGTAGTTAGGTTAAAAGACACCAATCTAGAAACTAGGCCTGGGGTGAGACAGACAGTATATGCAAAAACATTTAGATGAGTTGTTTACAAGTTGGCATAAATCGGTGATATACTGGAGCATGTCCTGGAACTTATTCGAATCATGAAGTTAATTTTTGAAACTGTGTTAATTGAACTGCTGTGTACAGAATAAGAAGGCTAGTTCTCCTTTGCTCATAGGGGTCACGGCGCTCCTGGAGGGTTGGGTGGTTCTGGGCACCTCTTTAATGCGGTCAAAGACAAATTGCAATTTCTCCAGTGGGCCGGAACCAGATGAGTGAACAGATCTGAAATCACACATGATATCGTGGGACAATCGGAGAGTGGGTATTTACCTAAGGATTAGACTCCCTGTCCATGACTTTGGCGAATGGAAGTTACAGGGAATAGATTCTTACATTGAAGAAGTAATCACCGACATGTTTTGAAACCATACCAAAATATACCAGGCTGCCCTTGGGAATTATTGACCCCTCTGTGCCTGAGAGACACTCTCAGAGGTTGGGGCGGAGGAACCAGATGTGTGGAGTCTTGTGCATGGATTGTCACCATGTGACAACGATGAACCAAAATCACCCACACACAGTTAAGAGGCTAGAAAGCATCAAGAAAGGTAGAATACAGAAACTTACGCTGATGGTTTTCTAAAGTCAGAGGTTAACTCAGCCTGTTTCTGGGCAGAGGAGTGGCTCCCCGAGGCTGCCCAAATCCCCTACGAAAGGGCAACCCAAGCCAGATTCTTCTAGGCGTGAGAAGCTGCCTGTAGCAGGTGTGATCGTGGGCCCCCAGGCCCGTCACTGGGCTGGCATGCCCATCCTCCAGCAGCTGCCAGCTTCTCACCCTGCCATCCTCCCCCGTGGCACTGTTCTTGGCTGATGGCACCTGTCATCCAAAGACGCCTGGGAGGTGGCGGCCCCATCCCCGGGGACAGGCCTCAGGCCCTGCCTGCGCACCCTCTGTCGTCCCCTTCTCCTCCCGCCCTCAATCTTTCCCAGCATCTGGGTCTTTTCCAATGAGTTGGTTCTTCATATCAGATGGCCAAAGTATTGGAATTTCAGCTTCAGCATCAGTCCTTCCAATGAATATTCAGGACTGATTTCCTTCAGAATGGACTGGTTGGATCTCCTTGCAGTCCAAGGGACTCTCAAGAGTCTTCTCCAACACCATAGTTCAAAAGCATCAATTCTTGGGCACTCAGCTTTCTTTATAGTCCAACTCTCATATCCATACATGACTACTGGGAAAACCATAGCTTTGACTAGATGGACCTTTGTTGGCAAAGTAATGTCTCTGCTTTTTAATATGCTGTCTATGTTGGTCATAACTTTTCTTCCAGTGAGCAAGCATCTTTTAATTTCATGGCTGCAGTCACCATCTGCAGTGATTTTGGAGCCGAGAAAATAAAGTCTGTCCCTGTTTCCATTGTTTCCCCTTCTATCTGCCATGAAGTGATGCGACCAGATGCCATGATCTTAGTTTTCTGATGTTGCATTTTAAGCCAACTTTTTCACTTTCCTCTTTCATTTTCATCAAGAGGCTCTTTAGATCTTCTTCGCTTTCTGCCATAAGGGTGGTATCATCTGTGTATCTGAGGTTATTGATATTTCTCCTGGCAATCTTGATTCCAGCTTGTGCTTCATCCAGCCCAGCATTTTGCATGATGTACTCTGCATATAAGTTAAATAAGCAGGGTGACAATATACAGCCTTGACGTACTCCTTTTCCAATTTGGAACCAGTGTGTTGTTCCATGTCTAGTTCTAAGTGTTGCTTCTTAACCTGCATACAGATTTCTCAGGAGGCAGGTCAGGTGGTCTGGTATCCCCATGTCTTGAAGAATTTTCCACAGTTTGTTGTGATTCACACAGTCAAAGGCTTTGCAATAGTCAATAAGGCAAAAGTAGATGTTTTTTCTGAAATTATGTAGACCTTTGTCGGCAAAGTGATGTCTTTGCTTTTTAACACACTGTCTAGCTTCCCTGTCAAGAAGCAATTGTCTTCTAATTTCATGGCTCCTCATAGCAAAATCAGGCTTAAACTAAAGAAAGCAAAGGCATCTTAGGAGAGTGTAAAGCCCATGACAAACACAAGCTATTATTCAGATATTACATTAAAATGCAGTCCTGGTCATGTTCAGCTTGCCAAATATTGGTTTGGCCAAACAATTCTTTCAGGTTTCTCATAAGACCTCCGAAGGCCTGAGGTATGAACGTAAATAAGAACTATTTAAGGTGGGGATGGTTTGCTCCCTCAAGAGCTCTGCAGGAGTTCAAAGGAAGGTAAGCCCATTTCCTGTTGAACATTTGTTCTTTGGGCCCAAAAGTATGTTTGTCTTCTTTCCTGCATTTCCCTTCTGGCTTGGGCAAAGACAGCAGGACCTTGCATAAATTCAGAGAAAGAATAAAGATCCTCTACCCCTTTTTATGCTTCATGGAGAAAAAGGGACTGGTCCACTTACACAGGATTGCTGTAGGGATGGAGTCATCTCTTTAGAATTAACTCTTTGTTATGAGATTTAAGGATTGTTCCCTTTCCAGTGGATTTTACTAGACCAGTCAGATGTGAGAACTTGACATTTTGGATATGAATCTCTGTTTTCAGTATTGATTAGCTGATTCTTTGATCATAATGTGAGCAGGTCCATGTTATTATAACTGTACTTAGAGTTCCCAGAGCAGCTCGAAGAAGCTGGACAGATAAAATGAGAAGCACATGATCGTCCAGGCCACCCATTCGGGGAACAGTGGATGCTCCAAGCTTGGAACTGCAGCCTCAGAGAATCAGTGCCCCATGGTGGTACCAGATGCCTGAGACATAGAATGCTTTTCTGATAACCTGTATTCTTATCTCTGACAGCCAAACTCAGGGTGAAACTAAAAAATACTAACTGCTGTCATTGATCTTCTAATTTACTCAAGCAGATATACATATATGTACATATATATAAACTCAAAATATAGAGATGAAGATTTTAAGAAACCTGACCCTTGAGTTCTGACTCTGCCTTTCCTTGTCCAGCGGTGGGTCAAGCCTGTGTCACTGATGCCACATGTTCAGACAGGCTACCCTCCTGACCTGAAGGCCTGGGTGAAACACCTTCCTGGTGCCTGCTGCCCTCCAGCCTCCTCTCCCACACCACCGGCCCTTCCTCTCTGCATCACCCAAGCTCAGTAATTCAGTGTGGTTTTTCGTCTCTCCCCAGCCCTTGCTCTTAAAGGCATATTTAATGATTATTGTGTCCATAAGTATTACTCTAGTTCTTTCATTTCTCTAGTCACTTAGGCTGTGATTAAATGAACTGATTCACAAAACAGAGATAGACTCACAGACAGAAAACAAGACTATGGTTCGGTTTAGTTCAGTCACTCAGTCGTGTCCGACTCTTTGCGACCCCATGAACTGCAGCACGCCAGGCCTCCGGGGCCACCACCAACAATTACCAAAGGGAGAAGGCAGGGAGAAAGAAATTAGGAGCTCGGGACTAACATATACACACAGATAAACAACGAGGACCTAGTGTATAGCACAGGGAACTACAGTCAGTATCTAGTAACAACCCATAAGAGAAAAGAACCTGAAACAGAATAGATATATATGGGTAACTGACTCACTTTGCAACTAACAAGAGTAAATCAACGATACTTGAATAAAATGTTCTTCTCGGTTCTTGAAAGAGAGCGAACAATTATGCAGAGGCCTGGCCGTCTGCTCTTTCTGAACAGCCTGGAGAGGTGCGGCGCGCGCGGCTGCGGGCTTGGCGGTCACTCCTGGGCCCGGATGCTGCTTCCCATCTTGCTGGCTCAGTTCCTTAGGCGCGAGTGTGATGTTCAGTATTCCAGTGGCTGCGGCTGGAGCGGGCCTGAGCTCCTGGCAACCTGGGAGTCTGGTAACCTCAGTCCCGGCGGCCCCGGAGGCGAGCAGGCAGCGCGGAGCTTGCACGCGGCCCGCGCGCAATGCGGAGAAACGCGGAACTGGCGAGAAAAGCCGAGTCCCGAGAGAAGGGCCCGCCCCGCGCACGCACAGAGGCCTGGCCGTCGGGCTGCGCGGTCCTGCCTCCAGCTTGCCCTGGGTGCCCTGGATGCCCTGGATGCCCTGGATGCCCCGGATGCCCCGGCACCGCTGACCCGCCCGGCGCCGGCCCGCTCAGTTCTCTGCGCTCACTCCCCGTGACCCTTCCTTCTTATCTCCGCGCCCCCTGCCCACGCGTTTCCGCTCTCCTTTGCCTCACTTGGCCCCGGCGACTCTGTAGCCTCCTTCTGAGTCCTCGCCTCCCATCTGTCCGCTGTCCTGCGTGTGGTGTCTGTGGCCCCGGCCTGCGCTCTCTCCATCCGCTCTCTTGTTTGCAGTGACTGGCTGGTGATGTCGCCCCGTGCGTACTGAGCCAAGCCAGAAACCTCCAGGCCATCTCTGACTTCTCCCCAACATCCAGGTCTTTTCATGACCGGTTCCACCCACCCGGCACCTTAGCTGCCTCCCCACCCCAGAGCCCTCATCCAGGACTGGACCCCTCCAGCATCCTGGAATCCTCTACCGTTTTTTATTTTTTATTCCCCCCCCCCCCCCAAAAATAAAACCCAAAAAACCCAATCTGAACACGCCAGCTTCTGGATGATAGCTGTTCGTTTCGTGGCAGAACTCTCCGCGAGAACACTCGCGAGCCCGGCGTGGACCTCGGCCTCCTCTCCTGCTGCTGTCTGTCCCACCGCACTGCATGCCAGACACACCAACTTCTTACTATGTTTAGAAGAGGCTTTTCTGCTTTTGCACATACCATTTTTTTTCCTCCCCAAAATGTCCTTCTTGTTTTCTCTAGCTAAGATCTATTCTTGTTTTGCAACTGTTTTATCAAGTTTTCTGGATTTTCTCAAGTTGAAGTCACTGAGCCTCTGTGTGCCCAGCTAAATATTGGCCCTGTCTCTATCATGACATCTAACCCCACACTGAATTTTTTTTTTAAAATGCTTTGCATGACAGAATAACTTATAAATGGCAAAGCATTTTTCACAGACTTTCTCTCCGTGGTGAGTTGGAAAAAGCAGAGATATGAAAGAGCTTGTGTTCCAGGGCACTTTGGTGGTGGTTCTATTTTGGTCATTTTTGATCCCCATGTCCAGTTATCTACACCTTTAGCAACGAGGAAAGTGTGTCAAATGCCCTGTCACTTCGGAGGATAAGAGCCTGGGCAGAGTGCTTGACGAGAGTGGACGGCCAGCTCTGTCCTCCAAACTGAGAGCCTTGAATTAAAGACAGAATGCCCCAGACTCTGGGAGCTAGGATTTTTTTTTGCTAAGAACAGTCTTTGTGAAACATTGAATACCTTTTTTAAAGCATAAATTTAAGCTAGGAACTGATTGACCTCTTTTTGTCTTTTTGTTTTGTTTATTAATTGTGGAATTAGGCCTGCCTGGTTAATCAGTGTCCTGAGCAAAGATAACCTGGGGCGGTTGGCACTAGATAATTCAGCCACTGGCTACAGGTTCAACCAGAACCTGTAGGAAGTATGTATTAGGCTACCTAAGTGAGCATATAATCCTTGCGTTTTCGAGCTTGAGAGGATCTAGCGTCTGCTGATGGCTGAGGAATGAGGCCTGGAGAAGTCCAGCACCCAGCGGGACCCTCACCATTAATGGCTGTTGAATGCCTGACCCTTGTCCAGAATCTCTTCTCAGCTTCCTCAGTATACAGGAAGATACAGCCATGGCTTATGAAGTCAGATAACTGAGGGTACATTAGTATAGCTGACTGTGAGACCGAGCCTTCGCTGGGGGCAAATTAGATGGATGCAACAGTAATAGACGCCAGGAACTTTGACGGAATTATCTCACTGGATGCCCACCATAACCCCGTGACACAGTGTGTTCGCATCTTATTGCTGCCGTAACAAATTACCGCAAGTTAGTGACTTTAAACAACTCAGCTGTATGATCTCAGAGGGCGGAGGTCAGAATTCTGAAATGTGTCCCGTGGGACTGGAGTCAAGGGGTCTACACCCCTGGTTCCTTCTGAAGGTGGTAGGGGAGAATCCATTTCCTTGACTGTTTATGTCTTCTAGTGGCCTCTCCTTTTCCTTGGCTTATGGGCCCTACCATAAGGATCCTTCAAAGGATACCTACCTTCAAAGGACATCCTTCCAGTCTCTGCCCCCATCATTACCTAATCTCCTCCTTGTCTCTCATTGCCCCTGCGTCCCTCTTCTGAAGAACCTGGTGATTATACTGGGTCTTTGTGATTGTATTGGGCCAGTTGAATATTCCTGGATTATCTCCTCATCATGAAATTCTTAACTTAATCCCATTTACAAAAATATGGTACTGTATTCACAGGTCCCTGGGACTGGAATGTGGATGAATTTGCGGGGCCATTGTGCAGAGAGGTACTATTCTACAACTGAGGAAACTGTAACTCAAAGAGGTTAAGTAAGTTCCATAGAGTTAGATGGTTACTAAGGACCAAAGTCATCTATCCTTTACCACTATCTCTGGAACTGGATTACAAGGAGTGAAAAATAAATGATATGACTGAGCTCACAGTAAATATGATCTAGTCTTATTAAAATTTTAGACCAAAAGCATACTAAGCCTGTAGTCTGAATTGTAAAATATAACCCATTATAAGAGAAAAGGTTCTAAGCTTTTTTTTTTTCCCCTTCTTTTCAAGGATAACATTCCATAACAGCTCTAGGTAATTCTTGCAGTCTAATAGCCACCCTCCACTTAGTCATCTTGCTCACAGCTGTGAGCTGATATTTTAATTTTCAAAGCTTAAGTAGGCTTCAATACATTTCTATCCATTAGTAGTAGGTGGCCATTCTGTATGCAGAATAAAGCTTAAAATGTCTAAACTTGACAGCATTTCTTCTTCATATTTGAAGTGGTCTGCCTCATTTCTCTTGATCTGTTTCTTCTCAGTTGAGTGACTCAAGTTCAAATTTAGTTAGCCATTCATCTGAAATGGATATTTGACATCTTCATGTCTATATTAGCTTTCCCAAGAAACTCCCTAGTTTTGTCAAATAATTCTCACAAAATATAGCTCCAAGGACTGAAGATGATATACAGCCCTGGGTACCGCTGAGATGTTCCCTTCTCAACTGCAGAGTGTACCGCTGGAGCATTGCCCTGCTGACATAGAATTAGTGCAAAGTTGGACAGACCAGCTCATTTCCAGAAAGACAGAAAGAAATCTTGTTAAACTGTCCTTTGACTGATAACCCACTTGAAATCCAAAGAAAGCAGCAAAACCTTCCTTTCCACCTTGACCCCCTGGAAGTGATATGTGGTCAGTTTTGATGGGGTTAAGAAGGCCAACTTTCCTTGGGGTGTGTGTGTGTCTCTCTTCTATTTTCCTTGTAATTATTTACATGTTATAACATGTATGTAGGCTACTGTCGCTGCTGCTAAGTCGCTTCAGTCGTGTCTGACTCTGTGCAACCCCATAGACGGCAGCCCACCAGGCTCCCCCATCCCTGGGATTCTCCAGGTAAGAACACTGGAGTGGGTTGCCATTGCCTTCTCCAATGCATGAAAGGGAAAGGGAAGTCGCTCAGTCGTGTCTGGCTCTTCTCAACCCCATGGACTGCAGCCCACCAGGCTCCTCCGTCCATGGGATTTTCCAGGCAAGAGTACTGGAGTGGGGTGCCATCGCCTTCTCCTGTATGTAGGCTATGAAACTTAATCATGAAATAAGTCTTCCGTGGAACTAATGCCCAATTTAAGGAGTAGAACATCACAGTCTAGTTGCTATTGAATATATAGAGAATGTTCCTTGCTCTTCCTAAATCTTGCTTCTCTCCACTGAGATATACTTTATAAGTTTTATATTTATCATTAGGAATTTTTTAAAGTTTTATTATGTGTGTTTATCTCCATAAATAATAAATATCTTAAATTTTTGCTTGTCTATAGGCTTTATAAACATGGTAGCATGCCATATATAACTTCGTGTAACTTACTTTTTTGTTCACAATTGTATTTCTAAGTTTTATCTACCTACTCCTTAAGGCTAGGATTTGCTCACTTACCCCTGCTGTATAGTATTCTGTTGGGTGAACGTATCACTTTATATCACTTTATTTGTTCTTCTGTGGATGGACTCTGGGGTTATTTCCTGTTTACGGAGTTTATTTCCAGTGATTTGTTGTTACAAACAATGTTGCTATATGAATTTTCTTGCACATGAGTAAGGGTATCCCTAGGAATAGAATTGCTGGGTGAGAGGGCAGATGCATTCTCTACTAATTCAAAATTATTTGTCAAAGAAATTGAACCTCTTGACACTCCCCCTAGCATTGTGATAGAGTTTTGTTGCCCCATGTGGTTGACAGTACTTGGTAATGTCAACTCTTGCATTTTACCATCGACAGTGTGTGTTATTGTGGCCTCAGAAAGCATTGCCTTTCTAAGGAGGTTGAAAGTCTTTTCATACTTATTTACTACGCATGCTTCCTTTTGTGAAATGCTCATTTCATCCCTCCATTTAGCTTTTAGTTCATAAGTGTGTGTGTGTATAATGCAGTCAGATATATTAATCTATTCTTTGATGCCAAGTGATTTTTAAATTTTGCGTAAGAAATCCTTCCATCCCTGTTCTGCATTGTTTCTAATTTTTTTTTTTCATTTTAACTTCATATTTTAAGTCTACAGTGCATCCTGGAATGGATTTTTCTCTTTGATGGCATGAGATAGGGATTCAATTTCTTTTTTTTTTTTTCATATGAAAAACAATTACACTAGCGTGATTTCCCCCCTTGGTCTTCAGTGCTAAGGATTTCATAAATTAAAATTTTGATTCCGTGAAACTTCTTTTGGTCTTTTCTATTTCGTTGGGCAGTTTGCTTCTGTGTCAACACCTCATTTTTCTCCCCTTGCCCCCTTTGGTTGTCCATTCTTCTGCCTTCCTGGATCTTTCCTTCCATAATCCACTGTGTCGAAGGTCAGCCAGTGTCTTAGGAGTGTCCTGACAGACGCCATGGTGGATCAGTAGCAAAATGAACAGGGTTATCTCTTGCTCATGGTGATTTCCCATCATAGCACAGACCAGTAGGTTATGAAGTCCCCATCACCACCAGGGTAACCATGGAAAATGTGAGGAAGGGAAGCAAAAATATGTTCTGTCGCTCCTTCTCTAAGATTGCACTTTGCTTTCTTTCTCATATTTGCCAGCTTATCACTCTGTTGACTTCATTTGTTTCTTCTATACAGCTGTCATCCAAGTCTGCCCCAAGTCTGCCCCCTGTAACTTCCTATTTACACTTTATAGTAAATGCAGTACTAATATTGTGCTCTCTAAATTTTATCTGACTTTTTATCAGATCATCTTATATACATGATTATGTTATCTCCACTATTCATAGCCATTCAATGATGGTAATCCACTCTGTCTTCATCCAAATCAATACAGTTCCTCCACAGGAAAAAGCTCAATAGCTCAGCTGACATTAATGAATTAACTAACAGTTGTTCAACTCATGTATTCATTCTTTGCCATTCAGGTCATATTCTACTATCTCACCCCAGGATACCTTATAAGACTTTGTCAAGCATTCTGCTAAAATAGGTCTATGATGCCATTGGTATGTTTGTGATTGTTCGGTTGCTAAATTGTGTTTAACTCATTGCAACCCATGGACTGCAGCATATCAGGCTCCCTCCACTAACTCCTGGAAGTTTACTCAGGTTCATGTACATTGACTTCGTGATGCTGTGTAACCTTCTTATCCTCTGCCACTGGCTTCTCCTTTTGCCTTCAACCTTTCCCAGCATCAGGGTCTTTTCCAGTGAATTTGCTCTTCCCATCAGGTAGCCAAAGTATTGGAGCTTCAGCTTCAGCATTCAGTCCTTCCAATGAGCATTCAGGGTTGATTTCCTTTAGGACTGATTGGTTTCATCTCCTTGCAGTCCAAAAGACTCTTGAGAGTCTTCTCCAGCACCACAGTTCAAAAGCATCAGTTCTTCAGCGCTCAGCCTTCTTTATGATCCAACTCTCACATCCATACATGACTACTGGAGAACCAATAGCATTGACTGTTTGAACTTTTGTGGGCAAAATGATGTCTCTAGGTTTACCATAGCCTTCCTCCGAGGAGGAAGCATCTTTGAATTGCATGACTGCTGTCACCATCCACAGTGATTTTGGAGCCCAAAATTAAAGAAAATTAAATCTATCACTGCTCCCACTTTTTCCCCATCTGCTTGCCATGAAGTGATGCCGTGATCTTAATTTCTGGCATGTTGAGTTTCAAGCCAGCTTTTTCACTCTCACCTTTCATGCTCATCAAGAGGCTCTTTAGTTCCTCTTCACTTTCTGCCATTAGAGTGGCATATCATCTGCATATCTGAGGTTGTTGATACTGGTATACCGATATAAATGCACATAAAATATAATTTGATGTATTTGTTGTATCATATTGTCAAATAGCATATATCATGTATCACATATTTGTTTATGTCATATGTCCTGTGTCATTTATTTGTTTATGTCTCCTCTCAAACCCATTGCTGCTCTTTATTGATTACCTCATTTTCTTTCTTTCAAGAGTATTCATAAACTATGAATTCACATATAACTTCTGGAATTGTAGGTATGCCTACAATTGTGGGAAATAATGGGATGCCATTATTTCCCACAGCCCCATTTCTCCCCTCACTGCCCTCAGATCCCTTTTTTGATAATCAAGGCAAAATTTACTTTCCTGGTCTACAAGGGAAAAATTGTTTGCTGTTGGTTTGTTTCTCTCCATGAGTTCTGATGCCCTGATGCATCTGAGCCTGGAAACTTCAACACAATTAGGTACTCACGTTTCAATCTTCTTATTTTTCCAGTCTACTGCTAATATTAATGGGCTTCCTTGGCAGCTCAGACAGTAAAGAATCTGCCTGCAATGCAGGAGACCCAGGTTTGATCCTTGGGTCGGGAAGATCCCCTGGAGAAGGGAATGGCTGCCCACTCCAGGATTCTCTCCTGGGAAATCCCATGGACAGAGGAGCCTGGCGGACTACAGTCCGTGGGGTCACAAAAAATCAGACTTGACCGAGTGAGTAACACTCACTAACATTAACCATTTCAGATCTCTTCTTTACAGTCTGAAGAGCATTCTTCCTGATGAAAATTGCAGCAACCACAAGGAGAGGGACTGTTTTCCTTCCTCCTTGTCATGTGCTAACGTTGCACCATCTGGCTCAAGCCAGGGCTCTAGCCCTTCCTGCTCTTCTTGCCCTGAACATAATCAAAATGCATTTTTACATACTCAGCATTTTCTCAGCAAGCTTCAGCTCGTCCTTGACTTCAGCTTTATTGATGTCATTCGGACATGTGACCGTGCTGCCGACAAGCAAATTATGCTTGGGAAAGTGGGGGGAAAAAGCTTATCCAGACTTAGTGAAGCTGAACCTCAAACAAACACCAATATTGTTGGTGACCCTGGTAATTAATTCTGCTGAGAGCTTGTTCCCAAAAGGGGCCTGGGGACTAAGAGATGGGTTTGATTACTTGAGCTCGAGACACCCATCCACTCTATATGTGATGCTGGTACCATATGGCAAAGGACATTCTTTGCGATATCTGTGGGATGTCTTTGAAATAACAGCTGTGTCTAAGAATAGCAATACTGTCCACTGTGTTGATTTTCGGTAGCTATTGCCAAGCAAATAGTAGTTCTCAACAGAATTTTGTTTATTGGCAAAATGGGAACAATGCAAATGGGAGGAGAGGAAAGAAAGATTATTTCCTTCAAGTCACCTGATGGACTAAAATTGATAATGTGGATTTAATTTCTTTTATTACCTTTGGACTGACGTTTTTCACTTTAACATTCTGGCCACTTTGATCCACAGGGAAACATTAGTGGTGAAAACATGGAATCTGCTTCTTGGAAAATGCTTTGTTTCAACAGATTAAAGACACACAGGAAGTAAGCAAATCTTCCTTGTTTGAATGGAAAGGAAAGGAAGCAATAGAAGGAATTAATGGAAATTTTCAAATCTGGGTCTCTTTCTGATATTTTTGATGAAAGCCTCTGGGAGTGAGTCAAGAAGGAAGAAGCCTGACAAAGTCTTCTGGGCTAGAAATATTTTAATACTAATGATGCAAGTTCAAAACATCCCCAAACAACAACTAATATTTTCTCTTGAATATCAGTAATTAAAACTGTTTACTGAGAGTACTCAGTTAACCCTCTGTGTTAAGTTTGCAGAAGGTGTGTATATGTGTAGACGTATGAGAGAGAGAATCAATTTTCTTTTCCCAGGGTCCCATGTATTCCAGAGCTTTGCAAAACTTAATTTGTTTAACAACTCCTGTTTCCATGTGTAGTAATATCTAAGTTTGTTCAAATCCTTTTGGCAGAAATCCTTTTGGATAGATTACTAACCAGTTCCCTGCGTTTTTGTATTGATTCCATATTTCCCTGGGCTTCCCTGATAGCTCAGTTGGTAGAGACTCCGCCTGCAATGCAGGAGACCCCAGTTTGATTCCTGGGTCGGGAAGATCCCCTGGAGAAGGGATAGGCTGCCCACTCCAGTGTTCTTGGGCTTCCCTGTGGCTCAGCTGGTAAAGACTCTGCCTGCAGTTGGGTGACAACCTCTGGGTTGGGAAGATCTCCTGGAGAAGGACAGAGCTAACCCACGCCAGGATTCGGGCCTGGAGAATTCCATGGACTGTATAGTCCAGGGGGCCCCAAAGAGTCGGACACGACTGAGCGACTCTCACTTCACTGTATCTCACTGTTCATACTTGCTTAAACAATCATTTAAACTGAGACCCTTTTTTGGTTAAAAAAAAAAGAGTACTCAATGATGTGAACTATGTTAACTGGTGGCTAGCTGGAGGGAAGAGGTTTTCCTCAGTCACGGATCCAACTTCAGTGCGGGGTTTGCTATTTTTAATCACAGAACTTTGAAGCATAATTCAGTTAAAGAGGGAGGAAGTTGTCAGGGGAGAGTAGCTAAAAGTTCATGCTAAATTTGCTTAGAACCAGATTGTGTTCATTAATATTTATACATCTCCGGTTGGGAAGGGCGATTATGCTCCTTTACAAACATTGGGTATTCATTTTGCGCGTATCGCGCGGCCTTCTGATCGGGGAAGGTGGGCTTTCATTGTCCGATCCGTGGAGATACAGATGGAACCCATCTGGCGCCGCATCCCTTGTCTGTCAAAGCCTTCTCTTGTCTATCACATGTCAACGATGAATGGAAGGATTTCAATCTCGAGCTGAACAATGCAGCTTGAATCCCTCAGCTAGCCAAGGGGTTTTTTGGCAAGCGTTGATGGGCTTAATATTTTAAAGAAACCAGCAATCATTTTAATTCATTAGTTGAGGCCTGTTGTTCTCAGCAGTGTTTTTGATTTGTATTTTGGGCATTGGCTTTGTTTTTGACTCACAAGCGTATTCCATATGGGTGTAGCTGCTTTTACACGGTGCAACTCATGGGGACAGAAGTGGGAGCTTTATCAGATAAAATGACCAAAATGCTGAGAGTTTCTTTGAATCATCTTCTGTATTAATTATGATTCATATTACAAGTTAGCAAAAATCTCCTTGTTAGCTGAGAGCATAAATCAGAGAACACAGAATTTAATTAACCCAACTAACTACAGACAATGCATCTAAAAATCCATGTCTCTGCTCCGCCTTGAGATAGGAACCTTGGTCCCTACCTGTCTGAGAGCGCCTCGGGTCCACGCTCTTGTGGCTGTCTGTCTGTCTGTGAGTTCTGGGCTGGCAGCAAAGTGACCAACCCACATGGTTAGCTTTGACAGTCATAATCCAGCTAATAAAAAACAGGTTGGTTTTCCTGCATTCCCCATTGAGAAGAAAGAGGTGAATCTCAGAAAAGCAAGTTGCTGCCAGAGCCTTCTTCAGAAACTCGTTTCCTGGGTACATCCTGGGTTTGGTAGAGACTCAGGCCAGCTCGTTCCGCCTGCCAAGGCTGTGGTGGCCTTTGCAGCAGTTATAAGCCTACCTCTGACATGTGCCAGGGCTCTGGTTAAGAGACCATGTAATAGGCAGGTTCTGTCGTTGAACTGTAATGATTGTTGTGTTAATGTGTAGTACCGACTACTTGCTAGGCCCCGTTCCACAGTGCCGTTTAGACTTTCATTCGTTTAATCCTTGTTACCACTCCAGTAGGTAAATTCTATTATTGTCCTCATTTTACAGATAAACTGAAGACCAAACAGATTAAGATCTAGAGATTGTCATACTGAGTGAAGTAAGTCAGACGCAGACAAATATCATCTGATATTGCTTATATGTGGAATGTTGAAAAAAAGGAGGGGGGTAACAAATGAATTTATCTGCAAAACAGAAGTAGAGTCACAAATATAGAAAACAAGCTTAGGGTTACCAGCTGGGAAGGGGAGGAAGGGCTGAGCTGGGAGATGGGGACCCACATTTACACACCGCTGTGTATGGAATGGATTGCTAAGGCTCTACTACACAGCACAGCGGTCGGCAGCATACTCTGTAATGGCCTGTATGGCAGAACGGTCTGAAAAAGAGTGGAGATACGTATGTGTATAACTGATTCCCAGTGGTGCAGTGGTGAAGAATCAGCCTGCCAGTGCAGAAGGCGCAGGAGACATGGGTTCAGTTCCTGGGGCGGGAAGATCTCCTGGAACAGGAAATGGCAACTGACTCCTGTATTTTTTTTTCCTGGAAAATTCCATGGGCAGAAGAGCTACAGTCCGTGGGGTCATGAAGAGTCGGACACCACGGGGCAACTAAGCGCATACCTGATGCACTTTGCTGCACCCTGGAAGCTAACACAACATTGTAAATCAACTATGTTCCAATAACAGTTTAAAAGAAAAACTCGCCCATGTTCCATAGCTTTTAAATGACAGCATGGGGATTCCAGTCCAGATAACAGTCTCTGAAATCTGTGTGCTTATCCTGCAAACTCTCTCACGGTCACTGTGGGAGATAAAGGTCATTCTTGTTATTTCTGCTTTAAAGGTGAGGAGACTAAAGCATGTCCTTAGTCTGCAATTTTTATATAAATTGTAGCTATGGAGCCAGGACTCAGACTTTCTGAATTCCATTCTCTTCATACAGTGGAGAACTCAGAACAATCACCTTGAGGCCCCACAGGATAATCATTCGAGAAGGACTATATTTGGTGGAGTATAGGCCTAGGAAAAGGAAATATACTGATTCTATACAGATTTACAGTAATGTAACCTGACCAAATGATTATAGTTTACGTTTGATGAACATGGATCTGAAATGAACTCATTCTGATGCCACTCAATTGAGTGTTTACTACATATTTTTTTGCTGCTAAGTATTGATGAAAGAAATCCTTGTTATGCAAAAAACTTTTTCCATTCAACAGGGAGAAAACTGAATAGTCAGATTTTTTTTAAAGAATGGATAAAGAATGAAAATAAATACAAGTGGGCTGTAAACTTTTTTAATGACAAAAAGAATTAACTTCATTAAAGAACAATAGGAGCTCATCCTGTTACTAAAGTGTCACAGATTAAAGAAAGCGGTGATATATAGTATCACACACCATGGTGTGAGGGGCTTCCCAGGTAGCTCAGTGGTAAAGAATCTGCCTGCCAATGCAGGAGACACAGGTTCTATCCCTGGGTCAGGAAGATCCCCTGGAGGAAAATGTGGAAACCTACTCCAGTATTCTTGCCTGGAGAATCCCATGAACAGAGGAACCTGGGGGGCTACAGTCCATGGAGTCACACACAGTCGGACATGACTGAGCATGCATGAACACGCATGGTGCAAGGAAATTGGTGCTTTCTTCCACTATTAAGGGTGCTTATTTTTTTGAAAGGACAGTTTGTCAATGTGTATCAATAGCTTTAAAGGGTATACACACTTTGACCTATGAATATCAAATCTAGGAATTGATGCCAAGAATACCATCATGAATGTGAACAAAAACTTTTATAGTAACCATAGAAAACTATCTATAAAAGCAAAAATCTGAAACAGCCACTAAAGATTCAATAAAATATATTTGGAATATTCCTATAATGGATAAAGGGCGTCCCAGGTGGCGCAGTGATAAAGAATCGACCTGCCTACACAGGAGACTTGGGTTCAGTCCCTGGGTCAGAAAGATCCCCTGGAGGAGGAAATAGCAACCCAGTCCAGTATTCTTGCCTGGAGAATCCCATGGACAGAGGAGCCTGGCGGGCTACAGTCTGTGGGGTCGCAAAGAGTCAGACACAGCTGAGCGACTGGGCACAACAGCATGATAGAGAAAAGGCAGCTTTAAATATGTCTAAAAATATTTAGTAATACAGTAGGATATAAAGGATGTGTTAAGTGACAAAGCAGGTTAAGAAGGTTATAAAACAATGTGTACAATACAGTCCTTTATGTGAAAAGCAATTTGATATCAAAACAATAATGTTATTTCAAAGTAGTAGTGTATTTTTATTCTTTATGCTTTTCCTTTGTGTTAAAACAAAAAAATGAATTAAAAATCGGAAATGAAATAATACTTTTGATTTGTTAAAAATTTTGCTACCAGATTTTTATAATCCTGTAAAAAATGTTACTTTAATGAATGTAAGGAGGGCTTCTAGATTTATGAACATTTAGTGAGGTTTGAGGCACAGCGAGGGGACAGAGAATCAGTTGGCCCTTTTAATTTGTATCATAGCACAGCGGTTCTCCTGAGGTCTACTTTCTGATTCAGGAGGTGTGGATGGGGGCCAAAAATGTGCATTTCTAAGAAGTACCCCAAAGCCTGAGCTATTTCAACCATGTTCTCAGTCATAGCTGGACATCAGAATCCCTTAGGGAGCATAAAAAAAAAAAAAAAAAAAAGCCCAGAACAATTAGGTCAAATCTCTGGGTCTTGGACTGGAAGGACTCCAAGTGCTTCTAGCAGTTGGCTAGAGCTGAGATCACTGCTGCCACCATGCTTCCAAACCACCATGCTAATCCTGTATTTCAGAAATTAAAACGCTGAATCCCTCTGTCTTCAATTAACCGAACTATACATACTTTGAAAATCCTCAGTCACCAAGCACATAGTTTTAGTAGAATGAGTCTCCACTGACAGGCTTAAAGTATCCCTGGAAAGCATTTTACAAAATGTCTCTTTAAAAATGTTGTCTTCTGCTGGATTAGGGCAGAGAATTTTCCTCTGAGAACCATTTGTGGTGAAGTAAATAAAAGTTTTCTAGGAGTAGGCCCTATATACCTGGGTGTTCATTCTTTTTCATCTTCCATCAGAGTATAGTTCATCCACAGTGTTGTGTTGGTTTCAGGGTCCACTGCGTTACGTAGCACTGTGACGTACCGCTTTGTAAAGGCTGGGGCTAAGGCGCTGGTGAATGTCTGCCTCACACCCAAAGCGAGAGTCCGACACGTGGATGATGTTGACACTTGGAGGTCAGCACCGTGTGGCTGAAGTGTCTGAATAGGCTCCACCCCCAATATGTTGTGTTCCAAATGTGTCTTGCGGGCCAAATTCCTGGGGACACAGAATTTACATCTGCATGGAAATAATGGTTGTCGAGCCACCCTTTTCAAACTCACAATGGAATCAGGCCAACTGGTAGCAGAGAGGCTTTTCTCATCCACCCTCCCTTTCTTTACTTCCCGAGAGTCCTCACTTCTATGGCAGGCGAGCCTCCCCGGCTAAGTCACTTGCTGCTTTATCCAAACCACCCTGCACCTCAGAGGCTTCAGGGAACAGTGGCCTGCCATTTCTCACAGTTCTGTGGGGTGGGCTTCGAGTGGGGTTGGCCGGATGATTCTTTTGCTCCATTTGGCATCGGTTGGGGGTCACTCACTCAGCCTGTTCAGCCTGTGGCTGGGCTGGGCTGGAAGCTCCGAGAAGCTTTTACTCAACGCTGGCTGAGCTGGTGTTTCTCCTGAGGCCTTGCCACACAAGCTGGGATGGGTGTTCTCACAGTGGATGGCGGACGGGACTCAGAATTCTCCCTTGGGAGCGGGCTTCCAAGAAGGAAGAAGCAGAAGCTTCCAGTCCTCTTAAGTCTTGGGCAAAGAAGTCCAAGGAGAACGGGGTGGCAGAGGAGGAGATGGTTAGGTAGCGTCACCCACTCAGTGGACGTGAGTTTGCGCAAACTCCGGGAGATTGTGGAGGACAGGGAAGCCTGGTGTGCTGCAGTCCATGGGGTGGCAAAGAGTCAGACAGGACTTAGGACTGAACAATAACAAGAAGTCCTGGGACCCAGCACATCCCTTCTTCCACATTCTACTGGGCGAAGCAAGTTACGAGGCTGTCCCAAGTGTCAAAAGGAAGAGAATGGCACCCTACCTTCAGCAGGGGAATGGCACGTGCTATCGGGAGGAAAGCGCTGGTGGCCATCTCTGCAACTGCCTCCTGTCCCACCCCTTCCCTGTTGCATTCTGGAAGAGGGTGAGATGTGAGGTCTTAACTTCCAATTAGGACCCACCGGCATGGGCATGTCCCAGAAGTTCAAGGGCAGCCAAAGATGCAAAAATTCCAGCTAAAAGAGTGGTGAATTCATGCCTATCCATCTTGCAGCTCCTGTTTTGTCATAAAAAAGCGGGAAATCTAAGTTTGCATCTGGGGGGGAGAGGCAGGAGAGTGGCCGTTTAGGGGTTAGTTGCAGTTGTCTCGGAAACCCTAGGAACAGTGAAGTAAGCAGAAGTTTGTTTCTCCTGTGAAGTTCGAAGGTCGGCCCTGAAGGGCTGGCATAGCTTCTTTAAGCCCACTGCTCCACCCCAGAACAAAATTGGAAAAATGGCAACTCTTGCATAACTACTGCACAGATCAAACCCGTGTCCTTAATTCAGATGGTCCTCATTACTCACTCATGGCTCTCTGACTCTGGGCAATTATCCGTCCATGCCACCGAGTTTCCTAAAAGTCCACTTTTTAGGGAAATAATGCTAACATAGTGTATAGGCTTTGTGAACAATTGTAGATCGATAGAATTTCAAGCTTTACGAAATTTGCCAAGCTCCCCAAAGATGCTTGAATGTTAAATGAGTTATTACTCCCAAGTTGCTTTTCCCTTTTTTATGGAAACCACATGAAACCGTTGTTATAATCATTGTCAGTTGAAGCAGTGAGACACCATCCTCAGGAGGAGAAGGGACAGGACCCTCGCTGCTGCTTTGACTGTATTTTTATTGATGGGGGAGAAGGAGTACTGGACTAGGGATCGGGTAAGGGGAGAATCAGAGCAGCAGACGTCTTCAGGAAAATCACTGAATTTTTAAAATCTTATTTTTTTTTAACACCCAAAACACTTTGTATTGGGGTTTAGCCGATGAACTAGTTGTGCTAGTTCCAGGTGAACGGTGAAGAGGCTCACCCACATCTGCGTGAATCCACCCTCCCCCAGACCCCTGTCCCATCCAGGCTGCCGCAGAACATTGAGCAGAGTTCCCTGGGCCGTACAGTAGGTCTTTGTTGGTGATCCACTTTAAACACAGCAGTGTGCACATGACCTTCCCTGCGTCCTTAACGAGATCCCTGCCCCCGGGCAACCATGAGTTCGTTTCCTAAGTCTGTGAGTCTCTCTCTGTTTTGTAAGCTCATTTGTTTCCTTTTAGATGCCACATATAAGGGATGTCATATGATATCTCTCCTTCTCTGCCTGACTTACTGCACTCAGTATGACACTCTCCAGGTCCATCCACGTGGCTGCAAATGGCCTTATTTCCTTCTTTTTAATGGCTGAGAAATATTGTGTTGTATACACGTGCCACGTCTTTATCCATCCGTTCGTCGATGGGCATGTAGATTGTTTCCACTCCCTGGCCACGGTAAACAGTGCTGCAATGAACATGGGGTGCATGTATCTCAGGCCGTGATTTTCTCTGGATGTACACCTCGCAGTGGGGTTCCAGGGTCATTTGGTAGCTCTGTTTTTAACTTAAGGAGCCTCCATACTGTGGCTGCACCAATTTACATCCCCCCAGATGCAGGAGGGGTCCCTTCTGGCCACACCCTATCCAGCATGTGTTGTTTGTGGATTTTTTGATACAAGCCATTCTGACGGGTGTGTGGTGTTATCTCCCTGTAGTTTGATTTTCACTTCTCATTAGCAGGGAAATCACTAAATTTTATTGAAAAAAAGACTCTTTGGATCTATTAAAAAAAGACTCTTTGGACAGTAACCTGTGGTCCGTAGACAGTGTATAGGAAAGGAGGCATCACATGCAATAATAGTGGGAAAGTGATGCACCGTATCATTGCCACAAGCTTCAGACAGTTTGCTTTCTTTGATTTTGTGAAAAGTGTCAGCATCACTGTGTGTTGTCGGTAAAGTTCATTCTGAGTGGTCCAGTAAAACCAGTGAGAATGCGGATTCTGCCCATTTTGTGGCCTTTTTACTCTTTGGCACGGGTGCTGGGG